>NC_141700.1:209849697-210485602 GCF_964263255.1 Lissotriton vulgaris
TACAGAACAGGTGAAACAGGCAGTGGTCCCTGGATTACTGCTTAATGCCCGCAAGACTACCAAGACGATTCACAAAGGAGAAGGTACACTAAAGGAACAAATTCTCTTTTGCTGATCAGTTACCACCAAGGCTCGGGTGTCTGTAACTCATCCATTGGTTTATAACTTAAATTGCAGTCACAAAACAATGATAAATTCCCCTCCAACTACTTGCCAAACAGAAAAGATTGCAAAATCAATTTTATGAGATGGAGAGGATTTTCTAACTCATAAAAAGTTTGGTGGATTCAAACAATACATTTTACAGTGGCAAACCCTGTGATTTTGCAAATAGCAGAGTTTGGGACAGTAAAAGTGTTTTGTGCGTCAGGGCCCTAATGTCGAGTTTAGGTGAGCTAGAATGTTCGAGTGGTCCAGTATAAGAATTGTAATGACTGTGCAGACTTAAAGTGTTGTGATTAAATTGGCACTGTTATATTCAAAATTGGTGGTTAGCTGTTTTTGCAGTGTTAGGCCTCCAGAAACTCCCGACATTTGCAATGATAGGCTGCGGGTGTGATGGGGTGTTTTAAATGTAACTACCTCCCTTGATATATTTAAACATAGTATTGTTTATTTGCCCAAATATGTCATTACTTTAAAATGTATGTGTTTTCCTAACTGTCACGATTATGTGAGTGAGTTTATGACATTTTGAACAAAGTGTTTATGGAATATATTTAATTTGGTATTCATTTTTCTTTTTTTCTGGCTCGAAAATGGAAAATGATGCATTATCATTATGTTTTGAAAAAGTGTTAAAGTACCTTTCAATCATGAATGGAAGTTCAGGGGAGAGCGGCGCTTTGCATAGTTCATTATGACCTAGAAATCTGCTTGTTCCAGACGTGTGCATGCCTAAAAGAAAAATAAAGAAGTAATTATAAAGTTTTAGCTAGTAAAGAAATCTGCTAATATTACACTATCTGCACATAAGAGCCATGTGCATAAATACGATCCATGCCAGAAGCAGACAATCTACTTACTCAAGACTTTTTTTAAGAATTGTCTGTCATATAAAGTTAACATCAAAAACAAAGTACATGACAAAAATAAAAATCAGGCAGGAAAAAAAGGTTCATGAAAAAAGATACGAGTAAAACCAGACATCCTCACTGAACAGGATACAATTGTATTAAAAAAAATTGCTTACCGAGGTGTTAGGAACTGTTGATAGTCTATATCAAGATTTGACGGTTTAGTTCATTCTGCCTAGTCTCCTGTCTTAATACATACATATTATTATTTTGAAACTGGTATTGGTTTATATTTTGTTATAACCATTCTTTATTTGGAAGTTACCGGCGTGATTCACAAGGTATATTTAATCTTTTGTGTAAGTTTACAATTGTTTGTTATTTTACTAGTAATATCTTTACGACTGCTGAAACTCTGCATATTAAAAGATGGCTGTCCAATCTTTTTAGTTGTGGAGACTCCGCAGTTATAAAGATACATTTCTTAAAATACCTTTGTGAATAGCAAACAATTGTAAACTTACACAAAAGTGTAAGTTTACTATTGTGAATTAGGCCCTCTGTATTCTCTTTTTTTAGGGCCCTGATTACAACCATTGTGTTAGTTGCATGTCAGGTGCAGTCTCCAAGCCAAGCCCCTGAAACTGCACAAAATTTTAGCTCAGGAAGCCCTAGTCTGCCCTCGCTAGAAGGGAGATGGAGGTTATACCACTCCACATACTGACCCTTTTTTTAGGAACCATTAACTTGTCAACCAGTTTCCTCATCACTGACAAAGGGAGAGTTCCTGAAAAGGCATTTTAATGTCCTTAAAGTCCTTATTATATTGCACTGTACTACGTTAGAGGGACCACAATGTATGTATGTTCCTATTTACTGGAATGTTTATCCTTCTCAATGGAGTAAGTCACATGACTGGCGAGGAGACCTATATGCCTCATCTGTTCGGATCACTTACACATACATTTTTCCCCAGTTAACATGGAGCCGAGACAAATTGCTAAAGTGTTCATATAGTCACTTTTCGACATTATGGGGCCCGATTACGATGCGGCTCGTAAATGCTCCTTTACAACCGCATCGTAATGGGCTGTTCAGTTTTTTCTCCGACTGCCTCATTACGAGGAAGGTTGTGGGGAAGGAAAATGGACGGTCATTAGCCAATCTGCCTGTTGGAATCCAGCCTGTAATCTCCACCCTTGAGATTATGATTACGGTTTCCAACATGGCTTCCACCGAGGAAGAAGAGTAAACATGGGAACATTGGGAAAGAGGAGTGAACATATCTGGCAGATGGCAAGATATGCACCTTGAGGCAAGTGTGACTACAGGGGTCTCTCTTACTCTCTTCCCATGCGGCATTTAGGACCCTCTCTTGTTGTTGAAGAACACCGTTCAGTTAGAGGTTGACATAGGTCACCCTATATAGTGGTAATATCGGACCAACTTTGGTAAGATAGGAGAAGCATTTCACCTGGTGGTGTGTGAGGACAGTCCTTCACTTTATTTGAGATGCCTGGTACTCCACCTAGTACCTTGTAACTCCCGGTCACCTCCCTTCAGGGTAGCTTCTTTGTGTGTACATTTTTGGTCGGTGGCCAGCTCACCCTGAATACCACACAGCCTCTAGTTCCCTCCCTTTGGATACACCAGGGTATTGTGTATTTACATTGAGTTTCTCAAGGACCTGATGGACTGCAGCAACAAACTTCAGAATCTCAGAGACTCAGTGAACTCTGCCATTCTGCCTGGAAAGTTTAGAGTGCAGTCTGTAGAGTCAGCTACTCTTCCCTTTCAAATTCCAGTCGGTATGCTATGTTCCATGTATGTATGTAATGAGTTTACTTTGGCCTTAAAGCACCTCATCTACAACAGTGCGATACTGTGGCCCATTTAAAATTCCAAACATCTCCTGGAAGATATGGGGATAGGGAAGAGCGAACACTGAATTTAATCATCAGAGGCCGTTCTGCATCTGAGATCGCTGCTGCAGATTGGAGCACATATATGGAAAAGGAGCAGCAACATAGTTTATTTGTTTGCAATTGAGCAATACACACACAGTACATCACAAAGAATAACCATTTATGAAATTGCAGAAACAGCTAACTTTTAATAACTTGAGCAGCACTAGTCTAGATTTGCTCTATAGTGCAGATTTTCTTAAGTTCCTGAAGTTAGCAAATTATTAGGACACTTGAATTCCAGTGTTCCTTGCCTTTGTGTAGTTCTAAGCAATGAAGTATTAAACTACTATTTCTCAAGTAAGAACACTAGCTGGACATTGTACGTTTGAATAGTACTGGGGGCATTGTTGAGTTCTGAGCCTCTACCCCTATAAAATCTCACAGCCCGGAAAACCCAACAATTGATAAATGAACTTGGAACTGAATTATCAGTGTCCATAGTAGGACAGGTCATTGAACACGGTGGCAAATGCACTTAGTTGCACCAGTTGAGACCCAGTAACACCTGCCCTGGGACCCCTGAACTGTTTGACACACCTGCAGGAAATTCTACAGGCTGCTAAAGAAAAAACATTTTGAATGATATTACACCCATTTTGGCACGAAACTAGAACCTTACTCAGTCAAGTGTGGGTTTGCATCTTTTTTGGTGTAAATACATTCAAATGTTTTTGAGAAATCTGTGTTACACAAAGATGTTGGTGGAGTTTTCTAGTTGTTTTGAACATTAATTTCTATATCTTCTGTGGATTCCCAAATGTGCCATGGGTTGGAAAACCCATTTAAATATAGAGAAACTCTATTGGACTTGTGAGCATTTTGTCCCACTGCAGATTCAAAAAACTGGAGCTTCCTCCAAGAACCTGAAAGCACTGAGATGCTGGCCTTAACAGAAAAATGTCGGTTGTGGGTGCCATTACCCAGTGCAGTGCACCAACCACCATGTTGGAAAGCATGAAAAACATAAGGTATGAGCATGTAGAGTGAGCATTTCGTGTCCCCACGAAGCCCAAATGACCACCTGACACCAAAAAGTAGATTTTGTCACTGAATGTGCTGATTCTGGTCCCTAGCTGGACTCTGGAAACTCCTAGAAGTCTCTGCATCCACATATCTGGCATATTAAATGCACGTCCGAAAAAAAAAATTGGTCAAAATGGAAGACCTCAGTTTAGCATGTCCGGTGTCCATCCTTAGAGAGGGATGGATGCATGTGGGGGTTGAGCAAAAGCCTCACCTTTTGGAAAAATCCCTGTTGCACACAGCTCAATGTCATGCTCGTGGTCAGTTATTGCACGTTGTATGGGCACCCACTCCACACATTTCTTATGTTGTCAAAAATGTACATCAATAAGTAAGAAGCACTCAGAGCAAAAAATGATTAAATAGGAACATTTACCAAAAGCATCGCTTAGTTTGTGCCAGTGGTTTCCGGTGCTTATTTATCAGGGAAGGGTCCAGACCTGAGTGCCTGCCACTGCCAACTCACATCAATGACTGACCGACTGACTACACATGTGTCACTGTGACACACAAATATAATGGACTGTTGTTCACTCACAATCTGTCTTTCCGGTGAAGAGTGTTTTGCAGATGACAAATCCATGCCGTCAGTCAGTGTTGCCCGTGGGCGGGACACTGATTTGGGTGGATTTGGTTCTTTGGGCCAGCCGTGGCAGCGTGCGCAAAGCCGTAACCAAACATAACCTTTTAAAATTCCACCCCTCCCCCCCACCCGCCTTTTCACTCTGAGCACACTGCACGCACAAGTCTCAATGCACTGGCAGTTCAGCATGAATGTACTATTATTTGAAGCAGCATGTCATCTTGCAGTGTTCAGCAGAGCAGCAGGCCTCTTAATAAAGGCAGGGACCAGTCCATAACTTCAGTAACTTGTATGTAACCGAGTAAGTAGTAACCAACACCGGGGGCCTGGAAGGGTGGGAGCTGGGCCAGTTTTGAAATGAGCTGGTTTTGTTACAGGGCCTATTTTTTTTAACCAAATTCGTACCACAGTAACAAAATCAGAAGGCCAATGTTACAGTTCTGCTGCATAAAAGTGTTCAAAATCTTAATGTTTAAATCCCCCTCAGTCCTTGCGTGACCAAAAATGTCAATTTCTCAAGTGAGATTTGATGTCTTCCCGCTCCCCTGATCAGATATGCCAGCAAGTCATCTAAGTCATATGTTCCTTCTGGCAAAACACATCACATGAACGTCGCATCATCATTTTGTTATGTTCAAGCACTCTACACAGTCTTTCAGCCAGTGTTGCTCCCAGATTCTCAGTAAGTACTCCTCGCTCAATGTTATGATAAATATGCACATACACACAAATACCTAAATGTGCGTGTTTCAAATATCATGCTTCACTGGTTCATCATCAACAGCTGGGTAGATTGGGAAAATGCATGATTTCTCATTTCTTTCAATATACGTTACTGATCCAAAAAGAGTGTCAAAATTTAAGGCTAAGCCAGCTTACAATTTTCTCCTACAATAAAGCAGGTGATCTGTGAGGCCCTCTGAGTGTTGTACCCCTCTCACCCCCACTTTGTTTCTAAGCATGTTGACAAGGGGTTCCAGACAACAATAAAGAATAGCATGGGTGATAGATGGCTGACTTGTGTAGTGCCATGGGACACTGCAAAGGTGTTCATAATACTTTACCTGTCTTACCTCTTGCTGATGGTACCTCATTAAAGAGTGAGATCCTGTGACATATCCCCTCACGAGAATATTGCAAGCATATATGGCAAATTCAAAGGGCAAAATGCTATCTGTCAGTCTGCTGACAGGGCCAGGACCTCTTGGTGCAGGTGCATTTTCATAGTTCCTTCAAGAACCCACAAACAGTGTCTGAGACTTAGTGAGTGATTAAAACCAGTCTGATTTTGGTGTAACAAGTGTGATGAAGTAGGCAACAATGGATATACACATCTTGCTAATATGTTTCTCCTTATCTTGTTTTCTGTATTTACATTTGACAAGAGCATCTACTAGGCACCTTTCAAAAGGTTATGCTGTGGTTTAAATAGAAATATAATAAGAGCGTCCCAGGTTGACTTTGGAAGCCTTCCAATTACAGCATTGTTTTGTACATGATAACCTACCTGCAGGCAGGGCCATTGGAATTATGCAATTGTGCGGCTGCAGTGTTTTTCTCATAAGTATAGATTTGCCACATTATCCACATAATGAATTATCTGCTACATAATCTGCCGATTTCAACAAAAAAATTAATTTTCCTAGCTCAATTGGTTAAAAAGTTATTAAAAATGCGAGCAACATGTGTTGCTGAGCAGTTGAAGGCCCTTTGCAAAGGTTGACTCCACATTTCTGGTGCTTATTTCAAAGTGTTTGTGTTAAACTGGTACTAATAAGGTGCAATCAATGGCCAGGAAGTGTAAACAATTGTAAAACTGATAAAATAATGAAGTATCATAAAATATCTCTCATTATGTTGCATAATTTGCCTTTTTCTGTTGCATAATTTACTCAACCCTGAAGCATAATTTGGTCCTGCCCTGACACATATATTCCAGTGGAAGAAGTAGGTGGAGCCAAGAAAAGTGGGTGTGTCCTTTGACAAACATGTGAGCACCTAGTTTTTATATCATACAAATTCCTGGTCAACGAGACACTATCACTTTCATGCCCTAACTCAATTGGAGTCACCCAAGGATCTACACTATCTCCATCACTATTCAACTTGTATGTCGAACCTTTTACAGAAATTCTCCGAAACTCGAAGATTTCCTATCACATGTACGCAGACGACACGCAGATATACATCAGGATCATGTCTCTGGAAGACATCAAGTTAATGACTGAGGCATTAAAAGCGTAATTAGAATGGTTAACTAGCAATCATCTGAAGCTAAATGCACAAAAACAGAATTCCTATTAATCTCACCACCAAAGAACCACACAGAAGTGAAGGAATGGACCAAACTGATCACAGCATTAAATTGCACCCCTACTCTAGTGGACTCAGCGAAATCACTAGGAATCACGCTGGATGAGAACATAGACATGAAAGCCCACTTCAAAACAATGGCAAAAACTGCCCGTTTTCATCTAATCTACATTAGAAAACTGAAACCATTCATTTCTACGGCGGATCTCAAACTGGCAGTCCAATCCTTGGTTATCTCGAGGATTGAATATGGATGTACAACCTTAGCAGGGCTACAAACAATTTCCACAGCACCACTAAAAGCATGCCTCAATGCAGCTGCAAGACTCATCTCCCGATCAAAGACATTCGACCATATCTCTTCACATCTGAAAGCGTTAAACTGGCTACCGTATGAAGCCAGGATTCAACTAAAAATGGCATGTATTACCCACAAAGCGCTCCACTACAATACACTGAGATACCTGGCCCAGAAAATTTAGTTATCTGGAGGAACCAGAGCTGCCAGAAGTGCTAAGGAGATGTTGCTGAGACCACCCATCTTCCGGAAGAAGAAAACATATGATAGAGCTTTCTCAGGAGCAGCCCCAAGAATTTGGAACTCACTCTCTCCAAACATTAGGACAATTCCAACCACAGCAACATTTAAGAGGGAAGCTAGGAACTTCCTAATAAGTAAGTTCCTACCATAGACAAGACAGTTCATCACTAGCACCGTGACATAGATGTTACCAAACAGAACAGCAATGTAAGTAAAGAGAAAGTCACCAGCGATACTGGAAAGGGGCGACCACTCGGTCCCCCCGAACGTATGGTAGGGGGCCCGGATCCCCCCGGGAAACCATTTTGGGCGGGGGGCGTGTCTCGGCTGGTATGCCCGAAGCGGCGTAGCCGGGGCGCGCCTTTTTCCCGCCCAAGGAGGGTTGTCCTAGACACCTACACCGTTGGCCACGCCCCGTAGGCGTACCTGAGGAGGGTACACGCCCTCCCGAAGAAGAATAAAAGGAGCAACAATCCAAGAAGCATCCTCTTGTTCCTGTGCTTGGAAGCTGCACCGTCTCGTTGCACGTGAGCCCTCGACGGAACAAGGAGCAATTTTTGAGAACTTCTAATCCTTGTGTTTCTCTTTCAGCAACTCCGTACTTTGGGATCCAGGACCTCCAGGACCTCGTACGCAACACAGATCGAATATCCGACAACGATGCCTGGCAAGAAGCCCGGAAAGAAGGCAGGGACGGACCAGATGCTCCGCATGTTAATGAAGGAGATGGTGAGCATGAAAAAACAGATGGCGGCAATGAACAACTCGGGCAGACCGAAGAAGGTAATCGGCCCAGCATTGCCGGGAGTAGTCCCCGCTGGGAGAGGTAAAAGGGCCAGGAACAGGGCAGCAGGGGGGGAGGCCCCAGTTCCCGAGTCACCCCCGGCAAGTCCGGTTACTCCAGTAGAGACCCCGGTTCCGATCCCCGACGCGGGCCAACCGATTCCGGTTGTAGTGACGCCCACTAACGAGGAGGATATGCCTCCGGAGCTGGCCGCCCAGTTAGCCGCATGGCTCGGCAAAAATACCGAACGTGCTACGGCGCCAGGAGACACGGCCGAAGAGGCCAGATTACTAATGAAGCAGTTGCGGCAATCGAGAGATGCTGCGAAGGCGAATCTCCCTGTTGTCTCCCCACAGGTTCCCTCGGAACGACCGGCGTCTGGCGTTGGAAAGGCAGCGGGACCAGCAACGGATTCGGGTAAGCAGCCATTGCCAATGGCGAGGGAGGGTTTGATACCCTCAAGAAGGGAAAAGGTGGTCCAACATATTCCGCTGCCCACGAAAGAGTTGATTTGGGCAGATAAATATGTAAATATGTTTTCTCTGTTGACCGACCACCACGAGGTGGAGTATGTTAAAAGTCAGAAAGATTTGTGGCACCCGAATGTGTGGCGTGCAAAAATGGCGGGATTCAGGGTTGATGAGACGATCTCAAATTGGGCCAGGGCATTTGCGATGTTTACCGCTATCATGGGGGAACGTAGGCCCGAAGTGTTGACCGAATTGGCTTGCTATCAGACGCGTATAATGGATTTCTATGAATCATATGAAGGCAATGAATGGTTGGGTTATGATAGTAAGTTTCGTAAGGCCAAGGAGCACGATTCATCCCTGACGTGGGATTGTCTCGACTCCATCTCTTGGCAGAAGCAGCTCCTGCCGGGCCCGACCAAGTCATCTTCTCTTGGCGGGAATGGGTCGGCGCCCTCCCGCCAACATTCGGCGACGCCCTTTCGAGCAGGCGCCAATGGTGACCACCAACCAAGGAGTGGTGGGAACTGAGGTAAAAAAGGGGTTTGTTGGAACTTTAACAGAGGCAAGTGCACGAGGCCACAAGGGACATGTAAGTTCAGGCATGAGTGTGCAGGGTGCGGACACTCTTCGCACCCCGAGAGTTCGTGCAGAGCCAAGAATGGTGATACAGGGGGTAGAGGAGGGACCAAACAGGTCTAATGTCGACCAAGGGGTACCGCTACCTACCCCCGTAGATATCATGGCAATGATCCCCTGGCTAAATGAATACCCTGATCATGTCTCCGCTGGGCTGTTGCGGGATGGCTTCTCGTATGGTTTCCACATCCCGGCGGGGGATTTTCGGGGGGAATCACTATGTAAGAACCAACTGTCGGTGCAGCAGAATACGGCAGTGGTGGAAAGTAAGATTGCAAAAGAGGTTGCTCGGGGCCGGGTTACTGGCCCATTTAGGCACCCGCCAGTCCCTAATTTTGTTTGTTCACCGTTGGCAGTAGTCCCCAAGAAGGACCCAGGTGAGTTTAGGTTAATTCATAATCTGTCGGCCCCACGGGGTCTTTCGGTGAACGATGCGATCGATCCAGGAATTTGTTCGGTGCGTTATGCATCCTTCGATGAGGCCGTTGCCATGTTGAATCGCCTGGGGCCCGGAGCGCTGATGGCTAAATCGGATATTGAGTCAGCATTCCTGTTGCTCCCGGTACACCCACAGGATCAGCGTCTGTTAGGCTTTGTGTTTCAGGGACGCTACTACATGGATAAATGTATGCCAATGGGTTGTTCTATCTCTTGTGCCTATTTTGAAAAATTCAGTTGTTTTCTGCAATGGGCGTTCACCAAAGCCACTGGCCATACCCAGGTTATGCATTACCTAGTCGATTTTTTGTTCCTGGGGGCTGCTGGCGACACAAAATGTGCACTGGCGTTACAGGAATTTTGCACTCTCATGAAGAGGTTCGGGGTGCCATTGGCACCCGGTAAAACGGTCGGACCATCCACTTCACTCGAGTTTCTTGGAATTGAGCTTGATTCAGTGGAAGGATGTTCCCGTTTGCCGGTGGGGAAGGTAGCAAAGTTCAGGGCTTCCCTGGAACTGTGCATTAGCAAAGAGAAGGTTACTCTCCATCAGTTGCAACAAACAGTGGGCCAGCTTAACTTTGCCCTACGAGTGATACCAATGGCCCGCCCCTTTTCCCGCTCTATTGCACAGGCCATGGTCGGTCTCAAGGAAGGACACCATTGCACCAGACTGTCTGCAGAGGTTCGCCAGGACATGCGCATATCGTTGGCATTTCTGGCGGACTTCAACGGTTGAGTGGTGTGGGGCAAGGCACCAGCGTCCTCGGACGAACTGGGTTTGTGGACCGACTCGGCAGGGAGCGTGGGATTTGGCGTCATCTTCGGTAATCGATGGTCGGAACAAACATGGCCGACGTGGTGGCACACCAGTGGGCTCACAGGTAACATTGGGTTTCTTGAGCTGTTCCCTATTTTTGTGGCTCTGAAGGCATGGCCGGATGAGTTTGGTGATCGCACAGTGGTGTTTTGGTCCGACAACATGACCGTTGTTGAATGTATAAAAAATCAGGCAGCAAGCTGCAAGTGGATATTGAGATTACTAAAAGAAATTGTACTACTTTGCATGAGACTGAAGGTACAGTTTAGGGCGAGGCACGTGCCGGGTGTATTGAACCAAGCGGCTGATGCACTCTCTCGTTCCCATATGCAGGCCTTCAGGGGTTATCTACCTTCCGCGGACCTAGTGGCAGCACCATTTCCCGAAGCTCTCTGGTTACTCGGTGCCCCGGATTACAGGACCTCGTGGGAGCAAGCCTAGCCCCCAGGACAAGGAAGGCATACGAAGGAGCGTTTCGTTCCTATTGTGCATTTTTGGGTCCAGCGGGAGGGGATAATTGGGGCCAGGAGGAGTATGTTCTAAAGTTTTTAGTGGCACTCCACAAGGCAGGCCGATCTGCGGCATCGGCCAATAGGCAACGGGCCGCCATTGCATTCATGGCACAGGCGCATGGCATCAAGGACCCCACATCGTCCTTTCTGGTAAAAAAGGCACTACGAGGGTGGCAACGCCTAGAGGGTCATAGAGCTGACGAGAGGCGCCCGATTGGGTTAGAAAGATTGTCCCTGTTGATGTCAGTACTCCCCGCAACATGTTCCTCCCAGTCCGAGGCAGTGCTGTTCCGGGCCGCTTTCGCATTAGCATTCCATGGGGCTATGCGGGTGAGCGAGCTGGTGGCAAAAAATAAGCAGGATGTGGGGGGAGGACTGTGTCGGGAACACATTATGATCAAGGGTGATTCAATGGTAATCACAATAGCCATGTCCAAGACCGATCAAGGTGCTATGGGGGACAGTATTGTTGTCCAGCGCATGCGAGGGTCTCCCATGTGCCCGGTGAAATGCGTGGAGGAATATTTAGCGCAAAGGGCTGTAACATGGGGGGAAGCTTGCTGAGACACACCGAGGCCACCCCACTGACTAGGTTTCAGTTTCAGCGGGTGCTTACAATGGCAATCGCGGCAGCGGGCCTGGACCCGGGCGATTTTGGGACCCATTCCTTTAGGATCGGGGCTGCTACAGAGGCTACAGCCAGGGGTCAAAGTGTGGAACAGGTGAAACAATTGGGGCGTTGGTCCTCGAACTGTTATAAAAGGTATGTGCGGTTGCACATGTTGTGAAGCCAATGTCATGCACTCACGCTTCTTGTCTTCTGTTTGGTTTACAGTTTCGCAAGCATACGATGCGGGGCGTACTGTGCAGTCGACCCGACACCTGGGGACCAGCGGTCAAAGATCACCGACTGAGGAGAGAGTGGTGTGGGTCGTGGGCCACTCATACGTGAGGCGTGCCGCGGACGTATTCAAAGCAGGTGACATGATTCACGCAGCTGGGGAATACGGGTACAGGGTGACCTTCTAAGGAAGGGGCGGGCTCTGTATTGACCAATTTCAACGTTTTTTTGAGGGACTGTTAGAGCGGACAAGGTCACCGTCGTCTGTAATCATAGTACACCTGGGGGCAATGATTTGGTGACGCTCGGTAGGCGAGTACTACTCGAGAGAATTCTATCCACTGTTAGCTGGTTGGCAAGAAGGGTCCCGGGGTGCACGATAGCATGGTCACACATGATTCCCAGGAAGGTGTGGCGGGGGGCCCTCTCAGTATCAGCTTTGAATCATTCTGTAAAGAAAGTCAATAACAAACTTGGTAGGTTGTTTCGCTCGGCGCAGTTGCACTGTATTCCGCATGGATGTATTCGGGGGGATCGCATGTATCTCGAAGATGGGGTCCATTTGTCCCGGGAGGGGAATGACTTACTCATAGGAGACTTCCTAGCATGGTTAAGGGGTTTGTAAAAAGCATGACCTTTAGGAGGAGTGTGGGGGGGCCGGATAGCCGGTCAACTATCTGGCCTGTGGCGGTAAGGTCATGATCGGTGAGCAGTAATTTCAAGGTCCCTAGAGGGGGGCGCCACCCATTATGGATGGGAGCGCCCGGGGGGAGGCGGCCATTGGCCCCTCACACGGGGAGGCGCCACCCACTAAGTATGGGGTCGCCTAAGGGAAGGCGGTCATAGGCCCCTCCCAGGGGAGGAGGCGGCGAGATGCCCCTCCTACGAATTTTCCGGGGCCAGGATATCCGCGACGGCGGATGTGAGAAGCAGTGTGGGGTGGGAGGGGGGTCCACGCTACCTTCTAGACACCTCACACGAGTCCTCGGACGACCATTAAGATGGCGTCGAGTTAAATAGGGGCCCCCGCTAAGACAAGGGAAATTGGAAGTTGGCACAGAGGTACAGTCCTCTGTGCGCCCGCCCCTCACACCGTGAGGGGGGAATTTTGGTAGTGGGGACCTGACACCGGTTACGACCTTGCCGTTGGCCCGTAATGTTAGGATGTACAATTTTATTTAGAAAGTATGCATTCGCAGGATGCTTAGACTCGGCTAGGAGAACCTTTGTATTAGAGATTTGTTAAGGTTAGCCAATGAACATGTCTGCATCGTAATGTCATAATATAAAATTGTACATAATATGAAACTGTTATTTTAATGTTTTAATTTTGTTTCATATTTTAATAAATACGGCCGGGAGGGTAACTCCCTCCCGCCTTCCAAAAGTTCAGATCTGCGTCCGTCTTCCCATCCTTGGGGATTGTGTTGGGAGGGGGTGACAGGCATCCCGGCCATATGGAAAGGGGCGACCACTCGGTCCCCCCGAGCGTATGGTAGGGGGCCCGGATCCCCCCGGGAAACCATTTTGGGCGGGGGGCGTGTCTCGGCTGGTATGCCCAAAGCTGCGTAGCCAGGGCGCGCCTTTTTCCCGCCCAAGGAGGGTTGTCCTAGACACCTACACCGTTGGCCACGCCCCGTAGGCGTACCTGAGGAGGGTACACGCCCTCCCGAAGAAGAATAAAAGGAGCAACAATCCAAGAAGCATCCTCTTGTTCCTGTGCTTGGAAGCTGCACCGTCTCGTTGCACGTGAGCCCTCGACGGAACAAGGAGCAATTTTTGACCCACCCACCAGCCCCTTATGGCAACGTTAGTATTACAATAAAATTGGTTTTGCTTTGATAATATCCTTTTTCTCCTGATGTAGTGATTAATAAAGATGTCGATGTCTGTACTGCAATAAAATGATTTGCTGCATAATAGCTTTCTCCCCAGTGAGGCTAGTATCACAGTCTAATTGAAAGATGTGTGGATTATTTAAGTTAAAGACGATAAATATTGCAACGAAAAGTTTAATTTTCTTTCTTCAATAGGTAGTTAAAACGTCGTATTTATTTTTGGTTGGGCAGTAAGGTCATGATCGGTGAGCAGTAATTTCAAGGTCCCTAGAGTGGGGCGCCACCCATTATGGATGGGAGCGCCCGGGGGGAGGCGGCCATTGGCCCCTCACACGGGGAGGCGGCACCCACTAAGTATGGGGTCGCCTAGGGGAAGGGGGTCATAGGCCCCTCCCAGGGGAGGAGGCGGCGAGATGCCCCTCCTACGAATTTTCCGGGGCCAGGATATCCGCGACGGCGGATGTGAGAAGCAGTGTGGGGTGGGAGGGGGGTCCACGCTACCTTCTAGACACCTCACACGAGTCCTCGGACGACCATTAAGATGGCGTCGAGTTAAATAAGGGGCCCCCGCTAAGACAAGGGAAATTGGAAGTTGGCACAGAGGTACAGTCCTCTGTGCGCCCGCCCCTCACACCGTGAGGGGGGAATTTTGGTAGTGGGGACCTGACACCGGTTACGACCTTGCCGTTGGCCCGTAATGTTAGGATGTACAATTTTATTTAGAAAGTATGCATTCGCAGGATGCTTAGACTCGGCTAGGAGAACCTTTGTATTAGAGATTTGTTAAGGTTAGCCAATGAACATGTCTGCATCGTAAAGTCATAAATATAAAATTGTACATAATATGAAACTGTTATTTTAATGTTTTAATTTTGTTTCATATTTTAATAAATACGGCCGGGAGGGTAACTCCCTCCCGCCTTCCAAAAGTTCAGAACTGCGTCAGTCTTCCCATCCTTGGGGATTGTGTTGGGAGGGAGTGACAGGCATCCCGGCCATATGGGGAGAACCACTAACGGTACGATACCACGCCTGAGTCAGGAAGGGAGATTGCATGGGGAAAATATACTCCAGAACTATTTGGTACTGGAAGTCCCAGTACTCCTTTGATACCAAGACGTAACCTAAAACTTACCTCATATGTCTGTATATTTACCTCATATGTCTGTATATTTTTATGTTAACATTAATGGCTCATATGTCTGTATATTTTTATGTTACCATTAATGGCTGTATACTCACCTACCTCATATCATTGTGAAACGTCTATTATACAAGAGGTATCTCTAACCTACCTCATGTAATGTGAAGCGCTCTGATACCCAAGGGTCACGTTCGCGCTATACAAAACTCTTTAAGTAAAATAAAATAAAATAAATAGGCACTAACCGAAATAAATCATATTGTATGCTTAGTCTTCCAATTGATAATTTCATGTCACTTGTGATATTATTTATATAGTTTGTCCAGTGGCTCATCACAATGTGGGTTAGAAAAAGATATTATTTGTTATGTAGGTTACTGTTTGCATGTCATGTATATGACCTATGGATAGCGGCGCTAGCCATAATTATGGATCTTTAGAGTTTTGGGGTTTTAAATGGTAACCATAACCAACCTAACATTGTTTTCAAGCCATGACTATGTGACATAACTTGCAAATCAAATGCCACTCTTATGACTAAAAATACTTATAGCGAAATGTAACAGCACCTAAAACCACAATACATGCACACACCAATGAAAAATAAGTAAGGAAAGGGGACCCCCTCTGGGAATTGCTTTCAGGTCAGGGAGTAGAGGGGAAGGCAATAACAAGAACAAGAAAAGAACTCCCTCTTGACCTATAACTACTTAAACCATAGGAGTAACCTCTCAAACATAGGGCATATACCAACAATGTCTACACAAGATGAAAAGTTTTTTTCATTTTATTTCATTTTAGCAGTTTAAAAAGTCATTTTTTTCGTCCTCTTTTTTTTATTACTCCTTTTTTATATCATATTTTTCAAAATTCATCAGTTATAAAAAATATATACATTTTACACAATAGCTACAAAAAAACATTTTACAACACAATCAAATTATCCTTATTTCTTCAAATTTATGCAAAACATGAAATCAATTAAATAAGCACACCAGGTAAAGAGCCACGCACACACCACAGACATCCTCCTAAACATCCATTCCATCACAAAGACAGCAAAAAAAGGAGATTTCCTATAACATTGAGACTGTAGTCCAGTAAATGACCAAAGTCATTTAGATTTCAAAAGGAGAAGAAAGGTTGACGCGTTTCGGTGGAAATGCCGCATAAGGGACCACCTTCATCAGGACCAAACAGACAGTATGGTATAGGATCTCTCAACCTTGGCGGAGTAAACTACGGACGACGGCAGAGGCGGCTTGCATTGGGGACCCAGAGGGAGTTCTTTTCTTGTTCTTGTTCACACCAATGAAAAATACTATACTGTAAGTGGGTTAATTGTTCATTTCATGTAATATAAATTGTCATTGATGGAAGTCACAAAAATTGCATATGGTGTGTAAGTTATAGCTTGAATAGTTGTTTTGTGATTTAGACAATGAGAAACAAACCATAATCCATGAATTTCAGTGGTTTGTTAATTAAAGATGTATATGACATTAGTACCGTTTAATAAATGAGAACAAAATTTGGAATTTATTTAACAAATCCATCCAGACTTTGTGTGGATACAGACACACACAACCACACACATGCACACACACACAGACAACATTTGTATATATGTAAAAATTGTAATTTGGAACGAACTGGAAATCTAAGCACAACTCTCATTTTAGTCAAGGTACTTCAAAGAAATGTATATCTACTACAACAGTTGAGTTAATAGGAAGATTGGAGAGTCCTCTTGTAAGTATCTTGAACAATAGGGACAGTAGTCCTGACCAAACACTCCAGGGAGGTAAATTTGACAGTTAATTTTGGAACTTGCATGTTTTCATTCACTTTAAGATGAGCACACCCTTAAAAATAAAAAGCCTGATCTGCAAAATACAGACAAAAATTGATACAGTACATGCACTACTGGGGACGTTACATAGACGACTGCCTATTAATATGGACTGGATCGGTGGATGAACTTAAAGGATTCTTTGACTACTTGAATGATAACAACTTAAACTTAAGATTTAATACACATTACGATAGCAAGTTTATTACTTTTTTGGATATTGAACTGTTTGTGGAAGGTGATAAGCTGGGTAGTAGAATGTTCAGAAAACCTACTAGTTGTAATGCTGTTCTGCATGCTAGGAGCTGCCATCCTAGCAGCCAGATTAATGCCATACCATATGTGGGATGGTAAGGGCAAGACAGAATTGTACTAATGAGAAGGATTTTGAATTTAATCTGAAGGATATGTCACGCAGGTTTATTAATCGTGGTTGTCAAGGAGAAATAATTAAAGAAGCAGAAACAAGGGGTAGGAAGCTGAAACGCAGTAAAACATTGATGAAACGACAAAAAGGTGGTGCAAAAGGGGAAGTGACAGTACGGTTGATTACGAATTATAATACTGAAAGCACTAGACTGTTCTCCATCCTTATGAAACATTGGCATTTACTTCTTATGGACAATGATCTGCAACCTTTTCTTAATACCAAATCGGGTTTGACTTTTAAAAAAGGTCTCACCCTGTCCAATATGATTAGTCCGAGCTACCCAAAGAAATCAATCAGAGAGTAGTAACTGGCTGACGAATAAATTCAGTAGATTTCATAAATGTGGGAGATGCAGCTCATGTAGATGGGCAAAAACCAAACAGATTACTTTCAATTATAATGATTCTGGTGACAATACTATTGACATGTTTATAAACTGTGACACAACACATGTATTGTATGTTATAGTGTGCTCCAGCAGTATGATTTATGTAGGAGCACCATTAGGAGATTAAGGGACAGAATGATGGAGCATTTTAGAGCTCTTAAAAATGGAGATACTCGCTACCCCATAGCATCGCATATTGTTAAAAACTGTGAAAAGAGAGACCAACATGTATTCAGCTTCCACGGTATTGACCATATCAAACATGACCCCAGAGGGGGCCATAGGCAATTAATGTTGAGGAGACGAGAAGTACTGTGGTTAATGAAATTGAAGGCTGTGGAGCGGGGCTTGAATATTGATAATGAATTTGAATATTATTTGGGTCAAGATTGATTTGCTTCAATGTATAATAATGTGTTACTGTATTATTGACTGAATTAGCCATTATGTACGTCTATTAGAAATTTCAATGTTAATATGTGGACCACATTGGTGAACCTGTGCTTTACATTTTCATTCAGTATAGCTGAGACTATATGTGTACATTACAAGATGAGATATATCAATGTATACTCACTTCACAATTTCTCCTCTCTCGATCTCTTCTCTCATTTCCATCCTGGTATTTCTGGTATTCACTTTCAATTTAATTTAACAAGCTTGGAGGCACAACTAATTTTGATATAGCCATTGATATAGTTGTTATGTCGCCATCCATGATTGATTGAGTCCTCATATTCCGACTAGTGATTAATTATTATGGATACGGTTATGAATGTGATTATTAACCTAGAACTGAGCTTCAGCAGACAATCTGATTAGACCAAGGGACACCCGCTGCTAATAATTATGTGATGGGAGTATTGACCATGTGTATGACGATGTGGCAACAAGTGACTCTCCTTACTTATGGTGACATCAGTAGTTTTATACTGATTTGTGACTTTACCAATATGGTTAATATGGGTGTAACGAGTAATTCTCTTATTAATACTCCATACTTTGAGTATTGTTGATTTATGGCAGCTACTACAAGATTGCGCGGTTTATAGTAACTGGAATCCTTTTGCTCCTGGATGCGCATAATACCAACCTAATAATGCGGTTTTGCGGTATGTGGAGTTACTAAGTAACAATAATGAAAACAGTGTTATTACGATTGGATAACATGACTACTTGTGATTAAATATATTACCATTGTGACAAGAAGATTATAGTTGTTCGGTGCGAGTACATTACATATTTCAGAATAGCGATTTAATATATCTAAGGAGCGGTATTAATATAGTATATTAAGTTTTAGCTGAGATTGTTTTTATAAATATGATGAGACGATTATAACAAACATTAGCGCGTTATCCATTACAAGATGGCGCCCATGCGCCTTTACGATAAATAGCCATTCCAATATGGTGCCCATGCTGAACGCCGAGATTCTTACGGATGAGTCGTGTGATTTGGAGGTGAGCGTCGGCAATGGGGGGCTAGCGGCGGGCCAACGTATTTATTCTTAACTTGGTACTTACGTATGGTCTCTTATACTTTCAGAACACGTACACGTGTTATAACTAAGAGAACGATTTGAGCGGTGACAGGCACGGCGAAATTTGTGAATGTTAAGGTGGAGCTAACCTATACTTCGATTGTAACTATTATGATACAGTTAGTGTGAGGGGACGTAATATGTAAGCTTGGGTTTAAATTTATCTTTCTTAGATTTTGCAACGCCTGATTACAAGATGATGAGATGATACTCTTGTACCCTTTTATTTTGGTGAGTTGCCTTCTAGGTTTTCTAGGTGGGTGGTGGTCACACTATAATAATTTGCTTAATGGGTGACTTGTTGTAGTTGACTAAGAATGTGGATATGCATATATAACAGAGGAGCTTAACTTGATACTGAGTCTTTGTATGTATTCTTTAGATTTGAGGAGACAGAAGGAAATACACATATCTAATAACATCTCTAATAAAGACTTTAAGAACGCATGAGATTGGTAGGTAGTTGTTGCCTCCACCTTGTTTTGTCTTACTGGACTTTTACTAACAACCTAGTTTGAAGTTTACGTTTCCTGGTGTTATTACCATAATGACACTTTACATGTTTACACATGCACTGGGTGACTACAGTTTGAATTTGGCCATGGATACCTCTTTCTTGTATACATTTTGTTTCAATGACATCTGGTGGTGTGAGGGTGTATCCCTTAAAGTTAAGTTAAATGTTTAAGATTTTACACTACGGTGTGGCATCGCTATTACGGAAACTATTAAGTCTTATTACTGTTATTTGGGTTGCAGCCCTGAAGAAGTCTTAAGTCATTGTACTGACAAGACGAAACATGTGTTGGCTGCACTTTGGACATTGAAAAGAATTATGAAGAATATTAAACTTGGATATTGCCAGTAGGAATACTACGACTGGAGGACTGTTGTTCTTAATTACTACAGGAGTGCTCGGATGAACCCCTTTATTGTTATGTTTAAACTACCTCGGGTGGTTTAATATTTGGAGTTGTGGTAACCGGCCCGTTCCTTCCTTGAGCACCACATTCTGATTTGTGCATTGTACTCACCTGAACTTACTGTGTGCTCTTTATTAACTGTTACCCTTTTGTGTATCACAAATGGGATACATTCTGGCTTTAGCATTTGTAAAAAGTAAAGGGCTGAACGGACCTGAGTAAAATGTAACTTTTTTAAAAGAACCTCCGGGGAGCTTCATTGAACCTACAGAAAAGCATGAAGTGCAGCAGATCCTGTGGAGACACTCCGTCGCAGCCACAGGGTGCTAACGCTTGTCCTCTATGGCACCCCTTCAGAACAGCAAGTAAAAAATTGAAATAATCCATTTGGAACATTGTCATTAAAAACTGCTTGTGGGCCGACAAATGGTCAAAACTTCTTTCAGTAGCTCGTGATTAAGGCCAAGATCTTTGTTTAGCTAGCAGTTGAGCCAAAAAAGCAATGGGCGCATGGCCAGTATGTCACAGATGAATGTTAACCCAGTCTCTTTATGCACTATTAGATTAGAGGTTTCTTTAGGTACCCCAGCAGCTGTTTACATTTTTTTTTCTGCCATCTGAATTCCCTCTGAGGCTGCATATCCCCGCAGTTCACTACCATAGCTGGCAATTGCTGCGCTCTTTGCCTGATACATTTTGAGCATTGCCTCAATCGGGTGCTTGCCCATTTTTGCGGCAAAGTTGAAAATCGCTGCATTAGCTCTTATCATCTCCCCCCTCCTTCTCCGAACTAGAGCACCCCAGTCCAAATGATCATCCAATAGGATGCCCAAATAAGAAAAGGTTGAAGTTATGGGCACTTTTCCTGCTTTCACCTTAAAGGTGTACTGCCTCTTAGGACGCAACCCGACTTGCATTACATATGATTTTGAATTATTTATAGCCATGTCGCGTTCTGCCATGAAGCTACGGAAGGTGTCGAGCAGAGTCTGCAAACCTCTTAGGGTTCGGGCTAGGAGAACCGCGTCGTCCACATAGAGCAGAATGGGCAGACCCCTTCCACCCACATATGGGAAATCAGCCCCAGTTTCTGTCAAGGTCTTGTCTAGATCATTGATGTAAAAATTAAAATAAAACGGGGCTAGAATGCACCCTTGCTGTACACCCCTTTCAGTACTGAAATCCATAGAAACTCTGAGATCCTGAGCGAATCTGATGTTAGCCTTGGTGTCCCTATGCAAATCCATCAGAAAGTCAACCAGGTTAGCCTCCACCCCCATGGCCCTCATGGACGGCCACATCTTCCCCCGGTTGACACAATCGAAAGTAGAGGAGAGATCCATGAAGGCCATGTAGATCGTCCCCTGGTGGGCAACCGTATACTTTCTGAGGATCAGGCATAGGTTAAGGCATTGTGCTATTGTGCTAGGGTAGAGTGTCCTGGGCGGAACCCATATTGGATGTCAGAAAGAATCTTATTATTTTCCGTCCAGGCAGCCAATCTGTTTAATACATCTCCGCCTACAACCTTAACCACAGAGTCGATAAGGGAAATCGGTCTATAATTCAGTGTGCGATTATGATCGCCCTTTTTAAACACAGGTATGATTGTAGAGGTACCCCAAGACTCCGGACACCCTGTCTTAGTCGCCGCATTGAGCACGGCCACCAAGACCAGAGCCCAGAGGGAAGGATTTGATTTGAAAAGGTCCAGGGGAATACCATCGGGACCTGTCGCATTATTACATGACAGACCGACAATACCTTTCTCCACTTCACTCTGGGTAAATACAACCATGGCATTACTTTGATCTCTTTCAAATCAAATTTAGATACATATTTTTCTATTGAACATTAATTTATTTAACTGTGTTTTATTTTTATGGTTTTTATAAACTGAAATCAAGTGTCTTCCACAAGCACCCGTAGACAATAATAATTTTTTCAAATCTTGTATTTTTGCAATATGACCACCAAAGGCCTTGATTTTATGGTTTTTATAAACTGAAATCAAGTGTCTTCCACGAGCACCCGTAGACAATAATACTTTTTTCAAATCTTTTAATTTAGTAAGCATGGGCGAATTTTGCGAATCTCGCGTTCGCGAATTTTGCGGATTTGCGAACTCGCAATCCGCAAAATCCGCGAATTCTCGCGAATTTGCGGATTTTTTTTTTTTGTGTTTGCGCGGGTTTCTGCCAGTTCGCGAGGGTTTTGTACACTTTCGCAAATTGCGAACTTACCTGTCGGGTCGCAAGTTTCGCGAACTTGTTGTTTCTACGTGTCCAGCCTGTTTGGGACACTCTTCTTCATCACTGCCACTCTCTGTCACCACTGCCACTCTATGACTACTCATGCCACCCTCTGGCCCACCCAAGCCACCCTCTGTTTCATCACAGCACCCTCTGGTTGTCCAGTCAGTGTACATTATTGTGGCAACGCAAGCACACCTTCCCTGCCTCAAGTGACCTGAATTAATTTGGGGCTGATTAATGTGTCACAGAATATTTTTTTAGCTGGCACCTGCTTCCTTAGTGCTTCCTGATTAGTGATCTTTTGCACTTGCTAAGTGCTTTCATTGTTGCAAAATTAGTTACAACACCTGCCCTGCCCCAACTGACAATAATGAATTAGGGGCTGATTAATGGATTTGAACTTCCAGCCTGGCTTCTGCTTGTCTCCCTTAGCTGTAATTCAGGACCTTTGTGGCATATGTGTAACTATTCTGAGGTTCAGAGCAGGGTCACATAATAGTTGCAACTGGCAACTGAACTCTGGAGGGGCCCCTCAGGAAGCACTACAGGAAATGGCTACTAATGATGAGCCTGAACTTTTGAACCTGGTAAGTAGTTTCAGTTTTGCTAAGATCGTATTTCTGCAATTTTGCACTTATTCGCGGGGCGCGAAGTTGTACTGGGAAGCCGCGAACTCACGCGAACAGTGCGAGCAGTGCGAGCAAAATCCGCTGCTCGCGGATTTGCGGATTTTGCGGGAGATTCGCGAATCTCGCGGATTGCGAATTTACCGAAAATCCGCAAAATCCGCGAGCGAAACAGATTTTCCGCCCATGCTTATAATTTAGTAATATGACCACCAAAGGCCTTGATTTTATATTAAAAACAGAGCTTTGGATTATACCATTTCCTGCTGAAAGGCAATATTTCTCTCCATGTGTTCCCATACCTGACGTGTCACACAGTTTGGTGCTCACTTTTCCTCCATGTT
Source organism: Lissotriton vulgaris (assembly GCF_964263255.1). Taxonomy (NCBI): domain Eukaryota; kingdom Metazoa; phylum Chordata; class Amphibia; order Caudata; family Salamandridae; genus Lissotriton; species Lissotriton vulgaris. The sequence continues at coordinate 209,872,988 of NC_141700.1, forward strand.
AAAGAACAGTAGTTGTTTCAGCACCCAGGCTAATGTGCTGCATAGTTTTGAGAAGTGGTAAGTGTGTACTCCACAGAAATTCACATCAATTTTTCAGGATTAGTATCCATTCTTTCCAGATCGTAGTATGGGATTCAACCCAAGAACCACCATGTCGACGGAATATTAGGAGCAGGGGCATCAGCCTAACAAAAAAATGTTTTATTTCTGAAGAACTACATTTTCGCACTTTGGACATTGTAATTATTTGGAAACTACAACCATTTACGTCATAAAGCTAAACTAGCCTTGAGAAAGCCCCGGCGCAAATCGCCAAGAGGGGGCGAAACACGTGTCGGCTGTCCTTGTCCTATGAACAACAATAAAGACACTTCACTGCAATTAAAAATGTTTCTGTCCTTCATACTACGATCTGGAAAGAATGGATACTAATCCTGAAAAATTGATGTGAATTTCTGTGGAGTACACACTTACCACTTCTCAAAACTGTTTCTTTACTTGAAGCCCAAGAGGTCCAGAGCTTCGAGTGTGTCTCCACTCACTCACCAACACAACTTATTCAAGCGTTGTTCAAGCCTTGAAATCCTTGGACCTTTTTGCTACCCCATTTACATAATGTGGTGCATAGCTAAATACATATAAGGTATCAAAGGCGAGACCGATTGCATTGCAAATGCTTGCTGTTGCTTGAAAACCTCCAGTAGGCCAAGCCTTGAAGCTGTAGTCCTGTAGGCAGGTAGGTTTCCCCATAACCAGATACCTTTGCTGTGAGAGTCTGCTAAAGTGTTCTTCTGGGCAGCAAAAAGCTCAGACTGGAACCAACCTGATTTTCTTGTCTGCTGAGGTTGCATCTCAGGAGAAATCCCTAGGTGGTTAGCCCAGGTCCTCCAGGGGGTGAACATTTTTTAGGTCTTACCATTTTCTTCTTTTTAGAGTAGTTTCTCTCGGTCATCTCTATAGCTGTCATGACCTCAGGCCCAGCATCTACGATCCAGGACTCAGTCCAGCTGAGGTCACCATTAGAGTATGGTCAGAGTATCACATGGTTCCTACTGCATGTATTGTTACACTGATACAATTGCAAAGGGATTATGAGATGGTAGGGGCTTTGAGAGGTCCCTTCACTCTGGATATACCTACATTAAATATTTTGGTCAGACTCTCTGGATTTCTAACTGCACTTGTCTTCCTGGTTATTTTACATGAAATATTTCACATTTAGTTAGCTTTAGTTTCAAGATACAAATTGTGTTCTTTGCACAGGTGTGTTAGAACACATACTAGCTAAATAGCCATGAGCTAGACTACATGCACATTGTTCAACAATCAGCCCAGACAAAAGAAAGGTGGTTAAAAGGGTGCGTACATGAAGTATACATCACATTTTTGGATCTCTGTCATATATTTAATGGTCCAAGAACTATGAATATGCACTGATAGGGGTCCTTGTTACCTATGCAAGAGTTAGAGTTAAGCTGAAGTATCTCAAACGTCTTAGTATGAAGCTCATCGCGCCACTGTATCTTATGATTTAATATACAACACAAGCATTGTCTTTGTTGTATCACCGTTCTTTTGATAAACTTGCTGCTTTAATCATTTGCATGTTGCTAAATCATTTGTGTGTTTCTTCCCTATTTGAGGTCCGTCCCTGAGTCAGGCATTGCACACCCACAGAATTTAACATTTCTAACGGGTCCAACTCGATAATTGTAGTTGTTTACATTTGTGTTTACATTTGAAAACTATTCCCTGTTTTGTTAGATGAGTTACCACTTACGGTTTAGTTTATCTTCTGTGCTATGATTCAGATGAGGAAATTTAGATGTAGGCTGTGTGTGATAGAATTGTGTGGGTTGGATGACCACCTCCACCTCAAAAGCGTCACTTATAAAGGGATCTAACAAGATGGCCGCAAGTTTGCGTGATTTAGACGCTGGATAGCGTCATGGAAGGTAAGATACTAGGGTAAGCAGAATTATAATTTGAAACTATATTTACTTAAAAAGACTAATAGGCAATATTTGTATATAAGTTGAATATATTAGGCACACAATCCATAGATAACTAAGGTTATGTATTGTGTTGTAAAACACACAGTAAGTGACTCTAATTTGATGTTGAATATTATAAAAATGCGCTACTGAATAGCTAAAAAGGGTACTTCTTGTTATATTTGATTGTGAATATGTCAAGATATACACATCGTCTACCTGATTCACCTGTAGAACTTACCTATAAATGATGCAATAAAATAGTGATGATTATGGGGTATATTTTAAAGTGTCCACTCTATGCAGGCAGCGTTTTTGAAAGCGTTCATGGCAAAGGGAACAATGATGCTTGCATTATTATATGTCAGTTCATGAAGAGAGAGTGTGGAAAAGGAAATCGTGTGTGCCAGTGCTCTCCTCAGAAGGTCACTGCAGCCTGCAATGGCATGGAGGACAGGTAATAGTAATTTTGAATGTATATTACAATACTAATGAGCTGTTGCTGTGCGGGTGCCGAGCACCGGAAAACACCGGCTCAAATTAAGAACTGGTGCTGGTAAGGATCACTTGCACTCATTTTTGGAGACCAGCACGAATTTTTCCCCATGAGAGATTTCCCGAGATCAAGAGAAGAAGAAACACAAACCGGAAAGGATAAAAAGAAAGACGAAAAAAACGTCACCAAGATAGGAAGCAGGAATCTGCATCCGTGAGATAAAGGGCAAGGAGTGGCTGACAGCAGATTGAAGAGGCATGAGGTGGATTCAGTACTACCAGCCTTGAAATTCTCCACACCACACGTTTCTGAGCAGCGCTTTTGGCACCGGCATTCATTATTTTAGAAATTAAGTACTGTCCTGAGAGGGGATGAGAAATAACGTTGATTGCATTTGTTAAACCTTAACATTGGCGCACACAGTGTTAAAAGGACAAAGAACAATTTGTGAGAATTTGTCGAAAATGGGTCAACAGTGCAGTACAAACAATTATCACAAGATCTATTTTAATTCACTAGCACCAAAAATGTACAGTTCATTTAGAGCCCCCTTCTTAATCATAAGTTGAACAACAGCTGAAATCTTTTTCACAAACTTGAGCAGACTTCATTAAACACCATCAGCGGGCCAAACCTGGTATGACCTCAATCTTTTCTTTATAATAGACTTCTTATTATAATAATTATATCCCATTAATGTGTCAAGAGCTGCTTACAATATATCCGGAAAGAGATGCCTGTTCTGACCAACTTCCTGGCGTGGCCCTTGTTTTAAAAGAAAGATGAACAATTTGAAAGACCTGACACTATTATCTAATTCTATTAATATATGCATCTTGATTATCTTTATAAAAACAATATTCACGAGGTAACAAAGATCTTTTTTTTTAAGTACGGATATACATTCGATGAACCGATGATTTGCCGAATTATGCTCTTCAACTATCGTGTTATTTTTTTTATTTTTATAAACGATTTCAGCCTGAAAAATCTGTACATAAATCACGTTAAGTATAAACCGGAATGCTGTAAATACTCAATGTGATTCAAATGACTAGCAAGTTGTATTAAAATTGCAAAGTGCGTTGAAACATCAGGCATTGATTGGGATAAACAGTCGAATACAAATCTAATCGTTTTATATTTCGTTACAGCAAAATCAAATAGAAGACAAATTTAATTCGGCACCAGTAATGCTTTGTCCTAAATTTGATCATACTTTACATACGTGTTTGACTTTCATGATAGCTTTGCAATACATGCCTGCCTTTTGGATGTCGCTTAAATGAATTAAATGTTTCTGAAGAGTCAACTTGTGTGATGTCCACTTGATCGTTAAAAATTGTATCACATTGGATTCGAGCCCCATCCAACTTCTAGGTAATTCAGACACTTTATTGGCCTTGTATGTATAGCTAGAATCATAATTTCTGTTCCTAGCACTGAAATTAGTACCTAATTGAACGTTTTGTTTTAAAGATCGAAACATAGATTTAATCAAAAAGTCTAACTAGGGAATCCAATGTATTTATTAATCATACAGAAATATTTCATGCGAAGAAATCAAACTTTTCACTATGCTCCCCCCCTTTTTAGGTGTGGCCTGGAGACAGTTTTGCCTGTTGCACCAGCCTCATGTTACTCAAACAATGTATAATATGTATGTACGTATATAGAGAAGCTTTCATTTAACCTTCTTCACCCTTTATCCTATAAATGTGTCTTTCACATTCCCGCCCACCCCAGCATGCAGCATTGTTATTGAGTCTTGTAAAGAATGCTAATACCAGTAAGTCCTCCTGGAGATAAGACTCCATATACTGCTCAACATTTTTAAATGCTACTATTTTGAACAGCCAACAGTTGAGTTTCTGCCACCCACTGAGGGTCAACTGATCCCCAGTAAGCTATCAATGGCTAGGGAGAGCATGTACAACATGACGCATTCATTGCAAAACTCTTGGATGCAGCCAATAGGACACAGCCAAGTTCGCAATCTGGCTTACACAGCCCAATTTATAGCAGTTAAATTCTAATTTTCTAACTTCATCTAGAAGGACTGGATATTCTGCCAAGGAAGTTATCCACCAGCCTGGTGACGACCTGGAGTGTTCACCCCCTAGGCTGAGAAAAACAGTCTTTTCCATATTCAACTTCAGACAGTTGGTTGTCATCCAGGTGGCAACATTTTCATGCTGATATTAAAGTTTGCCTTTGTTAAATCAGTCACCCTTCACATTTATAATAATTTGAGTGCTGTCTGCATATGTCATAGAATCTACCATTAGTACTCATTAATCTAGCTACAGTGTCAACATAAAGGATAGAATGGAGTAAAGTGTCATAGGGCAGAGTATTATGTCGCAGAGTAGACTGGCGTGGAGTGAAGTAGAGCAACCTGGAGTAGCATACAGTAGATTAAAGTGTAATAGTGTGGAGTGGAATGTCATAAAGTGGAGTGGTCTGGTGTGTCTTAAAATCTTGGAAAGTGTTGCAGAGTGGAGTAGAATAGAGTGCGACAGAATAGATTATACTGTTGTCCATTGGAGTGGTGCGGAGTAGAGTAGAGTGCAGTACAGTGTGGTAGACTGGAGTGGCATAGAGTGGAGAAGGGTTGAGTGGCATAGAGTAGCATAGAGTGCAGCAGTGTAGAGTGGACAGTGGAGTATTGTACAGTAGAGTTGAGTGCAATGAAGTGGGGTGGAGCGGCATAGAGGGAGTTGTGTAGAGTGTTGTACAGTGGAGTAGTGTGTCATGCAGTGCCATAAAGTAAACTAGAGTGCAGTGTACTTGCATACAACATAGTAGACTATTTGAAAGTGGAGTGCTATAAAGTGGATAATTGGGTGGTAGAAAGGAGGGGTGTAGAGTTTCTGTGAATGGAGTGGAGTGTTGTAGAGCGGAGTACAGTAAAATGGTGTGAAGTGGAGTGGAATACAGTAGAGTACAATGGAACAGAGTGGAGTAGTGTGTCATAGAATAGAGTGGAATAAAGTGGGGTGTAGTGGCATCGAGGGAGTTGCTTAGTTTGTCATAGAGTGCAGTAGAGTGTCCTAGAGTGGCATACCGTGGAGAAGAGTGTCATACACTGTCATAAATTGGAGTAGTGTGTTGTACAGTGAAGTGTAAGGGCATACAGTGGGGTAGAGTGGTGTACAGTGGCATTGAGTGTAGCAGAGTGTTGTAGAGTGTAGTTGTATACAGCAGAGTGGAGTGTCATAGAGAGCAGTGGCATAGAGTGGAGTGTAGCAGAGTAGGGTACAGTGGAATAAATTTTGTAGAGTGGAGTAGAGGGAAGTGGCGTAGTATAGAATTGAATTAACTGTCATACAGTAGAGTGTCATGTCGTACAGTAGAGTGCCATGGTTTGGTGTAGAGTGGAGTGGCATAGCACACAGTATCGTAAAGTGTCATATAGTGGAGTGGCATATCATTCAGTGGAGTGGTATGCCATAGAGAGTCAGAAACTGTTGTACAGTGTAATACAGTGGAGTGGCATAGAGTGGAGTACTGTTAAAGAGTTGAGTGATGTACAGTACTCTACAGAGTGTAAGACTGTGATAGAGTGGAGTAACATAGAGCATTGAGTGGAGTGGCATAGAGTGGTTACTGGAGTGGACTGGAGTACACCGGAGTACTGGGTCATAGAGGAAAGTGGAGCAAATTGGGGTGGGGTGAATTAGAGAAAGTTTTGTAGAGTGTTGTAGAGTGGAGTAGACTGCCGTACAGAGGCATAAAGTGCACTAGAGTGTTATACAGTGACATTGACTGAAGAATAGTGTTGTATAAAGGAATGGCATAGAGTGGAGTAGGGTTTGTTACAATGAAGGTAGATAAAGTGTCATCAAGTGGATTACAGAGTGTTAAAGCAAATTAGATAGTGTGGCATAGAGTGGAGTGGCGTAGAGTCCAGTGTCATACAGTGTTGTCATATAGTGTCGTATGGTAGACTATCATGGTGTAGAGTTTCATGGGGTAGAGTGTTGTGGTGTAAGTATTGTGGTGTACACTGGACTGGTTACAGTGTCTTGGAGTGCAGTGTCTTGGCACAGAGTGGTGTGATGTATAGTGGTGCAGTGTACAGGGGAATAACATAGACTACCATGCGTAGGGGAGAGTGGCTTGAAGTGGCGTACAGCGGAATATTGTAGCTCGTAGTGTTGTAAAGTGGAGTGGCATGTCGTAGAGTGTTATAAATATTCATATAGTTGTGTAGAGTGAAGTGGTATGTATATATATATACATGTCTGGCGACCGAAATGCGTCATTTGGACATTTGATGCACTAAATAAACATCATTAAGCAACAAGTCTTGCCTGCAGATTCTGTTTCCTAGTACTGCATTACTCCCGGTGAAGGTTGCATCGTTGGTATCCTGATGTGACATCTATACTACTATTATAAAGGAAGAACTATGAACCTTTGAGGCGGGTAAACTCGGGAACCACAGCGCCAATCCACACACCCGATACATCGTTGTAATCGTCAGGGTGTGCAGATGGACATAGGCTATATAAACGTAATAAATATACGTTATTTAAAAAATATACCAAAAAAAAACGTAGTCCCTTGGAAGAAGCGCCGGCTGCGACGTGCGTGCTGACGTGAGGAGCGCAGGGAGGAGCGGCGTCCAGGAGTGTGAGGAGGACAGGCAGATATGGCCCGGGGAGGAGCCACATACAGGCGGTGAGGAGCGACGGACAGGCGGTGAGGAGTGGCGGACAGGCGGAGAGGAGCGGCGGACAGGTGGGGAGGAGTGGTGAGCGGCGGATGAGGTAGGTTATTTATTTATTTAGTTAGGAGCGTGATCGGCAGAAAAATAAAGCAAAAATGACAATTGTGAGCAAGAAGAAGCAAATGGAGCATTACAAAAGTGAACTAAACGGTGCATTACAGGAGGAGAAAGCTACGTGTGCAGGTTACAAAAGCGTACATCATGAGCAAGAGGAAGCAAACGGAGCATTACAAAAGTGAGCCAAACGGTGCATTACAGTAGGAAAAAGTTACGTGTGCAGGTTACAAAAGTGTAGAAAGTAAACATAGAGGTATAGGACGAAAAAGGGACGTGTGCAGGTTACAAAAGCGTACAAAGTAAACCTAGAGGTACAATACTGCAATATATGGAGGAAGGCCCCGGGGGACCCACGGACGTCGGGGGGGGCGTGGGCCCAGAAGCCTAATTGCTCCCGGACAACCTCAGGACGGGCTGCTAGTAAATATATATATTCACTTAAAAAACCATAGGTATCAGGCCTTATATAGTTAGGAATTAGCATTTAAAAAACCATTGAAAATGCTCCTATATAGTTAGATGTACTAACTATATTTCGCGCACCCGCAATCCACTGCTGATGATGTCACATATTACATCATTCATGACATGGTCAGTGACATCACTGATGACATCACTGATGACATCTCAAATGACATCACTGATGACATCACTGATGACATCTCATTTGACATCACTGATGATATCATCCAGTGACTGTGTGTTTCTGTAAAGTTTAAATATGTTTTACATATTGAAGAATGAGTGGATGTATAAGTGTCTGGATGAAGGATTTAGTAGGTGCGTGACTGACTGCATGAGTGAGAGAATAAATGTGTCTAAATGCATGGGTTAGTGACTAAACTGTCTGAATGTGTGCATCAGTATGTCTGTTGTTGTGTAAGCTGCTGCATGTGTTGATCAGTAGCTATATGAGTAGCTATATAGGTTATTGATTGGTTGCCCAAGTATTTGAATGGAAGACTGAGTGTGTGTGTGGGTGGCTGGGAGGTGCGTGACTCTGTGCATAGATTTGTGAGCAGTTGATTCACTAGGTGTATGAGATCAAGAGTGCATGTGGAAACACCTATATGGGCGGTTGACTGTGTGCATGGGTGTGTTGGTGAGTGAATGGATATCTCAGTGCTACATGTGCAAGTAGGTACATATGTAAAACACAGTGCATGTGAGAGTTGGCATATATAAATGACTATACATGAGAGCCAGTGAATGTGCGAGTGGCTATATGGATCATTGTGTACCTGTATCAGTGATTGTATAAGAGAGTAAGTATGTGTTAGTATATGTTTGAATAAGTAAGGTGTTGTGTGTATAACTGTAGAGTTGAGGAAATGGGAGTGTGATTGATTCTTTGCATGACTGACTAGGTGTGTGAGTAACTCCATGGAAGAGTGGCAGTGTGTGAGTGTCTGTATAGGTGTATGAGTGCATTTGATAGTGTTGTATTGATGAGTGACTGTATGTATGAGTGATTCTATGGGTGAATGAGTGAATGTGTGTGTAGACCTAGGAATCAGTGAGTGCGTATGTAGTAACTGGTATTGGTGTGTCAATGGTTTCAAGAATGGTAGTCTGTATTTAATACTGGGTGTATCAAAGGTTATATTAGAGTGTAAGGAATTGCATCGTATTATCACATGAATGATATCATCAGTGATGTGATCAGTGATGTCAAATGAGATGTCATCAGTGATGTCATCAGTGATGTCATTTGAGATGTCATATGTGATGTCATCAGTGATGTCACTGACCATGTCATGAATGATGCAATATGTGACATCATCAGCAGTGGATTGCGGGTGCGCAAAATACAGTTAGTACAACTAACTATATAGGAGCAATTTCAATGGTTTTTTAAATGCTAATTCCTAACTATATAAGGCCTGAAACCTATGGTTTTTTAAGTGAATTTGCAAGGTTTTTAAAATGCTAATTCCTAACTATATAAGGCCTGAAACCTATGGTTTTTTAAGTGAATTTGCAAGGTTTTTTAAATGCTAATACCTAACTATATAAGTCCTGAAACCTATGGTTTTTTAAGTGAATTTGCAAGGTTTTTTTAAATGCTAATTCCTAACTATATAAGGCTTGAAACCTATGTTTTTTTCAGTGAATTTGCAAGGTTTTTTAAATGCTAAATCCTAACTATATCAGGCGTGAAATCTATATTTTTTTCAATAAATTTCAAAGGTTTTGTAAATGCTAATTCTATTAGCGGATAACGTTTATATATGTTATTGTCCTTCTGGGACCACCTGAGCAGCCATCTTGTTTCTCAGGAGAAGTGAGGCACAAGAGAGCACAACACAAGAGTGGAAAACGTGAAAAGGGGGCAGGGTTGAGACCCCCTGACCCCCTAGCCCTTCTCAGGGGGTCCCAGAAGGAACACCTAGTGCAAAAAAAAATGTTTTTTTAAATCGCGGGGTACGCGCACGGTACGCGTACCCTACGTGTATGGTGCGTGTACCCCGCAATTTTCTTTTTTTCTTTTTGTCCTTGGGGGTCCTTTTGGGACCCCCTGAGAAGGGCTAAAGGGTTGGGGGGTCTCTACCCTGTCCCCTTTTTGTGTTTTCCACTCTTGTTTTGGGCTCTCTTGTGCCTCAGTTCTCCTGAATAAAAGATGGTGGCCAGCACTTCCTGGTTTGGACAGTTTGGAATGTTAAACAAATTTGGAAAAAGGGGGACCCCTATATATTAATAATATACTTACTATACATAGGGAAACTTAATCAATTTGAGAACGGTCTATAGCCAAGTAGAAAGTACAGAGATTAACAAACAACCATGATATATATGTTGCCAAGTTTGGTGTAATTCCTTACAGCCGTTCGGGCTGTAGCAGTTTCTAAAGGTCCCATAGAAAATGCCATTTGAAAAATTTCAAATTCAATTTTTCAAGAACTACTGGAGAGATTAACACCACACATACGAAAGGCACTGCTGCATACCAGTCCCTACCATTTTGCCAAATCTTGTATAATTCCGTTCAGCCGTTCGAGCTGTAGCCTTGTCAGAAGTCCCTATGGAAATTAACATGGGGAAAACACGTTATGGGACCTTCCTTTTTTCTCGGCCTCCACTTGACGGATTCCCCCGAAAGGAAGGAGCGGAGCGCAGCGAGGCAAATTTAAGGAAAACTACAGGCAGATCCCACACTCAGCGCTAAAGTTATTCCCAATAGAATGTTCAGAATTTCCTATGGTAACTAGGTCCTAACTATATATTACCTACTGGTGGTAGCCAGTAGGTATATATAGTTAGGACCTAGTTTCCATAGGAAATCCGCAACATTCTATTTGGAATAACTTTGGCGTCGATTGAGGAATTTGCGTGCAATTTTACTGAATTTTGGCCAGCTCAGTTCTGCTCCTTCCCTGAAATTTTTGGGGGAATTCGTCAAGTGGGGGCTGAGAAAAAAGGGGGTCCCAAAACTGTAACGACCGGATTTTCCGACCAGATAGGATCAGCTCACCAAGACACTAACCACCCGGCCAAAACTTTACCACCTCCCTCCTCAGGACCTACTTACCTCGGTACCTATATACCTTCTCTGGGGATGGGGAATTAGCAATATACAAGCTTATGCTATTAACAACACCCCTGAATCCATAGGGATTACTGGAAAAAATCACTAATGGCTACGGAATTCCAAATTCTACATCACACTCATACCTTATAGTCTTGCGGCAACTCAGGCCCAGACTATGCTACCTTCCTCCTCATAGTGAAGGAGGCAGTTCTGATCACTTACCATTACACACCGACCTCAATCAGTGCTCATGCAAGCCGCAATCCTGCGGGTATACACATCGTTTCCTCCCGATGCTCTCCCTACTGCCACAATCAGTTGGCGTTAAACACCGTATCCTTCCGGTGCTCGCGCTGCCGCCACAATCGTGTGACGATAAACACCGTATCCTTCCGGTGCTCTCACTAACGCTGCTACACAGCGGCGATCACTGTCATATTGATGCCTTCAATTTTCTCTCTCTCTGTTGGGAAGGTTCTCTATATATCTAATATCTACTGGGGATGTCTCATACACAATATTATCCCTTATGTGGCAGATAGGCAGTCCAATCCTCCCATACAAGAATGGCCAAATTACAACATGCAAAGGTTATTCTCTGATTTAGGCGCTCCTTCTTTCTTTTATTTGGTTACCACTTACCCGGACGGGAAACGCATCCGTCCATATAGTAGCATCCGGCTAGAAGAAAGGCTAGTCTTATCATGAAAAACAACACCTGCACAGTGGTTCACTAAGAACTGGGGTCCCTTGATTATACAATAGCAAATTCTAATAACGATATAACACTGCAATATAACATTTAGCCTGAAAAGCAAAGGAAAGAATTAAGATATGTATGTGCGCGCTAATAAGAAAGGGTCGACGTCACCTTATGAGTACGAAGTCTGGACTTAGTTGTCATCTGGGTTCCCTTCTCGTCTGTGCCTTGGCTCATCTTAGGATCACTCCTGCAATCACGGACACACGTCTGCACCGCTATGCTCTGTCTCCTCTGCTCCCCTCCAAGTCACTGGAACCTCTCTCTTGTTCTCTGTCTTGTCTGTTTCACTCTCGTCGTTCTGCACTACTCCTCTCTCCTCTCTGTCACGGACTATCTTCACCTTCCAAGTTCGATCTTATAATTCAGTTTCTGCCGCTCTAGTATTCGTCCGCTCCACTAACTTCTTCACTCTGCATGCTCTGATCTCAGTATCAAAGCTCACCAACTGCTCCAATTAAAGTAACTTCAATCTTTCTGAGAGATCATCAGCCGTCGGTCTTTTCAGACTTCAAAATGGCGGCTGTCTGCTCCAAGTTGATTAATTGCAAAAATGCTAACGACTAGCTGCCGTCTACTAACTGACTGAATGAACACTCCTCCTCTCTGTACTTTCGCTAATATAGAACCCTCTTCATGCATGGAAATTTCCAGCCAGTAACCTGTCGCCCACCAAATTCTTGTACCACCCCGTGCCAAGGACACACTCTCAGCCGGCCGGCCTGATGTTGCATCTTCGACACGGAGAAAAATACAGTCTTTCGATAAGGGCCAGCTCGAGCCGGTTCTCTCCAAGTGAATAACACCTTATAACTAAAACATCACATTTGACCTACAAGCATCTCAAGCAGCCGAGGCAGAAAGAAAGATGGAGTCTCTCCCGATCGGGCCCTACAAGGCCCGAAGTAAGCAGAAAGATGAATAACTCTATCAGAATATACTAATAACCTTACAAAAGGACGATATAACACCAATACTAAGGAATCTATCCCATAACATAAGCTTATAGGCCCTAAAATAGAGAAAAGAATAGGGAATTATGTCAAGATCAATGGATTCATATTGTAAATAGGCCAAATCTAAGGCTCTCATCACTCTATTAGAATGATAGTGGGCTAAAGTCACCATCACTCAAAAATAGGACAAAAACCCGGTCAGAACAAAAACGTGTTTTCCCCATGTTAATTTCATAGGACGTTTAGACACAGCTACAGCCCGAATCGCTGAACGGAATTACACAAAACATGGCAAAATTGTAGTGACTGGTACGCAGAAGTGCCTTTTGTTTAAATGGTATAAATCCCTCTAGTAGATCCTGAGAAAATCAAAAGAAAAAAAATGTGTATATCTATAGCAGCTTACTGTAAGCTTACTGTAAGCTTACTGTACTCTTTACCATTCCGAGCACGAGCTGCATGCTGATTGGCTGCCAATGTCTGTCAACACTCCAAACCAGAAAGTGTTGGCAGCCATCTTGTGCCTCAGTAGACTGAGGCACAGGAAAGCAGAAAAAAAGGTGTAAAACACGCAAAGGGAGCATGGTAGAAGCACCCTGAACCCCCCAGGCCTGCTCAGGGGGTCCCACAAGGACCACCCAGGCCACCCAAAAAATTGATAGTTTTTTCAACAATCGCGGGGTACGCGTACATGATAGCACCTCATTAAAAAGCATTGCAGTTAATAGAAGGTTTTAAGACTTTAGTTACATTATAAATCATTTGTTGATGGTACCATACTCATTTTAGGAATTGTGGTGTGTTCTAAGGTGATTTTACCATGTGAAAAAGCCTTCTGCTGGGATATCATGAATCATGTTTGAAAGAAAACTAATTTCTAATGCTTTTCCCACAGTGGTTTGGGTGGGGATCTATAAGCTAAACTGAAGGCATACTTTCTACAAATTCACATTATCTTTCCCAGTCATGTGAGAATGAAGTCTGACATTCTCAGTAAAACATGTACATCCAACAAGGACAGAGACTGTCAGTTAATTCCTTTGTTTTCTACTGCAGCCTCCTAGAGTGTTCTGAAGAGCAACTAGAGGGCTAACAGTCCTACTTATTACAAAGGTATGGCACACCTGAAGCCATCTTGAATGAAAAGAAATGAAATCCGATTTGTAGCGCGCTACTAAGCCCAATGGGCGTCAAGGCGCATCTTGATTGGAATAAAGTGGTAACTCTTAAAACATTTAATTTAAAAATGAACAAAATGAGGGGCTATATTTTGCCATAGAAAGTATGATTAGTGCTGCAGAAAGACAAATTAGGGCACATTTTGACTGACTTCTCAAATCCTCTTCTATTTCATTAAAAAATTCTGACATGCAGTCTCCCAAGATGGCCACCAGAGACAAAAGAGCCCAAATGTAGCCCAAATATCACCCAGATGTAGCCCAAGTATAGCCCAATGACAGAATGTCCCAGAGTGTTCTAAAGAACAACTAGAGCGCTAACAGTCTTACTTATGACAAAAGTATGGCTCACCAGAAGCCATCTTGATTGGAATGAAGTGGTAAGTCTGAAAACATTTAATTTAAAAAGGAACAAAATGAGGGGATTCATTTTGCCATACAAAGTATGATTAGTGCTGCAGAAAGAAAAATTAGGGCACTGTTATAAATGAGGTCAATACGCTGTGGTTCTTAACCTCTTTTATTCAAGTGTTAGAGGAATAAAGATGTCCCCAGCTTGTCGTGTGTCTCGCTCTAAGTGAACAGCCCAACGTTCTATCGCAGCCTCCACCGTGGCGCACGGGGTGTACCAAGTGGGGGAGAGTCAGGAGAGGGTATTGAAGGAGCGGACCATTGAGATGAGTTGCAACACACCATCCACCCTAGGGAGAACTGAAAGGAAGAGGAAGGATAGATGGGAGGGATAGCAACTAAGGGGCAAGGGGAGGTAAATGAAAGAGAGGGAAAGAGGAGGGGGGAACAACTTGGCTTGTAACTTAATATTTCCTGGAGGGATGGAAATATAACAGAGGGGTCTTGCGCAGAAGACCCTTACAACTGGTAAATGTTACACTCTTTAATTACCACAATATTGCTATTGCCTTACATACTCAAACTGGATGTCTAAGGCCAAAGGAGTACTCTCAACTCATGCTGTACTGTCTGTGCCAGTGGGGAGAGGTTCTTTTCCTACAGCTCTCCCTCCTCTGCCCCATCTCCTGCCTACTGTTCCCTTCCGCAGACCTATCTGAACCTGGTTTGTTGTCTCTAACTGTGACCGGCACAACTTGGTCCTGACTCCACATTTTCCTGTCTTCCATAACTACTATGTTCCTCTTCACCTCCCTTATTCTACCAGGGGCATATTATCTGTCTCCGCTTTTCCCTAGTTTATTGGGTTTTTTGATGTACACACTCTGTCCTTCCCTGAGGTCTTTCTGTTTTGCACCCCATTTCTTGTCGTACCAATCTTTGTATTTATTTTGTTTGTTTTCGATCTTCTTTCTTGTTTCCTCCTGATCGATTTCCACTTCAATATTCCTGCCCATCCAGTTGGGAGATAACTTTGAGCCCGCCTTGTTTCTTCTCAGTAGCTCAAAAGGTGAGTGCCCCGTCGTGGCATTTGGAGTGGTATGATACTCCCATAACATGTCCATGATAGCGTCATCCACATTTTTCCCTGATTTGCTGGCCAGATGTATGCATTCTTTCAACGTTCGCTCTTTCCACTTTTCCATTTGCCTTTGGGCAATATAATGGAGTTCGGACATGGGTAATCTCACAGCCCTTTAGGAACCCTTTCATCTCTTCCGAGACTAGTTGTACGCCATTGTCCATTATCATTGTTGTAGGAATGCCTTCTCTCGAAAATACTTCTTTTAAGAAGTTGATCAAAGACTTTGTGTTGAGGTTGTGTACCACCTTGTGAGTTATCCAATTGGAGTAGTAGTCTATTACCACCAACAAATACCAATCCTGGGGACCTTTCCCATGAATGGGACCCGCAATGTCGAACACCAGTTTGTCCCAGGTACCTTCGGGACTTCCACCGGGATCAGGGGTGCGTGTTTTGACACTTTCGATTTGTCACTTAGGCAGCAAGCATAACAATCACGCACTTTGTCCTCCATATCAAGATCCATAGATGGGAACCAATAGTCTGCACGTAATCTTGCTTTGCTAAGACTGCGGCTCAGGTGACCCTCATGGGCGAGCTCAATCACTTGATTCCTCATCCCCTCCGGGGGAACCATTTTTCCTGACTTTAGGATAAACTTCCCCTCCACCAAAAGGTCCTCCCTAACATTCCAATATGGTTGAATTTCCGTTTAAAGCTCCTTACATTTGTTCGGCCATCCGGACACAATATAATTTCTAACACTCTTCAAAATTTCATCTTGTTCCATATGTGTTTCCCAATCATCTTTTGCCACAGCTGCCAAGCTTACTTCCAAGATTGTATCTTCGATCATCTCCTCCTCAGCTTCTCCGTCGAGGGGAACCCTCAATAGGAAATCTGCCACTTTGTTTTGTTGTCCTGGTATCTACACCGCTCTGAAATTGTAGCCTTGTAGGCCTAACACCCATTTCGCTATGCGTCGGGTCATGTCCTCCATGTTTTTCTTAGTGAACAATGGCACCAATGGCTTGTGATCTGTATGCACCTCGAATTGAACGCCCCACACGTAGTACTTGAAATACTTTATGGCCCAGAACATGGCTAAGGCCTCTTTCTCCACTGTTGAATAGTTTACTTCAGGACCGGTTAGCGTTCTGGACGCAAATGCTACCCCCTTTAACTCTTTCTCCACCCTCTGTGCTAAGGTGGCTCCAATACCTTTGTTGCTGGCATCCGTTGAAATTATAATGTCTCTCTCCCGATTAAATTTCCCTATGAAAGGTGCCTGTATGATCGCTTCTTTTATTCTTTTGAAAGCCATCTCTTGATCCTTTTCC
This sequence comes from Lissotriton vulgaris, assembly GCF_964263255.1. NCBI lineage: Eukaryota > Metazoa > Chordata > Amphibia > Caudata > Salamandridae > Lissotriton > Lissotriton vulgaris. The sequence continues at coordinate 209,889,468 of NC_141700.1, forward strand.
CATCTGAAACTGCTATTTCATTTTACCAACTCTCTCAAAGGAAGTGACATTGTGGCAAAGTCTTTGATGAATTTGATGCCCTCTTCTGAGATGGTGTGACCCAGATAGTCCACTGAACTTACACCTAACTTACATTTGCTCAATCTGGTGGTGAAACCGACTCCCTTAAGTCTCTCCAACACTCCTTTGATGTTGTCATTGTGCTCCATTTTGTCCTCTCCATAAATCAGGATTTCATCCTGGAAGCACATTGTTTTACTGCAGTCTTTAAGAATGTGCTGCATCACCCGTTGAAAGACTGCCGCTGGGGATGCCAAGCCAAAAGGCATCCACAGAAACTTAAAATTTCCAAATCTGGTTGTGAAGGCGGTCAAAGACTGAGACTCCGGGTGCAGCTTTATCTGATAATAGGCCGAGGACAGGTATAAGACACTAAAATATTTCGCCCCCTGTATGGTGCTCAACATCTCGCCGATCCTCGGGAGGGGATATCTGTCCACAAGTATGTTTGCATTTAAGTCTTGCAAGTCCACACAGAGCCTTATATTCTTTCCTCCATTCTTGTTCATGATGACGACCCGAGCAAACCATGCTGAGCTTTCAATTTCCCTGATTTGTCCTTGACTGACCAGTTTTTTCAACTCCCTTTCCAAGGGTTCCCTCATGCGAAGTGGAATAGATCGTGTTTCATGCACTACTGGTACTGCCCCCTCTTTCAGCTTGATTTTATGCATGTAGTTCTTTAGAACTCCCAGGTTTTCACTAAACACCTCCTAAAATTCTGAGATTAGGTTTTCTGCAATATTTTCAGGTTCCACTAGAAGTACCTGCTCTCTGTTGTTGGGGTCTAGCTTAATCCCTAACTCCTTTTGATGTTTCCACCCCAGGAGGCTAGAACCCCTCGTAGTTACATAGACTATTCCTACCGTATGCCTGTCCTTAAATGAGATCCTCATCCTTGCCATACCTTCTAATGGAATGCGTTCCCTATAGTACTACCCCACAGGACTTATGTCAGCTTTCTCCAGAACTAGCTTGTGTTTTGCAAACTTCTCCTCAAATACACTTTTGTCAATCAAAGTAAAAGGGGAACACGAATCGTGTATACTTTGAACTTCTCACCATCAAGAGTAATTTCACACTTTGGGTAGTTATTATCATCATTGGCCATTTCATCTTCAACTTGAAAAATATAAGATTTCTCTCCCCATTGTTAGACTCCAACCAGCCCAAGCACTGCAGGAACGTAGCATGCACCAATCCCCTTTACTTGCCCCTTGGACCCCGACAGGTCAAACTCTAGGAGGGCACCAATGGACCCGAAAAGAGGGTGGTAATGTTGAGGAGACACCAAGTCTTCCACCCTTGGCGACGAATAGGACACAGCTCCCTCCTGCTTTACGCTTCTGCACCGCTGTACAAGGGGAGACAAAACAATCCCTTCATGTATCACTGCTGGTAATAACACCACCAACCCTCAATGATTATGCCTTGCAAAACATACAACAAAACCCCTCTTACCGCTGTAATGTGCAGGCTTTGCTTCGTAAAGGTAAGGAGTTCAACCTAACGAAAGTAGCACTCCGGTAACTGCAATTATAACTCTGTAGTATACAGGAAGTGGAGGGAGCTTTTGTCGCAATGTCCAAAAAGTCAAATATCAAAGGAGGGGAAAAAGGTCTTACTATGGTAAAAGCCACCGCCTAAAAAAAAACCTTCGCTTTTTATCCAAGGGACAGGGACAGAGGGAAGTCTCTCAAAAATCCCCAAAACAAACCCAGCACAGCCTTCGCGGAGTGACCCAAAACGTCACTTCCGCACAAAACGAAGCAAAAAGCAGTCCCAGCAAAGACGCGCTGAAACCGCCGGAGCTTCGTCTAACGTCCGCGTTGCTTCTTTCTTCAACACGAGAGAAAAATATCTCCGTGCAACGCGAGTGTGAGCGGGGGCCCCCGAACACACCAAAACAAAGAAAAAAGTGCTGGGGCATAAAAAAAAAAAAGAATAGGGAGGAGGGAAGGGAGACCTGGGAACCCAACACAGCCTTACTGACTAATAAAGGAGAAAAAACGGGGAAAGGGAAAAAGGCAAACTTTCTCACGAGCCCGTGAGAAAGGCAAAGTAAACAAAGGGGCTTCCAACTAGCCGGGAAATTCTCGGTACAGCAACAAAACGGCAGCCAACAACCAGGGTAGGAATCCAAACACTGGCAATATCAAGCATCGAACTAAAGGTAGGACCACCTTTTATCCTACTTCCTTTGTCATGTGATGTCCAGGCATGATCATAAAAAAAGGACTAACCCGAATCCTAACACCCATCTACTCTCTCCTCATTTTGTATGGCATGTACTTTTTGACTGATGTTTTTACACACTTTATAAAAATGCCCCCTTCTATTGCATTTTCTACACAACACATCCCTCGCCGGGCACTTCCAGTTGTTCGCCAAGTGATTGGGACTACCGAATTTGAAGCAGAATAAACCTTCAGCTTTACTTCATTGACTGCCCTTCACTTTTTCTCCTACCTTACACACTGTCTCCCCTTCTGCTGCCACAACTGCTCTCACTTGTTTCTCTATTAACTCCCTCATTAACTTTCATTTCTTTCATTCACAACGATGTATGCTCCAACCCCTTTGCTAAGCTTAGTTCTTCATCTAGATCAGGGTTCCTGGTGAGCAGTTCTTCTTGGATCCTAGGATCATTAGTGCACCTCACAATTTGATCTCTAATTATTGAATCTGTCATTGGCCCAAATTCGCAAGTGGCAGATAAACCCCTCAGGACTGCAACATAATTAGTGACTTTCTCATCCTTCTTTTGCACCCTCTTATAAAATTTGTGCCTTTCCAGTACTACATTAAGTTTGACTTTAAAATGTTCCTCCAATTTTCTCAGGGTATACTCATACACATTAGTCCCCTCAACTTCTTCTTGTTCATCATTCGCCAGTCTTCCTGTTATGTCTTCAAAAACCTTCCTGCCATGTATCCCTAAATTGTGCAGTAAAATTTGCTGTTTCCTCACATTGTTGTAATTACCACCCCCTATTGCTATGAGGTAGGATTTAAAAATTCCTTCCCACCTCTTCCAAGGGATCTCTGGCTCACCCAGCTCATTTAGAAATGGCGGCGGCTGACTCATTCCTGCTCCTGCCATGGCCCTGAAATGATGTACCCCTAAGGAAATCCTGACTTTCCCCCCCCTTACCAAAAATACCATTCACTAATGGGAAGGTAGGCACACTAAAATATATTAGGAGGAGAGAAAAGGAAAAATAAACTAAAATGTAGAACGGATATCAGACAATTTCAAACTAAACCACTGGCTGCTGCAGGAAGAAATGTACAGATGTAAATCAAACTGCTTTGTACATCTACCAAACGAAAGAATATAAGTCCTCTTTCTTTGCCAATGTTTTTTTTTCACCCTATCCAATGGTTGGTACCCCGCGTATGAAGGCGGGAACTTCCTGTCAGGGGAGATATCAGTCACAGCAGCAAAAAGTTCTCCTCACAAAGTTCTGTCCTCCGCGCTCCTCCTCGATCAGCCGTCCCACACGCAGCTCCGGCAGCCTTCCAACACAAGCACCGAACCACCACACGCCCGACAGACGTGACAGGATCACCATGGAAACCAAGAGCGAAGCCGCTCAGGATGCTGTCGTACTCAGTCCGGTCACCTGCTTCCGCTCTCCGCCATGAAATCGCCAGCGCAGGAACACAACTCCGGGAATGGCTGGCCGAGATGTAACTGAACACGGAGCCCCAGAGCCCTATGTCGGCACTCCGGGAGTCAATAATGTGCTGAGAAACACTCCTCACCGACACCGCAGCCTCTTCACACCACCGCACCAAGTCAATACGAAAATGACGCTCATCCCTCAACCACGGGAAATACCGGTGAGTCCAACTTTAAATCCACATCCGACCAAGCTTCTCAATATTTTCCAGGATGGGGACACCTTGCTGTCCCTGGCACAGCTTCCCTCACTCTTCGCCACGAAATGTTATAACCTCTTTTATTCAAGTGTTAGAGAAATAAAGATGTCCCCAGCTTGCCGTGTGTCTCGCTCTAAGCGAACAGCCCAACGTTCTATCGCAGCCTCCACCTTGGGGCACGGGGTGTACTAAGTGGGGGAGAGTCAGGGGAGGGTATTGAAGGAGCAGACCATTGAGATGAGTTACAACAGGCACATTTTGAGTGACTTCTCAAATCCTCTTCTCTTTCATAAAAGAATTGTGACATGCAGTCTCCCAAGATGGCCACCTGAGCAAAAGAGCCCAAATGTAGCCCAAATATCACCCAGATGTAGCTCAAGTATAGCCGAATGACAGAATGTCCCAGAGTGTTCTAAAGAACAACTAGACTGCTAACAGTCTTACTTATGACAAAAGTATGGCACACCAGAAGCCATCTTGATTGGAATAAAGTGGTAAGTCTGAAAACATTTAATTTAAAAAGGAACAAAATGAGGGGGTTCATTTTGCCATAGAAAGTATGATTAGTGCTTCAGAAAGAAAAATTAGGGCACATTTTGAGTGACTTCTCAAATCCTCTTCAATTTCATTAAAACAATTCTGACATGCAGACTGAAACATGCACTTTGAATACCAGCAGCAGACTACCCTGGTGAGCAGTAGCTTTAGAATTTATGGCAAATGTGTGACACATCTGAATGCCTTCTTGATGGAACCAAAGTAAACAAGCAATGAAAATGCAATAGATCTTGCCCTCATTTAAGTTAAAGCCATTCTGTTTGTAATGAGGTAGCTTTTGAGCTTTGCTTTTATTAGTGTTTTTCAAACGTTCATGTAAATACCATGCATATATATGCATATATGTATATGTATACAAACAGTTATATTTGTATTTATATAGATATGAAGATTATATATGTTTATATATGTATGCATATATATATACACACATACATATATATAAATGCATATGCATATATATATATATATATATATATATATATATATATATATATATATTACCTACTGGCGATAGCCAGTAGGTATATATAGTTAGGATTTGTTTCCTATGAGACTTTTGAAAATTCTATGTCTAATAACTTTGGTGTTTGTGGACGGAATCGGCTGAAATTTTCAGGAAAATGGCACATTTTGTTTCTGAGCAGTCCTTGAAAATTTGGGGGAGTTTCGTCAAGGGGGGGCCGAGAAAAAAGGGGGGTCCCAAACGCATTTTTCCCATGTTAATTTCCATAGGGCGTTTGGCCTCACTTTTAGCTCGAACGGCTGAATGGATTTGCACGAAACTTGGCAAAATTGTAGGGACTGTTAGCCCGATGTGCCTTTGCTGGGTCTCAATATATGTGCTCCAGTGGATTTTGAGAAATTAACGTTTTAAAAAATGTATATATCTGTGACAGCGTCCCAGATAGCGCTCCAGATCGCGTACTTTTCGCGTCACGGAGCTTTGCGAAGCGATGCTGATTGGCTCTCCGGTGTCTGTCAACATTCTAAACAGTCCGGTGAGGCCGCCATCTTGTCTCTCGGTAGGATCGAGAGACAAGAAGAGGTGAAAAACGAAGGGGGAATTTAATGAAAGGGGGCAAGGTAGACCCCTCTTGACCCCCTAGGAATGATGTTGGGGTTATTAAAGGGTCCCGTGGGGAAAATAAAAAAAAACTGATTTTTCACGGTAGAAGCGCTTCGCAAACTAACGGGTCGCAAACTAACGGCTGAATGGATTTGCACGAAACTTGGCAAAATTATAGGGACTGTTAGCCCGATGTGCCTTTGCTGGGCCTCAATATATGTGCTCCAGTGGATTTTGAGAAATTAACGTTTAAAAAACAGATATATCTGTGACAGCGTCCCAGATAGCGCTCCAGATCGCGTACTTTTCGCGTAACGGAGCTTTGCGTAGCGAAGCTGATTGGCTCTCCGGTGTCTGTCAACATTCTAAACAGTCCAGTGCGGCCGCCATCTTGTCTGTCGGTAGGATCGAGAGACAAGAGGAGAAAAACGAAGGGGGAATTTAATGAAAGGGGGCTAGGTAGACCCCTCTTTACCCCCTAGGAATAATGTTGGGGTTATTAAAGGGTCCCATGGGGCAAATAATAAAAATCTGATTTTTCGCGGTAGAAGCGCTTCTCGGTTCGCGAACCGGGTCGCAAACTGGTAGCGAAACGTGAATTCGCCATTTTGTGTTTCGATTTAATTAAATTACTAGGTATAAGGGGGTACGGGAGATGTATCCTGACCCCTTTTGTTTTCTGAGGGTGGCTGAGGAGGCTCATATATGTTGATACATGTCTTCCAGCGGCTGTGCGTGAGCGTTTTTTTTTTTTGCTGCGTGACGTCTGTTAACGTTCGATTCGATGGAAATCAGGAACTGTTGACCGCCATTTTGTCACTGCGAGTAAATATTTTGTTAAAAATAATTGTTATAAATTATTCCTTATTGATAAACATTGTCTGCGCCATCTTGTCTTTTTTGCAATGCCACACTTTTGTTGAGCACGGCAGCCATTTTAGATGCCTTGACCAGACCCACTCTCTTCACGCCGCCGATCCTCAGCATGGCTCCCCACCCTCGCAAGCATCTCCCCCACGCACTGGTCACCCCCGCTCTCTCTCTCATGCATGGGCCAGAAACCTCTTCCCATGTGCGCTGTTCTTCCCTGAGAATCACACCCTGTGCCCGCCCGACACCACCCTTTCACCCTATTCACTACCGCACCCTCTGACACTCCTCTTCCTCTGTGTCCGATTGTCCAGGCCGGTCCCAGGCTATCACCTAGCCCTGCAGATGTAGTTTATGGCCCCAGCTGTAAAGAATCACCCCTCTTCAAAGGAGTTACAGTAGATCAAGGTCCCCACCCGATGAGATCCGTCACACCACACGCGTTCCTACTATCTGATAACCATCCTGTATTGTGCTTGGGGAGGGGATTCTCACTGTGAGGGTGTGTGGGACCGAACCTGAAGCGGAAGATTCCAGGGATGCCTCTTTGTACATCAAAGTTTTTACAATTATGTGTCACATTAAAAATATATAGCACTCCAACAAAGTAGTAGGATTATAACACTTTAATAACTTATAAATATGTAGAACGCAACAAAAACAGTAAATACATTTAAAAAAATTTTTGAAAAAAGAAGCAACAATGGTCAGTAGCTGTGTTTTGTGCGAATAGTCCCAAGGCAGCACAACGTGCTGAGTTCTGGACGGCACCCAGGTGATGTTACCTGGGTGCCGCACTGGTTTTTGGTATCCTACAATGCAGCTCCGAAAAATGGCGTGGGGCGTCCCGGGGGGTGCGCGGGGAGGCCTCGTCAGTAGCGGTCTGTTGTACGAATAGTCCCAAGGCAGCAGAACGCGCTGAGATGTGGATGGCACCCAGGTGATGTCCTGTAAGTTGTCTCACTGGTTTTGGCATCCTACAATGCTGCTCCAAAAAACGTCGTGGGGCGCCCCGGGGGGGGGGGGAGGCGGCGTTAACGGGCCTCCCCAGGTGGAGGCTCGTCTGCTGTACTGGGGCGCCCCTTTACCGTTTCAGTTGCCATTCTGCCCGCTTTTGCTACACTGTGCCTCATCCTCCATTCAGCTGTTTATCGCCCGCTCTTGCGGCTACAGCGTCTCGCTCACCATGTAGTTTAGTTGCGCCCACTCTTGCGGTGCAGCGATAGGTGGCTGCCACAGGACTCTTAAAATGGCGGACGGCTCTTCAGGTTTGGGCCTGGTCCACTAAAATGGCCCTGGGACACCTTGGAACTCGGACATCCCCTGAGCCTTGAAGATTTTACAAAAGTCTTGGGGGCTCCCGACTCCTGCAGGCTTCCGGTGGGGAGCGGCTGCCATGATTGCTCGCGGAATGAACACGACGGAGCCACGAGATGGTGGTGCTCTCAGGCTGACGCCAGCTTCAGTCTGAAACATCTAAAAACAAGATGGGGCTTTCATCGTTTGGGAAAAAAAAATGTTTTAATCCAATGAAAAGTGTTATTTTTAGGTCATATGATCAAGCCTTCCATCATTAGGAAACCAAAAGTAAAATGAACCAATGAAAAGTTTTATAGAGAAGTCACATGACCTGTTATGCTTACGTTACGCGCTGCTATAAAAAGCATAGAAAATCCGTGAGGCGGCGTCAGTAGCGGACCGATGTGCGAATAGGCCGAAGGCAGCACAACGCGCCAAGATCCGGATGGCACCGAGGTGGTGTCCAGCAAGTTGCCGCACTGGTGTGGCCATCCTACAATGCTGCGCCGAAAGTCGGCGTGGGGCGCCCCGTTGGCCTGTGAGGTCGCGTCAGTCAGTGGGGGCTGTTTGAGGATCTGAATGCATTGGAAAGCAATGTGATGCTGTGCGTCGCCCCCAAGATGGAGGCTCCTCGGCTGCAGTGGGGCGCCCCTTGGTGTTTCACTCGCTATCCAGCTGAGTTGCGTCCGCACTTGCGGCTACAGTAGGCCGAAGGAAGCACAAAGCGCCGAGATCTGGATGGCACCGAGGTGGTGTCTAGCAAGTTGCCGCACTGGTGTGGCCATCCTACAATGCTGCGCCGAAAGCCGGCGTGGGGTGTCCCGTTGGCCTATGAGGTGGTGTCAGTAGCGGACCGATGTGTGAATAGGTCGGAACCAGCACAAGGCGCCAAGATCTGGATGGCACGGAGGTGGTGTCATAGTTGAGAGTTCTGAGCAGCGCTTGTAACACTGTCTGAAGCTTATTTGCACCTGCTGCAGCTTCACTATTGCCCTGGTGTGGCCAAAGATCGCCCATGACATAGGCGGCCGGCTCCCATGGTCCGGCTGAACTTTTTTCCTTTTCCTTTCTGCATCTTGTCCCACAATCCGTTTGACCTTTAGACACGACCAGGTCCCTGAATGTGTGCAGGGGGACGCTATTGATTGAATCAAAATGGCGGTTTCACACAAAGCTGACTCAAGCGTTGCTGGTGATGCTATACAGACAAAAAATGGTTTTCAGTTTGTACATTCTTCAGGATTTTTCCATCCAAGTCTGCTTGAGAGTTTGTAGAACAATGGCTTTAGATCTTGCCCTCCCCTCTTTTGACTGTTGGTTCTTGTTGCCTATCTCTTCTGTTGTCATTTAACTGAACCTTTTTTGACTGCCGAAAGGGGTTCTGGTCCGACCGCTGGTTGGTGGAGACATTTTGACTATATCCTGGACCTGCCCGGCCTCGCCCAAAATGGCGCTGGTATAAATGGGACTCGTAACTCCTTGTTGTGTACTGGTTGCACAACCTTGATATCACGAGATACGTATGCAGTTTTGAAGCACATTGCGGGCGGGAACGAGAATTGATTGAATATTTCGACATCCCTATTGATATTAAGTTCTGATGTGTTATTGATTACTGTACTATTGAAAGTTCGAATTAAGGTCACCCATGGTACTTGCCCGCAAATGTATATCTAGATAATTTTATTGTAAGTGGCCCTGTCGTATTTTAATTACAAAATGTACGTCCACCGATTCCGCAACTGTTAGACACCTTAGTTCTTGCAACCTAATGGCCCGCTCGTTGCGTTCCTCTACAGTGTAAATGTCTCCTCATCATATACGATTCCAGTTTGCTCCGTGGCCGGCCCACGTGGTTATAGGCCCGTGTTTGTATACTGACATTTTCACAATAAAGGTTTTTAAAACAAAACATGGTAGTAGTATTTACATTGGTAAAGTTTTTAATTTTAGTCACTGTTTTCGAATCAGTAAAAGGCAAGTGAAATAAAGCAGTCCAATTACATGACGGATAAAAGGTATAATACGCAGGAACGCAGTAAAGATAAATGGTCATGGGCTGTTGTGTTTTTTACTCCTGCAACATAAAGTGATCGATAAGAATCTGATATTCAGGCGTATCGGCGACTAAGACAGCAGGCCGAGCATCTTTTGCTCAACGGCTCAGTCATGGGACGAAGAAACACCCTTTTTCTAGAAAAAGGAATATATTTTACTTGCAGGACAGTTGTAAATTTTCCGGGAAAATACATTAGCCTGGAACATTATAACATATATGTTTAAGAAAAAATAATGTTCGAAAGCAATAAAAGGCGTAATTTTTAGGTCATATGACCAAGCCTTTCATCATTAGAATAACAAAAGTAAAATGAACCAATGAAAAGTTTTATTAACAAGTCACAAGACCTGTTGTGCTTACGTTACGCGCTGCGCGCCGCGCCCCGGATCCCTTCCGGGAAGCTGCGCTTCGCGCACTGGAGTACTTCCGGGTGCGCTAACGCGGCGTGTCATATAACGCATTACGCGACAACGTAGGTCCAGAATATAGTCAAAATGTCTCCACCAACCAGCGGTCGGAACACAACCCCTTTCAGCAGTCTAAAAAGTTATGTTAAATGACAACAGAAGGGACAGGCAACAAGAACCATCAGTCAAAGAGGGGAGGGCAATTCTTCCCTACCGGGTCACGTTGGGGCGCTACCGGAACTGATCGAATTGGTAGTCTACAGTGTTTTTGGATGTTTCAGACTGAAGCTGGCGTTAGCATGAGAGCACCACCATCTTGTATCTCAGTCGTGGCCATTCCACAAGCAATCATGGCAGCCGCTCCCCACCAGAAGCCTGCGGGAGTCGGGGGCCCCCAAGACTTTTGTAGAATCTTCAAGGCTCAGTGGACGCTTTCGAGAATGGGGCCCAAGCCCTAGCAGACAAGCGTCCGAGTTCCAAGGTGTCCCATGGCCATTTTAGTGGACCACGCCCAAATCTGAAGAGGCGGCCTCCATTTTGAGAGTCCTGTGGCAGCCGCCTATAGCTGCATCGCAGGAGCGGGAGCAACTCAACTACATGGTGAGCGAGACGCTGTAGTCGCAAGAGCGGGCGGTAAACAGCTGAATGGCGGAAGAGGCACAGTGTAGCAAAAGCGGGCGGAATGGCAACTGAAACGGTAAAGGGGCGCCCCACTACAGCGTGTCTTCAGTTCAAACGGATTGTGGGATAAGGTCCAGAATGGAAGAGTCATTAAAAGGCAAAAAGTTCCGCCGGAGCCAGGGAGCCGGCCGCCTATGTAGGGGGCGATCTTAGGCCACGCCAGGGCAACACGACTTGGGGAGGGAGCAGAAGTCAAGCGCACCCTCCCAGTCCGCGCCACCACACCGTATGTTGAAAATCTGAAGCAATCGTTCTACAAACTCTCAACCAGCCTTGGATGAAAAATCTTGAAGAATGTACAAACTGAAAACCAGTTTGTTTGCATAGCATCAGCAGCAACGCTTGCTATCAGAGTGCATGAGTTTCATGCTCGATCGATTGAGCTAGCCGGATCAGGCAACAAAAAGTATAAAATAGTTATGTAAATAGTTATTTAATAAAATGTTTTACCCTGTTACTTTTCTGGTGTGTTGTATATATTTATAATATTTGCATAGAGTTTATCGTTATTTTGGGTGGGGTGGGTGGCGGAGCCGAGCTGTCTTGCAGCCATCATGCTGTGGAGCTCAGTTCATCTCACTAGTTTCGTATTTCTCATGAAGGGTTGTTCCTAATGTTTCTATTTTAGCGAGGTCAAAAAGAGATCCCATTAGTGGCCTACTGATTTTGCTCGATTATTTTTATTTTTTTACACGATTTTTCACTATCTGCAAAGACTAAACAGAGTATTGCGGCTTTGTGCTTGTTAGTAAATAGAGAATGAACCAAAGAGAATAAATTCTAAAATAGTAAATGCTTGGATAACAATCAATCAAATGGAGAGACAAGCAGGCACGACGGATTACAACGGGGGCAAAGGCCTGCATTAACTACCCTTCACTATCTGCAAAGAGAGAGTACTTCTAAGAGAAAAGAGGGGGGGGGGCAGCGTTCAAAGCACATCAGCGTGCATAAATACGAAAATGTTTTTACCTATCACGTACTTGACATTTGACAGCTTTTGATATTTGCTATTAAAAAACCATTGAAATTCACTGAAAAAAACCATAGATTTTAGCCCATATATAGTTAGGGATTAGCATTTACAAAACCTTGAAAATTCACTGAAAAAAACATAGGTTATAGACCATATATAGTTAGGGATTAGCATTTACAAAACCTTATTTTACTCGCATAAAACCATTGAAATTCGCATATATAGTTAGTTGCGCTAACTATATATCGCGCACCCGCAATCCACTGCTGATGATGTCACATATTACATCATTCATGACATGGTCAGTGACATCACTGATGACATCACTGATGACATCTCAAATGACATCACTGATGACAACATCCAGTGACTGTATGTTTCTGTAAAGTTAAAATATGTATTACATATTGAAGAATGAGTGGATGTATAAGTGTCTGGATGAAGGATTTAGTAGGTGCATGACTGACTGTATAAGTGAGTGATTAAATGTGTCTCACTGAGTGCATGGGTTAGTGACTAAACTGTCTTAATTTGTGCATCATTATGTCTGTTGTTCTGTAAACTGCTGCATGTGTTGATCAGTAGCTATATGAGTAACTATATGGGTTATTGATTGGTTGCCCAAGTATTTGTATGGGAGACTGAGTGTGTGTGGGGGTGGCTGGGTGGTGTATGACTCTGTGCATAGATGTGTGAGCAGTTGATTCACTAGATGTATGGGTTCAAAAGTGCATGTGGAAACAGCTGTATGGGCGGTTGACTGTGTGCATGAGTGTATTGGTGAGTGAATGGATATCTCAGTGCTTCATGTCAAAGTAAGTACATATGTAAAACACAGTACATGTGAGAGTTGACATCTATAAATAACTGTGCATAAGAGCCAGTGAATGTGTGAGTGGCTGTATGGATCATTGTGAACTTGTATCAGGGATTGTATAAGGGAGTAAATATGTGTTAGTATATGTTTGAATAAGTAAGATGTTTATAACTGTATAGTTGAGGAAATGGAGGTGTGATTGATTCTTTGCATGACTGAATAGGTGTGTGAGTAACTCCATGGATGAGTGACAGTCTGTGAGTGTCTGTTTACACTGAGTGTATCTAAGGTTATATCAGAGTCTGAAGAGGTTCATCGTATAATCACATGAATGATGTCATCAGTGATGTGATCAGTAATGTCAAATGAGATGTCATCAGTGATGTCATCAGTGATGTCATTTAAGATGTCATCATTGATGTCATCAGTGATGTCATTTGAGATGTCATCAGTGATGTCATCAGTGATGTCATTTGAGATGTCATCAGTGATGTCATCAGTGATGTCACTGACCATGTCATGAATGATGTAATATGTGACATCATCAGCAGTGGATTGCGGGTGCGCGATATATAGTTAGCGCAACTAACTATATAAAACCTATGTTTCTTTCAGTGAATATATATATATATATATATATATATATATATATATATATATATATATATATATATATATATATATATTTATGTGTATATGTGTGCGTGTAGAGAGAGGTAGAGAGGTAGAGAGGTAGAGGTAGAGAGGTAGAGGTAGAGAGGTAGAGACTAGTAGAGAGAGGTAGAGAGGTAGAGAGTAGAGAGTGAGTAATAGAGAGTAGAGAGTGAGTAGTAGAGAGCAGTAGAGAGCAGTAGAGAGAGTAGCAGAGAGTGAGTAGTAGTGGGTAGTAGAGTGAGTAGTAGAGAGTGAGTAGCAGAGAGTGAGTAGTAGAGAGCAGTAGAGAGTGAGTAGTAGAGAGTAGTAAAGAGTGAGTAGTAGATAGTAGCAGAGAGTGAGTAGTAGAGAGTGAGTAGTAGAGAGTGAGTAGCAGGGAGAGAATAGTAAGGAGTAGTAGAGAGTGAGTAGTAGAGTGAGTAGTAGAGACTAGTAGAGAGAGAGTAGTAGAGAGTGAGTAGTAGAGAGTAGTAGAGAGTGAGTAGTAGAGTGAGTAGTAGAGAGTGAGTTGTAGAGAGAGAGTAGTAGAGCGTGAGTAGTAGAGAGTAGTAGAGAGTGAGAAGTAGAGAGTGAGTAGTAGAGAGTAGTAGAGAGTGAGTAGTAAAGAGTGAGTAGTAGAGAGAGAGTAGTAGAGAGTGAGCAGTAGAGAGTAGTAGATAGTGAGTAGTAGGGAGTGAGTAGTGGAGAGAGAGTAGTAGAGTAGTAGAGAATGAGTAGTAGAGAGTGAGTATTTGAGAGTAGTGGAGTAGGAGAGAGTAAGTAGTAGAGAGTAGTGGAGAATATTCCAAAGTTTGGCACAGCACCACTTGCACAATAAGTCCAATCAAATCATATCACTTAGAGTCCTTATTGAAGCGCTGAATCTAGGTGTATATTCAAATGCTTTTATTTTCCTTAAGTTTATGTACCACAGCCAACGGAAACGTTTTGTTCTGTACAACAGAAATTCTTCAGGGCGTTCTTATTTCCTTCAAGTTATGTCAGTATCCTGTTGTCATATAACTAGATATTTCTTCCAAATGTTAGACGAGACGTAAGTACATTCTTATTCAAAGTGACTAGGTATCAATTTTACCCACACAATTCGGGCAGACTTGAGTAATTTATAGCATTCTCAAAGTCAGTCTTTCAAAAATTCCAAAGTATAGGACATGATAATCCAAATCCAAATGTTTCTCAAGAAAAGTAATTTTTAATCGTTCGGAATATCGGTGTTTGGGCAAATTTGACCCAGGGACCCCAGTATGCAAGGAGAATTAGTCCCCCCCTCTGCAAACGAGCCAGTGGCCTGCGTTGCAGAGAGGTGTAAAAAGGGGCATAGCCTCAATACACCTCTGTGCAATAGAGCCCCCTGGCGCATACTGGAGGTTCCAGGTGGGCTAGTTGGCCCCCAGGGACCCCTAGTATGCAAGGGGAATTAGTCCCCCCTCTTCAAACATGCACGGAGGCTGCGTTGCAGAGAGGTGTAAAAAAGAGTGTGGCCTCATTGCACCTCTCTGCAATGCAGCCCCCTGGCGCATACTGGAGGCTCCTGGTGGGCTAGTTGGCCCCCAGGGACCCCAAAGTATGCAAGGGGAATTAGTTCCCCCTCTGCAAACGCAGCAGGGGGCTGCGTTGCAGAGAGGTGTAACAAGGGGCATAGCCTCATTACACCTCTGCAATGCAGCCCTCTGGCGCATACTGGAGGTTCCAGGTGGGCTAGTTGCCCCCCGGGGGCCCCCAGTATGCAAGGGGAATTAGTTCCCCCTCTTCAAACATGCACGGGGGCTGCATTGCAGAGAGGTATAAAAAGGGGAGTGGCTTCATTACACCTCTCTGCAATGCAGTCCCCTGGCGCATACTGGAGATTCCTGGTGGGCTTTCAGGTCTTATATAGTTAGGAATTAGCATTAAAAAAAACTTTGAAATTCACTGAAAAAAACATAGGTTTCAGGCCTTATATAGTTAGGAATTACCATTTAAAAAACCTATGAAATTCACTGAAAAAACCATAGGTTTCACACGAGTTATAGTTAGGAATTAGCATTTAAAAAACCTATTAAATTCACTGAAAAAAACCATAGGTTTGACACCAGTTATAGTTAGCTGGAAATTTTACTGACATAAAACCATTGAAATTCCCATGTTATAGTTAGTTGGACTCACTATAACTTGCGCGCCTGCAATGCACTGCTGATGACGTCACATATTACATCACTCATGACATGGTCACTGACTACTCTTATTCGACATTCTCCGCCCCAGTGGGCGTGGCCACTTCACAGGCCTTCTGGTCTCTGTAGTTGCACCCTTTAACTCCAGTGAGTCCGTTGCTGTGAGGCATGATTATTTCATAATGATCCACAGTGGGGGGATGTACACCTTCAACACATCCTGCTGCATGTTCGCCCCTCCGTGTGGAAGACCCACCCTCCTCGCTGGCGATGTCTTAACAACTTCACCGACAGGATGCTGCGCTTTACAGCTGGGCTCCTCCGCGACCGAGGCTGGCCGCATTACATAATTCGAAAAGAGTCACCTCTTGAGGAAGAGCCACTTCAGGTAGGTAAAAATCTCTTCTTTATTGCACACGAAGGCTGCATACAGGAGATGCGAGTGTCATCTTTAATAAAACTGCTAAAATTGCCAGACGCGTTTCAAGTCCGATGGACCCTTCTTCAATGGCAGCAGTTGGAAGTGCATCACATTGCCGGTTTTTGTGCTGACTACTCTTATTCGACATTCTCCGCCCCAGTGGGCGTGGCCACTTCACAGGCCTTCTGGTCTCTGTAGTTGCAACCTTTAACTCCAGTGAGTCCGTTGCTGTGAGGCATGATTATTTCATAATGATCCACAGTGGGGGGATGTACACCTTCAACACATCCTGCTGCATGTTCGCCCCTCCGTGTGCAAGACCCACCCTCCTCGCTGGCGATGTCTTAACAACTTCACCGACAGGATGCTGCGCTTTACAGCTGGGCTCCTCCGCGACCGAGGCTGGCCACATTACATAATTCGAAAAGAGTCACCTCTTGAGGAAGAGCCACTTCAGGTAGGTAAAAATCTCTTCTTTATTGCACACGAAGGCTGCATACAGGAGATGCGAGTGTCATCTTTAATAAAACTGCTAAAATTGCCAGATGCGTTTCAAGTCCGATGGACCCTTCTTCAATGGCAGCAGTTGGAAGTGCATCATATTGCCGGTTTTTGTGCTGACTACTCTTATTCGACATTCTCCGCCCCAGTGACCGTGGCCACTTCACAGGCCTTCTGGTCTCTGTAGTTGCACCCTTTAACTCCAGTGAGTCCGTTGCTGTGAGGCATGATTATTTCATAATGATCCACAGTGGGGGGATGTACACCTTCAACACATCCTGCTGCATGTTCACCCCTCCGTGTGGAAGACCCACCCTCCTCGCTGGCGATGTCTTAACAACTTCACCGACAGGATGCTGCGCTTTACAGCTGGGCTCCTCCGCGACCGAGGCTGGCCGCATTACATAATTCGAAAAGAGTCACCTCTTGAGGAAGAGCCACTTCAGGTAGGTAAAAATCTCTTCTTTATTGCACACGAAGGCTGCATACAGGAGATGCGAGTGTCATCTTGACTGCAAAACAGGTGTTTAAAAGTGAGCGCCTCCTGGAAGTCTCTGATAAGCTTTGAGTCCCTGACGAAATGCGACCTGCATGAAACGCTTCGGACAATGAGCATGATTTTAACGTTGGTGAAATGATTTCCTGCGACTGGCTACCTCCTTTAAAAGAAGTTTGAGCTACATATACCTGCTGTGGGCCTCTCCTCATTGGGCGCTTTTTCTTGGAATTTATAATTGCCGGCCTTGCCTAGGTCGCGGAGGAGCCCCGCTGTCAATCCACGGACCCGCGAAGACGCTAAATAGCGGAGCCGCTTTGGGAGCAGGTAGCAATTTGGAGGTTCAGAGGTGCAGACAGCAGGAAATGATTCTTGCCGCAACCCACTGGGGGAAGATTAACAAATAGACTATTGACGGCAATCAGCCCACTGGGGTAAGCGATAAACGCCACAAGTACCAGAATGCCACAGGGGTGGCCACGCCCATCAGGGCGGACTTGACTGGAAAACAGGTGTTTAAAAGTGAGCGCCGCCTGGAAGTCTCTGATAAGCTTTGAGTCCCTGACGAAATGCGACCTGCATGAAACGCGTCGGACAATGAGCATGATTTTAATGTTGGTGAAATGATTTCCTGCGACTGGATACCTCCATTAAAAGAAGTTTGAGCTACATATACCTGCTGTGGGCCTCTCCTCATTGGGCGCTTTTTCTTGGAATTTATAATTGGCGGCCTCGCCTAGGTCGCGGAGGAGCCCCGCTGTCAATCCACGGACCCGCGAAGACGCTAAATAGCGGAGCCGCTTTGGGAGCAGGTAGCAATTTGGAGGTTCAGAGGTGCAGACAGCAGGAAATGATTCTTGCCGCAACCCACTGGGGGAAGATTAACAAAGAGACTATTGACGGCAATCAGCCCACTGCGGTAAGCGATAAACGCCACAAGTACCAGAATGCCACAGGGGTGGCCACGCCCATCAGGGCGGACTTGACTGCAAAACAGGTGTTTAAAAGTGAACGCCGCCTGGAAGTCTCTGATAAGCTTCGAGTCCCTGACGAAATGTGACCTGCATGAAACGCGTCGGACAATGAGCATGATTTTAACGTTGGTGAAATGATTTCCTGCGACTGGCTACCTCCATTAAAAGAAGTTTGAGCTACATATACCTGCTGTGGGCCTCTCCTCATTGGGCGCTTTTTCTTGGAATTTATAATTGGCGGCCTCGCCTAGGTCGCGGAGGAGCCCCGCTGTCAATCCACGGACCCGCGAAGACGCTAAATAGCGCAGCCGCTTTGGGAGCAGGTAGCAATTTGGAGGTTCAGAGGTGCAGACAGCAGGAAATGATTCTTGCAGCAACCCACTGGGGGAAGATTAACAAAGAGACTATTGACGGCAATCAGCCCACTGGGGTAAGCGATAAACGCCACAAGTACCAGAATGCCACAGGGGTGGCCACGCCCATCAGGGCGGACTTGACTGCAAAACAGGTGTTTAAAAGTGAGCGCCGCCTGGAAGTCTCTGATAAGCTTCGAGTCCCTGACGAAATGCGACCTGCATGAAACGCGTCGGACAATGAGCATGATTTTAACGTTGGTGAAATGATTTCCTGCGACTGGCTACCTCCATTAAAAGAAGTTTGAGCTACATATACCTGCTGTGGGCCTCTCCTCATTGGGCGCTTTTTCTTGGAATTTCTATATATATATATATATATATATATATATATATATATATATATATATATATATATATATATATATATATATATATATATATATATATATATATCCCAAAAGAGTTGCCTGTCTCAACAAGAGGGGAGCCACACTCGAAGATCAAAATTGTGCCACTTTTATTCAATGCAGGAAGCCTCGTGCGCAAACTGCGGCTAGCAACAAGTAAAGTCTTGCCTGACGCGTTTCATGCAAACAGCATTTCATCAGAGGCTGTAGACTGTTCCCAAATTAGCTCGACAATGTCCTGGCGCCACATTTGACTTCCTTAAGTCACGCCCCACTGGGCGAGGCAACTCCTGTTGCCTGATGGTTCTTGTGGTACCCTGTCTTGCGTTGATGCGCTGTCGTGACTGAAAGAGAATGTACATTAATTAAAACCACAGTGGGTTTTGCAGCTTGGATTGCTCACACGCTGCTGTCCTTGTCCCACAAAGAACCGGCATCTTCTTTCCTTTGCTGAGCGTCATTGGAAATCTCTGCAGGGGAGCTGATCACAGCCCCGGGGCTCCACTTCGCGGCTCAGGCTTGCCGCTCATAATCCCAAAAGAGTTGCCTGTCTCAACAAGAGGGGAGCCACACTCGAAGATCAAAATTGTGCCACTTTTATTCAATGCAGGAAGCCTCGTGCACAAACTGCAGCTACCAACAAGTAAAGTCTTGCCTGACGCGTTTCATGCAAACAGCATTTCATCAGAGGATGTAGACTGTTCTCAAATTAGCTCGACATTTTCCTGGCGCCACATTTGACTTCCTTAAGCCACGCCCCACTGGGCGCGGCAACTCCTGTTGCCTGATGGTACTTGTGGTACCCTGTCTTGCGTTGATGCGCTGTCGTGACTGAAAGAGAATGCACATTAATTAAAATTACAGTGGGTTTTACAGCTTGGTTTGCTCACACGCTGCTGTCCTTGTCCCACAAATAACCGGCATCTTCTTTCCTTTGCTGAGCGTCATTGGACATCTCTGCAGGGGAGCTGATCACAGCCCCGGGGCTCCACTCCGCGGCTCAGGCTTGCCGCTCGTAATCCCAAAAGAGTTGCCTGTCCCAATAAGAGGGGAGCCCCACTCGAAGATCTAAATTGTGCCACTTTTATTCAATGCAGGAAGCCTCGTGCACAAACTGCAGCTAGCAACAAGTAAAATCTTGCCTGACGCGTTTCATGCAAACAGCATTTCATCAGAGGCAATGCATGGGGCCTCCCACCAATAGTAGGGCACTATCCATGCTCCAATTGTAGTGTGTGTCACTTGACGACCCACACAAAAGAACTTTCCTTAGAACCAGGGAAAACGTGGTTTCAAAAGAAACATACAAATTGCAATTCAATGAACGTCATATACCTTATCACCTGCACATGTGGGAAAAGGTATGTTGGTATGACAACTCGAAAAGTCAAACAACACATCTGCAAACATCGCAGCAACATCAGATGCCGTAAAGTCACAATGAAACTAAGTGAGCTCTTCATCCAACATAACCATACACCCAATGATCTAAGATGGACCATCATAGAGCAAATCCAATTAACAACTAATACTGCGAGTATATTATTTGAGAAAGACCAACGCTGGGTGTACAGACTTGGCACACACCTAGATGGCCTAAATGACCAGATCCCTTGGTCCACAGTACTTAAACGCTGACCTTCCCCTTGTGCCCATGGCCTGTCATACCTCTTCCTTAATGAAGACACCTGCTAATGACCAATGAATTGGGGTACAGTACCAGCTTCCTGCCCCCAGTCGTGCTACACTTTGTAGTCATTCCCAGTGGTCACAGTGAAGATTTTTTGCCTTCCCACGCAAATTACTCTAATTCTCGCTTTTCTCTGGACCTACGTCCTTTGTCCTTTCCTTGAATAAAAACTCTCTCTTTTTTGCAAAAATAATCTAAAATACCTTTTTCATTAAAACACAGACGGCACTAATATTCCATTAATGCTGTCACTGATCCTCTCCTAAATCAGGAGCCTAGTGCGAGTCTTCAACCTCCTAGCAATCTAATAGAATTGCTTAGTCACCCACATAGTCCAAGCCACGCCCGAGTCCAACGTATAGATCAGACAACGAATGAGCTTGCTTCCCAAGCCTCGTTCTGATGGCGGCCCGGGATTGGACAACTATCGGACTTGCCTACCAAGCCTCTTTCTGATGGCGGCCCTCTGATTCGCTGCCTAACGTCCCACCTAGCCCGCCCCCCACCGGCACTCCACATTAGCGTCCTCGGCGCTGCGACCCACATCCACAGGGTCCGGAGCAGGAGAAGCTAGGTGCCAAGCGGGTGCTAGGCGTTGCGGGCGTAAGGATCCTTTGCATCAGTAACTATGAGCTACGTAAATGCCCTGTTTGTCACCACTGTTAGCCGTGTAAATTTATGAGGCTTTCCTTTCCTTTCCTTTACTTACAGGGTGTGCCATAGTCGCCTCCACCCCCCTAGCGAGACCCATGGGGCGTGGATCTTTTAGAACACAAGTGAGATCTTTAAACCTAACACTTGTGTGTCACACTAATTCCTTCAGGAGTTAGCACTTCTGGCCATATAGAATGTGTATGGCTATCCACGAGTGCTGTAAATAGAGCCGCTCTGTCCTACGGCCTGCATTTCTTTCGCCATAGTGCATGCCCACACGCCTGTAATGCCCCTCGGGCAACCATACAGCGCTTCTGGCACTAAAATAGACGTATGGCACTAGGTCTACCTCTAGACCAATTCATAGCGTTTTAAACGCAGAGACTGTCCTGACAATCAAAAAAGATCGAGCATTAATTATATGTTTTGTCCTACATATATGTTTGTCTCTCTTTTTTTCAGACTGTACAGGTTCCTCTGAGTGGAGGTAATTCCCACAACTTGTGGTTTGTGTTCAGTTTTGCACCTTTTCACACATAGAGCAATTTTTAACTTTCAAGTCCTCTGGTTAGGGTTGGCCTTAGCGCGCCCATACCGCCAAGGTACCCGCTACACGGTCCTGACAAAGCCCACGTAAATCTTACACTTATAAAGGGCAGAAACACGTTGACCCCACTTTAAATGGAAACTCCCATCATAATCTGTGGTAGTTCTCCCACACATACCTTTTAACTATGTCTAAACTGACCAGTGAATAAAATCTTTTTGGTTGGTACAGTTTCAGACATTTTTAACATCACTTTTCAAATCACTGTCACAAAATCCAGCTCCGCAGTAATCTGTCATTGTAGCAGACCAGGGAGGAATTCGGCTTCTCCTGGTGGGCCCGATGATGAAGCATGTCACCAACCAGGTTGGTGAGTGAGGGCTTCCCATAAATCCCTTGAAGGCTTCCAATGTGTCCATGAGAGGGTATTTTTCTACAGTTTTTTCTACAGTCTTTGCCTCTGTGTTTCTACACAGACCCCTTTGCATATGACACTCTTTCTTTGTTTTGCATACTCAACCCGGGGGGGCTAAGAGTGCCTCCTACCCTCTCTCTCTCTAAATTGTTTCATGATATTTAAACATAAAACCATATTTGCCCCTTCCTCCTGCATTGGCATCACAGCCAGCTCTCCTGATCTCAGTGGGTATGGGTCTGTTTAACAGCATTCTCCTGTTCTTCATTAAAAAGGCCCATGAATAAAAAAGCAAATCTGTCCGAGCTCAACCTCCCTTTTCCACCCTCCTTCTCAATTTCTTCCATGCTATCCTTGGGTTTTTGTATTACCAAGTGAAGCTGCTAATCTGACTTTTCATCTTTATAAACCATTCTTTCTTAAAAGGCTGGGGAATTGCGTCGAAAAGAAATGTGAACTTGGGGAGGATTAGCATTTTTACTAAGTTTACACGTCCGAATAAAGTGAGCGGAAGATGAGACCAAATTTTAGAAGTCCACCAACACTTTTTCTTGACTTTTTCAAAGTTTACTTTAGTTACATTTTTTAATATCCTGTGATATCATGACTCCCAAGAATCTCATTTCACCTTTAGTAGCAATATCTCTTGCCCCCAAGTTCCAGGTCATAATCTCCGTTTTATCCCATTTGATGTTGTATCCTGAAATCTTTCCTAAGTCTGCCTTCAGGGTCATAGTACGACTCAAGGTATTTTGTAACATGGGTTGTAAAAATAACTATATCATCAGCATATAGACCTAATTTCTTGCTCCAGTCATTGTATTGAAATGGTACAATGTCTGGGTCCATCCTAATTGTTATGGCTAGTGGCTCGCTTTAAATATTTAATAAGAGTGGTAACAGGGGGCAACCTTGCCTCGTACCCCTAGTAATATGTACAGGGTCTATTGAGGAGCCATTGACCAAAACTCTAGCTTCTGCTGCTGCATAATATCCCACCAGGGCCCTACAGAAATTTGTCCTGAGATTTAAGTATTTCACCACACCTTGTAAGTAGGCCCAGTTGACCCGGTCAACTGTCTTGGTGGCATCCAGTGCCATTACCGCAAGCTGGAGCTCATAGTCAGCTGCCAGATTTATAGAGCCAATTAATGTATAGGTCAACTCCTTCAATGATCTTTCTAGTATAAATCCTTTTTGATCTTCATGCACCAGCTCAGGCATTGGCCCACTTAGCCTATCAGCCAGAATTTTTGCAAAGATCTTATAGTCACAATTTAAAAGCAAAATTAGCCGATAAGAGTCACAATTTTTTGGGCTCTCTTCTGGTTTCAAAATTAGCTTAATGGTAGCGTCCTTCCATGAGACCAGCATTTCGGACCCTTCCACAAACAGGTCATTAAATTGTTTTGCTAAAATAGGGGTTAATGAGTTCGCAAAAGCTTTGTAGACCTCATGGGGCAGGCCATAGGCTCTAGAGGCCTTCTCTATCTTGCCCTGTCATACTACCTGTTGTATTTCCCTCATATTAATCTCCCCGTTCAGCTGTCTACTCTTTTCTGATAAAAAGGGATCAGCCCAGTCATGTCCTAACCATGACTTTGCCTCTTCTTCTGTGATTTTTAGCTCTTCTTGGTAAACTCTACTGTAGTAACTATGAAAGGTTTGCCTGATCCCTTTATTGTCTCCAATTAAGGCCCCTGTCTGATCACATTTGTCCTGGTTTATCCTGTTTCTCACCGGCTCATTTTTGGCTGTCCAAGTCAGCAGCTTGCTACATCCCTCACTATATTCAAAATGGGCGAATTGGCTGACCTTCTAACTTTTCCTAACCCTTTCTTGTAAGATTGTAGTCAATTTGGATTTTACTTCTGTTATTTTCTGTAGCAATCCTTCCCAGGCCCCTTCGTCTACCCTAGGGTTGATCAGATCCTTTTCTAATGAACAGCGCAGCTCTTCCAATGCTGACACCTCTTAATAATATTGCCACCTTTTTCAGCAGCCAATGCACCTAATCTTCCCCTTTAAAAGGCTTTGTATGCATCCCAGATCACTCTACTTGCCACTGAGCCCCAGTTAAACTCAAAGAACTCTTCTGTCTCCCAACTTAGTGCCTCTATAAGTCCCTCCTCCCGCATAATTGTACCGTCCAAGGTCCATCTAGATTGGGCACCCCACTTTTAATATCTTCAATCAGAGTATCACTGCCAAATAAGCTGACAGATGAACCCCCACGTGATCTATTTACCATACCCAATCCTTCATACTGCTATCTATTAGGAAGTAATCAATCCTTGACTGATATCTATATTTTCTTGATTAATCAAGGGGAGAATGGATCACTTGTACCTGTATTACCAGGGCCAGGTGTGTTGACCAAATTAAAAACCCTCATTCACGTACAGAGTTGGTAAAGCGGTATATCTTGATTCTCCACTTATCATAAAATGTGAAAGCATCATCATTGGGTCTTTTTTGACTAAATGCTTTCCTCCACCTGGAGGTAGAACAACTGGTGATAGCAATAGTGATCAGTGATAACAAATAGTGAGGTGAATTAAAATTGATTCCTATTCCTTCCCACCAGAATTTTATTTGGTAGGAGAGGAGGCAAGGTTAAAACTGTGATGGTGCGCATATAGAATAGTCACTGTTCTATAGCACCTGATTGTCCATGTGAAAGGTCGACATGTTTCAGCCCTTTTACTCGCCCAAATGGTCGGGGGCTTTCTTCAGGACCTATATAGTTAGTGCTAATCTTAAGCACTCTCTATGGGTAGCTAATTCACTCACCCTTCTTCCTATTTGAGTCAGGTCTATAGTAGCTATGACTCGGACAAAAGGAAAAATCAACATGAATTCAATAACGTACATTTGGAGATACCTAGTGTTAAATTATCAGGTATGTGCATATGTCTCTCCAGGCGAAAACAAGAAATTCCCAAGACTCTTTTGGATACCTATATGGCACAAAAATTGACATAAACACCAGATTAAGTTTATTCTACACATGATTCTCACTGTGCATGTTTATATGGACGTGGTGAGCTATGTTGGTCCAGTGGCTATTTACTTACAAGTGCTTCACACTACATATATTGATATAGAAGTATCAATTGGTGGAGAGGCCCTGGTGAAGGAATGTGTAATGATTTGCAATGCTCTAGTCCTCAAGGCTTGCCTCTACGGTATCTTGTCCTCTGCGAGATAGTTTCTTCCTAATGTAGTGGTGTTCATTCTATAGAGGTACTCAGCTGTAGAACTCATGCACTCATGCACCCACTCACAGACCCACTCAGACTCTCATGCACCCACTCCCAGATCTACTCATTCAATCATGCATCTACTCACAGACTCATGCACACACTAACAGACCTTCTCAGACTAATGTACCCACTTACAGACCTACTCAGATCCGAGTTACATTTTGGATTGAAAAGTAAAAATAACAAGTGTTTTGGGGAATAGGGTGGCTCCAAATAGAGCCATTATGTTTATTATGTGCATGCCATTATTACACATAAAAGAGGATGTTGTCTTTTAAATTGTTCAGGAATACCCTGTTGCCGTTCTCTGCAAATGCAGTCTGTGTCAAAGTGAAGGTTGTTATTGTAGATAGTGCTCATGTTATGGTCCCTCAAGAATGCAGAAACAGTTTTATTCACATGTTTCCTAGTTTTGTCTATCTGTAGAAAAACTTCAGAAGACCTCTTCCATTTCTGACCCTGGCATAATATTGGAAAACACAAAAAAATGACCTACTCTAGACTAGAAGCATATAGATTCTGGTGGAGATTTTCAGGCTAGCAGGCCAGGTTGAAACCTTGGTGTAATTGTGACAACAGGTTCATCTTGCATGCGGAGTGTATGTATTGCTAACACCCTACTATTTTAATTTAGGAGTAGATTCAGGAGTATATTTCCTTGGTCCTGAAGATAGCTACAATGAAGAGTGGCTTGAAATATTGAGACCATTCAGAAACTTAATGCATTATAACTGTGTGTTCTATATTTCTTCCACCTTTTTATTCATACCACTAGAAGGGCAGAATAAAATACAGTTTTCCCTATCAGGCAGGTATTTTTTTTAAATTCTGTACCTCCAACCCCTCCTGCTCATAGTCAATCAATCAATCAATAAATCAATCAATCAATCAATCATATCATTTATAGAACGCACTACTTACCCGTCAGGGTCTCAAGGCGCTGGGAGGAGGGAGGTGATGCTACTGCTCGAAGAGCCAGGTCTTGAGGAGTCTTCTGAAGGTCAGCAGGTCTTGGGTCTGCCGTAGGTGGGTGGGAGGGTGTTCCCGGTCTTGGCGGTGAGGTGGGAGAATGCTCTGCTGCCGGAGGTCACTCTTCGGATGCGGAGGATTGTGGGGAGGGCGCGGTCGGCAGAGCAGAGCTGGCGGGTGGGGGTGCAGAAGCTAAGTCGTTTATTGAGGTACGCTGGTCTGGTGTTGTGGAGAGCCTTGTGTGTGTGAGGAGCTTGAAGGTTATCCTCTTGTTGATGGGGAGCCAGTGAAGGTCTCTCAGTGGGGTCTGATGTGGCTATGACGAGGGATGTCGAGGATCAGGCGTGCAGAGGCATTCTGGATGCGCTGGAGCCGTTTCAGGAGTTTGGCCGAAGCTCCTGCTTAGAGTGCGTATCCTTAATCCAACCTGCTGCTGACATGGGCCTGGGTGACCGTTCTTCTAATTTTGGTGGGGATCTACTTGTAGATCTTGCGGAGCATGTGGAGGGTGTGGAAGCAGGAGGAAGAGACAGCGTTGACCTGCTTGGTCATGGAGAAGGTGGATTCGAGGATGACCCCTAGGTTGCATGTGTGGTCGGTGGGAGTTGGAGTAGTTCCCTGTGCGGTCGGCCACCAGGAGTCGTCCAAGGCCGAGGGGCTGGGCCTGAGGATGAGGACCTCTCTCTTGTCTGAGTTCAGCTTCTGCCAGCTGTTCCTCATCCATTCGGCGACGGCCTTCATTCCTTCGTGGAGGTTAGTTTTGGCGGTGTGAGAGTCCTTGATGAGGGAGAGGATCAGCTGTGTGTCATCAGCGTAGGAGATGATGTTGAGATTGTGCAGTCGGGCGATGTGGGTGAGCGGTGCCATGTAGATGTTAAACATCGTTGGGCTGAGGGTTGATCCCTGGGGTACGCTGCAGATGATCTTGGTGGTTTCGGAGCGGAAGGGGGAGGCAGACGCTCTGTATCCTGCTGGAGAGGAAGGAGGTGGTCCAGTCCAGGGCCTTCTCTTGGATCCCGGAGTCATGGAGGCATGTGGGTAGTGTTGCAGTGGCAGACCGTGTTGAAGGTGGCTGACACATCCAGGAGGATGAGGGCCGCAGTTTCTCCATTGTCTAGCAGGGTCCTGATGTCATCAGTGGCAGCAATGAGGGCGGTTTCGGTGCTGAGGTTGCTGTAGAACCCAAACTAGGATGGGTCCAGGATGATTCTTTCCTCAAGGTAGCAGGTCAGTTGTTCATTGACGGCCTTCTCGATGACCTTTGCAGGAATAGGAGCAGGGAGATGACCTGGAGGTTCTTGAGATCTTTAGGGTCTGCCTTGGGTTACTTGAGTAGGGCGTTGATCTCAGCATGCTTCCAGCTCTCTGGGAAGGTGTCTGTCTCAAAGGAAATGTTGATGGTCTTCCGGAGGTGGGGTGCGATGGCAGTGCTGGCTTTGTTGAAGATGTGGTGCGGGCAGGGGTCTGACGGAGGACCGGAGTGGATGGTGTTCATGAGCTTGATGGTGTTGTCGTCGTTTTTTTTGGTCCAGTAGGGCAGGCGGTTGGTACGGATGGTGGTCCTGGGGCCGAGGGTCTCAGTGGTAGTCGGGGCGGTTGTGGCATCGAAGCTGTCGTGGATGTCTGCAATCTTGCGATGGAAGAAGGAGGCCAGCGCATTGCACAGGTCTTGCGAATGTGGGATGTCATTGGTGTTGGAGCTGGGGTTGGAGAGTTCTTTCACAATGTTAAAGAGCTCTTTTCTGTTGTGTGCGTTGTTTTCTAGTTGATCTTTGAAGAAGGCCCATTTGGCAGATCTGATGAGGTGATGGTGTCTGCGGGTGGCATTCTTGTGGGCTGCGTAGCTGTCTAGCGTTCGTTCGCGGTGCCAGTTCTTCTCTAGCTTTCGACAGGTTTGCTCAGAGGCCTGGAGATCTTCAGTGAACCAGCTGGCATTCTTGCTGGTGAGGCTGTTGGAGGGTTTCTTGAGCGGGGCAAGGGTGTTGGTGCAGTCGTTGATTGACTGCCTGAGTTGTGGGCAGCGGAGTCTGGGTCGGTGGGGTCAGCGGGTGGGCTCTGGGCGAGAGTGGTGGTTAGCTGGTCTTCGGTGTCTTTGCTCCAGCAGTGGCGAGGCATCTGTTGGGTGCGGTGGTGCATGGTGGGTTTCAGAAAGGTGAAGTGGATGCAGCGGTGGTCGGTCCAGTGGATTTCAGTGTTGTGGTTCAAGGAGACATGGGAGCTTGTGGAAAAGATGTGGTCAAGTGTGTGGCCAGAGGAGTGGGTGGGTGTTGTGATGAGTTGTCTGAGTCCGAGGTTGGCGACATTGGTGATCAGGGTGGTGGAGTTGGTGTCATTGTTGTTCTCGAGGTGGAAGTTCAGGTCCCCGAGGAGGATGCAGTCCATGGAGGTGAGGGAGTGTGTGTTGACAAAGTCAGCGATGGAGTCGCTGAACTGTGGTCGGGGTCCGGGTGGTCTATAGACAAGAGTTCCTCTCAGGGTGGTGTTGGGGGTCGGTGTGGATCTGAAAGTGCAGGTGTCCCGCGGTGCTGAGGGTGTCATCGGTGTTGGTCAAGCCTCTGAGAGTGTTCCTGTGGACGATGGCGATTCCTCCACCTACTCATTTGGTGAGGTCCCTGTGAAAGATCTTGTAGCCTTCCGAGATGGCTATGGCGATGTCGGGTGCTGAGGAGGGGTTCAGCCAGGTCTCAGTCAGGAAGGCGACATCTGGGGAGATTGAGTCGAGTGGTCCAGAGTTCCACAGCGTCTTTGCAGGCGGAGCGGGAGTTGAGAAGAATGCATCTGAGGTAGTTGGGTTCTTTCCTGGTCGGTGGGTTGGTGGGATGGATGCAGGTGAAGCTGCAGTTATGGCAAGAGAAGGTTCCTTGGGTGCGCTTCGGGGTTGGCCAGGCAGCAGGTACGTGATTATACAGCATTGAGTGCGTGGAGGGTGTTGGAGTCGTAGCGGTGTCGGGTGTTGTGGCGTTTGTGGGGGCCAGGGGTTCTGGTGCTGGTCATGGTCCAGGCACGGATGGGCATGGATGGGCTTGCCTTAAGTGCCACCATCGCGCCCCCTGCATGGCCGGCAAATAGCCACCATATAAGGGGAGGTGGGTGGGAGGAACAGCTGGGAGGTGGGAGTGGGGCAACGAATGGGTGCACGGGGGGCCGCAGGGAAGCAGCAGTGGTAAAACGGCTGATGGACGGCAAAGGGAACAGAAGGTAAAAGGGGAAAAAACAGTAAATGAGGCAAGCAGCAACAGCACAGGCAAATACAGAAGAGAAAACAGGCAAAATAGGCATATAAGGCAAAACAGGATTAGTGCAAAATGAGACAAGCAGTCAGAGTGCTTAGCAGAATCAGGGGAGCAAGCCTGGACTCAAACTGGTATTGGAGGCAACAGCAGCGAGCTGAGTCATGGGCTCAACAGGTGGTGCTGTGGCGGCGTGGGGAGAGACCTGCCTGGGAGCATAGTCCACCATTCATTTGATATTTACCACTTAAGTGCTTCCATGTTTCTAACTAGTAGCATGCCCCATTCATAGCATAATTGGAACAACCCTACTAGCAGTGTACTTTTGAGACTTTTCAGAGGTTTCACTTTTGTTTTCTAGTTCAGAGTAGGCCTTCTATTCTAGGAGGACCAATATAGGAATTCCTCTGGTCTCCCCCTTTCTTTTGGGTATATGTTGGAAAACACCAAGGCAGTATGAGGTAAAAGTGTCATTAGTTTTCCAAAGGTATCATTCATTAGGATTTCCAATCCTACCGCAGTAAGAGTGCCCAGGTCATTGTCCCCACAGTTCATAACCATGAGGTCTGGATGTTCACACTCCATAATGCTCTCAACCGATGGAAGCATCTGATGCCACTTTAAACCTCTCATGCCAATCAAAGTAATATCTACATCAGACAAACCCAGTTCCCTGTCAATATTACTCTTTCTCACAGACTCTCTGGCCCAAAATACATAGCTGTGGCCCACAATCCACACTCTAACCATTTTTACAGGAAGGAGCAGTAGCTCATAGGAGTCAGTTAATGACATCTTGATACCAAAATGTGAAAGAGGAAAGTTTATTGGCTGGTATAAATATGTTAGTGGTTAAAAACTAGATACTTTTATTGAGAAATATATAAGGAGATGTATGATTGGGTTTTGTGATTTTACCAAAATAAAGTTATGGTGTATGTGAAATGCCTGAAAGTCCAAACAAGCACATGCATCTTGTACAGCTGATATAGGAGTTAGCATGCTGATCTAGAAAATGTACTGAACGTGTGACCTACTGTTGGCAGAATATGTTACAAAATTGGTCACCATAGCAACAGAGCAAGAGGAGCATGAAGGAATGGTCGTAAAAACAACAATATAAAGGTGAAGGTATAGTGGTAGTAAAGAAGTAGTAGGGAAAAGATGCATCAGGATACAAATTAAGGCATGAATCCTAAGGCTTGAAAATGAGAAACTGTTTAGCCTTATTTTTTTAACAATTTTGTTTTCCCACGTGGATCCGCAGATCCACCGTGAAGTTATATGGAGGACCTCCCTGAGCACCAAGTCAGATCTACAGATCTGCACAAAAGTCCTACCACATTGGGTTTTCTTTAAAGGAGGTTATGAAAGGTTTAAACATTGGATCCATACAGCTGGTTGCAAACAGATTCGCAAATATCCAGAGTAACTAAGAAAGGCACTCCTCTCAATAGGGAGCATAGAGGGAAAACAAAGGACCCAGGTTACCCTCCACTCACAGTATTATCAACAACAAAACCTGTTCTTGATTCTCAGAGGAGTTTATTTTTAACATCACCTGTCTATTTCTATGTAGAGTTAAATTTAATCTGCAACCTAAATTTCATGAGCAGACAGAGTGTGCCTCGTTAATTACTTTAAAAAAAACTCTGTGCCTATGTCAGCATAAATAATTTTCTAAACAACATTGTGCTTGCTATTGTAGAAAAATGTGTGCAAGGAAGGAAGGAACTTCAAGGGAGAAACCACCTGGGAACTGCTGACTGGTACTCGTCAGTTTGTTCCACTTATCATCATTGGTTCCTTCCAACCAGTAAACTGAAAATGTTGTGAAAAAGTGTAAGTGAACAGAACAACTCAAATTGTGATACTAATTCCTTACAACTATATTCACCCTCCCCCAGGGGTATAGAGAACCACTATTCGATGCTCTAACCTTCTAAAAATGGGTTGGATACCACTAGCTAAATGTTATTCTTTATTCCTTGCTGGGTATCTACTCTGGTTAAAAACAACACACTCCTGTTGAGCTTCATTTTAACTTATAGGAAGCCAACATGTTTTGTTGCCTATCTTACTTGTTCGGCAATTTCTTCAGGGCTGGGGGTTTGTTTTACACCCACTGCTGTGATTATCAGCACTCAAACCTGTAAAACACAGACATAGACATAACAAATAAAAACACAGAGTGACACTGATTGATTCATGCCCATGTTCCAGCTTCTTATATTGTATATCAGTTGTTTCATGGATATTGTTCAGTTACCTGTAGGTACCCACTGTCTGGCATACCTGTGGCCACCAGTATGCCATATTTCAAAGGTTGTCCACATCTATTGCTAGCGGTCATTGTACGTCGACCTAAAATGTTAAATACATTGCATTGTATTATATTACATGCTAGCAGCCTGTCCCGATGTTGTCCGGGAGCAATTAGGCTTCTGGGCCCAGGCCCCCCCCCGACGTCCGTGGGTCCCCCGGAGCCTTCCTCCATATATTGCAGTATTGTACCTCTAGGTTTACTTTCTACGCTTTTGTAACCTGCACACATAACTTTTTCCTCCTACACCTCTATGTTTACTTTCTACGCTTTTGTAACCTGCACACGTAACTTTTTCCTCCTGTAATGCACCTTATGGCTCACTTTTGTAATGCTCCATTTGCTTCCTCTTGGTACCTGCACACGTCACTTTTTCCTCATATACCTCTATGTTTACCTTCTACGCTTTTGTAACCTGCACACGTAACTTTTTCCCCCTGTAATGCACCGTTTGGCTCACTTTTGTGATGCTCCGTTTGCCTCCTCTTGCTCATGATGTACGCTTTTGTAACCTGCACACGTAGCTTTCTCCTCCTGTAATGCACCGTTTGGCTCACTTTTGTAATGCTCTGTTTGCTTCCTCTTGCTCACGATCGTCATTTTTGCTTAATTTTTTTGCCGCTCACCGCTCATAACTAAATAAATAAATAACCTACCTCATCCGCCGCTCACCACTCCTCCCCGCCTGTCCACCGTTCCTCCCCACCTGTCCGCCACTCCTCACTGCCTGTCCGCCGCTCCTCACCGCCTGTACGTGGCTCCTCCCCGGGCCATGTCTGCCTGTCCTCCTCACACTCCTGGACGCCGCTCCTCCCCGCGCGCCTCACGTCAGCACGCACGTTGCAGCCGGCGCTTCTTCCAAGGGACTACTTTTTTTCGGTACATTTTTTAAATAACGTATATTTATTATGTTTATATAGCCTATGTCCATATGCACACCCTGACGATTACAACGATGTATCGGGTGTGTGGATTGGCGCTGTGGTTCCCGAGTTTACCCGCCTCAAAGGTTCAAAGTTCTTCCTTTATAATAGTAGTATAGATATGATTACCCCTGCTGTCTCTGTTAATTCTTATGTATGACTCTTATGCAGTATTACTATCCATTTAAAAACATTCAGACTTGTTAATCTCTCTGTTTTATCCTTGCCTTAATATCATGCCGCACTCGCCCACTCTTATAACAGCCTGATCGCTCATTGCTCTCTACTCAAAGCTCCAGCGTTATCGGCTATCATTTGTCCATAATATTGAATCTAGCTCTGCCGTGCTGCTTGCTGAGACGGCAATACTCACTCACCCAAATCACATACACACTGTTTCCCGTCTTACCAGCACCTTGGATGGGCTCTTGCTCTACCGGGCTCCCGTTCCGTTCGGCTATGCCAGCCAGCTTGTTATTTAAGCATGTGTGATCCTCGCAATAGTTTGGGGCATGTCACCGTCAGTACGTACACATACCTATCACATGATATTGCCGCGTGGCCGCCATCTTAAAGTGGTAAATGCGCTCTGTTGTATTTACAAGCAAAGCCTGTTTCCACTCATATAACAATTTTCGCATACTGATGTTTTATTTTATAATCAGTGATGTGTTTTGTTGCCCGTATTGGACCAGCTTCAATCTCCTGGCAGTGTGCCTAATATTCATATTGTGATCACATGATCTATTTTGTATGGTGGCCATCTACGCTAGGGACCGCACTGCAACATATTTAATTGTGAGGCTCCCACGTTAAATGTCAGATTTAATGCCAGTATTATTTCCGTGATGAGCATTCACCCAAGAGGCTAGGAATCATAATCAGTGAACACCTTATCTATGTTAAAAATCTTTTCATAGTAACTCATAACAGCTATATTGGGCGAAAGGTGTAGTGATGTACCCCCATCCCTGTTTCTGTATATTCTGCCAGGATACATGCAACTCATATATCCATGCTCAATATTGGACTTCTGCACCATTTTTTATGTCCTTGGGGTCATGAAAGGGGGAGTACCCTATGTTCCTTTACTCCGTTCTATCGGTGTTCTGAATAGCTGGTGTCCACTATACTGCGTACTAAGTACAATCACGGACTGCTAACCAACTATGTCCAGCAGTCCCATTAGACTTCAGAACTTGAATAATTCAGAGAGCATATTTCCTCTGAAACTGCTATGTGCTACTGGTCATAGGGTATCCATCAAGACCGACACCACAATAAGGTTCATTATATACAGGGCCCTGCACATGATATGATCAACTACGTGTAATGACTTTATTCCATTCGATCACATCATTAAGGCCACTCATGTCTGCTTGTTCCTGGTAAATCCAGCGGGCTTCCTTAGAGATCAGTCTATATTCGATGCTTGCTGGATCACCCCGGGTGATCCAGCAACCATCGAAAATAGACCAGGACCAGGTTTTGTTGTTGATAATAACTAAGAAAGGCAGCCATGTACAAGCATACTTACTTACATATCCTGTACATATCCGGGTACATATCCACGTACATATCCGCCTGGATTCTGTCCGGAACGGTTGCTCCCCCACGCTCCCTGCTCGATCTATCTGCAGCCCCTACAGCCCGCAGCTGAAGCCTCTTGCACCCTCGACCTCCCGACTGCACCTGGTATCGTAGCCTCAGTCAGCATAGTCGCGCTTTGAAGCTCTCACTCTTGAAGCGCTTTTGAAACTTTATTGTATCATCTGCTTCGCGCTCTGTGCATAGTCGCGCTTTGAAGCTCTCGCTCTTGCAGCGCCTTGGAAACTGCATTGTATCATCTGCCTCGCGCTCTGTGCTTCTTTCACTAGGTTATTAAGCACCGTAGCGTCCCCTAGTCTTATTGCGCTTTAAAGATCTTTATCGTGTAGCGCTTAGGAAACCCAACTGTGCTCATTTAATTAGAGCTGTGTATTTTTCGCTTTCACATTTGTGTTGTGTAATGCTTCCAAGGTTGGTTGCTTTGTGGATAGCGCTTTAGGTGTACACATTGTGCAGGATTTAGGTGCCTTTGATAGCTTGCTGGCGAGCATTGTATTGTGCCTTCGCTGTTTGTTTTCACTTTCATTTCTCCATTTTGTGTTTTGCTCACCCCTGACCCGCCTCTCTGATCCCGCCTCCCTGCTGACCCTCCCACGCTCTGCCCCCTCCACTGTCCATTTATGTCAGATGGTCCCACGCGAAGCGTCCACGCGCTACGGCCGCGCCGAAGGTGCGCCAAAGGTAACCCCGTCTACGCCCGTCCGCGCCAAGGCCGCGCCCAGCGCCAGAACCCCTGGTCCGCGCTCCTCCCACCCCTCCCGCATTACATACGATGCCACCACCCTCCTAGCCCTTAACCCAGGCCGACCCCCCTACTGCGCCCAAGCCGCTCCTGGACACACCCATGGACCCTTCTCTTGCTACTCCTGCAAGTTCGACGGCAACAAAACCAACTCCTCTTCCACCAACACCAAACAGAGACCTGACACCAACCACCTAAAATGCATCCTGCTCAACACACGCTCGGTCCACAGACACGCCATCGACCTCTGGAATTTACTAGACACCATCTCACCGGACGTCGCCTTCCTAACAGAAACTTGGATGAATGCCTCTTCAGCCCCAGACATCACCATTGCCATCCCGGAAGGATACAAGATCATCCGTAAGGACCGCACCGAGCAAACAGGAGGAGGCATCGCTATCGTCCATAAGAATTCCATCCACATCTCAACCAGATCAGACGTCAATCTTGCCAGCGCCGAACACCTCCACTTCCAGATCCACACCGACCCCAATACCACACTCAGGGGCACCCTCCTCTACCGGCCTCCAGGACCCCGTGCACAATTCAGTGACGACATCACTGAATTTATCACCCCACACGCCTTCCCCTCCAAGGAATACATTCTACTGGGAGACCTCAATTTTCACCTGGAAAAGAGCAATGACAGCAACGCCACCACCCTTCTGGATAATCTCGCCAACCTCGGACTCAAACAACTTGTCACTACACCCACCCACATCGCAGGTCATACGCTCGACCCCATCTTCACCTCCAGCAAACATGTCTCATTCAGCCACACCACAGCTCTTCATTGGACGGACCACAGCTGCGTTCACTTTACCTACAATAAAACTACAATCCACAACCATCCTCAACCTACCCTGCGAAGAAACTGGAACAAAATCACCATCGACCAGATCTCCTCATCGCTTCTTCTAAACCCCCCCGCCCACTCCTCAAACCCCGACCAAGCAGCCATCAACCTCACCCAATGGCTATCCAACAGCGCCGACATCCTAGCACCGTTGAAAAAACGTCAAAACAAACTAGGCAGCAAAATCGCCTCCTGGTTCAACGATGATCTTAAGAAATCGAAGAAACTCTGTCGATCCCTCGAGAAGGCCTGGAAAAAAGACCCAAACACCAGCACCAGAGACGCCTTCAAAAACGCCACCCGCAGACACCACCAACTAATCCGGTCTGCCAAGAAAGCCGCATTCAAAGACCGACTGGATAACAACGCTCACAACAGCAAGGAATTATTCAATATCGTCAAAGAATTTACCAACCCATCAGCCAACTCCAACGACATCATCCCCTCCCAAGCCCTCTGCGACTCTCTAGCTTCCTTCTTCCACAACAAAATCGCTGACATCCACAACAGCTTCGATAACCGACCCGGAGACCAACCCACCCAACCTGATGCAGGACCTTCACCCCCCTTGAACATCCTTAACGACTGGAACCCAATCTCCTCTGAGGACACCATCCGCCTGATGAACTCCATCCACTCCGGATCCCCAACTGACCCATGCCCTCACCATATCTTCAACAAAGCAGACTCCATCATAGCACCACACCTCCCGGATGTCATCAACTGCTCCCTCAACTCCGCCACCTTCCCGGAAAGCTGGAAACACGCGGAACTCAGCGCCCTTCTGAAAAAACCCACAGCTGACCCCACCGAACTCATAAAACTACCGCCCCATCTCGCTTCTTCCATTCCCGGACAAAGTCATCGAGAAAGCTGTTAACAACCAGCTCGCCACCTTCCTCAAAACAAACAAATCCCTCGACCCTTCACAGTCCGGCTTCCGAGCCAAACACAGCACTGAGACCGCACTTATCGCAGCAACAGACGACATTCGAACTCTACTAGACAATGGAGACACAGTCGCCCTCATCCTCCTCGACCTCTCCACTGCCTTCGACACAGTCTGTCATAGCACCCTAATACAACGCCTCAGAAACATCGGAATCCAGGGAAAAGCACTGGAATGGATCACCTCGTTCCTCACCGGAAGAACTCAAAGAGTCCGCCTCCCACCATTCAAATCAGAGGCCTCTGAAGTCATCTGCGGCGTGCCACAAGGATCGTCACTCAGCCCCACCCTCTTCAACATTTACATGAGCCCCCTTGCGGCCATCGCTCGCCAACACAATCTCAACATCATCTCCTACGCTGACGACACTCAACTGATCCTCTCACTCACCAAAGACCCTAACACCGCCAAAACCAACTTACATGAAGGAATGAAAGAAGTAGCCGAGTGGATGAAGCACAGCCGTCTGAAACTGAACTCAGACAAAACAGAAGTCCTCATCCTAGGCACCTCCCCCTCCGCCTGGGATGACTCTTGGTGGCCAGAGGCCCTTGGAAAAGCACCCATCCCGACGAACCACGCACGAAACCTGGGCGTCATCCTGGACTCCTCACTCTCGATGACCAAACAAGTCAACGCTGTCTCATCATCCTGCTTCAACATTCTTCAAATGCTCAAAAAAACATTCCGCTGGATCCCCACCGGAACTAGAAAAACGGTCACCCACGCACTAGTCACGAGCCGCCTGGACTACAGAAACACCCTATACGCCGGTACCTCAGCTAAACTCCAGAAAAAACTCCAACGCATCCAGAACGCTTCAGCCAGGCTCATACTAGACATCCCACGCAAAGAACACATCTCTGGTCACCTGAAAAACCTCCACTGGCTCCCCGTCAATAAGAGGATTACTTTCCGCCTCCTGACCCACGCTCACAAAGCACTTTACGACCTTGGACCCGAATGCCTCAACACACGACTCTCCTTCTACACCCCCCCCCGCCAGCTGCGATCTTCCAACCAAGCCCTTGCTATCGTACCTCGCATCAACAAAACCACAATGGGAGGTAGATCCTTATCCTACCTGGCAGCTAAGACCTGGAACTCACTTCCCACTCACGTTCGTCTCACTCAGAACCACCTAACATTCAGAAAGGAACTCAAAACTTGGATATTCGACAAGTAGCTCCCCACCCCTCTTCAAGCGCCTGAGACCCTCTGGGTATATATTTTGACTTGACTTGA
Organism: Lissotriton vulgaris; assembly: GCF_964263255.1. Lineage (NCBI taxonomy): Eukaryota > Metazoa > Chordata > Amphibia > Caudata > Salamandridae > Lissotriton > Lissotriton vulgaris. The sequence goes on from NC_141700.1 coordinate 209,927,531, forward strand.
CTTGACATCACTGTAGGCACTAAAACACTTACTTAGGTATGAAGTATGGAGTTGGCACAAACAACTCTTCCATGCAGGAAACTACTAGGTCTTTAAACATGTCTCAACGCTGCTCCAGTAGAGTGTATATATGCACTTGGAAACTAAAATTACCACTTATGTACTTACTAGTTTGCTTCAAAGTAATTACTTTAATAGTACATTCTGAACAAGCAAATGTATTCTTAATTTGGTTCATTTAAATCCACTTCTATTTTAAAAATAAGCTTTACAATGCCTAACAAAAGTCGGACAAGAAAGAAACAGAAAAAACAGTACTTTCAACTACAAACTCAGATCGAAAAAGAAAATAATGTGGTCAATGTGCAGAACAAGAAAAGAGAAGTTGGTAAGCTCATTAAGCAGTTTTTGAAAAACATTATCCTGACAATGCAAAATGACAATAAAATGGCATGTAGAAATTGAATATTATCTTGAATCAGCAAAAATAAATCAGTACAAGCTTCTGACAGTAGGTAATATCCTAAGAAAACAGAGAGTTTATCTACAAGACAGAAACAGTTAAACCTAAAATGATTCAGAGTAGAGTAATAGAGAATTAGCTAAAAAAGGATGAAGAAATATAAGAGTAGTAATCCAAATCAATGGGGATAGCATGGAGCTCCAACCACAACAACCAAGGTTGACATCCCAGGAGCTGCTCCTGGGCGGGATTTCAAGCATAGACGGTAAAAGAGGGAAGATTACCAAAACAGGAAAAGTGCGCAAAAAGGAGGGGTTGGTGCAGTGCCCACAAAAAGGAATCTTAAGCTACACTCTTAGGAGTACAGGGAGGGGGAGTGTTGGGTTTGATGCTGAGCGTTTAAACCCGGTTGTTGGACCTGAGGAACAAGTAGGTTTGGGGAAAGAGGAAGCGGTCAGAATAAGAGAGGGGAGCAAGCCTAGAAGTTACAAAAGCTATAAAAGATTATCAAAAAAAATGAATCCCAAACAAAAAATAAAGGTTACTCCCTCTCTCAAGACATACTTTAAGGTAGTGCCCAAGACCCTTATTCTGAGTAGCGGTGTTCAGGTAGAGGTAAAGGGGAGCCAAGAAGCGGCTGCAATAATAGCAGATGCATAAAGCATTTGTGAGGATATTAAGTTTCTTTTTTTGGTTCTGAACAGGAGCCTAGGGAAAATAAAAACTTGACTACTTAAACTGTAGAAGAACAAGTTACGGGCACTAGTATTGAAAGTTTTGTAAAAAGAGATTGCAAAGTGTGATAGCGTTTCTTCAGAGAAACCAAACTTTGTTTGCATATGTTGTTGATGCACTCACTACAAAGTCAAACTCATAACGTTTACTTTGCATTTAAAAAGCGAAAAAAAAGACATTGAGAAAGTGTGCTACATAGTTATTTATAGAAGAACAGTTCTAAATGAGTAAACTTCACTTTATATATAAGTATTGTTCTGATAAATTGGAGCTTAAAAAAAAAATTAAGCCTGGGCGTAAAACTCTGCTCCACTGGTGGAGTTTGTGGAATTCAGCAACTATGCATTCCTTGGAGGATGCAGAGTTACCTCTAAAATCCACACTCTGTAACGGAGCAGAGTTTTTTTGGTTAGCGCAAGCAAAATGTCTTTTTGCAGGTGCAGAGCGACTTGCCAGGCACTCGCAATCAGCCACAAGATTTCCAGGGCCTTTCGCTAGCACCACAAGATTTGCTAGCCAGCCGCATGTTCCCTTAAGATTTTGCTGTCACCATCATGTCATTCGGGCACACCAGCGACTTCCAGCAGATATTTTCTGCCGTTTGCGATCCCAAGTGTGCAGGATCTACTGTGGCTGCAATCTGGAGATGATTCTCTTCTCAAGAAGAATCAAAATCTTCCCGAAAATGATGATTTAGAATTAAAAACCTCCTCAAATGGCCATTTGGCATAGTTTTTTTTTTGTGCATGGATCTCTTTTCTAAAATTTATTTTTCCAACTGGAGGGAAGTACCCCAGCGTTTCCAACTTATTGTTCCAGTCCAGCAGGCTCCTCCCAGTGATTTGTCCATCCCCTGGCCACTTTTCATTTGGATTCTGAGCTGGAAGAATCACTCTTTGAGTCTGCTACATATCCCATTGGATTTACTGACTTTGTATTTGAGATTTCACATGTAAGTTGTTAAAAGTGGTGTTGTTTGTTTGATTGGGGCCATGCACCTTGATTTATTTGTATTGTTAATGGATTTTTAAAATGTTTTGTTGTGGGTGGTGTATTGTCTCAGTAGGGGCCTAATGTTTTTTTGCATTTAACTTTTCTTTGTTTGTTAAGGAAAAATGTTGCACAGCTTACTACATTTTTTAAATACATTTGCAATATTGATTTAAATCACTGTGTGGCCTAGTCTGCCAATTGGCCTTCCAGTCAGTAGGCCCAGTGCTAGTCATGGGTGCATGAAACAACAGCTTATGAGGTGTCTGTTGAATTTGAAACATCATGAAGGCCATGGATGGATTTGGATTCAAATACAAAATGTTTTTTTGTGGTATTTCAAGTTCTTTCTTCAAACAGTGTATAGGTGGGAAGGATGTGTGTTGTTGTTAACATTTTATTTTTTCCTTATTAAATTTCATTTTTGGTAATGCAGAATTAATGCTGTGTTCTTTGTTTTATCATGCCTCCTTTGTTTGTCCAGTGTGTGTGTGTGTGCGTTTGTCATAAGCCTCCATTTGCCTTTGTCCCACATGCCATGTGGCCTGGGGCAATTTTGTGTGCAGTCAATGTCCATGGGTCTGTACGTGTTCTTTTTTTTCCAGGTCTCCTGCCTCTTGCTGTGACCATGTGGCTGGTGGCCATTTTGTGTAAGAAGCCAATGTACTTCTACTATAGGCCTTCATGTGCTCTTTGTTTCTAGGCCTCCTGCCTCTTGTTGCGGCCAATTTAGATGGCTGCAATTTGGTGAATCCAGCCAGAGTTCTTTTACCATAGTCCTGCTTGTCTTCTCTTTGTTATGGCCATGCCTTCTTCCTGGTTTTTGTTGTTGTGGCTATGTGGTTGGTGACCATTTTGAGTATGCAGACAGTGTGCCTTTGCCATAGGCATGAATGTGTTCTTTGTTTTCTAGAGACCATGTGGATGTTGACCCTTTTACCTAGGCAGTCAGTGTGAGTTTGCCATAGCCTTGCATTTACTCTTTATTTATGGCCATGCCTCCTTGCTCGGTCTTGTTACTTTTTTATTTTATTTCAAAAGTTTTATATAGTGCTGGCTAGACCCGGAGGCATCAGAGCGCTTTACATGAGTTACAGCGAGTTACAGGTTACATAGTTACATTACTCAAATGAAAGAGTCACAGGGGGAGGGAGGGAATACACAACGGGAAAAACAAGGACAATAATGTCAGATGTCTGGCTGGGTAGGTGACGGCAGAGGTGGTGAAACAAGGGCCAGATTCCTCTTTAGCTGCATATGGCAGCTCCACTGGGTATTGGCCAAGGTTGCTCGTGCATTGAGGTGAGTCCAAACAGTTTTGGTATTTTATGAGTTATATATAGTGCTGGTTAGGGCCTTAGGTATCAGAGCACTTTACATTAGGCTACACAATCTTACAGAGAATGAGAACAAATACACATTGCATCAAAAATTAAGCAAAAAATTGGGAGAGGAAAGAAAGTTGAGACAAATGGAGAGGAGGAGGGGAGTGTGAAAGGTAGGATGAGGGAAAAGACGGCAGCAGAGACAAAAGGAAGTCTATCCAAAGACCGACTGGGTAGGTAACATCCGAGGAGGGAATCCACAGCCCGTCTCCCCAATAGCTAAACTGGTAGCTCCATTGGGCATCAGTCAGATAGCTGGGTCGCAACTGACGAGGGAAAGTTCACATAAGAACATCCAGTGGATAGACAGGGTGGGAACTATGAGCAAGGACGGGTAAGGGCAATGGTCAATAGCTGGAAAGAGAAGAGAAGAGAGGAGGGAGATGGGGGTATGGTCAAGAGGAGAAGGGAGAAAAGTCCAATAGAGAGAAGCAGGAGAGTTTGCCCAAAGACAGGCCGGGTAGGGGATGGTCAAGACGGGAAATCTATAGCCCATCTCCCCTTTCGCTCAGGAGGTAGGTCCAGCTGCCGATGGAAAGATCTTCGAGTCAAATGCCATGGAGTGTGAGAAGGAGCCGGGTTGGTTATGGAGTGCCCTGGTGCCTCAGGTGACCCCCGCGGCGGTAGTCAGGACTGGCACCAGTCGCCATATTGGGGAGAAGAACTACAGCAAATTCCACCTCCACCTAAGATGCACGCATTGTGAAAGGCAGAGGGGAGGGGGACCACAGTAGCCTTTCCAGCAGGAAGGTGTAACAGGTACTCACTGTGGATGGTGAAGGTTCAGTTGAGCGTAAGGTGGTCCTCAAGGCAGCGATGGCACAGGCCCAATATTCAACAGCATGGGGCATCAACCAGCTCCACATCCGCAGCGACGGTGTGCACTGTAAGTTGGGTGCCATTACGGTGCTGATTGAAATAGCGCCGGTTACGGTCGCCATAATAGGGTCAGGCAGCATAGGGGATCTGATGTGCGTGCAGCACGGGTTGGTTTAGATAAGGAATGTGCATTGAAATGAAATGAATGAATGAAATGAAATGAAATGAAATGAAATTGGATTTATAAAGCGCATGGCTGCCCTAAAGCGTCCCAGCGCTAACTTAACTAATACCAGAGAACCCTGAGAAGGAAAAAAAGGAATTATGCAACTTTAGGAAAAAGGAAAGTTTTAAGGGATTTTCTGAATTTAAGGTAGGAGGGTTCCATCCGGATTTCCCTGGGGAGAGCGTTCCAGTGTCTTGCCGCATTCAGAGAGAACCGGCGACCTCCGGTACGGGCTTTTCTCACTCTAGGAATGGTAACCAGGTTTTCCCTGTCAGACTGAAGGGCCCGCGATGATTTGTAGGGAGAGATCAGATTTCTCAAGGCAGGAGGGCCTTTACCTTGCAATGTTTTGTGAGTGATGCACAGTGATTTAAAAACAATTCGTTCCTGGATGGGGAGCCAGTGAAGGGCTCTCAGTAATGGTTTGGCTGAGGCCCTTCTAGGTGCCCCCATAAGCAGTCTGGCTGCGGTGTTCTGTACCCGCTGCAGGGTGTTAATTGTGGCTTTAGGTGCAGCCAAAAGGAGAGCATTGCCGTAATCCAGTCTGGATAGTATTAGACCCTGGATTAGTAGCTTCCTGGATTGGAAAGGCAGGAGGGGGAGCACTTTCCGTACTGCACGCAACAGACCAAAGCAACTACCTGCAACTTTCTGTGCATGGGTCCTGAATGTTAATTGGGGTTCAAACCAGACCCCGAGGCTTTTGATTTTCTCCCTTGCTGGAGGCAGATCACCCATACAGGGCGGCCAGTGCTCAGAAGGCAGAGATGTGAAATGATGACCTAGGAGCATAATCTCTGTTTTGGCTCCGTTCAATTTAAGCTTTGAATCGGTCATCCAGGAGAAGATTGGAGTAAGACATTTCGAGAGGTTGTCTGGACATCCCCCTTGTTGAGTCAGAGAGACGACAAGTTGTGTGTCGTCTGCGTAGCTGATGGATTTGATCCCGAAAGGGGCTACTATTTCTTCGAGCGGGGCCATGTAAACATAGAATAATGTGGGGCTCAGGGAAGATCCCTGAGGAACCCCACATTGGAGGGGAGTAGGCTTTGACATAGTACCATTTTCCCAGATCCTAAAGGATCGTTTATCCAGGAAAGATTCCAGCCATCTAAGGGCTGACCCCATGATGTCTAGTTTAGTGAGACGGTGGACAACGGTTGCGTGGTCAACGGTGTCGAATGCAGTGCTCAGATCCAGGAGGATCAGGGCCGCTGATCCCCCTGAATCTAAGATGCATCTTGCCTCTTCCGCCACCACTATAAGGGCTGTGTCCGTGCCCTGTCCAGGGCGAATTCCCATTTGGGATTCGCTCAGTTGGCCATTACTCTCCAAAAATACTGAGAGCTGCCGGTTCACCAGCTTTTCGGCGATTTTGCCCATTCCAGGTAACAAAGAGATGGGGCGAAAATTTGCCAAATCGGTAGGGTCTAATCCTGGTTTTTTTAGGAGGGTTTTAATTTTGGCCTGTTTCCAGCTCGGGGGAACGGTGCCTGTGATGAATGAGGTGTTCAATAGATCAGTGGCAAGAGGGGCGATGGTGCTCACAATTTGTTTGAGAATGTGCATAGGAGCTGGGTCAGAGCCACTTTTAATGTTGGAGAGAGTAGTGCAGAAGTCTTCCCTAGTGATACAAGTAAACGCCTCGAGTCAGGGCCTGTAGTTGAGGGAAGGGGGGCATCAGTGATCGAAGTTATGGCAGTATGAGGAAGGCTATCAAGAATTTTCTGTATTTTTTCATCAAAAAACTTTGCTAGCAAGTCGCATCTTGATACGGTATCATCTTGTGAAGTGTTCGGGGCTGGGATTTTAAGTAGCTGATTGACGATTTTGAACGTTTCCTTGGAGGAATTGGCTGAAAGTCTAATTTTCTCCTCAAAAAAGCAGGCCTTAGTCATTTGCCGCGCGGCTTTATACAGTCTCAAGGCCGCCTGGTAGGAGGTTTTGCTGTTAAAGGCCCAGTCACTCCTCCAGATGCGCTCCGCCTTTTTGCAGGCTTTTTTGAGGTCTCTTAATTCGGTAGTATACCAGGGAGATTTAAAGGTGCTGATCTTCTTTGTCACCATTTTTAGAGGCAGAACCATGTTCAGAGAGTTATTAAACCAGTTCTGGAAATTCATGTCTGCGAGCAGGACATCAGACTCTGCCTCCAGAGCCGATTGTTCGAGGGCAAGTTTCAGATTTTCCACCGAAAGTTTCGTACAGGCTCTTTGAAGAGTATGTGGGCGAGAGGCACTAATCTCTTCCGATCGGAGTTCCCAAGAGAAGGGAACTGCAAAGTGGTCGGACCATGGTAGGGGCAATGGAGATTTAACTAGGAGCTGGGTGTTGTTTGAAAAAACAGGATCTAGCAAATGTCCTTTGCTGTGGGTGGCTTCCTTGTTCAGAAGATTAAGTTCAAACGTTTTAAGATTTAGGATGAGATCGGCAGCTACTTTTTCATTAAGAAAATCGAAGTGCAGGTTAAGGTCTCCGAGTACCAGAAAGTTGGATGCCCGAGCAGCCGCTACTAAGGTGACTTCTAAGAAGGAGTCAGCAAAGTGCTTTATGCTGCCCGGCGGGCGGTAAATCAGGATTCCTGAAAGGGAATGGGTGGGGGTTAGCTGAATGCTAAAACAGGCACTTTCTGAATCTGAAATGCCGCGGTTCTCAAGTCTACATGTCAGAGAATCTCTATAGATTATGGCGAGACCACCTCCTATTCCTTCGCCTCTATTCTGATTCTGAATAAGAAAACCACTAGGTAGGGCGGAGATAATGTCAAACTCCAAGTTGGGGGATAGCCATGTCTCTGTGAGGAAGAGCAGGTCCAAACTGCCTTCTTCAATCAACAAATTGATCTCTACCGCATGCTTTGGTAGTGACCTGCAGTTTAGAAGCACCATCCTCAAGACATTACCGGCCTTTTTGCCGTTAGTCGCCACAGGGAGAAGGTCGGGACAGAATTGGCAGCGACTGAATAGTGGATCGGTCCCATCCAGCTGGTGACCACACTGACCCCTCGTGTGTCGTAACGTCAAGAGTTCATCACTTGAATATCCCGAAGATCCCAAGAGACCCACGGGCATAGTGACAGGCCCTGGGCCTGGTCTGGCCCGGACGGGCCCAGACGGGCTTGCCTCTGGCGCGCCTCCGGCGCGCCATCGGCGCACCCGCTGCGCGGACGGGAGGTGTGCTTCATTTTATAGCGAACGGGCCTTAATTCGCCCGACCGCTAGAGCGCCAACCGTACCTTTCCCCAAAGATGGCGACCAAAGTCGTCGCCCTCCGGGTGAGCTGTGTCAGTCCGAGTGAAGCCCTAGCTCGGCCCTCGGTATACTAGACACAAGTCAGATTGCACGCCCCAGTTGCCTCATGTAGGTAAAAGACACAGTGCAAATTAAATCAAATACTGCAATTATTAAAATCAGCTATTATGTGCAAAGAGGCAGTTTGTGAAATTAACAGTCATGTGCCTAGCTCCCGGCTTTCCGCCTCAGGAGCGTTCTGTCACTAGTAAAGTATTACCGGTTCTCGTAACGCTGACCAAATTTATGGCGATCGGGCCTTAATTCGCCCGACCGCTAGAGCGCCAACCGTACCTTTCACCAAAGATGGCGGCCAAAGTCGTCGCCCTCCGGGTGAGCTGTGTCAGTCCGAGTGAAGCCCTAGCTCGGCCCTCGGTATACTAGACACGAGTCAGATTGCACGCCCCAGTTGCCTCAAGTAGGTAAAAGACACAGTGCAAATTAAATCAAATACGGCAATTATTAAAATCAGCTATTATGTGCAAAGAGGCAGTTTGTGAAATTAACAATCATGTGCCTAGCTCCCGGCTTTCTGCCTCAGGAGCGGTCTGTCACTAGTAAAGTATTACCGGTTCTCGTAACGCTGACAAAATTTATGGCGATCGGGCCTTAATTCGCCCGACCGCTAGAGCGCCAACCGTACCTTTCCCCAAAGATGGCGGCCAAAGTCGTCGCCCTCCGGGTGAGCTGTGTCAGTCGAGTGAAGCCCTAGCTCGGCCCTCGGTATACTAGACATGAGTCAGATTGCACGCCCCAGTTGCCTCAAGTAGGTAAAAGACACAGTGCAAATTAAATCAAATACGGCAATTATTAAAATCAGCTATTATGTGCAAAGAGGCAGTTTGTGAAATTAACAATCATGTGCCTAGCTCCCGGCTTTCCGCCTCAGGAGCGTTCTGTCACTAGTAAAGTATTCCAAATGGCATCTGCTGAGTGGATGGATGGGACCCTTCCCTGATGACACTAGGAGGGAAAAGGGTGCACCGCTACAATGGGAACTCAGTTGTCGGGCACAGCCGAGCCATCTCCATCCTGTACACACCACATGCATAACTGCCGGAGACCTTCCGACTGCACTCTGTTGAAGCCAGTGCATCCAGGCTAGGGCTGGGTGAAATTTGGGTAATCGCGTTACGCAAATCTCTGCGAAACGGTAAAAAGTATCGGCGAACAAGCAGAAATTCCGCGAACACACGGAATTGCTTGTTCGCTATGCTCTTTTCCTGTTCGCAATTGCTGTTTGCATGCTCAGGGGAAAATATCTTGCGAACACGCATTTTGAGAACGAGAACAAGTAAAAATTTTCATGAAGTCGCAGAATAAAGAATTTTGGGCAATTTCTCGTTCTCCGCGGAATGCGGAATTACCCAAATTCCGCAAATTCCATGAGCGGAACAGAATTTTCCACCCAGGCCCAATGTTCCCTCTAATTTTTTTCCTCTGTGTGCGGCAGTGGAGGGTCTCTGTGAGCTGCAACCATGGCTATGTGCGCCAGGAACTAAACCGTGCGTGTCTGCGGCGCCAAATGACACTCAAAACGGATACTTTAAAGAGTGAAAACATGGTGCATTTTCACACATACAGCGCAACAATAAGGGTCTTAAGGGCAGTTTGCAAATTTATTGTATTGCCTGTATTTTCATTGTTGTGCCTGTTACTGCTGTTGACTGTCTTCCCCACCGCCTGTACGTGGTCCATGCCCCTTTTTTTTCCCTCTGTTCCACTTGCTGTCCCCGTGCTCTCTATGCCCGGTCGTTCCTTCTGTACCCCTCGCTGCCCGTGTCTCTGCCCAGTTTTCCCTTCTGTTCCCCTCGCTGCCCCCGTGCCTCTCTGCCCGTTCTGCCTTCTGTTCTTAGCTGCTCCTATATTTCTGTATTTTGACTCTGTGCCATTAGTTTTTTGTGCCCGTCTGTCCTCTGTGCCACTCGTTTTTGTGCCCATATTGCCTTCTGTTCCACTCAATTTTTGTGCCCGTCTGCCCTCTGTCCCACTCGTTTTTTGTGCCTTTCTGCCCTCTGTCCCACTCGTTTTTAGTGCCTTTCTGCCCTCTGTCCCACTGTTTTTTGTGCCTTTCTGCCTTCTGTCTCTGTCCCACTCGTTTTTTGTGCCTTTCTGTCCTCTGTCCCAGTCTTTCTGCCCTCAGTCCCACTTGTTTTTTGTGCCTTTAAGTCCTCTGTCCTGCTCATTTTTTGTACCTTTCTGTCCTCTGTACCACTCGTTTTTTGTGCCTTTCTGTACTGTGTTCTACTCGTTTTTGTGCCTTTCTGTCCTGTGTTCTACTCGTTTTTGTGCCTTTATGCCCTCTGTCCCACTCGTTTTTTGTGCCTTCATATTTGTGTGCCACTCGTTTTTTGTGCCTTTCTGTCCTGTGTTCCACTCATTTTTGTGCCTTTCTGCCCTCTGTCCCACTCTTTCTGCCCTCTGTCCCACTCATTTTTTGTGCCTTTATTCCCTCTGTCCCACTCTTTATGTCCTCTGTCCCACTCGTTTTTTTGTGCCTTTCTGCCCTCTCTCCCACTCATTTTTTGTGCCTTTCTACCCTCTGTCCCACTCGTTTTTGTGCCTTTCTGCCCTCTGTCCTAATCTTTCTGTCCTCTATCCCACTCGTTTTTTGGGGCTTTATGTCCTCTGTCCCACTCGTTTTTTGTGCCTTTCTGTCCTGTGTTCCACTTGTTTTTGTGCCTTTATGCCCTCTGTCCCACTCGTTTTTTGTGCCTTTATATCCTCTCTACCACTCGATTTTGTGCCTTTCTGTCCTGTGTCCACTTGTTTTTGTGCTTTTATGCCATCTGTCCCACTCATTTTTTTGTGGCCTCTGTCCTGTGTTCCACACGTTTTTGTGCCTTTATGCCCTCTGTCCCACTCATTTTTTGTGCCTTTCTGTCCTGAGTCCCACTCGTTTTTTGCCTTTCTGCCCTCTGTCCCACTTGTTTGTTGTGCCTTTATGTCGTCTGTCCCACTTGTTTTTTGTGCCTTTCTGTCCTGTGTTCCACTCGTTTTTGTGCCTTTATGCCCTCTGCCCCACTCGTTTTTTGTGCCTTTCTGTCCTGTGTTCCACTCGTTTTTGTGCCTTTATGCCCTCTGTCCCACTCGTTTTTTGTGCCTTTCTGTCCTGTGTCCCACTCGTTTTTGTACCTTTATGCCCTCTGTCCCACTCATTTTTTGTGCCTTTCTATCCTGTGTTCCACTTGTTTTTGTGCCTTTCTGTCCTGTATCCCACTTGTTTTTGTGCCTTTCTGTCCTGTGTTCCACTCGTTTTTTGTGCCGTAATGCCCTCTGTCCCACTCGTTTTTTGTGCCTTTCGGTCCTGTGTCCCACTCGTTTTTGTGCCTTTATGCCCTCTGTCCCACTCTTTTTTTGTGCCTTTCTGTCCTGTGTTCCACTCATTTTTGTGCCTTTATGCCCTCTGTCCCACTCGTTTTTTGTGCCTTTCAGTCCTGTGTCCCACTCGTTATTGTGCCTTTATGCCCTCTGTCCCACTCATTTTTTGTGCATTTCTATCCTGTGTTCAAATCGTTTTTGTGCCTTTCTGTCCTGTGTCCCACTCGTTTTTTGTGCCTTTCTGTCCTGTGTCCCACTCGCTTTTGTGCCTTTCTGTCCTGTGTCCCACTCATTTTTGTGCCTTTATGCCCTCCGTCCCACTCTTTTTTTGTGCCTTTCTGTCCTGTGTTCCACTCATTTTTGTGCCTTAATGCCCTCTGTCCCACTCGTGTTTTGTGTCTTTCTGTCCTGTGTCCCACTCGTTATTGTGCCTTTATGGCCTCTGTCCCACTCATTTTTTTTGCATTTCTATCCTGTGTTCCACTCATTTTTGTGCCTTTCTGTCCTGTGTCCCCCTCGTTTTTGTGCCTTTCTGTCCTATGTTCCACTAGTTTTTTGTGCCTTTCTATCCTGTGTTCCACTCATTTTTGTGCCTTTCTGTCCTGTGTCCCACTCGTTTTTGTGCCTTTCTATCCTGTGTTCCACTCGTTTTTTGTGACTCTGTCCTGTGTCCACTCCTTTTTGTGCCTTTCTGTCCTGTGTTCCACTCGTGTTGTGCCTTTCTGCCCTCTGTCCCTCTCCTTTTTGTGCCTTTCTGTCCTGTGTTCCACTCGTTTTTGTGCCTTTCTGTCCAGTGTCCCACTTGTTTTTGTGCCTTTCTCTCCTGTGTTCCACTCGCTTTTGTGCCGTTATGCCCTAGGCCATGACTATCTATCCTTTCCTACCCTAGAGGGACTGCCCTACATGTGATAATATGCAATTTACACTAGCCAATCTCGGCTTCATGAACAGATGGATCTGCATTCTGCAATGTACCACAAATTGATCATGGTGAGCACACTGTAAGATGGCATGCATTGCACGCTGAGTGATTGTTGTTTTCTTGTGAACTTGTGATGTGTGTTGAAAGATGATTCATGTGGTGGCAGGCAGTGTGATACTGGGTGTTTCTATATCTATAACTATTATGGTTAAAATGTGTTTCTGATGATTTACAATGTTGGTAGCCTACCAATGGCTGATCAATGTTTACCTGAAGGTGAAGATAATTTATTTTCATTTCCTTTTAGGAGATAGCGAGATTCCTTCACCAAGTCCACTTCACATTGCTTTGTTTCATTATTTTATGCTTTATACTCCTCAAAGAGTCAGACCTGACCAGTCACTTAGATAAGACGAACAGAAATCTAGTTTACACAAAATAGTATTCAATGTTTCTATTCTTGTTGTGCAACAACAAAATGATACTACAGGTCATTCTATTGCATTTGATGGAAGACTCACAGTCCAGGAAGACAGTCACCCAGGCTCTCGTCACCAGCCAACTGGACTACGGAAACACCCTCTACACCGGAACCACAACCAAACTGCAGAAAAGACTCCAACGCATCCAGAACGCCTCCACACGACTCATCCTGGACATCCCCCGTCACAGCCACATCTCCGGACACCTGAGAGACCTGCACTGGCTCCCCGTCAGCAAGAGAATCACGTTCCGTCTCCTCACCCACGCACACAAGGCCCTCCACGACCTGGGCCCCAGGTACCTCAACAACCGCCTGACCCTCTACACTCCCACCCGCCAGCTACAATCGTCCAGCCATGCCCTCACCGCCGTTCCACGCATTCAAAGAGCTACCATGGGGGTAAGATCCTTCGCCTACCACATAATGGTAAGTACTAAAATATCGAGAAAAAATGTATAGTTAAAAATATTGTTTTTTATGTATAAAAAAGAATGTAAAATAAATTAAATAATATATATAATTGTAAAAAACTATTTGAAATATAAACTGTTAACAATTACAAGTAATACATGCAATGTAAAAATAAATTAAACATACATATATAAAATGTAATATATATATATTTACTTAAACCCTTAAGTGCTGATGACGGAAGCGCTCCGTCATCAGCTGCGGTGGCACTGTGCTGATGACGGAGCGGTTCCGTCATGGCCCGCCCGCCGCTCATGCACGGTGCAAATTCCGGGCCTGCGCTGAGCGTTCTATTGAGTGGGCGGGGCCATGACGGACCCGCTCCGTCATAAGCACCGACGCTGGTGATGGAGCGGTTCCGTCACCAGCATGCGCCCGCCGCTCTTCCGCCCCGCCCCCTTAGCACTGCGGCGGAATAGCTGCCGCAGTGAAGGGGTTAATATTAATTAATAAATATTTATTTTAATACATTAAAAATAATAAAACAATAAAATATTATGAATTAAATTATTAAAATATTTATTCTTTTTTTAAACTAAATTTTAAACTACATTAAGTATAACAATGGGGAAAGTGTTGGATAACATAGAAATACAAATTACTATTCCCACTCCAGCGACTGCAACAGTAGTGAAAGTATTAAATAGCGTAGCAGTAAAAATTACTTTTCCCACTCCAGGGAGTGCAACAGAAGGGAAATTGATGGAGAGCAGAGGGGAACAATTTACTATTACCACTCCAATTAATACAACACTAGGGAAAGTGATAGATAGCGGAGAGCAATAATTTACTATTTTCACTCCAACAAATGCAATAGTAGGGAAAGTGTTGGATAGCGAAGGGGGAAAAATTACTATATCCACTCCAGCAAGTGCAACGGTAGGGAAAGTGTTGGATAGCGTAGGGGTAAACATTTCTGTTCCCACTCCAGTGAATGCAACAGTAGGGAAAGTGTTGGATAGCGTAGCAGGAAAAATTACTGTTCCCACTCCAGGAGTGCATCAGTAGGGAAAGTGTTGGATAGCAGAGGGGAATAATTTACTATTCCCATTCTAATAAATACAGCACTATGTAAAGTGTTGGATAACGGAAGGGGATAATTTACTATTCCCACTCCAATGAGTGCAACAGTAGGGTAAACGGATAGCGGAGAGGTAAAAATTACTAATCCAACTCCAGCAAGTGCCACAGTAGGGAAAGTGTTGGATAGCGGTGGGGAATAATTTACTTTTCCCACTCCAATGAATGCAATACTAGGGAAAGTGTTAGATAGCGGTGGGGAATAATTTACTATTCCCACTTCAGCAAGTGCAACAGTAGGGAAAGTATAGGATAGCGGAGGGGATACAATTAATATTCCCACTCTAAGTGAGTGCAACAGTTGGAAAAATATTGGATAGCGTAGGGGTAAAAATTACTATCACCCACTCCAACAAGTGCAACAGTAGGGAAAGTGTTGGATAGCGGAAAGAAATAATTTACTATTCCCACTCCAATGAATGGGTTGGATAGCAGAGACGAACTATTTTCTATTCCCACTTCAGCAAGTGCAACAGTAAGGAAAGATAGTGAAGGGGCTAAACTGTCTGTTCCCACTCCAGGGAGTGCAACAGTAGTGAAAATGTTGGCTAGTTGAGAGTAAAAATTACTATTCTCACTCCAGCAAGTGCAACAGTAGAGAAAGTGTCGGATAGCGAAGGGAAATACTTTACTATTCCACTCCAGCAAGTCCAACAGTAAGGAAAGTATTGGATAGCAGTGACATAAAAATGACTATTCCCACTCCAGAGAGTGCAACAGTAGGGAAAGTGTGTTGGATAGCGGAGAGATAAATATGAGTATTCCCACTCCATCAAGTGAAACAGTTGAGAAAGTGTTGTATAGAAAACGGAAATAATTTACTATTCCCACTCCAGCAAGGGCAGCAGTAGGGAAAGTATTGGATAGCGAGACATAAAAATCACTATTCCCACTCCGGACAGTGCAACAGTAGGAAAAGTTTTGGAATGCGGAGTGGTAAAAATTGCTATTCCACTCCCACAAATGCATCAGTAGGGAAAGTGTTGGATAGCGGAGGGGAATAATTTACTATTCCTACTCCAATTAATGCAACACAAGGGAAAGTGTAGGATAGTGGAGGGGAAAAATGTACTATTCCCAGTGCTGGGAGTGCAACAGTAGGGAGAATGTTGGATAGCGGAGGGGTAAAAATTACTATTTCCACTCCAACAAGTGCAACAGTATGGAAAGTGTTGGATAGCCGAGAGAAATAATTTACTATTCCCACTCCAATGAATGCAACACTAGGGAAAATGTTGGATAGCGGAGGGGAATAATTTACTATTCCACTCCAGCAAGTGCAACAGTAGGGAAAGTGTGGGATTGTGGATTGGCTAAACTTTCTATTGCCACTCCAGGGAGTGCAACAGTAAGCAAAATGTTTGGATAGTGGAGGGGTAAAAATTACTATTCCCACTCCAGCAAGTGCAACAATAGAGAAAGTGTTGGATAGCGAAGGGAAATAATTTACTATTCCGACTCCAGCAAGGACAGCAGTAGGGGAAGTATTGGATAGCGGAGACATAAAAATGACTATTCCCACTCCGGACAGTGCAACAGTAGGAAAAGTTTTGGATAGCAGAGAGGTAAAAATTGCTATTCCACTCCCACAAGTGCACCAGTAGGGAAAGTGTTGGATAGCGGAGGGGAATGATTTACTAATTCTACTCCAATTATTGCCACACTAGGGAAAATGTTGGATAGCTGAGGGGAATAATTTACTATTCCCACTCCAGCAAGTGCAACAGTAGGGAAAGTGTAAGATAGTAGAGGGGAAACATTTGCTATTCCCACACCAGGGAGTGCAACAGTAGGGAGAATGTTAGATAGCAGAGGGGTAAAAATTACTATTCCCACTCCAACAATTGCAACAGTAGGGAAAGTGTTGGATAGCGGAGCGAAATCATTTAATATTCCCACTCCAATTAATGGTACACTAGGGAAAATGTTGGCTAGCGGAGGGGAATAATTTACTATTCCACTCCAGCAAGTGCAACAGTAGGGAAAGTGTAGGATTGCGGATTGGCTACACTTTCTATTGCCACTCCAGGGAGTGCAACAGTAAGCAAAATGTTTGGATAGTGGAGGGGTTAAAATCACGGTTCCCACTCCAGCAAGTGCAACATTAGAGAAAGTTTTGGATAGCGAAGGGAAATAATTTACTATTCCCACTCCAGCAAGTCCAACAGTAGGGAAAGTATTGGATGGCGGAGACATAAACATTACTATTCCCACTCTAGCGAGTGCCACAGTAGGGAAAGTGTGGGATAGCGGGGAGGTTAAAATGACTATTCCCACTCCAATGAGTGCAACAGTAAGGAAAGTGTTGGATAGCAGATGGGAATATTTTACTATTTCCAGTTCAATTAATGCAAAACTAGGGAAAGTGTTATTGCAGGGGGGAATAATTTACTATTCCCACTCCATGGAGTGCAACAGTAGGGAACATGTTGGATAGCGGAGGGGTAAAAATGACCATTCCCGCTCCAGCAAGAGCAACAGTAGGGAAAGTGTTGGATAGCAGAACGATACAAATTAGTATTCCCACTCCAGCAAGTGCAACAGTAGGGAAAGTGTTGGATAGCAGAGGGATACAAATTACTATTCCCACTCCAATGAGTGCAATAGTAATGAAAGTGTTGGATAGCAGAGGGGATAAAACCAAACATTACAGCTACTGAATCTAAATCCCCAAACAAAATAAAAACAAAACAATTACCAAAAATATAGATCAATTGATTAATAAATATTAATGATCAACGAATGTTAAATTTATTCAAACTAAATTACTTTCCACACTCTACCCCAATAAACACCAACACACACACAAATTATTTTATACAATTGCCATTACTAATTTTACAAATTTTACATTAATAACAATTAACATCAAATCATAAATTAATTTTTTTAATATCTTCCCAAAATGTACAACTTTAAACCCCACAACTCACATTTAAAATTATTCTACAATTAGCATATTTAATTTTAAATAATTAATTAGCATTAATTACCAAAAAAATAATGTATTATAAATTAATTACCTCCCCTATAATTGACACAACCAATCTTGAAAAACATGACATAATTAGTGAACAATTAATGTAGTAATAAATGACAATTACCAAGTAAAGTGAAAACAAAAAATAATTCACACAATTAACAATATAAAATAACATTAACTACATTTTATAATAACATTACAAAAATGTATTAAAATAAATTACTTCCCACCCTACCCCCATCAACCCACAACCCTCTCCTAAAAATATGACACAATTACCATGATTACCAATGAATTCATAATAATTAACAACCAATTAACAAAAAATACATACAAAGTTAATTAGCATAATTAATAATACAACATATCAAATAGATAATATTAATTGATACAAAATATTAAATATTTAATTATAATTAACATACTTACCACCCTACTCCCCTATCAACCCACAACATGCCCCTGAAAAAAATCACACAAGTAACATAATTACCAATTACATAATAATAATTAACATCAAATTAATAAATTAATTTCCACAATTAATAATACCAAATATTAACTACATACATATTTATTAATTAGAAAACATAATTAATTAATTATAATTAAATTACTTTCCACCCTATTCCCCTATAAACCCACAACCGCGAAGGAACTAAAACGCAAAACGTAATGATTCGAATATTCATTATAATTACATTGTTTTTTTAACCCTATTCCCCTATAAACCCACAACCTGTTGCAGAGCTAAAATGCAAAACTTACTTAAAATAAAATGAATAACCTCTAAAAATATAAAACATATATTAAAAAACAAATGTAATTCTAAGACAAAAAATAGAACTCATACATTAAAAATACACACCAAAATACATAACACTAACAAAAAATTATATTTTTAACAACTATATTTTTGCAAATGATATTATTGACTTTCGATAATTTTTTTATGATAATATTAACTTTGATATTGTTAAAAACAATATTACCTACCTCAGACTCGATATTCTTGACAACGTTATTCTGACAGTCAATATTTTTGTATCCTGATATTCTGAACTCGATATTACTGCAAGTCAAAATTGAGGACTCAATATTCTGTCTGTTTTCCATTGTTTTTAAAGCTTGCATATAATGACAGCATTAATTCTGTTTTTATTTCATATTTTTTCGTTTCCTGTGATGGATATTTCTTATCCTACAATTTGAGTTTGGGTAGGAGGGAGTGGGACCTCTATTCTGTATCTGGTGCACTGCTTTCAATGATAGACTACTGGGATTGCATGCTGCTACCACTCCCACCATGGCACATTGGGAAACCATGCATCCATCACTTTATCTAATCAGGGAAGAGAAGAACTGTTTTTGATTAATTGTTTAACTGTGATAATTCTATATACAATGGAATTTCACACATCTACCCCCTCTGAGTACTTAGGTGTTAATAGAGTTGCAGAATTGCAGACAAGGAAGAGGAGAGAGTAGTTGGACAAGGGAGGACACTGCATAACTATTTTGTTGTTCTTACACTATTACCAGATTTTTAAAACTGGCTGTGGCAAAGGCGGCATTGCGAAGTAAGGCAGTACCCCCCAAAAAAGATTTCAATCATAATGTAAAACTAATTTAAAAAGTCCCTAACCATCATAAATATACTTGTAAATCCACAACTCGCCCACCCCTTTCCCTAACCCCAACCATTGTCCATAAAAAAATAAGAAAAACCCCAAAATGTCCCAACTCCCACATCCCCACCCTCTCCCCAACAAGTCCCTCCCAGAAAAAAAAAATGATTTCAAAACGCACAAAAGACGCCTAGCAGCAGGCTAGTAGCTTCCTAACATGCCTCTCCAAAGTGCCCAGATTCTCCTCCTGCCTGGCTTCCAGGCATGCCGGCCTCTTCAGAATGTAGCACTGAAATGCTTTGAAATAGGGGGGTGGAGCAGCGGCGGAATGTCAGTGGGCAGCTGCCTTGCAACAGTGGCTACGTGCTACCGAAGGCACTGGGGCCTGGCTGGGGTACGGGGCATTTGCAGCTGCACCTGCTGCCTCTTCCTCCTCCTTCTTGGCCATCAGCTATTGATATTCGGCCGTGATGGCGTCCAGCTTCTCTGCTGGGTCCTCGCTGCTACCTCCAGCCTGTTAGGTTGTGTCGGACTTGCAGGTGTCTACCACCTGCTCAAGAAACACCTTCTACCCTTCCAATATGATCTATTAGAATTTGCCCAAAAGAAGTTTCAGAAGAACAGAATATTAGATCATTATTGATTATAGGCAATACTACAGGTTCTTCTGTAAATATACTAAGCAAGCCATGCTTATTTTCAGTTATGTGATTCTTCATTAAACTACGATTGTTGAAGTGTACTAGATATTGATTTGCTCAGTTTGGTTCATTATGCTTCTATCCCATAGAGTTCAATATTTTCCCTTCCCTCTCACATCATGCCAACCCTCTTGTAGAATCTTACCAGACCTTAAAACTTCACTTTTAGAGTGGCACTTAGTGTGCAAAAAAAGACAAATAAATATCCTGCTTCAATTTTCTAGAACAACACATGCAAACAAAACCAACAGAGTCCTGTGCCTTCATCCCACATCCCCTACTGTTTGTGGCTGAGGCCTACTAGTTTCTAATGTCTATATGTTTACAGTTCAAATCTCAATATCAACGGGGATATGCAAATGAGTTGGTGCCACTTCAAAGTATTCTATAGAAATATTAAAGGCCAAAAAGAGTGCAGCATAAAAACCCCACCTGAAGACTATTTTGAATCTATGTCAACATATGTTGTTTCTTTATAGGAAGGATTCTAAAAAAAATGAATTCAACAGAATCATTTTCTCAACAGTCAATTTAGTTAGCCTGCACAAATCCAGCCAAGCATGCTGAAACCTGCGCAGAAACTCATACGACTTATGACAATGCCGTGGAATCTGAACCACCATGTACAATCTGATAACATCAGATAAAACATTCACAACTATCCTAAGCTTTGAAAACTCTTGCCTAGCCAAATTGATCTGAAAGTGAAATATATGTTAGTTAGGTTTTTTTTTCTTGAACTCTTCATTTGAGGAGGAAACCTACTGAAACAGAAATTGGAACACAAATCTAAATGTTTTTTGAAGCAGATAAAACATTCGAAAAAGTAAACATTCGAAAGATTGCACAAAGATGATTATACCCGCAAACCCCACCCTAGCTGAGACATATATCCTAGTATCTGCAAAAAATATATTGCAATACTGCCAAGTCTGTTTTTAGATTAACAATTCCCATTGATAATCAATAAATCATTCATAACACTTGTATAGCGCACTACTCACCTGGAGGGGTCTCAAGGTGCTTGGGGGAAGGGGTCCGCTACTGCTCGAACAGCCAGTTGGTCCTGGGTCAGCCGAAGGTGGATGGGGAGGGAGTTCCATGTCTTGGCCGCCAGGTAGGAGAAGGGTCTGCCTCCAGCGGTGGCTCTTCGGATGCATGGTACGGCGGCGAGGGCGAGGCTAGTAGACCGTAGCTAGCGGGTGGGCGTGTAGAAGGTCAGGCGGTCATTGAGGTACTTGGTGCCCAGGTCGTGGAGAGACTTGTGTGCGTGGGTGAGGAGCCTGAACATGATCCTTTTGTTGATGGGGAGCCAGTGCAGTTCCTTCAGGTGGCCGGAGATGTGGCTGCGTCGGGGGATGTCCATGATGAGTCGGCGGAGGCGTTATGGATGCGTTGGAGTCTATTCTGTAGCTTGGCTGTGGTTCCGGCAAAGAGGGTATTCTGTGTGGCTTACTGAACATAAATGTGTCACAGTGAAATTGTTGTGCTTTGTGAAGGGAGTTGGGGACGTAACAACCAATCTGACTTCTCATTTGTTTTTGATGCTCATTTGGTTTCTTCTTTCAAAAGAACAGCAACTTCCGATTCTGAATTGGAGGAGGACATTCACATACATCTGTTATTTTGTTTTTTCCAAATTCCTAATATGGAATACGGATGATTTCAGCCTAATTATAATCGAAGTTTAAAAACTCTCCAGTTATAGTGTGTATCATTGGCTCAAACCTGTTACCCAAGAAAGCAAAGCTATTCTGTCAATATTCCACACTCAGATGTTATAAAACAAAAATAGATTATGCCATCTGTTATCAAAGCATCCTCAGACACAGACAGTCAATAAACATGGGTTCTGTAGTTAATGCTATTTTATAACAAGAAAAAACATGACAATTCAGAAAATGCTTTCTCTAACTTCATGTAGCCATGTTTATTAATAGTATGAGTTGAGCAACAGCAGTAAAGGAGAGCTTCACTGCAGCAAGCTGTAGTTTTGAGCTGCTGTGGTCTGCACCACCAGCAGAGTTTTACCCCCCAACTTCTTTTTTTGTAATTATTTTTATTGAGAGTTCATAAAAACAAGATCAGCATTACAAAATACATTTGTAAAAAGCTTTAGTACAATACATGGCATATGGTTATCCATAAATAATCAGCAATCAAATGTCCATGACATGATTATAAAGTGCAAAAAGTAATTGTAAAGTGCAGAAGTGCTTAAAAGTGCATATAGGCAGACTAGTGAATATGAAGGTATCTTTTACAGTTCAAAAACACTCCAGAACTTTTCATATTTTTTGAGCGCCCCTGATCTAAGCGCATATTTTCTTTCCCTGCTCTGTGTTCGTATTAATTTAGCCTTCCATGCCTGAAAGGTCGGTACTTGGTTGGTTTTCCAGAACTGCTGTATGAGTGATTTAGCTATTAGAGAAGCTATGAAAGAAATTCGTCATGTTTGGTGTTGATCGCTGAGCAGCCTAGAACAGGGACTAGATCATCGAATATTATAGGAGCTTTAAGCTCAGAGGAGAGGTATTTTTCAATTTCCCTCCATAGCGGTTGGATTTTAGAACATTCCCAGACAATGTGTTTCCAAGTCCCTTTTTCCTCACATCGGAAAAATGTATCGGCAACTAAGGGAAAGATATTGTGGAGATAAGAGGGAGTTCTGTAAATCAACCATTTATTATAAAATTGCATGCGTTTAAAATTAGCGCCACAGAAAATTGTTTTATTAAATTTGTTTATTTTGTCCCAAATTTGTTGATTGATTTCAATATCCTCCCTTTTTTTCCACCTCTCGATAATCTTACTCGAGGCTTCCTGCTTCTTGTCCTCCTTTAGTATTTTAATCCAAATACTCATCTTTTTTTGAGTGTTATTATTCAGTGCTGTAGAGATATTTTCCTTAAAGTAAAGATTTCCTATATCCAGCTCTCTGAGAATTGGATTCAACATAAAAAATGGACCATTTCAGAACGGAATGAGAATGGCTCACCTGGCTGGCAATTTGATCCCATGTCTTCCACCTGTTACCGGCCAGGAAGTCATCTATTTTATCAAAACCATTTTCTTTCCAGAGGTTTATTGTTTTTCTGTTCATGCATCCCTCTTCGCCTAGGTTGAAGTTGTATTACTTATCTTAGGAATAGAATGGGATTTCAGAAACTGGGTTTTCTGTCTAAAAATCCATTGGAGGGACTTGTAACGGATTTTCTTTGGATCTTCAGTAACTCTAATCGGATCGATTATCTTTACCCCTTGCAAAATCTTCTTCATAAAAAAATTGTCTGCCTCGTTCGTGTCTAAAAAGAAAAACCTAAAACTATGGTGTGCAAAAGACGCAAAATAGTATTCCCTTATGTTTGGGAGGGATAACCCTCCTTGTGCAAATGGAAGATATAAAGTGCTAAGTGCGAGTCTAGAAGACTTTTAGGCACAAAGAAATGAAGATATTAGGGAATCTATCTTTTTTTAAAAAAAGACCTGGATAACGCAGGGGGCTGCATTAAATAAGAAATTAAAAAGAGGTAGGATCGACATGCGTATCAATGCTGCTCGGCCCATTATGGACAGGGGTAATAAATTCCAGCGTTCTAAAAGGGACTCAATCTTTTTTAGCAACGGTGAATAATTATGTAAGAACAACTCATCTAAATTGTCCGAAATAGATATTCCCAGATATCTCTTCTTGTCTATCTGCATACCCAGTGGTCGCTTTGTCGTTTTTAGAAAGGAAAGATGCACAAGCCAATACGTTAAAGTGGCATGCATTAATTTTTCATGTGTGCTGGCATGGTTATGCTAGATATGCAATAGAATAAACATTATTTATAACAAAGTGCGAAAATATAAGTTGAAAATGGCAAAGTATGGCTTTTTCTAAGATTGCTTGCAAACCTGAAACAAAAATCAGAATTACATATGGAAATATATATAATTTTCAGCTTTTTTGAGCACTACTATGTATAGCTTATATTCATGACAATTTTCTATCAGGGATCGTATTATGGAAAGTGCCCTGGAGGCACAACGGGCATGTGCCCCTGCTTTGCACGCCCGGGGCACTTTGGTATTACAAAACGTGCTGCAGATGCTTGTGCAGCCCTTTTTGTAATACAGATATTGATGGTGCACATATAGTGCCAGCACTTTTACAAGAGAGCGTTACCCATTTGCCATGCAAATAATGGAGTCCCTTTGCCTCTGCTACTGCACCATATTTTAGATGCGGGCACTGAGGCAAATAATTTTTCAGGAGGCGTGCTGACAGTGTGCCATCTAAAAGGTGGTACACTGTCGGTGTGCTCATTGATTGCAGCCCTATGTGTGGGGGAGGGGTCCTATGGCTCCAGACTCACTGCACCCTCTTGCAAGGGGCTCTTTATTCCTCCTTAAAAGTGCAGGCCGGTTGCCGCCTGGATGGTCAAACAATGATAGGCTGCTTCAAAACTGCTCAGTATTTCACTTGAATGCGTTGTACCCAGGGTAGCACGACTTTGCAGCTGAACAGGGGGCAATGGATTAAAAATAATATGGCGTACTCTTTCTTTGTGCAGGGCGCACCTTTTGAAATATGAGTCTAGTGCAAAAATAAATAGCGCTACGTATTCTGTAATATGGCTAGTATAATATCCCACTTGCCAAAATGTAACATATATGAAAGTCCAACTTTTTATAGACCTTTATGCATGTGAAGCACAAAACCTATTATGAGGGCAAAAATGATACCTACACACCTGTTCCTCTGAACTATTGCAATCATTCTTTAGACGTTTGAAGTTTGTTATTAGTTAACAGACAATTGCTTAAAACTGGTTATTGTTTTTATAAGTATTCTGTCATAGATATTTAATTGTAGAACAGAATCTGGTATAGTATACATTTTTAGGTTGTTGCATCAAAGCCAGGAGTCATTTTTTGGTTTTAAGTTGTATGATATAGTATTTCCCAAAACATGTACCGAGCCGTTATTATAAACATGTGGTCAGCCTCCAGACACAATACAATCTGAGCCATTCAATTTGTGTTTTACCAGTTAATATTCTCCATCTTCAGAGTTATTGCCAAACACATTGTTGTGTATGTTTAGCATTTGGGGTGTGAACTCATTTTTTTAAAAAATATTTAAAGATTATGCTTGGAAATCTAATCACAGTATTTCATATTTTATATTAATTTTTTTTGCACAGCTCATACCAGAAGGTGACCCACTTTCTAGGCACCATCTTAAACACTAAAGCAACTGCTTGCCAATTAGCTCCGTATTTTTATTTAGATAACATTGAGAATAAACCTAATTGTAGAGAATGAATTACCACTAATACATTCTGTGTAGGTCAATGCTGGCAATAAGGTATTCTATTTCAAGATTTTTGTTATGTTTGTTATATATTGCACTACACTCAAACCAAATTAATGACTGTTGTGCCATTATCTTTTTATAAACACTTTGCAATGAAGTAACAGTAAGCCTGATTGTACAGTTGATTAAACCATTAAAAGTAAAAGTAGAAAAAATAGTCTATATGGGATTATAAATGTCAATCGACAAGCCGATAAGTCAAGATAGCTGTAGGTATAAATTCATCAATCCAAGAAAAACATATAATAAGCACTAAAATTCAATATAGAAACGTATGTACTGTAGCACAATATTGGATCTATAAGATCAGAGATATAATATAATTACCTTATAAGTTAATATTTAAAAATTGTGATTTTCACAATACATCTGCAACATCAATATTTTTTTTATGATAATGTCAGACTTTGCCAACAACCTTGATCAGGATTCGAAATACAAAAAGTAAACAATAGTTATATGGCTGAGATACCCGCCACCCCCTCTCAACACAATCCCCAAGGATGGGAAACCGGAAACGGTTCTGAACTTTTGGAAGGCGGGAGGGAGTGACCCTCCCGGCCGTATTTATTAAAATATGAAACAAAATCAAAACATTAAAATAACAGTTTCATATTATGTACAATTTCATTTCCACATTACGATGTTTGGCTAACCTTAACAGATCTCTAATACAAAGGTTCTCCTAGCCGAACTAACATCCTACAAAAACATTTGACTTGAAATTGTACATCCTAACGTTAAGGGCCAACGGCAAGGTCGTAACCGGTGTCAGATCCCTAAACCAGAAATACCACCCTCACTTGTGAGGGGACCAACCGCACAGAGGCGTACCTCAAGTGCATCTACCAATTTCCCTTGGACTTGACGGGGGCCCCAATGAACTCGACGCCATTTAACGGTCGTCCGAGGACTCGTGTGAGGTGTCTAAGAGGTAGCGTAAACCCCCTCCCGAACCCCACACAACTTACCCATCTGCCGTCGCAGATGTCCTGGCCCCGGGAAATTCCCCAGGAGGGCCCGTAGCCCCTCCTATCCAGGAAGGGGCCTTGACCACCTTTCCTTTCCTTCCGGCGGCCTATCCTTAGACGGGACCGCCTCCCCGTTGAGGGGCCAATGGCCACCTCCCCCGAGCGCTCCCATCCGTAATGGGTGACGCCCCCCCATAGGGATCTTCCAATTACTGCTCACCGATCATGACCTTACCGCCACAGGCCGGATAGTTGACCGGCTATCCGGACCCCCCACAACCACTCCTGCCTAAAGGTCATGTTATAAACTCTTTAACCAAGCTATGAGGTCTCCTATGAGTAACTCATTCCCCACCCGGGACAAATGAACACCATCTCCCAAATACATACTGTCCCCTTTGATACAACCATGCGAAACAGAATGCAGTGTACTTGAACGAAACAATCTACTCACTTTGTTGTTTATTTTCCTTACTGAATGATTCAGAGCAGAAACCGAAATAGCCCCCCGCCACACTTTTCGTGGGATCATATGGGACCATGCAATTGTGCACCCTGGAACTCTTCTTGCCAACCAACTTACTGTAGAAAGCATTGCCTCAAGAAGAAGTCGTCTACCAGTGGCCACCAAATCGTTGCCCCCAAGATGGACTATGATTATAGACGGCGGTGACCTTGTCCGCCCTAACAAACCCTTGAAAAAGGATTGAAACTGGTCAATACAGAGCCCGCCCTTTCCGTAGAAGGACATACTGTACCCGTATTCCCCAGCCACGTGAATCAAGTGACCTGCTTTGAATATGTCCGCGGCACGCCTCACGTATGAGTGGCCCAAGACCCACACCTCCTTTTTCACAGCCGGTGATGTCTGACCGCTGGTCCCCAGGTGTCGGGTCGACTGCACAGTCCGCCCCGCCTCGTAGGCTTGCGCAACTGAAAACCAAACAAAAACAAGAAGCGTGAGTACATCATTACAGCTTCACAACATATGCAACCGCACATACCTTTTATAACAGTTCGAGGACCAACGCCCCACACGTTTTACTTCTTCTACACTCAGACCCCTGGCTGTAGCCTCTGTAGCAGCCCCTATCCGAAAGGAATGGGTCCCAAACTCGCCGGGGTTCAAGCCCGCGGCCGAAATCGACATCGCAAGCACCCGCTGGAACTGAAACCTCGTCAGTGGGGTGGCGTCAGCGTGTCTCAACAAGGTCCCCCCCCATGATGCCACCCTTTGCGCTAAATATTCCTCTACGCAAACCACAGGGCACATGGAAGACCCGGGAATCCTTTGTATGATTATGCAGTCCCCAATCGCACCCTGATCGGTTTTGGGCCTGACAAACGAGACAGTCATCGTCTCCCCCTTGACCTGAATGTGCTCTCGGCACAGTCCCCCCATCGTATCCTGCTTGTTCTTCGCCACTAGTTCGCTTACCCGCATAGCCCCATGGAATGCTAGCGCAAAAGCGGCTCGGAATAACACTGTTTCATACTGTGATGAACACGTTGCAGGGAGTACGGATAATAACAGGGCCAACCTATCCAGACCTATCGGGTGCCTCTCATCTGCTCTGCGACCCTCAAGGCGTTGCCACCCACGTAGCGCTTTCTGCACCACGAAAGACGCTGTCGGGTCCTGGATCCCATGAGCCCTTGCCATAAAGGAAATGGCGGCCCGATGCCTCTGGGCCGTAGCTACTGATTTGCCTGCCTGATGTAAAGACAGCAAAAATTTTACGACAAGCTCTTCCTGGCCCCAAAGCTCCCCCCTAGCAGAACCCAAAAAGGACCAATAGGAACGGAACGCCCCTTCGTATGCCTTCCTTGTCCTGGGTGCTAAACTCTCTCCCACGAGGTTTTGTAGTTCGGGGCACCGAGAGACCAGAGAGCTTCGGGAAAGGGTGCCGCCACCGGGTCCGCTGTGGGCAGAAAACCCCAAAAGGCCTGCATACGGAAATGAGAAAGCGCATCAGCCGCTTGGTTCAGTACCCCCGGGACATGTCTTGCCCTAAAGAGCACATTCAACTGCATGCACAATAACACAATTTCTTTAAGCAGTCTCAGCATCCATTTGCAACGTGCTGCCTGACTATTGATACTCTCAACCACGGTCATGTTGTCAGACCAAAACACCACAGAGTGATCCCGGAACCCCTCAGGCCAAGTTTTCAGGGCCACCAAAATAGGGAAAAGTTCGAGAAAAGCAATGTTACTCGTCAATCCGCACTCGTGCCACCATGACGGCCATTTTTGAGCCGACCATTGTGTGCCGAATATGGCACCAAAACCTATACTCCCCGCCGAATCTGTCCACAGCCCCAGCTACTCCGAGGACACCGCCGGTTTGTTCCAGACAATTCGACCATTGAAATCCGCCAGAAATGCCAACCAAATGCGCATGTCCTGGCGAACCTCTGCCGAGAGCCTCGTGCGGTGATGACCCTCCTTCAGGCCGACCATGGCTTGTGCAATCGAGCGGGAAAAGGGGCGGGCCATCGGCATTACTCTCAGGGCAAAATTCAACTGGCCCACCACTTGTTGCAATTGATGCAGTTTTACCTTAGTCTCACTAATACATGTTTCAAGGGATGCCCCGAATTTTAAAACCTTTTCTCTTGGTAATCGAAAACAACCCTCTACCGAGTCGAGCTCGATCCCCAGAAACTCGAGGGAAGTCGAGGGACCCACGGTCTTACCTGGCGCCAATGGCACACCAAATTGGTTCATTAAGACACAAAATTCATTTAAAGCCTGTCCACATTCTGGATCCCCGGCTGCCCCCAGGAACAGAAAGTCATCGAGATAATGCATAACATGTTGAAAACCCGTCTTCTTTGTGAAGACCCATTGCAGAAAACAACTGAACTTTTCAAAATAGGCACAGGATATAGAACATCCCATTGGCATACATCTGTTCATGTAATAGCGACCCTGAAACCTGAAACCAAGGAGACGCTGATCGTCTGGGTGTACCGGGAGCAACCGGAACGCTGACTCGATGTCTGATTTTGCCATCAGCGCCCCGGGCCCCAGGCGATTCAACATGGCGACGGCCTCATCGAAAGATGCGTACCGCACCGAACACACTTCCTGGTCTATCGCATCATTCACGGAAAGACCACGTGGGGCTGACAAATTATGTATCAGCCGAAACTCACCCGGGTCCTTCTTGGGGACCACCCCTAGAGGGGAACAAACAAAGTTAGCAACCGGTGGCAAATCAAATGGACCGGCAACACGACCTCGAGTCACCTCCTTCCCAATCTTTACCTGTACCACAGCCGTATGCTGCAAGACCGATAGTTGATTCTTACAGTTTGCTACACCCTGAAAATCCCCCACTGGGATGCGGAAACCATATGAAAACCCGTTTCGCAACACCCCAGCGGAAGCATGATCCGGGTATTCGCTGAGCCAAGGAATCATTGCCATGGTATCAATCGGAGTAGGTAAAGGCGCCCCTCGGACTATTTCAGACCTGTTTGGCGCTTCCCTTACCACCGTTATCACCCGTTTTGGCTCTGCACATGGACTCAGGATGGGATGGCTGCCCACACCCCCCACATTCATGTCTGAACTTGCATGACCCCTGGGGCCTCGTACATTTACCTCTGTTAAAATTCCAACAAATCCCCCTTTTACCTGCGTTGCCACTCGGCTTCGAGTGGTACTCGTTACCTGCACCCGTCCGAAAGGGTGTCCCAGAGTATTGGCGGGAAGATTCGCCCCCGTTACTCCCTGACAATGGCACTTTTAACATTCCTGTACTCCCCATTTTTTGCCATGACACGGAGTCGTAACAATCCCAAGTCAGAACTGGGTCGTGTTCCTTAGCTTTTCTAAAAATATTGTCATAGCAGAACCACTGATTGCCCCCATACGCTACGGAATACTCCATGATACGTGATTGATAAATAGGCAACTCGGTCAGCAACTCGGGCCTGCGCTCGCCCATGATGGAGGTAAAAATGCCCCACGCTCTGCCCCAAGTACCAATGTTTTCGTCAACCTTAAAGGCGGCCATTTTTGCGCGCCAAACACTCGGATGCATGAGCTCCTTTTGGCTCTTAACATGCTCCATCTCGTAATGGTCGGTAAGCAAAGAAAAAATATTAACATACTTATTCGCCCAAATCTTTTCCTTAATTTCCAGTGGAACATGCTGAGCCACCTTCTCCCTTCGTGAAGGTACAGACCCCTCCCCCGCGATCGGCAATGGCCGCTTACCTGAACCAGAAGCTGCATTTGTCGCCGAACCTGGGCCTGTTGCATTTTCCGCCGCCGGAACCGGCGGGGTAACAGAAGATGGTGTCTTCACAGCCTCCCTAGGTTCCTGCAGTTGTCTCATTACTGCCCGGGCGTCGTCAGCCGTGGTGCCCTCGCTATCTTTTCCCAACCACGCTGCCAATTGTGCCGCTAACTCGGGAGGCATATCTTCCCCGGTCACGGGGGTGACCACCACGGGGATCGGATTCCCCTCCTTCGGCACCGGGGTTGGCTCCTCAAGTGGGGTATCGGGAACCGGGGTTTCCCCCCCAAGCGCCCCCCTTCTGGACCTCTTGCCTCTCCCACCGGGGACTACTCCCGGTAAAGGCCGTTTCGGTCCTCCCTCCCCGTTCTTAGCCACCATCTGCTTCTTCAAATCGGCTACCTCCTTCATGAGTATGCGGAGCATCTGATCGGTACCGACCCGCTTTCCGACTTTCTTGGGCATTCTCAGACGGGATATCTGTAAGACAAAAAGAAAGAATACAACGCTCAAAATTGGCTCTTCGTTCCGTCTCGAGCTCACGTGCAGCGGGGATGTGCAGCTTCAGAGCACAGGAACAAGAGGATGCTTTCTTGGCTCGTTGCTCCTTTTATCCGTCTTCAGGGCGGGCGTAAACCCGCCCCCGCCTGCCTCCGAGGGCGTGGCCGGTCGCGTCAGTGTCTAGGACAACCCACTCCAGGGCGGGAAAAGGCGCGCCCCAGCTACGCCGCTTCGGGCATACCAGCCGAGACTCGCCTCCCGCCCAAGATGGCTTCCCGGGGGGATCGTGGTACTCCACCATACGTTCGGGGGGACCGAATGGTCGCCCCTTTCCATTTTCAATCTTGCTTGTGAAAAATTTTTTTACAAGTTCATTTCTCAACAAGAGTATAAATTGCAGAATTCCACAGCCACCAATGGGTTTCATAGTGTTATGAAATATTAAATTATTGAATCCTTCAACAAACCTCTATGTCTATAGTACTCTTTCATAATATGCTCAAAAATGATCTTATTCTGCGTTTTTGACCTTTTGCCGTGCTGTGGAGGGAAACTTAAACAAATTACACAGTGTTTAAATTTGGCAGAATAATGAGTGTTGGTGCCCAAAGTTATTTTCAGAAGACACCGGCTGGTGCTGTTCTATGCTGGGGTTACCAAATACGCAGGCTGCTTAGTCTTATTTCTATCTCATGCCTCTTTCATCCGCCACCATACCCTCTCTGCCCATTTCTTTCTTTCTTGCAAGTTCTTTTTCATCCATGTATCCTTCATATGTCATCATTTTTCCTTCTTTGTCTTCTTCCTCTTTTTTTCCTTTAGTGTTTTTCTCTCTTGCTCAGGGACAAAGTCTAATGAGGAAAAATAAGTGCTGGCCTCCAAAGATTAGTGCTGATGGGCCCCACCTGTACCCACAGACTTAAATTAAGCCCTGCAATTACCACATCTTATATCGTATATGCCATCAAAGCATAGTTTTAGCATTCTGTCAATATTATTAGTACCATATACTAGAATCAAGTTCTTAAATTAAACTTCCTCTAACAATAAGTAGGGGAAAATAAATAGCATATGAGCAAGCATTTCATCATTATAATTGTCTTTTTTTCCACAATGACCTTTTTGTGTCCCTGTGAATTCCTTAATATGTTTGAGCAAAAAGCAGTAACACAACAATGAGTAACTCATGCTAATGGGTAGTTGCCCATCAAGTATGGATTCAAGGTAGAAGTATCAAAAGATGTAGTAATCCCTCGGGTGCTATGGTCTCAGTCTGGGTCTATGGAAGAGAAGCTCACATCCATATACCCACCACTGGTACAGCAGCAGCAGGATTCCCCCTGGGTAGGAGCAGGAGACTGTCCTGCTCCGGTTCAAGGGGGTCTTAATTTCCTGCCAATGATATGACCACTTCAGTGACACAATCATGTCATTGGCAGGATAGAACCCAGAAAGCCCTGCATGGTTTCTGTGGGTGATTGTAGGGGGCGGGAAACAGACCCATTCTTCACAAGAATTGTGCTGAAAGAGAGATGTTGTTTGAAAGCTGGGAACTCAGCTTTTAAATAACACCTCCTGTTCCCTGCAAAGCAGCAGGTGATCACAGTAGAATGTTATCACATGGGTCTACCCCTAGGCACAAGGAACTTTTGGAATGTGACGCGGCCCATTAGGCAAGGGCCTGTCCACCTCCCACCCCATCAACAGCTTTCTGCTCCCTGATCTTTCAGGCAGAAATAAAGAGAGCTCAATTACATTACTATGAGGGGAAAATCGCCGGGGCAGCAAACACCCTGAGGGAAATCTTCCTGATATGGACCACCTAAGCTACCTGTAGAATCCTCACAACAACGCTGTACAGAACTTGCTGAATTTTTTATGAAAAAAATTCATGATATCTACAATACCTTTCCGAATGCCTCTAACCTTGATCATCCCTGGGGGTAGCTTCCCACGGCTAGAAGATACGCCAGCTTTGGACTTAGATATACATATCAACTATTCTCCAAAGTTAAATCAGGTTCCCCCCTGGACGCAGCCCCAATAAAATGCTGTGCAAGGTGGGGGATATCATTTTACCTATGCTATTAGAAGTATTAAACTCTTCTCTAGCAACGGGCCAAGTGCCCAGGTCATAGAAACATGCCATGATATGAGCACTTCTAAGAAAACCTTGCCTTAACCCGGACGTTTGGGGCAGCTATCAGCCGGTCTCGCTCCTTCCCATGATTAGTAAAATCCTAGAGAAACATGTAAATAGAACCCTATCGGTGTACTTAGAAACCCATTTGATTCTGCATCCATCCCAGACGGGCTTTCGACCAAAGCATGGAACAGAAATGGCCCTGTTAGCAGTAGAGGAAGAATCACAAAACATTTTAGACCAGGGAGGCACAGTGGCAATCATCCTGCTTGACCTGAGCTCCGCTTTCTACATGGTTAACTACAGCATTCTCGTAGATAGATTAAGAATGATTGGAGTATCAGGAAAAGTTCTCAACTGGATCAAATCCTTTCTGAAAGACCGTTCATACTAGGTATTGGAGAGTAACCAGACCTCAAGATCGGTGCCACTTACATGCAGGGTGCCATAATGCTCCTCACTGAGTCCTACCCTATTTAATATCTATTTGAGGCCCCTTGCAGAGTTATTCCTGCCATATGGAATCCATATTATACCTTATGCAGATGACATGCAATTAGTGGTGGCATTACGCCACCTAAAGAAAGTGCCAGCTAATCAAGACTCCTTCTTAGGAACGGTGGCCACGTGGATGGACCAGTCGTGTCTCAAGCTTAATGGAGACAAAATGGAGCTAATGATCCTGGGTATCTGCTATAGTGCCACAGCAGGACTGAGTTGGCCAAACTGTCTGGGCCCAGTGCCAAAGCCCAAAGGAAAAATTAAGAGTTTGGGTGTTTGGCTGGTCAGGTTACTTAATTTTGAACATTAAACAATACAATTAGCAGCGTCATGTTAAGGCATCATTAGGCAGATGCAAAAAGTTCTTCCATTCCTTCCTGAATCAGCATGTTGGATCATGGTCCAGACACTGGTGTTATCCCAGCTGGATTATGGAAATTCACTCTACCTGGGGCCTCCAAAGTTCACAACAAGGAAACTCCAAGTGGTCCAGAATTGCTCAGCCAGGCTGCTATGCAACATCCCTAAAGCACACTCGGCCAAGCCGGCATTAAAAGGGCTACACTGGCTACCAATCAAGGAACGTATAATGTTTATGTCATTATGTATAGTACACAAAACACTCTGGGGTAGGGGTCCTAACATCAACCTCGCACTTATAGCATTCCATCGTCTCTCGAGAATTCTGCTTTCAGCAAATTTGTTCCTGGTGACAGTGCCGAAAATGAAGAGGGCACGTGCTGTAGGCCAAATGTTTTCCTACAACACTGCAAACATTTGGAATATGCTTCCCATAGATCTCCAGTCAACGACGCACCACTTAACGTTTCAGAAACAACTAAAAACATGGCTATTCCAGACATGCGTGAACTGTACTACACTGCCTGCTGCTGTAAGTGCTGGGATGTCTAAGGGTAGCCATGCGCTATATCAAATGTTAATTAATAATAATAATATTAATAATAATGGAGACAGATGTGGGTGATTACCACCAATTTGCCCCACAGGGGAAACATCTCCACTAAACACCATGGCTAAATTTGTTGAGGGTGACCTCCACCCCAGAAAAGGACAGCACAGTCTTTCTGCCTTCTTCCTGCACCCCTGGGAGTCTGAAAGTCCACTAGACACTGTATTTTCCTGCATCATGGGCCACTCCCACTCCTTTATTATTTTGTCCTGTGGTCTAGTGGGCTTTCTACCCCCAGAGGGCAGATTCAGGGCATATCAAAGATATTCTGCAATATGCTAACATTAAAAAGGGAACAACAGTCTTTCTGACTCCTTGGGCAGATTGGGAACTTTGATACCAATATACGCCACAGGGGGCAGAAAGCTCACTAGACACCAGGAATGACTGAAATGAAAAAAAGAAGGGTTGAGGTTGTCCACTGTGCTCAGGGTCGTAGCCCAACTCGAAACAGGCATAAATGTCTTTCAGTCCCCCTTAGGGAAGAGAGGGGGTTCAAACCTAATTTGCCTCCAAGGAGTTGAAAGTCAACTATACACCAGATATTTCAAAATGGTGTCAAAACAAACAAAAGGCTGGGTGCAGACTACCCTGGCACCAAATTATACCAATACCACAGAAAGTGCAATAGTTTACGTTTGCTCCCTGGGGGGATCTGATATGAGACTTGTCCCGATTGAGACGTTTTCACAAATCTGCCCCTTGGGGTAAAAAATCCCAATTGACGCCAGGGATTTTGCGTTTGGGTCAAAATTAAAGGGTACAAACATACCACCCTGTCATTGTGCCATACTCCCACTTCAGAAGGGGCAAACCAGTCTTTCTCCAAGGAGACAGAGAGGGGGCAAATTGGCCTTGTGATTAGAAAGCACACTAGACACCAGGGATTTCGAAATGCCACCAAAACACGATGGGTGGCCTACCATGTGATTGAGCCACACCTGCACTTCACAAGGGTCTATTGAGTCTTTCTGCCCCCAGTTCAAATAGGAGGTCTATCCATATTGGGGAGGTGGCCCCTAAACTGTCCCCCGGGGGAAAGAAAGTGGTGCTGGCATGCCACTCTGGCATTGGGCCACAGCTCTACACAAAATGGGCAAATTAGACTCTCTTTGCTTCTTCAGTTAGAAAGGAGGCTTGCCCAAATTTGCCCCTCGTGGGGGGGGGGGGTATAAAGTCAACTGGATGGCAGGAATACTTTTTATAAGATAATGGACTGGGCTCTGACCCATTCT
The DNA here is from genome assembly GCF_964263255.1 of Lissotriton vulgaris. Classification (NCBI taxonomy): domain Eukaryota; kingdom Metazoa; phylum Chordata; class Amphibia; order Caudata; family Salamandridae; genus Lissotriton; species Lissotriton vulgaris. The sequence goes on from NC_141700.1 coordinate 209,962,964, forward strand.
GACATCAGACCCCACCCTCACTCTTAAAGCCTCAACAGTATTTCTGCACCCTTGGGGACCAAATTCATTCTCATCCTACTCAAGTGAGATTACATTTTTTATTCTTTTGGATGTTACTTTTAAATTTGCACCAGCAGAGAGAGAATAAACAATATTATTACCCCACTTACCCTCCTGAATGACTGCACTTTTCGGGCATAGGTCCTCAGTCACCTGGAGAAACCTGCAAAACACAGATGTTTCTAAAAACTATACATCTAATGGTCATCCAGGGTGGTATGCCTTGTGTGAAACAAGAGGTGTTCTTTCCCACATTGCCCTGGAAACCAAAAATCATGCCCTGCATTTACCTTGTATTTCTGTAAAGTCAACCTCTGGAATACACAGGGATTCACAAAATTCCTACCACCAAGCATTGCCCCACATTTCCTGATAACACACTATGCCACTTGGGTGGACCTGGAGTCCACAGCAGGAAATCACCCAAAATGCATAGAAGAGACATTAATATTCGCAGTTAAAGCTGCTTTATTGGGCCTTGGATCAGCCACCACCTAGGAAAACCTATAAAATAAAGACATTTCTTAAAATTAGCCACCTGATGGAGACCTAAGTGATGTGGCTTGCATTGGTCCCATGATGTGTTCTCACCAATAATGCCCTGCAAAGCCTCAATCTTTTCTTAAAATCATAGATGTTCATTGCATTTCTGTGACAAATCTACAGGGATCCACAACAATTCCTCCCACCCGGCATTCTCCCACTTATACCTATAAAATGCTACCCAGCTTATGTGCCATGGTTCTAATATATGCAACAAGAACAGATCAAACCAGGATCAACGGGAAATTATCACAAAACCAATGTTTATGGTATTTTATTTGAAGTTTCACATGAATAGCAATACATTTGTCATGTGTGAAATGTGTTAATTCTAATTGTGCTAATATCAAGAAACACCACTTTAAAAAAAGTTGCTAAAAAATATTCCAAAACCCTTATTAGCTTCTGAGCCATAGACATGAATAATTGTAGACATTATAAATATTTATATTATATATGAAATGTAAGATAAAGGAAAATTTGACAACAATAGCCATTTCTTTAATCTAGCTCGTTGAACAGCTAGTATATTTTATCAAAAACTTTCCAGTGGTAAGAATATTTGATTAATGTTACAGATTTTACATTTATTACGTTATTGTATTATTCATGATATTGTATTGATTTTCTATTTAAATTATACAATAAAATGTTCCCTACATCTATGTATATTACCATTAAATGACAGCAATACTTTTTCAATATCTAGAATCTTAATTGTGCAAAAAAGTAAAAATTATTTCTTTTAAATTTGTTTTTTTTAAATGTTTAAACATTGCACACTTTATTTTTAATCATAGTTTTATTTTTGAAATTCTTAATTTTCTTCTTTACAGTAACAATAAAACTTCCACTAATAAATACTAACAGAGCAAAGGACTCATCCTCACACATCCCCAATCATATAATATGATAAAACACCCAAAAACTGTTTTGCCAAAAAGGTATGAGAATCAGTCTAATGTAAGTCATATTAGTAAAAATGTGGCTCAGATTGTAGTGAAACATGCTAAACATGCAGAGAATCTATCTTTCCTGAACGGGCTTATACCACTGAAACACATAATGATGTTGCCAATAGTAACTGTTTTCTACTGATCACTTTTACATTTGAGGAAAAAGATATCAGAAGAAGGACATTCTGGTGCGCATTTTCCATATTTAAACAGCAGTTATGATTAGGCTCCATGACCTGCCTATCACCCTCTGTGCTGGCTCTTGCAGCAGGCATTGTGACATCAGACCGCAGGTGTAATAACATTATTGTTGAGCAACTAAGTCCTGTATTACCACAATCCACCATAATAGGGAATTACTGATGGGCTCTAATAAACTGATGGCAGGCGCTCATGTGTTATAAAGTGCTAACATTTGCAGTATTTCTTTTTTTATGAAGAAAGAAAAATGCTGCATCTGCATGTCATAGTCAGGATTGACTGATAAATAAACTGCAACAGAATACAAACTCGTCTTTCCATTCATAAGAATCCTTGTATTCTCCCCTTCAAAGGACAGAGGCTTTATTGACAGTGTCTGAAATATGCAGTGCTTGATAAATGGAACTCAATAACATGCTCTCGCTTATATTGCGCTTAACTGATATGACTGTCAGGCTATTATTGTGCTACTTTGTCTTATCATGCAAGTGATTTCCTTCACTTGAATCTGTCATGAGTCTCTCATCCATGAAAACAATTGTCCTTCACTGCGTTTCCTACATGCTCTTCCTGTTCATTTAGTTCTACACATCAAGAATATTTTGAAGATCCACATGACAAGGGAAGACTTGTACTTGGATGCGCTTTCATGCTTTGCTCAGCCTTATTTGTGACTGACTCACTTCATAACTCTATTTACGTTTGTCACCCTTATTTATTACGAAGCCAAAATTGAATGTCAACAAGTTTAACATGGCAAACGCAAAATGCCTGCTCCTTTTCTGAAACTCCGTTATAATACCGACATTCTCGTTTTATTATCAGTCATCCAGAACGTCCTTCATTCACAGTTAGAGATGCTAACATTATTTTCTTTGACAATTATAATGAATTGTTCCTCCTAAATGTAAACATTGTCATTATTAAAGATGCAACTTATATTTTGACCATTTTCCAGATTATAGGCGGTCTTTCAATGTTAAACAGTTTAGTGGAACAGAAACTGTACAGTAGAACTGGCTGATAACTCACCCATTGTCTAGATTGAAAACAAAGCTTCACAGGGTAATAGGAGGCACTGTGCATCATTGTCTGGGATATCATGTGATATCTTTAACTCCAATCAGAAAAATAATATTCAGTAGATGGTCCTTTCAACAACAAGTCACACCTATACCATTCCTACAATACAAGGGCATATTTCTCAATTTGTTGTGTCACACTTATGCCTCTCTTGCGTGACTACAGTAAGATTGAATACTCAGGTGTCTCAGGTGTCCTTAAATTTTATTGGATTATTTCTAAGAGCTGTTTCTCTCTGGCACATCTCGTTTCACCACACTACATCACAAGCGGTACAGCTCTATAATGGATGCCAGTGATTAGGTATTTTCCTGCACGAGGAGATTTAATGGAAAAGCCAGTTTGCAGTTTATCACGCCCCTACCTGACTTTGCTAACTAGTCCTCTGAGTAACCCTTTATACCCCATCTGAGAACAGGATTGCTACACTGCTTTCAGAAACATACCACCCTGAGTTCATTTAAGTATGACATTTGTTTCCATTACAGATGAGACTATTTGGAAATGAATAGTTATGCTTGGAAGCTTAGTTTTCTACATATAGGCATAGTTTGAATTAAGTTTATTTTCTCTTAGAGATATTATTTAAATATGTCTGAGTAAGATAAATACCTGAAATGATTCACATAGTATAATTTACAGTGAAGACTGTAGTTGATTCTTGAAATCATTTGTATGCATACTTTTTCCTTTCATGAGCTTCTCAATTCTACTATTATTAACAGGTAAACACTAGCACACATTAATACAAGATATACATTTATGTCAGAGTGCATAAAGTCGACAAACTTTCGATCACTTGTCCCAGCATTCAAAGGGATCGAAACGTCGTGGACTTTATGCTCTCTGACATACATGTATAACTTGTATTAAATTGTGCTAGGGTTTTTTAACATATTTAATGTTGACCTAACAGCTATAACCCCCTTTTTGGCCACTCCTTTTTGTATTACCTGAGCCTTTTTTTCCGTTCTAATGTTACACATGTCCCCACTTGTATGTTTTCTCTTTTACCTTCTCATCAAAAAATGACGTCCGGTTGGACAGTGAAAGTATAGACATCATTGCATCTCTATAGTTATGACTTTTCGCATATGCTTTTTCTAAAAGATCACAGCATGTTCTGCATATATCACCTAAACATTCTGTTTTCAATAGCTTCTCTATCTCATACAGATGCTGTACATTTTACCTCACATGGCAATTGGGTGTTCATATCCGTCAATTCATGATAAACCATCTATACATCTAAAACCCACACTTGTAATCACGGGCACTTTAAGGAGACAACCCAATAGCAATAGGAGTAGATATCAAAATTCATGACTTCTCTTTTTCATAAACACTTTTATGATACCACAGTACTCTCCGGAAACTTTCTCGATAGTACAACGGTATTCCGTACTTTAAAAAAATACATATAGCCATTTGCTAACATTATTGCCTATCTATCACTAATATTCTAAACTGATAGTAGTAAAAATGACAACACAACACATATTTTTAAACCTATTCTTAAGGTCTTTCACAAAACACTAGCAAAGTGCTGTAAAATTCAACATGGCTGCCTTCACCTTTTGGAAAAGAACAGATTACCCAATCAGATAATCCCTTGTCATCACTATTGGGTAGATGCATCAACGTTGTCATTTGCGATTCCTTATTTGCGAAAAATAAGGAATCGCAAATAAGGAATCGCAAATGGCAATGCATCATTTATTTCGCAATTTTATTGAGATTTGGTAAAAATCGCAATTTTTACCGAATCGCAATAAAATTGCGAGTTTCAAATAGTGAATTCGCAATTCCCATTCATTCCTATGGGCTGAAATGCCCATAGGAATGAATGGGAATTGCGAATTCGCTATTTGAAATCGGAATTCAGCAAAGCATTTCAAGGCTGGAGAGGGGGGTCCAAATGACCCCCCCCCCTGCACCCACGAAATGCACTTTTACCTGTAAGTTACATACACACATGTCCTAAGGACATGTGTGTCTGTAACTTAACAGTTTAAAAAATGCATTTTTGTGCGTTTTTAAACAATTTTGCAAATTACCACGAAGTTCAACTTCGTGGTAATTTGCACTTGCAATTTGTAAAATCGCAAATGTTTTGAAAATGATGCATTGCATTTAAGGAATCGCAAATTTGCGATTCCTTAAAAGCAATCGCATTTTTGGAATTCGCTAAAAATAGCGATTTTCCAAAAATGCTTGATGCATCCCAGAAACCAATTTAGGAAGTGCAAACGGCCGATTTTTGCGATTCGCACCGTTTGCACTTCCTAAAAAGGTTGATGCATCTAGGCATATGAACCTAAATAGTTCTGCAGTTCTATCGTGGCCACAGACATCACTATAAAAAATATCCGATTACTTAAAATGTACTTACTCTACCTGCACTACCTTTACAGAATCATCTGTGTACCATAATGTGTAATACTGCCAAATTTCAAGAGAATGCTGCTGACATTTTTCACATTACCAAAATCTAAATGTTTATGGAACTGTCTTTGGATTTCAAGCCTGTTTTGGGCCCCCTCTTTTTACTTTGTATATACATACTAGCAGCCCGCACCAGCGTTGCCTGGGAGAGAAAGGGGCTGGGGGCAGCATTTCAGGCTTGCGTGCACTTCTGCCCCCGGCCCCCTCCCGCCGTGGCCCGGCCTGGTCCCGGCCCGTCCTGGCCCCCTCCCATCCCGGGCCCCCCTCCTGCCTGATCCTTACCTCAGCCGCCGGTCCCGCTCCAGGCGCCCCACCCGCACAGGCCGCCACTCTCGAGGTGCCCCGCCCGCACAGGCCGCCATTCTCCAGGCGCCCACCCGCACAGGCCGCCACTTTGCCCAGCAGCAAGCAGGGCCACGGCAGTCCTCCCAGCAGGTCGCGATCTTCGGCGCCATTTCCGGAAGTGTTGCCAGGGAGCGCAGACGCAAATTATGTCATCAGGCAGACGTCGCGGCCGGCGCTACTTGCAAGGGACTACTTTATTTTTATTTCGACATTTTTTAAACAACGTATATTTTTTATTTTTAATAGCCTATGTCCTTCTGCTTGCCCTGAGGTTTTCAAAGATGTCTTGGGTGTTTTGATTGGTGGTATACTTTTCGAGTTTACCTGGATCAAAGGTTTGTGTTCTCTCTTTATAATAGTAGTATAGATATATATATAGCACTTAGCACTTTTTTCTTAGATAAGGACAGGACATAATACAATATGATGCAGATCATGTCTACCAATGTGCATATTATTTTTATCAGCGTCTATCAAAGGAGTTGAAAAATTGGATAAATACAGTGGTGGAGAAGTGTGGCTCAATGATTAGAGCGGCAGACCCCGATGCAGTGTTCTACCCCGGGACCAGGGTTCAATTCCCCGCCTCGGCGGGTCTTGAGCTCAAAAATTCCACGGACCCGATAATTCTTGCCTCGGTGCCTATTCCAATCATGGGGTCCCACTCTGCAACTCTGGGCAATAGCTTTCTTAATCTCCACAACGGCCCCCACAACGCTAAGGATGCCTGGCCTCCACCTTGGGAGTTCCCAGGAGTGGACGCCTCACAGGGAAAGCCAGGATGGGTTCCACAGCGGTATTTGTACAAGCGCCTTGAGACCCTTGCGGGTGAGTAGTGCGCTATACAAGTATCAATGTACATTTACATTCAAGTGATCATAGTGAAATGATCCTCATACTGCCCATATAATCACAAGTTATTGCACACAAAAATGGTAGTTATCACCTTCTGATTTTATAAATTGCAATTGCATGTAATTTATAAATCATTTGAGTTTTTGGATTTTAACCATATATATTTATATATTTATATTTATATATATATATTTATGACTGCTGATTTGCACAGTGATATCAACTTGGTAGAATTTTACATCGAATACATACGTACGTATTCATACATATTACATATTGTTTTGTATATTGTGATTTGCACATGACATGCTGTGTTTGTTTATGTGTTATTTAACGCAATTGGAACACCAGTATATTTCTTCTGTGTACATGTTAATCACGTGAGAGGTATTGGTCACTTTAAAATAGATTTGGGTGACTCCGAATGCATATCATGTCAACAAGGCCGAGGCAGGCCGAAACGCGTCATGGCGGTCATGGTGGAAAAAATGGAAATAAACTAAAAAATTGGGCTGGTTCACTGATTGCCTGCAGAATCACGGGGGCGCTAAGTCAGCCCTCTGGTTAGCTTGCTCTGGTGCAATCAAGGAAAGGCATGCTGGGACTTGAAGTATTTCCCTCGTGTACTACTGCCATCAGTAGTGTATTAATTTGATCTTGTTGACCTCCAGTTGGTGAGTTTGGAGAGAGTCCGGTTCATATTGCGCTGTAACTACTTGTCACCCTGCTATTTGCAAAGACTCTGGTGCCTCGCTGCAGCCCATTTGTCTTCAATGGCGGTGCAATCTCCACGACCAAGGACTGGCCGTATTATATTCAACTGTTGTTTCCCTTACTTGGTGACGCACACAGTCACAAGCAGGATTCCGTCATTGTCGACAAAGTCCTTTATTTAAAGCAAACTGGCATTCCTTTTCCAAACCTCATATGAAAATCCCTACGCGTTTCAGTGCTTCCTACACCTTGTTCACGGGCTGGTTTACTGATTGCCTGCAGAATCTCGGGGGTGCCAAGTCAGCTCATTTAAATGTCAATTTCCTGCCCCCTGGTGGGCTTGCTCCGTGCAATCAAGGAAAGGCATGCTGGGACTTGAAGTATTTCCCTTGTGTACTTCTGCCATCAGTAGTGTATTAATTTGATCTTGTTGACTGATTGCCTGCACTGAAACGCGTAGGGCTTTTCATATGAGGTTTGGAAAAGGAATGCCGGTTTGCTTTAAATAAAGGTCTATGTCGACAATGATGGAATCCTGCTTGTCACTGTGTGGGTCACCAAGTAAGGGATACAACAGTTGAATATATATATATGTGACCAAGAACAACTTGTTGTTCGAAACACGTTATCTCTTGACCTCTGTGCCTGCCGAATAAAGAACTTTAACGGTTGAACTGTGGGCTTGTCTGAATTCAGTGGATCGGATTCTAATTTTGCATATATATATATATATATATATATATATATATATATATATATATATATATATATAGTTGTATTGTCATGTGATCAAGTGCTCTGTGTAGCGCGAAACGCGTCATGATGGCTGGGAGCACAAACACCGAATAAACCACTTTGCACTTATTTTGGGTCCGTGTCCGTGTTTTCAAGAAGAGAGAAGCCTGTCTTGCTGCCGGATTACCCTTGGAATATATATATATATATATATATATATATATATATATATATATATATATATATTACCTACTGGCGGTCGCCAGTAGGTATATATAGTTAGGATTTTTTCTCTATGAGACTTTTGAAAATTCTATGTCTAATAACTTTGGCGTTTGTGGACGGAATTGGCTGAGATTTTCAGGAAAGTGGCACATTTAGTTTTTGAGCAGCCCCTGAAAATGTGGGGGTGTTTCGTCAAGGGAGGGCCGAGAAAAAGGGGGGGTCCCAAAACGCGTTTTTCCATAGGGCGGTTGGCCTCACTTTTAGCTCGAACGGCTGAATGGATTTGCACGAAACTTGGCAAAATTGTAGGGACTGTTAGCCCGATGTGCCTTTGCTAGGTCTCAATATATGTGCTCCAGTGGATTTTGAGAAATTAACGTTTTAAAAAAAGATATATCTGTGACAGCGTCCCGGGTAGCGCTCCGGTTCGCGTACTTTTCGCGTAACGGAACTTTGCGAAGCGAAGCTGATTGGCTCTCCGGTGTCTGTCAACATTCTAAACAGTCCGCCATCCGAGAGACAAGAGGAGGAGAAAAACGAAGGGGGAATTTAACGAAAGGGGGCAAGGTAGACCCCTCTTGACCCCCTAGGAATGATGTTGGGGTTATTAAAGGGTCCCGTGGGGCAAATTAAAAAAGAATTGATTTTTCGCGGTAGAACCACTTCCCGGTTCGCGAACCGGGTCGTGAACCGGTAGCGAAACGGGAATTCGCCATTTTGTGTTTCATTTCAATTAAATTACAAGATGGAGAAAAAACAATGTGGGAAATGGGTATAAGGGGTACGGGAGACGTATCCTGACCCCCTATGTTTTCTGAGGGTGGCTGAGGATGCTCATATATGTTGATACATGTCTTCCAGCGGCTGCGCGTGAGTGGATTTTTTTTTTGCTGCGTGACGTCTGTTAACGTTCGATTCGAAGGAAATCAGGAAGTGTTGACCGCCATTTTGTCACTACGAGTAAATATATTGTTAAAAATAATTGTTATAAATTAATCCGTATTGATAAACATTGTCTGCGCCATCTTGCCTTTTTTCCAATGCCACACTTTTGTCGTGCACGGCAGCCATTTTAGATGCCTTGACCAGACCCACTCTCTGCACGCCGCCGATCCTCAGCATGGCTCCCCACCCTCGCAAGCATCTCCCCCATGCACTGGTCACCCACGCTCTCTCTCTCATGCATGGGCCATAAACCTCCCCCCATCTGCGCTGCTCTTCCCTGAGAATCACACCCTGTGCCCGCCCAACACCTCCCTTTCACCCTATTCACTACCGCACCCTCTCACACTCCTCTTCCTCTGTGTCCGATTGTCCAGGCCGGTCCCAGGCTATCACCTAGCCCTGCGGATGTAGTTTATGGCCCCAACTGTAAAGAATCACCCCTCTTCAAAGGAGTTACAGTAGATCAAGGCCCCCACCCCATGAGATCCATCACACCACACGCGTTCCTACTATCTGATAACGATCCTGTATTGTGATTGGGGAGGGGATTCTCACTGTAAGGGTGTGTGGGACCGAGCCTGAAGCGGAAGATTCCAGGGATGCCTTTTTGTACATCAAAGTCTTCACAATTATGTGTCACATTAAAATATATAGCACTCCAACAAAGTAGTAGGATTATAACACTTTAATAACTTATAAATATATACAACGCTCCAACAAAGTGAACACGTTAAAAAAAAACATTTTAAACAACTATTTACATGGCAGCCTGCTGCAACATCCATCTCAAAGCAACAATGGGCTGCTTTGGTCTGTCTTTTAGTCGGCAAAATCCGTCGGCCTGTGAGGTGGCGTCAGTAGCGGACCGTTGTGCGAATAGGCCGAAGAAAGCACAACGCACCGAGATCAGGACGGCACCGATGTGGTGTCCAGCAAGTTGCTGCACTGGTCTGGCCATCCTACAATGCTGCGCCGAAAAACGGCGTAGGGCGCCCCGGGGGGGGGGGGGAGGCGGCGCGAATGGGCCTCCCCCGCCTCCCCAGGTGGAGGCTCCTCAGCTGCAGTGGGGCGCCCCTTGGCATCCAACTGAGTTGCGCCCGCTCTTGCGACACAGTGCCTCGCTCGGCCAGCTGAATTGCGCCTGCTCTTGCTATTACAGCGCCTCACCCGCCATCCAGCTGAGTTGCGCCCACTCTTGCGGTGCAGCGATAGGCGGCTGCCACAGGACTCTCAAAATGGCGGCCGGCTCTTCGGATTTGGGCCTGGTCCACTAAAATGGCCCTGGGACACATTTGAACTCGGACATTTGCCTGCTAGGGCATGGGCCCCATTCCAGAAAGCGTCCCCTCAGCCTTGAAGATTCTACAAAAGTCATCGGGCCCCCGACTCCCGCAGGCTTCCGGTGGGGAGCGGCTGTCATGATTGCTTGCGGAGTGGCCACGACGGAGCCACGAGATGGTGGTGCTCTCATGCTGACACCAGCTTCAGTCTGAAACACTGTAGACTACCAATTCGATGACTTCTGGTGGAGCCCCAACGTGACCCAGTAGGGAAGAACTTGCCCTCCCCTCTTTTGACTGATGGTTCTTGTTGCCTGTCCCCTCTGTTGTCATCTAACGGAACCTTTTTGGACTGCCGAGTGAGAAAAAAAACAGGTGGGGCTTTCATCATTTGGGAAAAAAAAATGTTCCAATCCAATGAAAAGTGTTATTTTTAGGTCATATGATCAAGCATTCCATCATTAGGAAACCAAAAGTAAAATGAACCAATGAAAAGTTTTATAAACAAGTCACATGACCTGTTATGCGGCTTTGGGCTATAAAAAGCCTACAAAATCCCTTGGCCTATGAGGCAGCGTCAGTAGCGGACCGATGTGCGAATAGGCTGAAGGCAGCACAACGCGCCGAGATCCGGATGGCACCGAGGTGGTGTCCAGCAAGTTGCACTGGTGTGGCCATCCTACAATGCTGCGCCGAAAGACGGCATGGGGTGCCCCGGGGGGGGGAGGCGGCGCAAACGGGCCTCTCCCGCCTCCCCAGGTGGAGGCTCCTCAGCTGCAGTGGGGCGCCCCTTGGCGTTTCACTCGCTATCCAGCTGAGTTGCGCCCGCACTTGCGGCTACAGTGCCTCACCCGCCATCCAGCTGAGTTTCTCCCGCTCTTGCGGCACAGTGCCTCACCCTCCATCCAGCTGAGTTCCGCCCGCTCTTGCGGCACAGTGCCTCACCCACCATCCAGCTGAATTGCGCCCGCTCTTGCGGCACAGTGCCTCACCCTCCATCCAGCTGAGTTCCGCCCGCTCTTGCGGCACAGTGCCTCACCCTCCATCCAGCTGAGTTCCGCCCGCTCTTGCGGCACAGTGCCTCACCCGCCATCCAGCTGCATTGCGCCCGCTCTTGCGGCACAGTGCCTCACCCGCCATCCAGCTGAGTTGCGCCCGCTCTTGCGGCTACAGCGTCTCGCCCACCATCCAGCTGAATTGCGCCCACACTTGCGGTGCAGCGATAGGCGGCTGCAACAGGACTCTCAAAATGGCGTCCGGCTCTTTGGATTTGGGCCTGGTCCACTAAAATGGCCCTGGGACACCTTGGAACTCGGACGCTTGCCTGCTAGGGCATGGGCCCCATTCCCGAAAGCGTCCCCTCTTTTGACTGATTGTTCTTGTTGCCTATCTCTTCTGTTGTCATTTAACAGAATATTTTTGGACTGCCGAAAGGGGTTCTGGTCCGACCGCTGGTTGGTGAAGACATTTTGACTATATCCTGGACCTGCCCGGCCTCGCCCAAAATGGCGCCGGTATAAATGGGACTCGTAACTCCTTTTTGTGTACTGGTTGCCCAGCCTTGATATCACGAGATACGTATGCAGTTTTGAAGCACATGGCAGGCGGGGACGAGTACTGATTGAACATTTGGACATCCCTATTGAGATTAAGTTCTGATGTGTTATTGATTACTGTACTATTGAAAGTTCGAATTAACCTCACCCATGGCCCGCAAATGTATATCTAGATAATTTTATTGTAACTGGCCCTGTCGTACTTTAATTATAAAATGTACGTCCACCGATTCCGCTACTGTTAGACACCTTAGTTCTTGCAACCTAATGCCCCACCCATTACGTTCTTCTACAGTGTAAATGTCCCCTCATCATATACGATTACAGTTTGCTCCGTGGCCGGCCCACGTGGTTATAGGCCCGTATTTGTATACTGACATTTTCACAATAAAGGTTTTTAAAACAAAACATGGTAGTAGTACCTAGATTGGTAAAGTTTTGAATAATAGCCACTGTTTTCGAATCAGTAAAAGGCAAGTGAAATAAAGCAGCCCGATTACATGACGGTTAAAAGGTATAATACGCAGGAAAGCAGTAAAGATAAATGGTCAAGGGCTGTTGTGTTTTCCACTCCTGCAACATAAAGTGATCGATAAGAATCCGATATTCATGCCTATCAGCGACTAAGACAGCAGGTCGAGCCTCTTTTGTTCAACGGCTCCCTCATGGGACGAAGAAACACCCTTTTTCTCGAAATAGGAATATTTTACTTGCAGGACAGTTGTAAATTTCCCGGGAAAATACATTAGCCTGGAACATTGTTAGTGATAAACTGTAAATGCATTTGGGTCCTTTTCTTTACAAGTCAGAGTGAGAAAAAAAAGGTGGGGCTTTCATCATTTGGGAACAAAAAATGTTCTAAACCAATGAAAAGTGTTATTTTTAGGTCATATGACCAAGCCTTCCATCATTAGAAAAACAAAAGTAAAATGAACCAATGAAAAGTTTTATTAACAAGTCACATGACCTGTTATGCTTACGTTACGCGCTGCACACCGCGCCCTGGATCGCTTCCGGGTAGCTGCGCCTCGCGTACCGGAGCACTTCCGGGTGCGCTAACGCGGCGCGTCGTATGACGTATTACGCGACAACGCAGGTCCAGAATATAGTCAAAATGTCTCCACCAACCAGCGGTCGGAACACAACCCCTTTCAGCAGTCCAAAAAGTTCTGTTAAATGACAACAGAAGGGACAGGCAACAAGAACCATCAGTCAAAGAGGGGAGGGCAAGTTCTTCTCTACCGGGTCACGTTGTGGCTCCACCGGAACTGATCGAATTGGTAGTCTACAGTGTTTCTGGATGTTTCATACTGAATCTGGCGTCAGCATGAGAGCACCCCGTGGCTACGTCGTGGCAATTCTGCGAGCAATCATGGCAGTCGCTCCCCACCGGAAGTCTGCGGGAGTCGGGGGTCCCGGTGACTGTTGTAGAATCTTCAAGGCTGAGGGGACTCTTTTGGGAATGGGGCCAATGCCCTAGCAGTGAAGCGTCCGAGTTCCACGGTTGCCCAGAGCCATCCTTGCAGGCCAGGCCCAAGTCTGTGGAGCCGACCGCCATTTCGTGAGCTCCGTAGCAGCCGTCTGCAGATTGGGTGCAATTCTGTTGGATGGCGGGTGAGACGTTGTAATAGCAAGAGCAGGCACTGTGTCGCAAGAGCGGGCGCAAGTCAGCTGGTCGAGTGAAGAGCTGGGGTGTAGCTGAGAAACCTCCACCTGGGGAGGTGGGGGAGGCTCGTTCGCGCCGCCTCTCCCTTCTAGTGCACCCCACACCGTCTCCTGGCGCAGGTATATGTGATGGTCGGACCAGGGCACCGCAGGATGTGTCTTCAGGTCAAACGGATTGTGGGACAAGGTCCAGAATGGAAGAGTCACTAAAAGGCAAAAAGTTCCGCCTGACCCCGGGAGCCGGCCGCCTATGTCGGGGGCGATCTTAGGCCACACCAGGGCAACAAGACTTGGGGAGGGGGCAGGAGCCAAGCGTCCCCTCCGAGTCCGCGAGTCCGCGCCATCACACCGCCCCTCGGGGGCCTCCGTCAAGTGGTTCAGGGAGGCACCGCATCACATTGTTTTCCAATGCAGTCAGGTCCACAAACAGCCCCCACTTACTTTGAGAATAGTGGAGCTGCAGCAGGTGCAAATAAGCTTCAGACAGTGTTACAACATCCAGGACTTATGCCATTTGTGCAAGGCAGTGACATCGAAGCAACTCAGGGACCAAGCAACATACCATATCCAGAGTCCTTCCCACAGCCTCTGCCTTCCTTCTTACCCAGTTATTGTTCTTTCACTCCCACTCCAGGCTTTTAGTCTGTGGATGGAAAACCGTGAACCTACACTCACCTATGAAAATATTACTATTGATGGTTGATTTTGAGCCCCAAATACAAAGGCTTGTTTGGATCGATGTTGCAGCAGGCTGCCATGTAAATAGTTATTTAATAAAACGTTTTACCCTGTTACTTGTTGATTTTGAGCCCCAAATACAAAGGCTTGTTTGGATCGATGTTGCAGCAGGCTGCCATGTAAATAGTTATTTAATAAAACGTTTTACCCTGTTACTTTGCTGGTGTGTTGTATATATTTATAATATTTGCATAGGGGTTGTCGTTGTTTTGGGCGGGGTGGACGGCGGAGCCGAGCTGTCTTGCAGCCATCATGGCGTCGAGCTCAGTTCCTCTCACTAGTTTCATATTTCTCATGAGGGGTTGTTCCTAATGTTTCTATTTTAGCGAGGTCAAAAAGAGATCCCATTAGTGGCCTACTGATTTTGCTTGATTCCTTTTGTTGTTTTTAACGATTTTTCACTATCTGCAAAGACTAAACAGAATATTGCGCCTCTGTGCTTGTTTGTAAATAGAGAATGAACCAAAGAGAACCAATTCTAAAACAGTAAATGCTTGGATAACAATCAATCAAATGGAGAGGGAAGCAGGCACGACGGATTACAACGGGGGCAAAGGCCTGCGTTACCTACCCTTCACTATCTGCAAAGAGAGAATACTCCTAAAAGAAAAGAGGGGGGGAGGGGGCAGCGTTCAAAGCACATCAGCGTACATAGACACGAAAATGTTTTTACCTACCACGTACTTGACATTTTAAAGCTTTTGATATTTGCTATTAAAAAACCATTGAATTGAGTTAGAATATGTTTGAATTAGTAAGGTGTGTATAACTGTATAGTTGAGGAAATGGAGGTGTGATTGATTCTTTGCATGACTGACTAGATGTATGAGTAACTCCATGGATGAGTGACAATCTGTGAGTGTCTGTTTACACTGATTGTTTCTAAGGTTATATTAGAGTCTGAAGAGGTTCATCGTATTATCACATGAATGATATTATCAGTGATGTTGTCAGTGATGTCATTTGAGTTGTCATCAGTGATGTCATCAGTGATGTCACTGACCATGTCATGAATGATGTAATATGTGACATCATCAGCAGTGGATTGCGGGTGCGCGATATATAGTTAGTGCAACTAACTATATATGCGAATTTCAATGGTTTTGTGTGAGTAAAATAAGGTTTTGTAAATGCTAATTCCTAACTATATATGGTCTATAACCCATGGTTTTTTCAGTGAATTTTCAAGGTTTTGTAAATGCTAATTCCTAACTATATATGGTCTATAACCTATGGTTTTTTCAGTGAATATAATATATATATATATATACCAATCTATATTGAAGATTGAGTGGATAAATAACGGTCTGGATGGAGGATTTATTAGCTGTCTGACTGTCGAAGTGAGTAATCAAAGTGTCTAACTTAATACATGGATTAGTAACTAAACCATTTGAATGTGTGCATCACTGTCTCTGTTGTTGTATAACATGCTGCATCAGTTGGTCACTAACTACATGAGAGTGTATATTAGTTATTGATTAGTTGGGTGAGTATTTGTATGGGACACTGAGTTTGTGTATGGTTGGATGGGGTGTGTGTAACTCTATGCATAGATGTGTGAATGGTTGAGTGACTAGGTGTATAGGTTTAAGAGTGCATGTGGAAACAGTTGTTTGGGTGACTGAGTGTATTTATTTGTGTGTTTCTGAGCGAATATATGTTTTACGTGTACATCTTCAACAAAGTAAAAAAATAAAAGGCATTGTTTGTGAGAGTGTATATAAATAAGTATATGTAAGAGTCAGGGATTGTGAGAGTAACTATATGAATGAGTGTATAATTGTAATGATGATTTTGTAACATATTAACTATGAGTTACTATGTGTTTGAATAAAGGAGGTTGTGTGTGTATCATTGTGTAAGTGAGAAAATGTAAGTGCGATTAATTTTTTTCATGAGTGAGTAGGATGACTGCATAACTGATTAAGATGACTGCTGATGTGTCAATCTTTACTAATATAATAAAGAGAGAGCCCAAACCTTTGAGGCGGGTAATCTCAGGAACCACAGCACCAATCACAACACCCAATACAGCGTTGGAAAGGGCAGTTGCAGCAGAAGGACATAGGCTATGCAGACGCCCACCATATACATTTAAAAGGAAAAAGAAACGTGCCAGCAAATAGTCCTTTGTGGGCGTGTCTGCGTTGTGTAGTGGGCGTTTGCTGGGGGCGTGACAAACACTGAGGGCGTGTGGTATGTTCTGCCCTTCATGCCATTTCTCATATCGTGTGCTGTGGGTGTGTGTTGGGGGCGTGGGCGTGTGCGGGACGTGGGATTACGGAAAAAAAACGAGCGTTGTGCCCAATATTTCATTGTTTTTTCTTCCCAGGTTCTGTACATTCCAGCTCCTGGTGTGCTTGCCCCGAGCTCCCAGTGATGTGCAGCTGCTTTACTGTACGGAGGTCAGGCATGGCGCTATTCCCAAGGGCTGCAAACAGGGGCCATTGTGCAGGGAATGTAATCTCGCCTTAACTTCGGGTGATGCCTGAAGCGCACACTGGAGATTTTCCACTTCTGGTGCGCACAGGCCTCGCGCCACGCACATCCGGACACAAGTTCCGCCTCCACGGAAATAGCAAGAAAGGGACTATCCCTCCCCCGGGAATATGTGATGATATTCCGCAAACCAACATCCGCATAACATCACTCCGCAATTTTGATAACGCTGGACTATTACTCCGCAAAGACATCATTTCTAAAACTTTTACAACACATATGACTTTATCACGCATGCCATTATAACGCAAATGCATGTGTGGTAAAGTCATATACATTGTAAAAGTACATTATTAAAACATCAAATATATGTGTGTATATATGTGTATTTATATATATATATATATATATATATATATATGTATATATATATATGCACATTTTTTAAATTTAATTAAAACATTTATTCTTTTAAATTGCATTATTTATATTATTTGTATTTATTATTTTTTTTACTACCCTTTACACCCTAATAACTAATCCCACCCTGCTCCCTTTAAACACCCCTGCACCACATATTCATAACCCACCCTTAATCCCTAAAATACCCCAACACCCTAATACACTAACCACATCTTCACCCTAAAAATATACCCTGTACCCCAAAACCCAAACCTACCCCTGAACCCCAAAAATACCCCTGTACCCCAAAACCCAAACCTAACCCTGAACCCTAAAAATACCCCTGTACCCCAAAACCCAACATTACCCCTGAACCCTAAAATACCCCTGTACCCTAAAACCCAAACCAAGCCCTGAACCCTTAAAATACGCCTGTACCCCAAAACCCAAACCTACTCCTGAACCCTAAAAATACCCCTGTACCCCAAAACCCAAACCTAGCCCTGAACCCTAAAAATAACCCTGTACCCCAAAACCCAAACCTACCCCTGAACCCTAAAATACCCCTGTACCCCAAAACTCAAACCTAGCCCTGAACCCTAAAAAAACCCTGTACCCCAAAACCCAAACCTAGCCCTGAACCCTTAAAATACCCCTGTACCCCAAAACCAAAACCTACCCCTGAACCCTAAAAATACCCCTATACCCCAAAACCCAAACCTAGCCCCGAACCCTAAAAATACACCTGTACCCCAAAATCCATACATCTCTCTAAACCCTAAAACTACCTCTGTACCCCATAACCCAAAACTATATCTGAACCCTTAAAATACCCAAACACCCCAATACATACACCTCAGTACCCCAAAACATATACCCCTATACCCATACTTACCTTATCCAAACAAAAATAAACATGCAACGTAAAAGCATATAAAATGTAATGCCATGCGTTATAATGGCATTGTGGAGTCATGGTGTTTTCGTAATGAAAGTATGCGGAGTGATGGTATGCGGAAAGAAAGTTGCGTAATAATGGGTGATTACCCTCCCCCGGTGAGTACATTGGTGGCACGGCGGCCCACATCTCCAGAAACATACTCATATTTTTTTGCCACCCATTTGAAAAATGCACAGGTCTCTCTCATTGATGGCAACCACCGACATACACTTTTAGACACACCTCCCGCCACAAGTTCTTGAATTGCGAACTTTAGAGCTGGGGAGCTACTTTCGAATCTCATCATTAGCTAAACATCCTGTGATTCCAGGCAAATCGCTTTGTCCCCCCGTTCCTACCACAATGGTTTTTTCAATGAATTTCTAAGGTTTTTTAAATGCTAATTCCTAACTATAACGTGGCTGAAACCTATGTTTTTTTCAGTGAATTTCTAAGGTTTTTTAAATAATAATTCCTAACTATAACGTGCCTGAAACCTATGGTTTTTTCAGTGAATTTCATAGGTTTTGTAAATAATAATTTATAAATGTATTAATTATTCTGTCTTTCTTTTTATACTAATTTATTATATTTTTAAAATAAATATTTATATATATATTTTTTTTTAGATTATATTTCATATCCTTATTATAAAATACTGACAAAACTAAATTGCAAAATATTTTTGGGATTAATTATTGTTTGACTTTGATTGCAACCATAACACAACTCCAGCAAAGCTCTCGAGGCCGTATGCTCACAATGATGTATCAATCCTTACACCTGCTCCAAGCATATGAAAGGTTTTGACGCAGCATAAGATTAAAAGTAACTGAATGAAATGTTATACCTTTCACTCAGTCACTTTTAGGAGGCTTTGCTGCACCCCCTCTTGCACATTAAAGCCTCCTTCTGGCGCAGGACTTTACAATGTAATGCACTCTCCAGATGCATCACATTCTTAATACAACACACCATGGCACATCTTTTGCACCACCGCTGTGTCACAAAAGTGATGCAACGGCTGTGTAAAAGAGGCACAAGGGGATGGTAAATCCGCCCCTCACACATACAAATTCACCCAGACAGTTTCACCAGCAGTGCAAATTGAAGCACAGACTTGTAACATATTTCTGTACATATGCTACATTCAAGTGCTTTGGACATACTACAGTATACTCTAGGTAAACACCTTATAGATATATGCTGTAGCACTTCCTTATAGTTCTGCACTTTCACATTCTCCATACACTAGTAATATATTCAATCTTTCATTTATAAACTACACATTAATTCCGACAAACTTATACACACTAACATAGAAATATAGTTCTTTCTTTGACCAGTGAAGGCAGTTCTAAAAAGAACTGTTTTTTTTCTGTTTTTACTTTTCAATTTTTTTTCTATTTTGTCAACAAGTTTTTTTTTAAAGTAAAAAAAATTGAACTGGAACTCAAAAAGTATCAAATAGGAACAAAAGAATGAAAAAAAGAAAGAAAACTAATGTCAAAGACAGCGATCCTCCTGCATCCTGCGTTTCATCAGATCAATAGACTGCTCCCTATAACACAAAAGTCTATCGCAATGAATGCATACAATTTTAACATCTGCAAAATCTGGATCAATTTGTGGGTGTGGACTGCTTGCTGAAAATAATTCTGCTGCAGTAGTTGATGTGCTTCTTGCAAAAGCAGGTGGGTTCTCCTGCAACTTCCGTCTTGCAGCTCGAGCAAAGTTATTGGGGTGCAAGTTCTTCACATGCGCACCATATTTGCTGTGCCAAAGGAGTACTTTTTTAGATGGATCACCCCTTGAAAGAGCTGTTTGGCAAATTTTACAGGTTACTTTTGGAGCATTAACCTTTTTTTGCCCTTCTGGAAAAGTAAAAAATTGCCAAATTAGAGCTTCTTTCCTCTTCTTTGGAGGTTGTTCAGGAATGAAACCTCCCTCTGAAGAACTGCTGGAAGATGAGTCCATTGCTCTTATAATGATCTTCTTTCTATTTGAAAAAATTGTGAGGAAAAAATTATTCTTCTTAGAAAGTCAAAGTCGAATGATTATAATGGGACGGAACTTTCAACAGTTATAATACGAAAAGTTATGAACCAATCAAATCTCTCCTTTTAAAGTCACATGACTTTACGTACGCTTATGATGCACTTACGCAGCTCTTTCGATACCAGTACGCATGATGTTCTACCGCGATTTGTGTAATTGTTTTCACACTTAACCTTTGATGCGATGCGTAATGTCAAACCATATTTGGACTGTATGCGCGGGTACACGCTGACTATGATTAGCAGTACATGTATGGTGTGATCACCCTTTCAGTGACAAATCAGAACACAGGGCACACTAACGAGAATGATTAGAAGTGGTCACTCATTGGAGATCCGATTCTGGGCCTGCCTCTGCACACATAATAACACCGTCCACATCTCTCTCTGTTGTTAATTGTTGGTGCACACACTGACACTTGCACATGCGTGGTACACACCCGCCCACACTGCCCACATGCCACCACCTTGCATGCTTGCTATCACTAAGCCTGGAAACTAATACATTAGCCAATGCGATGTCCCCCAAGGCATCATTCTTATAGACCACAAAAACGCTACCAATGATTGTCCCGGGCTTGGTTTGCTCAGCCCCCACGGATCCCATATAATCCGAACACTGACGTGAGCACGTTCTCTTTTGCCTGCTTGTGCTGCGCTGACAAACAGAGTGTCGTCGTCGATTTCACTACAAACTCACAGCTCGAGCAGAGGAAGACTCCTGACACTCAACGTTGTATCACCACTGCTGCCACCCAGCCACAATACCATAGGCGCGGAGGCGGCAGCGCCCGCACCCAAAACACCCCAGACCCAGCGAAACTGCAGCTTTTGAAGACACAACAAAAGACGAAAGAAGCAAAGGTAAGAGAAGCTGTCACAACATCAGACTCCACTGTAAATTGTATATGCATAATGCTATTTTTTTCTCCATCATATGACTCTCCTACCCCTTAATGGTTTAAAATTGTATGCACATAGTATAAAAGTTTCTACCTGCATCACGAGGTCCTATACACCTCTAATTTTATAAATTATGTGTCCATAAATTTCTGTGCCATATTACTGTACTACGCCACGTGCTTAGGCCTCTATCGTTATTAATTGTGCGTCCATCATGCATTTTTTTTCTGCGTCACGAGGCCGTCAAGGGCAGGCCCGGACTGGCCGTTGCGGGCACAGGCAAACCCACGATACGCCGCAAGAGTGGGGGCCGGTTTTGGGCCCCTGGGGGACGATTTTGTTACAGGGACATTTTTGCAGCATCCCACCAAAGAGCTCGGTCGCACCCCCAACTCCCCTTCTCTCGGGGGAGGGGGTGGTGGGGCCGACCGAGCCCTTTGCCAGGGCCGGTTTTGGTTCCCAGTCCGGCCCTGGTCCCAGGCCTCTATTCTTATTAATCTTCCTCTTTTGATCCTAATATTTCCTTCTGTATTACGGAGCACTCCTATGTCTTTTTTTATAAATTAAGCTTCCATGAATTTCAGTATCCTATTTTTGAAGTGTGTCCCGTGCTTTACAATGTGTTATTTTTATTGTATGTTCATAATGGTATTCTTTTCTGCATCACGTGCCCCTCCTACCCCTCAATGATATTCTATGATTTTCTATGTACATAGTATAAGGGAGGACCCAGGGGGAATTTAGAGATTCCTTAATTGTGATTTTTGCATTTGGGATAATGCATCCCAAATGCAAAAATACCGGTCACAAATGGAAAGATTCTGAGTATCTGCCAGTTTGCGACCGTTTTTTTGCTTGATGCAACTGATGCAATACTTGTAAATACCAAACAGGGGTTCAAAGGTTAATATTTATTTTGCAAACTACCTTTTCAATTGTTAGTATTGCTATTATGATTCCCTAATATACATCTTTTTTACATTTACAGTCTATTGAAAAGTATTGTGGTGTCTGCAACCAAAAAGCTTCAGCAACTTATACAGAAAAATGTATGGTAAGAATCTTTTCTGAGTAGCGTGCACTATAATTGAAAGCTGACTATGCACTGTCAATTTCATATTCTGATTCAAAGTCAAGAGCCTTTATCAGGCCTTTTTCATATAGAATCTGCACTGGCAGAAGGCAGTGGGAAATGTGTACACGTGCTGCATTTTTTCACAGGGGTTATGAACTATTGTACAATTTCATATTCCTATTCAAACTAAGGGTGGGCGGGCAACTCCGCTACGCTCACGGAGTGGGCGTAGTGCTGCCTACTCCGCACTTTGCGGAGTATGCGTAGCCGGCAGCACTACGCCCACTCCGTGGGCGTTGCGGAGTTGCCCGCCACCCGCCTCCCTCCCGCCCTCCCTATATACTTTAATCTAAATGGTATAAAGAATTAAAAGGCACTTACCTTGCCCGCCGCTGCCCGCAGCGTCCCCGGGGGTCCCTCTCTTCATCGCCGCCGTCTTGGATAGTAATGCGCATGCGCGGGCGGCCGCGCATGCGCATTTCTCGTGAGAAATGCGCATGCGCGGCCGCCCGCGCATGCGCATTACTATCCAAGACGGCGGCGATGAAGAGAGGGACCCCCGGGGACGCGGTGGGCAGCGGCGGGCAAGGTAAGTGCCTTTTAATTCTTTATACCATTTAGATTAAAGTATTTAGGGAGGGCGGGAGGGAGGCAGGCCTGTGGTGCGTAGTGGGGCTACGCGGAGTGCGGAGGTGGGCGTAGTTTCTCGCCCACTTCGCGTAGCTCCGCGAAGCCCCACTCCGCCCACTCCGCCCAGGGTTAATTCAAACTGCAGTCCCTTTATCAAGCCCTTTGTATTCTATCAACTACCCAGGCCAAAGGCACTAGGAAATTTGAACTCTTGCTGCCTTTCTTAGCTGGGGTTATCAATTATCCTTCTTGTAATACAAATTCAAAGTGCAGGCCCTTTAATGAGCCTTCTTGGTAACTATTACTCGTGAATGGCAGTGGGTATTTTACGCACTTCCTGCCATTCATGTATAAACAAAAGCTTAAAAGTCTAACAATATTAAAAAAGAGCCAGTATAGCCTATGGTTATCAAATCTTCTGTTTCTTATTGAAATTCAAACTACAGGCCCTTTATTGAGCCTTCTTGCTAACTACTACCCGTGAATGACAATGGCTTATTTGAACACTTTCAGCCTTTCATATTTTTTTATATAATTTATCTACCAATCAATCAACAAATCATCTACACGTACACACACCCACTTGCTGCCTTTCTTGGCTATGGTTATCAACTATTCTTCTATTCCATATCTGTATTCAAAGTGTGGGCCCTTTATCGAGTCTTTTTCATGTAGATACTGCACTGCCAGAAGGAAGTGGAAAAATGTCTTCTAAGCATGGGCGAAATTTGTGAATTCGCGTCCCGCGAATTCTAGGATTTCCCCGCAAAATCGCAAAAAAAATCAGCGAATTCGCAAATTTTCCAGCGAAACCGCGGATTGTTTTGCGATTTGCCCTGGAGTACTTTCTACTGGCTAATCCAGTAAGTGCTCCCTCATTGGGTAAATGTATAGTGCTTTTACTACACTGCAGCTGCGTAAAGGGCCAGAAGACGTGTCTCCAGTGACCATGTGTGTCTGTGTGGATTTAGGAATTGTTCTAGGAAAAGCATTTTTGTATGTTTTGAGTTTATAGATATATAAGCGACTTCTCATTTGAGTAAACACTTACCGTGGGCAGCAGAATCTGAGCGTTTGGAGGCTTCACCGGCCACAGGACTATCAGCGCTTGTTGCACCTCCGGCTGTTGGTCCCCCCCGCTGCCGTGACAGGAACACCACGCGGCCGCCGAGCGGGGGGACTACAGCCCCCACAATCCTTAGCGGCCTGACTCTGCCCTCTTTCACCTACTGACGTGCCCGGAAGGCGCTGAAAAGAATAGAGCTCCTTCCGCGTCGCGGGACACGCGCGGGCGACGCCAGGATAAGCCTGGGCAAAGGGCGGGCTTTCTGTGGCCGTCCGGGGCCTGAAGGGGACTGGACTGGGCCACCCCTCTTACATCTTGCCCTCTGGGACTTTTGATCTGTGAGTAAAGCAGCTCTCTCTACCTTCACTGAATTTTACCTAAGTACCTGTCTTTTGCCACTCTGTAGCTACCAAAACATTTTGGCCTTGATCTTACGATAACTCACAGTTAAGTGGGGCACTGTTCTTATACTTTTGTAGTTGCTGAAGGGCTTAAACAAATATGAGCAAGAATAAAAATACACCTATGTCGACTCGTTCGACTACAAGGAAAAAAACTCAAACTATCACGCTACTTCCAAGCCTGACTGCAATTGATAGAATGCTACAAAAAACAATTGGTGTTGTTGTTACTGCTATAGAGAGCACGGATAGGCGCCTCTCACTACCTCCATGTATGTGCCTATCTACCCAACCCACTAAGGAAATAAATACGCACGCTAATATTTCTGTAACTGCTACGTACTCACAGGACTCCAACCTCATGGAATCATATGCTGACTTTCCGGAAAAAGACATTAATTGTGCTACTACACCACACCGATCTCCACCTAATGACTTTGTTAACCGGGAAAGTAGATTGTCATTGACCCCAAATATGCGGATAAATGTTGACTCCCCCCTAATAATTAATGTGTCTGAGGGGTCTGATTTCGAAAAGGGAGTAAATAAGAGCCATGCATCAAGGATTGTCAATAGCGCAGCACGAAAGTCAATACTTGTAGATCCAACTCAGGTAATTGGCAACCAAAGGATTATGGCCACTGACACTACTGCCATAGAATTGATCGACCAGGCATCGGATAATAACATTTGTGTAGAGACCCTCATGCTAAGGATGGAAAACCTAATGAAATCACTTATGCTTCCTATGCATGTAAGGGTCAAAAGGATAGGGGAGAAACTGGAGAAAATAGAGGAAATGGTACAACAAAACAACGCACCAGAGTCTAAAAACATAAATGGAAGGGATGAGCACAAGAGTTGAACTGAGGGTCCAAACACAAATGTTCAGCTGAAGCAGCCACTAGATAGAGTAAGACCATCTAATAATAACACACGCATTAAATTGCCACCCGAATCCTACCCTTTTACTGTGGTCATGATAGGAGTACCAGTTCTAGGAGAGGAAAAGTTAGAAAACCACTCTGACCTAAAAAACAAGGTTAGCCATTGGCTAAATAGGCACAGGCCAATCCCTACTTTTTTAATGGCCAAATGAAATGAAATGAAATGAATGAGACTTATATAGCGCACGACTTACCCTGGGGCATCTCAGCGCTTGCTTAGGGAACCCGTCCTGGTATTCCCCTGTGAGATAACCCTGGCAGGGTATCCACAAGGTGAAAGTCAGGCATCCCACCGCGAGGGGCCGTTGTGGAGATTAAGCAAGCTATTGCCCAGAGTCGCAGAGTGTGAACCCGTGAGTCGAGAAGGCACCAGAGCGAGAATTAACGAGTCCGTGGAATTTTTTAGCCCAAGACCCGCCGAGGCGGGGAATTGAACCCTGGTCCCGGGCCGAACTCAAGCTCCAGGTCTGCTGCCTCTAACCCCTGAGCCACACTTCTCCACAAATACTTCATGTCAGAAGACTAAGCTGCGTGGGACAGAGGAAAAAAGATCAAGAAGGCGATTGCATTATAATAAACTTTAAAGATAAGCGTGTGGTAAACTATATTAGCGGTTGGAGGGAAGGTGACCTAGAAAGCAGGATCCAAACCGTAGATCTTAGTTACTTTTACACTCCTTCTCCCATGGCCCAATGTCATATGTACTCAAATTGTGCTCAAGGAAGAAGGTATTAGGAACCTTATGAAAACCATTTCACAATACCTACCTACAATCAATTTGATGCCTTCCATATCTAGGAAGGTCTTGAGGGCGTGGACGGACTTGATGAGGAGGGTCCACAATAGCTCACATCTCGTTTAAATCATGTAGTAGCATAGTAAATAGGGAACAGGTAAAGGCAGATACGCACTCTGCATTAGCTATATGGGATAGCTCAGATTTATTGATATCAAACACCTCAAGGGAAAGGTTCGAGATTGAAAATCACCCAGGACAATCAGCACCAGACAATGGTCCTCAGAATGACAAAAATCTAGCCAATTACCCACCCGCCCAAATATCACTAATTTCAGTTGCTAAAGCGACAGCAGAAGCTAGGAGAGAAACCATAAGCCTTGAAACAAAGTTAGTCTCCTGGAACATCGCTGGACTTAACAAGAATTTAGTAGATGGCTCCTGGAGTGAGTTCATAGACCAGTATGATATAATATTCTTACAAGAGACGTGGTCACAAGAATCCCCCCAGAGACTGGGTTACAAAAAATATAGTGTAAATGAGAGCAAGTGTGGTAGAGGCAGACCTTCAGGAGGTTTAGTCATTTGGATCAGTATCACCTTAGAAGTAGATATAATCCCTTTATGTATTGACTCCCCTGATATATTGGGGTTAAAAGTTGTAATGCGCGATAACAGACTAATATATCTATTCAATGTTTATAACAGGCCTCATAGCAGTAGTAAAGAATCACCAGTTATTGAACAACTGGACCACTGTCTAGCGCTATTAGAGACTGAGTCAGGTGTAATCTGCGGCGGGGATTTTAATTGCAAATACGAACCCTTGACAGGCATAGGTGACCTTTTTTGAAGAACAAACCTTAGCTTATAACATACCCTCTCTTGATTATAGTAGCAAGACAAAATGTACAGTAGCAGCGACACAACTCTTAAAATTAATAGTAGAGCACGAACTACGGGCGTGCACTGGTCACCTATCCTCAGATAGACCTGGAGGTTGTACATTCCATAGAGGTAATTACTTAAGCCAGATAGATTACATAATGCTGTCCCTACACCTATGGTACACTACAATAGATCTAAGGATTATTACCAGGGAGGAGAGCGACCATTATCCTCTAGAATTAGTACTAGAATCTGATCTGTTTAAAACTAGTAATAAACGAGAGGAAGAGAATATACTATCTACTGGAGAGCTACAAATAACTAATAATAGAAGAGCCATAAAATGGCCCTACATCCTAGCCAAAGACGATAAAATGGCAGATATTTATAACACATTCTCAGACATAGCTACTCCACTCCAAGAATTAAAAGAAGGAGACGATAAGGTGCTACAGTTACACTACACCTTAGTAGAAGCTCGACTCCTGTTACTGAAGAAATTGTACAAAAAGAAAGATAAAGGGTCCAGCAAGCACTATGAGATTGCCAACCCCTGGTACATTAAGGAATGTAGAGCAGCAAAAACGGAGCTTATACATGCCATTAAAAACAAGAGCTATTTAGAAATTAGTACGTATAGGCAAAAGTATAAAAAGTCACTATTAGAAGCTAGGATGGCCTGGGACAACGACTTATAATCGGACCTAATAGCTGCTGCTAGAAGTAAAGACCAAGCTGCCTTCTGGTGCCTTATTGCCAAGGAAAATAAGACCGGGAAAACTAATAATGATCTCTATCTAGATGAGAAAACCCGGGACGACCATTTCACAAATCTCTACCAGAATTATAGTGGGGATGATTGTACAATAAAAAATGGCATATATAACAACAGTTTGGCCACTGTACTGCACTTTAGCCAGGAGGAGACTACTAAAGCAATAGGTGCTATGAAAGCAGGGAAGGCGTCAGGACCGGATAGGATCCCAGGCGATTTAATAAAACATGACTTAGAAGTCTGGGGCCCTTATGTAAATTTTTTGTGCTGAGATAGTTACGATCTTTAAAAAGGGCAACCTCCAAGATCCAGCTAACTACCGCCCAATTAGTTTACTAGACATACTACAAAAAATTTATGCTAGGCATATTTTAAACAGATTAACAGAATGGATGGATGAGATGGACATTTTAACGAAGTTTCAAGCGGGGTTTAGAGCGAAAACAAGCACACATGACCAAGTTTTTAGGTTCATGTGTGTTTACTGGAAATACATTTTAAATAGGAAGGGCAGCCTTTATGTTGCTTTTATAGACTTAAGGGCTGCATTTGACCTAGTCCCTCGCTCTCAGCTATGGGAGACCTTAAAGAAAATTGGGGTCCCTTTGGAAATACTAAGGCAACTAATAAAGCTACATACTGGGAACTATGCCACAGTGTGTTGGGGGCCAGGGGGAGAATTAACAAAACCAATTCCGGTGGGAAGAGGAGTAGGGCAAGGGTGCGTATTTGCACCAACCCTTTTCTCACAATACGTAAACGATATCCCCGACTTTCTATCAGGAAGTACGCATGATTCTCCTCGTTTGGGAGGAGAGGTGGTATCGGCTTTATTATTTGCCGACAACACAATTTTAATATCTCAAACACCAAAGGGACTTCAATCACTAGTAGACACCTTCGATAGATATTGTTTACAAAAGGGACTTGAAATAAACTCCAGTAAAACGAAATACATGTCACTAAACCCCCACAAATCTTTTTTAAAAAACCTTGTTTTAAATAACCAGACACTGGAATACGTAGACAGTTTTAATTATCTAGGAATCAACTTGGATAGCAAAATGTCCTGGACAGGTTAAATTGAAAAAAGCAGGATTATGATGGTCCAGAACTGGGTACCAATCTTGAAAAAACATGAGGCTAGCACATGCAGAGCTGTTTCACATGCACTGGAGGTATTCAAATTCAAAGCACAATCTGCCACGCTCTACGGACCTGAGATTTGGGGCCACAGTGTAGGAAGAGCTTTGAGCGGGAAGAAAATACATTTTACAGGCAAATATTAAAGCTCCCCAATAGGACCCCTTTGCTGCCAGTTTCTTTCGATCTAAATATAACACGTACGGACCATCATGCGGCCTTAAGACCACTTTTGTTTTGGGTCAGGATCTGGATCACTCCCGAACTGAGCCATTATAGAACTGGCTTAGTTGAAATTTTAAAGACCAATCGAACCAAGGATATTCCATGATTAAATCACATTATGACGTGGTTGCAAAAGCTAGACCTACCACACTACTGGGACGACCCACAACAGCTACAACCATTAATTAAAAAACAGCTAAAAATGATATTTTGGGCCCAAATAAATAACAACTTAATACACAATCCATCTGTGGGGCCTCTAACTGTGAAATTTTTAGCATTTAAAGACGTAGCTTCCTTAGAGCCATTCTTAGCTAAATCCTTATACTTACAGTTTAGATATGGTATTTTGCAAATAGGCTCCAACACGGCTAGTTGGAAAGGAAACGGGGCGGGCTCAAGAAATACCACATGTTCTAAATGTGTAACAGCAGAAAATAGAAAATGAAGCCCATTTATAATTTTTTTGCCCAGCGTATACAACTGCCAGAAACCGCTGGATCATACCCCTATGCAAGCTTTTAGGCATAAGGCGTTATAGTGTTGTTGAGCGCATATTAAACACTGACTCATCACGAACTATGGTCTTTTCTGTAAGTTGATTCCTATTTAATGTATTCCTGATTAGGAAAAGAATGGGGTTGAAATTTTAGGGTTGCATGTTGCCCAAAATATTATCCCAAAGCTGAATTAACATAAGGTCTATTTTTATCTTTTTTAACTTTTGTGTGACAATTTCTTTAGCCATCCCCATCTATCCTCTGAGGTCACCTTGTGTATGATCTTTTTTAACAATGTAATATTTATAACTGTTCTTAAAACTACATATTGATGTATTAATGTATTATGATCTGGTAAATTTTGTGTGTGTAGTGGCTGTGCCACATGTTGACTATATCTTTGAAATGTAATATGTAGAAGCTGCACTGACCTGTAATGATTTTATGAACTGTATCTTTTATGGTCCAAGTGACTGAAAATAAAGAATAAATGAAATGTATGTTTTGAGTTTATAGATATATAAGTGCTTATAAAGCTATCCTTTTTTCTAGTTTTTATAGAATTAAAAACCGGTTATTGGTTTTGTATTTCTAAAATGACTCATGGTTGTACAGTAAAATGCAATAATTATATTTCTGTAATGTGTGCAGTGATATTAGCCCTTTAAGAGTAATTGATAGTGTTGTTTGTCTAGAATCAGACTTCTGTTCTAAATGTAGAATTTCCCAGTTAGTATACATACACTGCTGCATACACTCTGGGGCCGATTTACAAGCCCCTTGTGCCTTTTTGTTGCTCTACTGTGTCACTTTTTTGATGTAATGTTGGCAAAAAAAATGCAGCAAATTTCTTATGTATTTGTAAAATGAGTCAGGGTTGTCCACTGAAATGTAGTAGTACAGTTAGTTACCCGTTTCTAGACTAGTAAATGTGTTTTTGTAAAATGCAAGGTCTTATATTTTTTGTCTAGAATCACACTGTGCGTCTGTCTGCATTTAGCAATTATATTCGCCCCTTTTTCCACATACTCCCTCTTCTTTCATCATACACACCTCTCTCTCCTTATACTCCCTCTCTCTCCTCACACTCCCCTTCACTCTCCTTATAGTCTCCCTTCTCTCCTCATACTCTTACTTCTCTCCTTAAAGTCCCTCCTCTCTGCTCATAATCTCCACTCTCCTCATACTCCCCTTCTCCCCTTATAGTTCCCCGTCTCCTCATACTCCCCTCTCTCCTCATATGTCTCCTTTCTTTATACTCCTCTCTCTCTCTTCATACCCCCTTCAATTTTCATACTCTCCCATCTCTTCATACTCCTCCCTCACTCCTCATTGTACCTCCTCTGTCCTCATACACCCTCTCTCTTGTTATACTCTTCTCTTGTCCACATTCTCCCCATTCTCTTCTCATACTCTATCTTCTTTCCTCATACGTCCACCTCTTTCCTCATACCCCCTTCACTCCTGATACTCCTCCATCCCTTCATACTCCTCCCTCTCTTCATATTCCCTCTTTTCTACATACTCCCCCTCTCTCCTCATACACCCCCTCTCTCCTTATATTTATCTTTTCTCCACATTCTCCCCACTCGCTCCTCTTACTCCTCCCTCTCTCCTCATACCTCCCTCACTCCTCATACTTCCCCATCCCTTTATACTCCTCCCTCTCTTCTCATTCCCTCTTTTCCATCTATCCCCTCTCTCCTCATACTCCTCTCTCTCCTCATACTCCCCTCTCTCCCCTCATACTGTCCCACTCTCTCCTTATACCCCCTCTCTTCTGACATTCCCCTCGTTCCTCATTTTCACCTCTCTCTCCTCATACTCCCCCCTTTTCTCATATTTCCCCCTCTCTCCTCTTACTGTTCCCTCTCTCCTCACACTCCCTTTCTCCTCATATTTCCTTCTCTCGTCATACACCCCCTCTCTCCTTATATTTGTCTTTTCTCCACATTCTCCCCCTTTTACTCCTCCCTCTCTCCTCATATCTCCCTCAATTTTTATACTTCCCCCATCCATTCATACTTCTCCCTTTCTTTATATTTCCTCTCTTCTACATACTCCCACCTCTCTTCTCATACTCCTCTCTTTCTCCTCATATTCCCCCCTCTCTCCTTATACTCCTCCTCTCTTTCCTCCTTCTCCTTGCTCTCTCCACATATTCCTCCTCTCTCTCCTTATACTCTCTCCTCTCTCCTGATATTTGTCTCTCTCCTCATACTCCCCCCTCTCCTCATAGTTCTCTGTCTCTCCTTTTACTCTCCCCTCTCTCCTCATACTGCCTTTCTCCTCATATTCCCCCCTTTTTTCAAACTCCCTGTCTCTGTTGTCATACTCCCCCCTGTCCTCATACTTCGCCTTCTCTCCTCTTACTCCTGCCTCCCACCTCATACCTCTCCTTTAACAATTCCCCAGTTACTACACATTGACTGCTGCATACAACATGGGGTAGATTTGCAAGCCCCTTACGCCTCCTTGTTCTTGTATTGTGTCACTTTTTTGATGTAATGTTGGCAAAAAAAAAGAGAAAATTGAATTTGTATTTGCAAAATGCGTCAGTGTTGTCCACTGAAATGTTGTAGTTGTTTACATGGAATGTGTGCAGTCACTTAACTGTTTTAAACTTGTAAATGTGTTTTGGTAAAATATAAGGTTGTGTATTTTTTGTCAAGAATCAGACTGTGTGTCTGTGTACATTTAGAAATTATATTGGCCCTTTTTTACCATTCTCCCCCTCTCTCCTCATACACACCCCTCTCTCCTTATACTCCCCCCTCTCTCCTCACACGCCTCCTCTGTCTCCTCATACTCTTCGTTCTCTCCTCATACTCCCACCTTTCTCCTCATACCCCCTTTACTCCTCATACTCCTGCATCTTCTCATACTCTTCACTCTTTCCTCATAGTACCCCTTCTCTTCTAATACACCCCCTCTCTTCTTCTACTTCCCTTTTTCTGCACATTCTCTTTTTATACTCTCCCTTCTCTTCTCATACAGACCCCTCTCTGCTTATACTCATCTTTTCTCATCATACTTGCCCCTTTTTTCATAGTCCACCTCTCTCCTCACACTCCTCCTCTCTCTCCTCATATTCCCCCTCTCTCCTCATATTCGTCTTCTCTCTCCTTATACTCCCTCCTGTCACCTGATATTCTCCTCTCTCTTCTCATACTCCCCCCTCTTCTCATATTTCCCGCTCTCTCCTCTTACTGTTCCCTCTCTTCTCATACCCCCTTTCTTGTCATATTCATTTCTCTCCTCATACACCCCCTCTCTCCTTGTTTCTCTTTTCTCTACATTCTCTCCACTCTCTCCTCATACTTCCCCATCCCTTCATACTCCTCCCTCTCTTCATATTCTCTCTTTTCCACAAACTACCCCTTCTCTCCACAATACTCCGCTTTCTCTCCTCATACTCCCCCCTCTCCTCACACTCTCCCTCTCTCTCCTTATACTCCCCCTCTCTCCTGATAATCACCCTCTTTCCTCAGTCTCATCTCTCTCTGCTCATACTCCTCCCTGTCCTCATACTCCTCCCTGTCTCCTCTAACTTCTCCCTCTTCCTCACACTCACCATTCTCCTCATATTCTCCCTGTCCTCAAATCCCCCCCTCTCCTCATACTTCTTACAGTCTTCTTATAGTACCCCCTCTCTCCTTATACAACCCCTGTCTCCTTGTATTCTTCTTTTCTCTACATCTTTCCCCTCACTCTTCATATTCCATCCTCTCTCTTCATACACACTGCTCTCTCCTTATACTCCCCCTTTCTCCTCATACTCCTCTCTCTCTCCTCATACTCCCCCCTCTTTCCTTACACTCTCCCTCTCTCTTCTTAAACTTCCTCCTCTCTCCTGATATTTCCCCTCTTTCCTCATTCTCACCTCTCTCTACTCATACCCCCTGTCCTCATACTCCCCCCTGCCCTCATACTCCTCATACCTCCCCTTAACAATTCCCCAATTATCATACATGCACTGCTACATACACTCCAGGGCAGATTTACAAGCCCCTTGTGCCTCTTTGTTGTTCTATTGTGTCACTTTTTTGATGTAATATTTAACTCTGGGCGGAGAACTATGCTCCGCTCGCGAAGTTTGCGAATTTTTGGCAACTTCACAGTGAGCGCGAAATTGTCGACTACTTCGCAATCTACAGCGTAGCGTAGTAGTTTTTCTTCCCTGCGCACTCAATAGCATTTTTGTGTGCGCGGTAATGACTTACTGTGGTTCTGCGTTCGCTTTCTCACTTTTCTCTCCCGGTCGCGTTCGCTACGATGTTTGGAATCCGGCCGCACAATCCCATGCGACTGTGAGAACGCGATAACGTCATTTGGACGCGTGAACACGTCATTTGGACGCGCGATCTTCCTTGCAGCGCCATGCTGGTAAGATCGCGTTTCTGAACACGCAGAAACTGCAATCTGGCACAGAATATCTCTCGAGCATGTTAAAACCTTCTCAAAAATGATCCTTTTGCTCAGGAAAACCCCTCAGATTGTGATTTGGCTGTATTTTTTTGGCAAGGAGTCCTCTTTTTGTTTCCACTCTTTTTTCAAGAGAAAGGTAGTGCCCCTGAGTCTCCAACTTCCTGTTCCTGTCCACCAGGCTCCTCCCAGTGCTTTGTCCATGTGGTGTTCACTTTCATTTGGATTTGGAACTGGAAGGATCACTCTTTGTGTATGTCTGCTGCATCATAGCATTTGATTGGATTTATTGAGAAATTTGGGATTTGAACTTTTCTTTTACAAGTAAGTTTGAGGATTGAGAATTGGTGTACTGTAAATGTTTTTTTGTTTTTTTTAACTACACTTTTCTGTGTTTCTCAATCTTTCTTAAAAAATATTATTGAGGGAGGCCTGTACTTTCATGAGGGGCCAAGTTGTATGTCTTTGAAATTTCATCCAGTAGGCCAAGAGGTACCCACAGGTCCAACCATGTTTCTGTGGTGTCTGTAAAACATCATGGATGGCATTGAATTCAATTGCAAACTCTGTTGTAGTGAAATTTAATTTTATTTAGTAAAATTAGGTAACCCTAGTAGTTCATGTAGTTAGTGTAGGCCTGCTTGAATTCATTTACTTTCGGTGGGTGGCTTGGCCAGGTGGTGGCGGCCATTTTGTGTTTTAAGCCAGTGTGTTTTTGCCATAGGCCTCCAAGCTTGTGGCCTACTCTGCGAGTAGGCCTAAGGGTACTACTAGAGTCATCATCATGGGTGCATGAAAGTTGTTCAACTGTTATTGTGGTGTTTAAGTTGTAATTGTAACATCATGTAGTTCATGGATGGCTTTGGGGGATTGATTAGCAAAATGTGTTTTTGGTGTTGAATTTCAGATTTTTGGTGTGTGTTGAATAATATGGCTTTTTCTGTGCACTAGGCAACCCTACAATTCAGCTCGCTTAGTTTTGGTAACTTTGCACAGTGCGACTACGCGACCTTACAGTTTTTGTCTTCTTCGCACGCTCAATGTGCGTGCTCGGGCACGGGATAACGACGTTTTGTACAATTCACGCTGCTGAACACGCCGAATTTGCAATCTTGCGAGCAATATGTTTTGAGTTGCATAAAACCTTCTCAAAAATGTTGATGCTGTTCATTTCGCTAAAGAAACTCCTCAGGTTGTCATTTGGTTGTAGTTTTTGGAGCATGGACCACTTACTGTTTCTGCCCTCTATGTACTTTGTTGTTTGAGGGTGACCTGACCATGTGGGTGGCGGGGAGGCCATTTTGCGAAGCCAAGCATTGTCCTTTTGCCGTAGGCATGTATTGTCTGTCTTCTCTTTCTTTTCATGTTGGTGGGGATTGCCAGGCCATGTGGGGGCGACCATTTTGTGTGACCTTCCATCGTGCTTTAGTTTTTTCGCAAGCCGACAAACTTGTGATTTCTTCTGCCAGTAGGCCTAGAGTCCCAGAGGTAGTCAGCGGGGGTGCTTGATGTAGCGGTTTCCATTTTGTCTGTTGAATTTAACATCATTTAGGGCGTGGATGGCAATACATTGAATTTCCAAATGTGGTGTTTGGGGTGTAGTTAACTGTTTGGGTATGAGTAAACAGCTGTAAATGCCTTTGTTGTTTGTGTTGTTGTTGTGTAACTTTAAAACTTTTTATCCATGGGGATTTTCTTTTTTGTGCATTAAGCTGTGATGTGTAACAGGCATCCTCCTTTTTCTGGCCATATACGGTTATAGATTCTAGACCTGCTTGAATTTATTTAAATTGTATGTACTTTCTTGTTGGTGGGCTGACCATGGGGCTGGTGCCCATTTCCATTTGGTGAAGCCATGCATTTTGCTTTTCCCATAGGCCTGCTTTGTCTGTTTTTTATTCCTTTCTTATTTTTTTATTCCTTTTCTTATTTTTTTTGTGACCGCCTGTCCATGTCGTGGCGGCCATTTTCTGGTACTAGTAGCCACTGTGTTTTTGCCATAGGCCTCCAAGCTTGTGGCCTACTCTGCCAGTAGGCCCAACGGTACTACTAGAGTCATCATCATGGGTGCATGAAAGTTGCTCAACTGTTATTGTGGTGTTTAAGTTGTAAGTGTAACATCATGCAGGTCATGGATGGCTTTGGATTGATTGGCAAAATGTTTTTGGTGCTGAATTGCAGGTTTTGGGTGTGTTGAATAATATGGCTTTTTCTGCGCACTAGGTAACCCTAGAATTCAGCTCGTGTAATTTTGGTAACTTTGCCAAGTGCGACAACGCGACCTTACAGTTTTTGCATTAAGCTGTGATGTGTAATAGGCATCCTCCTTTTTCTGGCCATATAGGTATATAGCCCTGCTTGAGTTTATTGTTTTCTGGCCTTTACCCATGTACCTGTGATATGTGCCCATGTGGCTGGGAGCTGTGGTGGTAGTGTGCTGTTTTGTTTTTGACAAATTGGCCTGTGTCTTGCCATTGTTCCTGTTGGCTTACTACTGTACACATCCCCATTGCTATCTGCTGCAGGTCACTGATGCTGCATCCATCCGAAATGATGCACAAATTAAGGATAAACAAGTTCCACTACATTTGCATTTTAGTTATTTGCTATTCTTACTCTTACTGAGTGTACTAATACTTCTAGTAGTAATTAAAATGAAAGCTAAAAAAATTCCACATTCGACTGATGTTATTCTGCCTTCTTTGCTTGTAGGTACACAAAAGACTGAAGAGGATGTGTCTGTCATCATTCATCGCCTGTTCTACTGCCAGACGGACGTCCTTTTGTACTACGTCACGTGTGGTGTGACTCACCTGACCAGACATCATTCTCAGCAACTTGTGCAACTGAGTGCTGCTGCTGACATCTGAAGAAGATGGGCCCAAAGAAAGCAGGTACCAGGTCCTCCAAGACCAAGAAAGTTGCTGAGAAGAAGGAAGAACAGAAGAAGGAAGAGACACAGGGGCGTAGCTAGAGCTTCTGGCGCCCAGGGCTATCCCTCAGATTGCCGCCCTTGGCTGCGGGGCTGGGGAAAAAGGACGGGGACGAGCGGGGTGGATTGGCAGGTTTCAAGTTACAACGCCACTCTCTACTCCACTGCAGGTGAAAGCAGAGGTCGGAGCGGAGGTGCTGTGTGGGTCCACCCACTATTTTGACAGGGTGAACACCGTCCACCCTGCCAAGAAATTGGGCCACACAGAAATATGCTGAACTAGATCTGGTGTCATTTTCAGACTCCTAGACACGTTCAGTAGCACCTGCACAGTCTGCTTTTTATTCCCATTAGAAACATGCTAGCAGCTAGGGAGCTTTTATATCTTAACCTCCAGCTGGGCCAAAGATAAAGGCCAAGTTGAGGGGCCAATAGGCCTCCTTTTGATGGAGTGGCCTGGAACCTCACACTTAAATGTAAATGCAACAGAGGGAAAAAAATGCACACAGCTTGTTATCTCTTCACAGGTACTTAAGAGAGGCTTGCTTTTGACTTTATTAGGTCCATTTATGTAAGTGCATGAACTGTAAGAATGTCATATCTGTTGACCTGTCACAGTATTTACACACAATTTAAATAGCACTATTTTCATGCAAGTGTATAAATCAGTGTATAAGATGAGTTGCATGAGTCAATGAGGGTTGAAAGATATAGCAATCACATATCCTACTTAGCTCACTGTGCTATATTGAAAGGCTTACTGTTTATGAACTGCAAGTAACGAAAGGATCTGTGTTCAAAGCAGTAACCTGCTTACCTTGTTACATAAAAAAAACATTCTATCATCTGCATATTACATGATATGCTTTGCCAGCACATTAACCTTCTATACAACTTCGAGTCAGATCTGGAACTACACAAAACAGAAATCTCTCCATGAAATACTTTAACCGCCTGGGTTATCTCACCAATTTTTATTTCATGATATATACTGGGCACCTCTACAGCAGATGTCTGTCCCTATAGAAATATTAGAAAATGCAGACTTTGTAACCAATTAAGCATAAAAGATCTACCAACATGCTTCTCCTTGCTGCCTAGTTCTTTAAGCAGGGTTTTAGAACATTTTTAACATTAGTTGAGGCATCAGGATTGTGCCACTTTTTTTAGGCACAACCCCAAAGCAAAATCGAATTTGCTAAATCTCATAATGCACTTAAATGCACTCATGATATGTAATGTAACTTACTGTCACTTACTGTGATGCCATGTGTGAGGTCATGTGTTGTGACATCACAGGCTGTGATGGCACACATTATGATGTTACTTGACTAACTAGGTTAGTTCCCCCCCCCCCACATGCTGGAGTTACAAGAAAGCCCATAGCTTAAAAAAATACAATTTACATATTTTTCCCCACAGCACAGGCAGTTTCATGCTTTCTCATCCACCACATGCATTTCAAAAAGGCCTGCCCCGGGCCCATCCCTCTGGGTAACTTCATGTGGTGTCAGTCATCCAGCACTGTAGTCCAGCAATCATTCGAGACTCCTTTGAAAAGCCTCACCACCGACCCACCTGTGGCCCCCAGGTCAAAACTAAAGATCCTTCCAACTCTCAGTGTCACCCATATCCAATAAGTGATACCTTAAACTGACAGCCACCCTTACGTTAAGTTCCTACTGCTGCTGTATAGAACAGAGGAATACAAATTCAAATTTAATTCATTTTCACTTACCTTATTTAGGCTGTCAGTGTCATAGCTGCCATGGTTTCAGATTGCTATGTGTGACATTTTTAGAATTTCAGTATAATAATGAGTGACATTTCAACGATTAGGAGTGACACTTTCTCCCGAGGTAAGAATCAAGCAAAGACGACAAGGGAAGCATATAAATATCAGAATTAATACCCATTTGAGCAATAGGAACTCTAATAATATCTTACAACTGCTGCACAGAAACCACAATTCGATGCCAAAAAATTCAGCCCATACTGTGAACCTGTCACACCTACACTTCAGGGTGTGTACGGGAAGACAGCGTGCATATGTGATTTTACTGCATGAAAGGTTTGTGGTAATATAAGAAAAATCAAGAGTACAACCCAGTGCAGCAAACCCAACACATCCAGAAAAAAGCTGAAAACAATCAGCCCAAAACTATCACTTCAAGGGTTGCATTGGAAGCAGACATGATAAGAAAACTACCACCTCAATGTCTCAACGTGGTATAGTGGGGAGAGTGCATGTATTTAAAATTGCTGCAGGACATTTTTTTTATAAAGTCAGGAAATCAACAGTAAAACCCTGCGCAAGAAATTTAACAGGTCAAAAAATGTCAGCCCACACACTGGCCTGTTCAAGACCTTGGTTTCTCCAAATTGATTGTTTTCCCTTTTGCAGTTTTATGTAGCACCGGCTCAGAAAAAAGGTATTGAATGGCTTTAAACGAGCACCAGTTACATTTCATGAGCACAGGGAGTTATTTGCCCCAAATCACAGGATGTTCAGACTATGCCGGGAGTCAAACCTCTTTCGGTGACTGCTGCTGGCGTAGAACAGGTCGGCCACGATACACTCTCCCTGCAAGATCAGTGGCACCACAATCAGTGGAGCTAAGTCGCCCCGGCCCAAAACAAGTTTGCATGCTGTAGCAGAAACCTATTGATACAGGCTGCCTCATTGCACAGTTCTCGGTTACACGGCCGCAGGCAGATCGGGAAGACCGCTGCGCCTGCACATTGTTAAAGGCATAAAGTTAAGTACAATTAGAATTTAGAACCTTACTTATTTGCGAGGTGAGCCGGTGCCCCGCCAACAGGCCAGCCATGTCTGGCTCGCTGTCATGCTTACTCCTGTGGCAACCAAAGCCAGGCCTCGTGATTCTGGCAGGTACTGTATACGGTAGTGGACTGGTGACAGTGACCTGGGCTGTTCCTGCGGCCTCCGTGGTCCTCTCTCAGCCTGGCCGCTGGTGATGGGTCAGGTCAATCTGGTCGTGGTGTGGGTGCCTGGATCGATGTAATGAATAAATACTGCCACTGTACGAGGGCCTCTTTCATTTCGCCAGAAGGAGACACTTTCACAAGACTGCCGCCGGTAGTAATGATAATCCCGCTCGCGGGATCATAACCGCTGCAGTGCCATGATTGCCCACTAGTTTAAACTCCAAAACATGTAGCCTTTTCGCGCGGCAGACGTTTTTTTCTCTTAAACAAGATGGCTGGAAACGGAAGTAGCC
Source organism: Lissotriton vulgaris (assembly GCF_964263255.1). Taxonomy (NCBI): domain Eukaryota; kingdom Metazoa; phylum Chordata; class Amphibia; order Caudata; family Salamandridae; genus Lissotriton; species Lissotriton vulgaris. The sequence goes on from NC_141700.1 coordinate 210,003,039, forward strand.
ATTGGGCATCCGGGCACTGACTCCTGACGAGGTTTCTGTACTGCGGGTTCTGATGAGATTGCGAGTCAGTGGCATCTGAAACAACTATGCCTGGTCACGGTGGTGCATGATTTTCTTGGAAGCAGGTGCGCTTCCACTTTCAGATATAGGTGCATACTGGCTGCTCAGCAACAGCCGCCACATGGGCCTACCACCCCAAAAATAGTGCCGCCTGGTATAGTAGTTGTTCAACAACCACCGCCCGCAATAGTAGATGCTCAACGAAAAGAACAACCACAACCACCGCCTGCAATAGTTGTTGTTCAACAACCACCACCCGCAATAGTAGTTGTTGTTCCTCCCAAAGTCGGGGCAGTTCAGGAAATTGAGCCTGATGCCGAGCAAGAAGAAGAGGAAGCACCTCATGCAGGAGATCTATTGTTTTCGAAATACCCACCAAGGAATAGGAGGGTTAGTCCATAGAGGTCTTCGCCAATCATCCCTTCTGATGATCTTGATCTCAATTGGGTGCTACAACAATCTGAGCATGAGAGGGAGAGACATCCCAAGAAGACCAGGCTAGGGAAAAGGAAGGTTCCAGGAAGCATTACACTTATGGAGTGCGATGTTGAAGAGCCGGATAATGATGGTGATGACGAGTCAGACCCAGTCATCACAAGCATTACTCCTGGGCCTGAGAACATGGAGACCAACATTTTAACCCTAGCGAGAATGGCTGCGACTAGTAGTAATGTAGCACGCATACCTTCAACACAGGCCACACCAAAACTACCTCCAGCTTCAATTTTTACATTTGCACAGGGCCGGCAGCGTCCTACATCCAGCACAAGTTCCACCTCAGCAGAAGTAGGTAGTGGTACTACTGCGCAGCCACATAGTGAAATTCAACACACAACCTCCAGTTCATCCGGCATTGGAAGTGGCACCTCTAGCAGGAGACAAAAGTTAAGCTCCCCAGTGTGGGACTTCTTTGCAGTTAGCGCAAATGAGGACAACATTGCTATATGCTCCATTTGTCATTCCTCTGTTAGTCGTAGTAAGCTTGGTACAAACTATGGTACCGGAGGCCAAATGACCCATTTGAAAAAACACCACGCAATCAAGTGGGATGAACACCTACGTAGCATAAAAGCAGGAACCATTAATGTTGGTGGGGAAGTAGTAAAAGGTCCATTCACGGTCGAACAGGAAGAAGAGGGAGACATTCTATCTGGTAGTGGTACACAAAGTACCCCTGTCCCCAGCACTGCAGTGGTAGAGCCCACATCCTCCGCATCAGCAACATCTCAGTGGCACCAGAGTAAGAGTAACCCGGAGACACCAAGGAGTACGGGTGCGAAGTCTGCGACGCGAAGTAGTGCATCGAGCATAACTGAAGGAAATACCAAGCAGCGTACCATTCTTAGCATGTTTAGGCAGGAGGAAAAGTACGAGCGCAACCACCCAAAAGCACGTTTGTACAATGCTAAGCTTGCTAAAATGTTAGCACTGGACCTTCTGTCTTTTTCTTTTGTTGAATGGTTGGTTTCCTGGAATTTGTGACAACCCTCTGCCCAAAATGGAATGTTCTCAGCCGCTACTATTTTTCCAGAGTTGCTGTTCCAGCACTACATCACGACGTGCTGGAATTGCTTTGAAAAGCCTTGCAGCAGAGTGCTGTTCATAGTATCCACCTGAGAACAGACATGTGGACCAGTTGCCAAGCCACTGATTACATGTGCATCTCTGCACACTGGATCTCTTTTTCAGGTGTTAGAGACAAGGTATCTGCAGGCATTGACACTGCGGAGATTTTTAATGGTACTCGCAGACATGAAACTGTAGCCATGTTTGCTATGGAGAAATAGCATACTGCTGCAAACATTTTGGCTGAGTTTAACAGCAAAGTTTTTGAATGGCTGCGACCAAGAGGCCTTAACATTGGTTTTGTTGCCACCGACAATGGCAGTAATGTAGTTAAGGCCATGCAAGATGGTCACTATTTCAGGGTCCCGTGTTTGGCACACTGCATTAACATTAACATTAACATTAACAAGCGAAGTCAGCAACTTAATGGCCATTTGCAGAAGAATCTGCATGCATTTCAACCATTCTTTGAAAGTCCAGAGGCAGCTACGGGTCATTCAACGTGAGTATAAAATGCCAGTCAAAGCACTCATCCAGGAGGTCACAACACGTTGGAACTCTACTTATTAAATGCTTGATTGGCTGTTTGAGCAGTACATACCACTTAATGCTTATGCCATGACCATTGAGATGTGGCAATGGGACCTCATTAAATGCCTGACAGAGATGCTACTTCCTTTTGAGGTCTTCACACGTGCAGTCAGCAGGGAGGACTGTACTATGGGCCAAGCTATCCCATTGTTGTACATGCTAGAGCAAGAGCTGAAGGAGGTGTCTGAAACATACGAAGGTGTTGAAGGAAAACTTGAAGCATGTTATTTGGCGAAGGCCTTAGCCGGCCGCTTATCTGAGAATACAAGGATTCAAAATAAGATTGTGTCACATCAACATTACATTACTGCCACAATTTTGGATCCACGGTACAAATTATTTGTGAACAGAAATGCAGTAATTCCTTTTTCAGAAGGGGATGTTGCCAATTACAAAACTGTAATAGCTGAGGAAGCCACTGATTTAGAAAACGAACGGCTCTCAATTAGAGGCCTGCCAGTGCCAGCCCAGGACAGTGCAAGTACTACTGAGCATCCTACAGAGTCAAGTTCTTCTTCACAGCATGAGAGCAGTGCGTTTGTTTCCCAGCAGTCACCAACACTACCAATAACAACAACAGCACCAACAGGATCTGATTCATCAGACACAACCAAAAAAATAGCTGCTTGGTTTCTACAGAACGGGATGGGTAAGTCCGTTGCTGTCGCAAAGCCAAAAGAGGACAAGCAAACCGGAGCACCACTGAACATTGAGCGGATGGTCCAGGCATATCTGGATGACACAACAGAGGTGTTCATGGAGCAAAGCCCATTGGTGTATTGGTATAGGAAAAGAAGCGACTGGCCAGTGCTCAGCAGGCTGCCAATAAAGTATCTGGCTTGCCCTGTTGCAAGTGTCTCTTATGAGCGTGTTTTCAGTGCTGCTGGTGCCATTGTAACTGAGAAAATGACCAGTCTCTCGCCCAAAAGCGTGGAGAGGTTAACCATGATCAAAATGAATCAGCACTTCATACCACCGGACTACAAAATACGTGAATCACAGCTGGAAGAGGAGAGCGAGTCGGAAGACATAACTAGTGGGTTACATGACCTACTTCTGTCAGAAGAACCAACATGGTTTGAGGACGAGCTCCTCTTCCCTCACAACTAGGCTTTTGAATTGTTACATTCTCCCTTCCTTTATTTGTGTGTATCTTTATTTCTGGTTTAAACTTCAAAACCAACACCATCCTTTCTCTTACTTTGAATTACCTATTGGAGCTGCACATCTGTGCATTAACAGTGCACTCAACTCCTCAGAGTCCTGCTTCATCTTCCTGACTCACCCTAAATACATTTCCATCTTGCCATACATTGTATGGAGATAGAGAATAGTACCATACTGTAGCCTCTAACAGTCCCTCCATAACAAGTGAAACTTACATGACTATAGCCATCTTTTGTTTTGTTTCCAATCTGAAACGCATCACTGTCTTAAGGCTACCACCTCTGTCTGCAGGCATACACAACTCTTCAGTGTCAGAACTTGAGCAGGGCTCCAAAATTAAAGTAAACTCGTCATCACTTTCAGAAGGCTCTGCTGCATCTGTGATCTGACAGCCACAGAGAAGAGAAATACAGGTATATGAAATGAATGATGCCATACATTGCATTGGATACTTGCTGACTCTGAGCAAATGTGCATGAAGTAAATCTATACTAGTATAATATAATAGTTTAATATAATAACAAAGTACTTGTGTCTCAAGTGATGGTCAATGTGTCCATGTTGTTTAATAATATGTATCCAATTGTACTCCTACTATTGCAGGTGCAGTCTGGACTTAATCGTAGTCACTCACTACAGACTGAGTTGCTGTTGGTGGTCTGTTGGACAACACGCACACGTGCCACACCGGATGATGATGACCACCATACCATCTTTGCACGCTGTCAGTCAGTTTGATCTGAGATGATTGATGGAATACGGTCAGGAAGTGGAATACAAGGTTAACACAACCTATGAACAAGAACCACAGGAGACCTAGGCTACATGTGTGTACAGTGGTGGAATAGAATAGTGGTATGATTGACTGACAATGGCGTATTGATTTAATCACTTGATTTGGAAAATGCTAGGTTGCTGTATATGCCTTTTGTCTGGAACTGTGAAAAATTTAGGTAAATGGAGTTTGGGCCACAGACTCACATCCCGGTGTTGTGGTGTGGTCCTGTAACTGTTCTGTGCTGGCTCCTATCTTGTTGTTCTTTTAGATGACTGCTGTGCAACTAGAAGAGTAGAGTTACACAATGTATTCAAGCCGCCTCAGTCTGAAAGTCTTCCCGCTCACGAGTCTTGTCTTTTTTGCTCTACACCGTAATTGATTTTTATGTTTTCATTCAGTTAACTTATTTTGTAATACCCCATTTCTTTTTTCATCAACACTTACAGGCCGACCTTTCACCCAGCGCAATTATACCTGGAGCAACAACTCACAGTTACCTTACCAATCCTCCTCATCATCCAGCCAGAGGCACCCAAGAATGATATTCAGTCACAGTGTCCATGGAAGGGAGGACAAACATGAATGACGAGATACAACTACACATTTGGACCTGGCTAATACATTAACTTTAGTATCATTTCCATACATTTTTTGGCTTCCTTTTTCCTCTTCATTTATTTTACGCTTGTGTTTGGTAATTGATTGTTCACTTAAACTATTTCTTAATTTTCTGTGCTAGCTTTCAACCCGCTACAGCAGGTATTACGGTTTCTCAGAGGGCATACAGCCTAGGCAAAAGTCATATTCATATCATATTTCATATTTCATACATAAGAAATACTTCCTTTGAATTGTGTAGTAGTAGTTAAGTACCATTCATTATATATTATTAACCATCAAGTTATAACTTATCTTCATCATGCATGCATTTAGATTTTCTTACTTTAATTTAGATTTATTGGGTAGTAGTGGATCATCAATCATCGCCTTCATTGTTTTGCTTTTGTTGTCTACATGCGTACTGTATTTCTTTGTCAAACCTTTCCCAATCCCCCGTTAATATCCATTCATCAAACCCTAACCCTCTCCCCCCGGGCTGTGTGGTTTTATTTTGAGGTGTGATGTTACTACATTAAATCTACAACAACAATTGATCACACGCTTGCTGGGTGGTGAAAGCAACACTAATGAAATCAAATGTCAACGAGGCAGGGCGAGGCTCTTCTTCTGCTTGCCCACCCAAGCTCACTGTAGGTACTAGTGTACAAGGCAATTAATTTCCCAAAGTGACCCAACAAATAAATCTAAATAATTGGTGGCATTGTTTGAATTTAATTTTACAGCATTTAAGTTTACGAATTGGATTGTGTTTTATTGACTCCTTCACCATGACTGCAGTTATCTTCTTGTACTTGGCAGTCCCCAACACCATAGATTTATTTGAGTTTAGCAGTTGCAATATTGTTTTTATTTATTTGTCAGTCTTATGTACTGTATTTTTCTACTTCTCCCACATTCTCTCTCAGGCAAATGACTGTCTCTTTGTTTTTGTTTGCCAATGCTAGTGCCAGTGTCTAGTCTACTACTACCATCACACAACCCCGGCATATTCTCCGTTGTCTTGGGAAACCATGCAGCCCTTCGGGTGCCAAACTTAATCATCATCAATCACAGGTAAGAAGAGAAGTTTGCTGGGAAGTATAATGGAGGAGAGACTGGTAGTACTAATAGGACAAATATAACTCAGTGAGGGGTACCGCATCTATCTGTTTGCATGTTACACATGTGGTCAATTAATAAATTATTTAAATCAAACAGTGGCCGTGCCCAGCATCTAGAGTAAACCTTGTGACGTACAACAGTAACCCCACCACAAAACAACATCATATGTGCATGTTGAAAATAAATAACATTTATTCATGTACAATAAGAAATATCCTCCTAGTCCTATCCCACCCATATCCCCACCCTAACCCCAACCAATGTCCAAGTGCAAAGAATGTCCCACAAAATTAACCCCAACACACAATTCCCACCCACCAACAAAAGTATTAAAAAAGGGGCCAATGAACAGGGTCCATTATAATCGGCGGGCTTTGAGGTATTTGTCCACTATTATTTTGATGCGCTCCTCTAATTGGTACGCCCACTTGACCACCCGGAGGAGAAGTTGTTTCCGAAATGCACGGCACCTACATTTGCATCTTTGATGTGGGGTGCGGCAGATTTTGTGAAATGCCAGCGGTGAGGGGCTGCCTGACCACGGCGCCGTACTCATGCAGGTGGGGCCTGGCTGGGGCCTGGGGCATTGGAAGAGGCAGCAGCTGCTGCCACCGCCTCGTCGTCCTCCTCCTCCTCGGCCTCAGCCACCAGCCGGCGGTACTCATACACACGGGCCTGCAGTTTCATTTGCCGGGGACTGGCTGCCAACTCCTTCCATGATGGTTTTTGGGAAGGAGTATGAGTATCTATAAAAAAAGAAACAGAATTGTAACTGAAACTCTTCAAAATTAATTCAACGCATAGTGGCATAGTAGCACTACCAAGCGCAGTACATTCAATTGGTGGCAACTTTTAGTATCTATCTATTATATCCTCCTGCTTCCCCTGCCTGCAACATTTGTTGAAGTTTTTTCCGGCATTATACTTGCCCTAGTACTATGGGGGGACTTCAGTACACAGAAGAACACCAGTCTTTTTTGTCTCTCCTTTTATATTTTCAAAGTAAGACTCTGCTTCCAGTGACAGTCTCCACCTATGATGAATACAATGCATCGAGGGGGCATCCATCCATTAAAAGTAAATGTCTATCATTCTTTATTATCGCCTTAGCTGGTTTCACTTTCACCAACAACCACCCATGCGTCCACTCCTTCCTTGCCTTGGGTTTGATTGACACAGACTCCGCTCATGATTCTTGCTATCCACTATATCCATGCACCCATATTGTTTTGCCCAATCAGGCATGCATCTTCTTTCACCTTTCAGTTCTACCCATCCTTCAACAACCCATCCATTGGATTCATATCAGCCACGTGCATGAACCTTCCAAAGTATCCTTCTATGGTATTCTTATTACATCTCTTTCGTCCTTCCTCCTTCCACCCTAGTTCACTTCTTTCCCTTTTTGTTCAACACATCCCTCAAGGTCATCTGATCTGACTTTTAGTCTTCTCCATAACTTTCACAGCTGAGTTGGAGTCTGATAGAAGAGGCTTTGTTTACTCAACTCACGCTGGTAATGCTGCAAAGGGTGTCTTCTTCAACCATTGTATATTGTCCAGTACAACTTCAATCATACTTTCCTAATAAGTATCATAGCACAGTGAGGGAAATGTTCCCCTTCCACCTAGTAATGCAAATAAGTAATGAATATAACTTACCACCGCCCACCGCTGACGTTTCCTCCCCCACTGGTGCTCCTGCAGGTGCCGCAGCCACTGTCCCCTTCTGGATGGCATTAGCATCGCCGCTGGCCCCATCGGCACTGGTGGTTGGTAGTGATTGTGCACCTATAAAAGCAAGTACACCTTTTTAGATGCCTGCACACCTCCCCCTATTTTACTATTGTACATTTTTCACCAGGAAGGAAGATTGAAAAAACAGTTACGTACAACATAAATCGTTGTAACCAGTCCACATTGCGTACTACTGTACAGCAGTCATTAAACAGAGTTTAGTTTTAATGTATTAGATGGTCCCTAGGGTCATCTAATCTCTACTCCTACTCTAGTCTTTGAAAAGTTAGCCTGAGCCATGTAACCATTTTAGATCCGGGTCTACTGTTCTGCCCATGTTACCTTGCAGCTTGTTGCACAGTAAGAAAGACACCTTTGAGGCCACATGAGTGTTGCATACAACTAAAGAGGTTGACAAACAAGTATTGTTTGTCCCTTTTGCTTATCCATAATGTTACACTTTTTGGCATGACTGCTAAAAACTTGCATAGTTGTATTCACTGTCTAACGTGCACCATTTTTCTCATAGGCAGATGAGAAGATTTCCTTCTACGAACCAGAGATTTGCAGAGCTTTCGAAAGATGCATGTGTAAACAGTATACGTTCAACGGTGAGGGGTCTCCCACAATTCCCACAGTTCTCAATCGTGCACTAGTTGTACAAAATGTATAGTATTTAATCTTCTTTATTTTGCATGGTGGAGCTGGATGATTTTCATGGAACAACGTACACGTTACAACAATACAAAGTTTGTTATTAAAAAAAATAACGTTTTTGAACTTGCACATAGACTCTGTGGTATATTTTGAGTGTCTGGGGTGTTGTGGACTTAAACGAGTGAGTGAGCGAAAGGGTGCTCTTTTGTTCTGGGTTGTGTAATAAAATCATTGGGTATATCTAACTATCTTCGTGTGGGGGGTTAGGAGTGGGACAAATGACTATGGCTGAGACACTTAGGTACGTAGACGGTCAGTGAATATTGGGTTCTTCTGACTGAGTTCTGTGACTAGGGTGTAAGGTCCAACCTCCCTATCACCAACATCCTATTTTCTTTTGCATAGTTCTGTATGTGGCTGTGCAGAGAATACCCACAACAGTAGTAGTAGTATACTAACCTAACAAAAATTAGTAGGCAAACATCTGGTTGCGCATTTTGTTGGTGGGAATTGACAAAGACTAGAGATTACAGAGAACAACGCAAAAGACAGGAGTGGACCCAGTGGCTACAGCTGTTCTATCACAGCTTTATTTAAAAGAATACCTTAACTAAAGAGTGGCCAACAGGGCAAGATTAGGTACAGACAGTCTAATAGTAGTAGCACAGAGAGAGATAGGGCAGAGGCAGTTTGAAGGAACTGAAAGTCGGGGATGGCATTGGAAACCCAAAATTTGGAAAACAAATTGAAGACCAAAGAAGGTTTTGCTAACATTGATTCAGGAAGGAGACTTAATAGGTTGGAAAGAATAAGGTGTGTTAAAAAGTTAGGGAAATATAATTGTTAATAATATAAGCACTGTAGGACTTACTGGGGCCAGCAGCAGGATCCTCGGTAGAGGAGCGCTCCTCTGGTGGTTTTCCCGCCTACTCGGACCCCGTCTTCTTGCCCCTTGGTGGTGCTGATCATGTAAGAAATAATAAAGAAAAACATTGAGTGCTGTGAAACAAATACATCATTCAAAAATCCTCTCAAACATTTTAGGAAACAACAATTCCAATAAAATTGACTTCGAAGTCTAAATGACTACTGGCTTGCAGGATTCACAGACCGTCTACTTATAGAACACTAATCAAATGTTCCATAAACAATCTGATTGCAGAATATACTAACAAAGCCAGTACCACCTGACCTACACCACCTATTCCAGAATCCAGACTGGCCAATTGTTCAGTAAGTCGGCATTTCCATTTTATTTTTGCCCACAAACATGCATAGATGAGATGGATGACACATGCATACATTTGTGCATACACGGAATTGTTGGTTGCTTGCGTCATATGAACTGCTACTGACTGATGTTGATGATGATCATTCATTGCCAAAAACTTGCCGGATACTGACGGACCAACAGCTCAAAGAACCGAGGAGGGAGCTGAGGGAGCCTGTTGTTGCCTGCCTACCTGCTTCAGCCGCATGTGTAAACAGTATACGTTCAACGGTGAGGGGTCTCCCACAATTCCCACAGTTCTCAATCGTGCACTAGTTGTACAAAATGTATAGTATTTAATCTTCTTTATTTTGCATGGTGGAGCTGGATGATTTTCATGGAACAACGTACACGTTACAACAATACAAAGTTTGTTATTAAAAAAAATAACGTTTTTGAACTTGCACATAGACTCTGTGGTATATTTTGAGTGTCTGGGGTGTTGTGGACTTAAACGAGTGAGTGAGCGAAAGGGTGCTCTTTTGTTCTGGGTTGTGTAATAAAATCATTGGGTATATCTAACTATCTTCGTGTGGGGGGTTAGGAGTGGGACAAATGACTATGGCTGAGACACTTAGGTACGTAGACGGTCAGTGAATATTGGGTTCTTCTGACTGAGTTCTGTGACTAGGGTGTAAGGTCCAACCTCCCTATCACCAACATCCTATTTTCTTTTGCATAGTTCTGTATGTGGCTGTGCAGAGAATACCCACAACAGTAGTAGTAGTATACTAACCTAACAAAAATTAGTAGGCAAACATCTGGTTGCGCATTTTGTTGGTGGGAATTGACAAAGACTAGAGATTACAGAGGACAACGCAAAAGACAGGAGTGGACCCAGTGGCTACAGCTGTTCTATCACAGCTTTATTTAAAAGAATACCTTAACTAAAGAGTGGCCAACAGGGCAAGATTAGGTACAGACAGTCTAATAGTAGTAGCACAGAGAGAGATAGGGCAGAGGCAGTTTGAAGGAACTGAAAGTCGGGGATGGCATTGGAAACCCAAAATTTGGAAAACAAATTGAAGACCAAAGAAGGTTTTGCTAACATTGATTCAGGAAGGAGACTTAATAGGTTGGAAAGAATAAGGTGTGTTAAAAAGTTAGGGAAATATAATTGTTAATAATATAAGCACTGTAGGACTTACTGGGGCCAGCAGCAGGATCCTCGGTAGAGGAGCGCTCCTCTGGTGGTTTTCCCGCCTACTCGGACCCCGTCTTCTTGCCCCTTGGTGGTGCTGATCATGTAAGAAATAATAAAGAAAAACATTGAGTGCTGTGAAACAAATACATCATTCAAAAATCCTCTCAAACATTTTAGGAAACAACAATTCCAATAAAATTGACTTCGAAGTCTAAATGACTACTGGCTTGCAGGATTCACAGACCGTCTACTTATAGAACACTAATCAAATGTTCCATAAACAATCTGATTGCAGAATATACTAACAAAGCCAGTACCACCTGACCTACACCACCTATTCCAGAATCCAGACTGGCCAATTGTTCAGTAAGTCGGCATTTCCATTTTATTTTTGCCCACAAACATGCATAGATGAGATGGATGACACATGCATACATTTGTGCATACACGGAATTGTTGGTTGCTTGCGTCATATGAACTGCTACTGACTGATGTTGATGATGATCATTCATTGCCAAAAACTTGCCGGATACTGACGGACCAACAGCTCAAAGAACCGAGGAGGGAGCTGAGGGAGCCTGTTGTTGCCTGCCTACCTGCTTCAGCCGCAGCACCTCGCCGGACCCGCTTCGCGGGTCCCGCTTCGCGGCTAGGAGCGGATATCTGGAGACTGTGGTTTGTTTGCTCTTCTGAGACCGGCAGGGCTGCGAGCGAGAAGCGGTGGACTCCAAGCTCCAGGAGTCCCCGCGCGCCCGTGTCCACCTGGGCTGCTCTCCCTGCCGGCTCCGCCCCCACCTGGAAGGACAAAGCGGCGTCCTGCCCTGCAATCAGCGGATTCATTGCCAAAAACTTGCCGGATACTGACGGACCAACAGCTCAAAGAACCGAGGAGGGAGCTGAGGGAGCCTGTTGTTGCCTGCCTACCTGCTTCAGCCGCAGCGCCTCGCCGGACCCGCTTCGCGGCTAGGAGCGGATATCTGGAGACTGAGGTTTGTTTGCTCTTCTGAGACCGGCAGGGCTGCGAGCGAGAAGCGGTGGACTCCAAGCTCCAGGAGTCCCCGCGCGCCCGTGTCCACCTGGGCTGCTCTCCCTGCCGGCTCCGCCCCCACCTGGAAGGACAAAGCGGCGTCCTGCCCTGCAATCAGCGGATTCATTGCCAAAAACTTGCCGGATACTGACGGACCAACAGCTCAAAGAACCGAGGAGGGAGCTGAGGGAGCCTGTTGTTGCCTGCCTACCTGCTTCAGCCGCAGCGCCTCACCGGACCCGCTTCGCGGGTCCCGCTTCGCGGCTAGGAGCGGATATCTGGAGACTGAGGTTTGTTTGCTCTTCTGAGACCGGCAGGGCTGCGAGCGAGAAGCGGTGGACTCCAAGCTCCAGGAGTCCCCGCGCGCCCGTGTCCACCTGGGCTGCTCTCCCTGCCGGCTCCACCCCCCACGACCTACCACATTGTAATAAAAGGGAAGCATCATCCCCGCTGCGCGGGAGCGCGCCGGGAGAAGCCCGGGACAAGGGCGGGACCGTCTGTAGCCGTCCGAGGTCGGACGAGGTTGGGTTGGGCCTAGAGTCCTGGTTCATTGCATCTAATATCTGGATATTTTGTTAAACTTTATCTTGAGGCTCTAACACCAGCTCCTAAATATGGCCCTAAGATCTGGAAAACAGCGTCTAGTGCATATCCAGACTTCAAAGGGTGTTGTTTCAGGCCCCCTAGATGCCTTCATCACTAGAGCCACAGGAATACTAGAAAAAGAAATTGAACTGGTTGAGCACAGATTGTCCCTGGACTTAGTCACTGGGAAACGCTCCTCAATAGGTGCCTTGGCCCGTGATAAAAGCCCCTTAACTAATGCAGCATTTAACTGTATTTCTACATCAGATGCCGATGTAATAGTCCATGTGGATGGGGTTGAAGCTATAACACCCACGACTATCGAAAACATGGATCTGAACTCTGATAATAATCTGACCAGTATAGAAGTGGATAGCCAATTCATTGAGGACGACAAGCGTAGTTCGCCAGGAACCCCACAATCAAATGTTCCTACCTTACCCAGTACTCCCGTCCTGCTACCAGCAATTACCAATCAGGTTTCACGAAAAAGAAAACATGTTTCAAGCCCACAGGGAGACAAGATACAAAAACAACCTAAAATAGATCACGTTAATAGCTCCTCCCACTCCCAGACCATTCAAGCACCCCCAATAGTGTACTGTCCATCATTGGCCCATTCTGGGTCTTCTAACCCTTGCCCAACATGTCTTAGTAGTGACGATGTCCTGTTGGCAAAGATGGAAGCAATGTTTAAAACTCTATTGCTTCCGGTCTTAGAAAATACCAGGATAATGTCCGCTAAAATAGATGTTCTGGAAGCAGCTATCAATATTAATATGGACCTCTTGCAAAATCTAACAGCTACTGGTACCAAGTCAAGGGGCCCTACTCCAACAGGGGGAACTACCCAAAAAGCGGGGACGACCACAACCATCCCCGCAGGGACATCAACCACTAATATAATCAAGAAACCACTAACAGGGGCAAAAACAACATCTGCCAGCAGAGTCCTTATTAAAGATACACCTAAGGCTAAATATCCATCGGCAGCGAACAACGCTCAGGGAAAAAAACATCAAGCGAATGGTGCACCAAATCAACTAAATAACACCCCAGCACATACACCTGCATTGGGTAGGGACAGTAAAACCCCTTATCCAGACAGGAACAAGAGGACAGATAATAGAAACACACGAAATCCTCCGAGGGTTAACCTACCTCCAGAAGCGTCAGAATATACCATCGTACTAACAGGAGTGGCCCCCCTAAGAGAGGGTATTAAAGAATCCCAAGGGGACTTGCGGAACAAGGTTATATTCTGGTTGAATAAACATCGCCCACTCCCCCCGTCATCCCCTACCGAAATCCTCTATGTAAGGAGAGTAGAATGGGTAGGAAAGGGCGAAAAAGATCTGGAAGGGGACTGTATTTTAATTTCATTCAGAGACCCCTGGGTAGTGGATAGAATTCAAAGGAAAGCCAGATTCGCTCGTTTGGGTGATGTCCAGACTTTACACCTTGGTTACTTTTACCCCCACACATACCCAACTAATCATATGGGCCCCAATCAATGGAAAGTCAAAGGGGGGAGGCCCCGAGAGCCCGCAATACACCACCCCCAATATTACCCTCCCCTCTATAACCATTTCGAGGCACTGTCAGACTTAGAATGGGTTGACTGACTATGTGCACCGACCCAGTTACCAAACCCAGCTTCAGTGGAAGGTGAAGGAGTGTACATCCCATTCACCCCCACCTCAGAACCAGCAAAGGAGCTACTGTTCATGCCCCATAATAAAAACAGGACGCAGAGGGGGCTTGTGGGGGTTAATGCTACCACCTCTAACATAGAAGAAACTAGACCAATAGATACCTGCCTACCGAGTCCCCAATCCCCTCTCTCTGCCAGCAACAACCATGCAGAGACAGACTTACTAACTTCACATATGGTGTCTTGGAATGTTGCTGGAGCTAAGTCCCGTCTGGTATCTGAGGATTGGTTGGGGTTTATAGGCAAATACGAGGTTGTGCTTTTGCAGGAAACTTGGGCTACAGTTCCGTTTTACATGGCTGGATACATAAACTTCTTCAAACCGGCAATAAAAGGTATAAAAGGGCGGGCGTCTGGGGGACTAACCATATGGGTAAAACAGGCCTGGTGTTTTTCAGTTTCTGAACTGTTTGTGGATAACCCTGATATACTGGCTATAAGGTTGAGCAAAGAAGGGGGGCAGGATATGCTCATTATCAACATATACTCCAGAGGCCTCCCTGGCGGACGATGCCCCAAGTTGATAGGTGCTCTAGACACACTATTAACGGGCTGGAATAAAGGCTCATTCATTATGTTAGCAGGTGACATCAACTGTACGATTGAGCCATTGTATCTGCCGGAGGATAATTGGGGGTTTGAAGAAGATGCCACGTGGAAAATCCCTGAACTTTCCAATAAAATTCCAGTCAAAGCAACGGAGGCCGCCCTGAATTGGACAGCTTTTTGCCTTACTTGGGGTTTAAGGGCCGTGAACGGTCGCACCAAATCAGATATTGGAGCCAACCCCACTTTTGACAATGGTGTGAGGAAGAGTCGTATTGATTACATCTTTATAAAAATAGAATATTGGAGCGTAATTGATGATATGGAAATTGTAATGCGCCCAGAAAGTGACCATAACCCCCTGTCCCTGAAATTCAAAATGTATGATCAGACAAGATTAGGGGAACCTGATCCGAGGGGGCAAGGGGTTGTAACCATATCAAATGACCGGAGGAGATTGAAGTGGTCAATTATATCAAATGATGTAACGATACAGGCCAACATTGAAAACGTGGTGACGAATGCTCTAATAAATATGAGGACTGTTGTTGTTGAGAGGGGCCAGGGTGAAATAGATAAGATGATGGGCATTCATGACAAATGTTTCTCTGAGCTTAAAATTATTCTATCAAAGCCATGTAAGTCTAACACTGGGCACCTGAATGCACCAAGAGCAAAATGGTACAATAGAGAATGCAGAGAGGCCCATAGTTATCTCATAGAGAAAGTTAAATCCAGAGACTCTTGCGCAGTAAAAGAGGCCAGGAAAAGGTATAAAAAAGTTCAATGGGTGGCAAAGAAGGAATGGGAAGATGATTTTTGGGCAGACCTCCTGGACGCCAGTAAATCTAACAACCAGACCAAATTCTGGGATATTGTTAAATGTGGAAAGGATGGTGAGTTTCGTACTCCGTCCAACCATGTCTCCCCGGAAGACTGGATAAAACATTACTCCACTCAATTCTGCCCAGTAGCTGTTGACTCCATGTGCAGATCGACCCTGTTGCCGGCAATACCCCCTGGCAATACGACCATGTCTTTTACTGAAGCGGAAACGGAGCATGCATTCGGGTTAACAAAGAGGGGGAAAGCTCCTGGGTTGGATCAAATCCCAGCAGACCTATTCAAAGCTAATATAGGCCTTTGGGTACCTTACTTAACAAGCATAGCTAACACCATAGCGAGAGGTGCCCGCATCCCTAAGACATGGAAGGGGGCGGAGATTCTCCCCATACACAAAAAGGGAGATAGATCAAACCCAGGGAACTATCGCCCGATCAGCCTAATTGACTGCTTTCAGAAAGTTTTTGCTCGTATGATCCTGGCGAGGGTTCATGGGTGGATGGAACTTGAAGGAATACTGTCCCCATTACAGGCGGGCTTTAGATCTGGTACAAGTACCATTGACCAGGTCTTGAGGTTCTGTATGATCTTCTGGAAGTTCGTCATACTTGGCGGTGGTACCATCTTCGCTGCTTTCATAGACTTGAAATCAGCTTTTGATTTGGTGCCGAGGGGAAAATTATGGCAGGTATTAAGGGACCTAGGAATGCCGGGGGAATTAGTGGAAATGATCATTAGACTACACGAAGATAATTTTGCCAGGGTAAGATGGGGGGCACAAGGGCAATTCACGGACTCATTTCCAGTCTCACGAGGAGTCCGCCAGGGGTGCGTTCTCGCACCCACCCTATTCCTACTCTTCATAGATCAGGTAGTGAAATTCTTCGGGTCTACCAACACTGACGCACCGTCCCTGGCGGGGACTAAATTCCCAATGTTGATCTTTGCTGACGACACCCTCCTCTTATCAAAGACGAGGGGTGGTCTACAGAGGGCCTTAAATCACTTTGAGGAATATTGCAATCAAAATGACCTTCAGATAAACGTGGGGAAAACTAAATTCATGGTTTTCTCCAGGAAAAAACCAATACGTAGTAGTGTACAACTAAACGGGGTTAACCTGGAACAAGTTGACACGATGACGTACCTGGGGGTCACTCTGGATTGCCGACTGTCCTGGAAACTACAAATAGAGACCCAGCAGTTAAAACTGGTCCAACTGACTGGCTGCCTCTTGCGTGAGCAAAAGAAATCTATCACCAAAAGGGTTGCCCCCGCATTACAAATTTATGATGTTAAAATTAATGCTGCGACACTCTACGGGGCAGAGTAATGGGGTTTCATGGATCTCTCGAGCTTGTACAGAATCCAGTGCAGGTTTCTTCGCAACTTGGTGGGGCTTCCCCAATCAGCTCCATTGATCCCTCTTTGCCACGACATGGGTTGCCCTCCAATAACAGACATGGCAAGATACAGAGTAGTGTCCACTTGGAGGCGTTTATGGACCTCGGAGGATTTGGCACTTTTTGCAAAGGAGTTAACCGAGGTGAAGGCTATTGGGGGTTCCGAGCGAATCCCCTGGCTTCGCTCGGTGAAAAAGAGCCTGTGTGATATGGGCCTTAGTCATCTGTGGGTCTCGCCAGGCACTAACAACTTCCCCTCGAAAAAGGAATTTAAGGGTTTATTTTGGGCCTCAACTCGCTATTCTCTGGTACACGCCTCTAGTTCTGAAGATCTGACAGGACGTTTTTTAAGATTTAAATTGGATCCGGCTCGTGAGACATATTGGGACCTTATCTCCAGGCCAATGGACAAAAAATTGTACCACCAATTTCGGGTGGGCTCATTACCCCTTAATTCCTTTACCTTATCTTGGGGCAACAATTCTACTAATCTTTGTAGTCGCTGCCCCGGGTGTAAGGAAACTGAGGGCCATTTTTTGTTCGCCTGCCCTCAATATAGAGAACCCCGCTCAAAATGGCTAAAACCCATCTTCAAACGCATGAACTGTAAAAAATCCTCGGACGCAATATGGGCTTTAAAAACAAACACAACTGACTTTACTGTGATATGTTTGGCCAAATATCTAGGTTGGGCATGGGCAATCAGAGCTAGAAGGAATTTCACTGCCTCATGATCAAAAAATATGTAAACTGTATTGTCCTTTGTAGCAAATGCTAAACATATTTTTAAGATTTGTTAAATTTAATGTCTTGTTTCTTCTCAACAATGGTTTAATAACTTTTTAACTGTGGATCCTAGACCTACTGTTGATAACATATAGATATAACTATTTTTATAAGATTTTGTAACATGTAGAGATAACAAACTGTTTTAATTGTTTTGTTAAAATTGTCTTTTATGATTTTATCATCGAAATAAAGACATTAAAACCTGAAAACCTGACTGATGTGACAATGCCATTGCTGCTAAGCCTACCACTCAGTAAACAAACTTCAAACCGGTTCTATCGAGGGGTGGGATGAATAAGAACTAACTAAGCATTCAATGATAGAGGAGGCATCATGCAGACCGTTAAAAAAATATGAACTAATAATATCCATCCACCACTATTTCACTAAAGGACAATGTGACTAGACTCTAGCAATAGCATTAACTAACTTCAGTTCTCTAAAGTAAACTCTAACATCAATAATCACCAGCCCAAGCTAGGAAAAAGTTACAAACCAGTAAGAGAAGTGGCAAGCAGCACCTGTGTCATACAATAACAGAAGATTTTGAGACGGAATTGATATGCGACCACGTGGGTAAGTTCGCGCAGGATTTCACGCGAACACGCATTTTTTCAGCGTGAACAAGTAGTTGTGTTCCTGAACATGACTTGCACAACGCGAACACGTTATGCGCGACCCGGAAGAGGAAATAGTAAACGCAAGCAGGAGGGACAATTGAAAAATCAAGATGTCCGCACCCATAGCCCACCGCATGGGTCAGGTCGCACGCTACGATCCCCCGAGCATGCAGACAGCGCCCCGAACATGCACAAGGCGCTCCCGAGCAAGAAAAACGGCACGCAAACGGGTCCAGCAAGCTACTACGCACGCTCGCGAAGCTCGCGTAGTGCGAGAACGTCTTCGCGTAGCTTAGCGTAGCGCGACTACGCGTACTACGTCCAGGGTTAGTAATGTTGGCAAAAATAATGCTGCAAATTGCATATGTATTTGCAAAGTGAGTCAGGGTTGACCACTGAAATGTACTAGTTGTATACATGGAATGTGTGCAGTCACTTCACCGTTTTGGACTTGTAAATGTGTTTTGGTAAAATGTACAGTCTTATATATTTTGTCTGGAATCAGACTTTGTGTGTGTACATTTAGAAATAATATTGGCCCTTTTTTTACATTCTCTCCCACTCTTCCTCATACTCCCCCCTCTCTTCTCATATACATCCCTCTCTCCTTATACTCTTTCTTTCTCCTCACACTCCTCTTCTCTCTCCTCATACTTTCCCTTCTCTCCATATACTTCCATCTCTCTCCTCATACCCCCTTCACTCCTCCTACTCCTCCATCTTCTCATACTCCTCACTCTCTACTCATAGTACTCCTTCTCTTCTAATACAACTCCTATCTTCTTATACTTTTATTTTTCTCCACATTCTCACCTTCTCTTATTATACTCTCCCTTCTCTTCTCATACATACCCCTCTCTGCTTATACTCTTCTTTTCTCCTCATAGTTCCCCTCTTTTTCATACACCCCCTCTCTCCTCATACTACTCCTCTCTCTCCTCATACTCCCCCCCTCTCCTCATATTCATGTTATCTCTCCTTATACTCCCTCCCCTCACCTGATAGTCCCCTCTCTCCCCTCATACTCCCTACTCTTCAAATATTTACCCCTCTCTCCTCTTATTGTTCCCTCTCTCCTCATACTCCCTTTCTCTTCATATTCCCTTCTCTCCTCATAGCCCCCTCTCGTCTTATAGTTCTCTTTTCTCCATATTCTCCCCCCTCTCTCTTACTCTTCCTTTTCTCCTCATATCTCCCTCACTCCTCATACTTACCCAATCCCTTTATACTCCTCACTCTCTTCATATTCCCTCTTTTCCACATACTCCTCCCTCTCTCCTCATACTCTTCTCTTTCTCTGCATACTCTCCCCTCTCTCCTCACACTGTCCCTCTCTCTTCTTATACTCCCCCCTCTCCTAATATTCCCCCTCTTTCCTCATTCTCACCTCTCTCTCATACTCCTTCCTGTCCTCATACTCCGTCCTGTCCTCATACTCCCTGCTCTCTCTTCTTACTCCTCCCTCTTTCCCCATACTCACCCTTCTCCAAATATTCCCCCCTGTCTGCACATTCCCCCCTCACCTCATACTTCTTACTATCTTCTTATACTACCCCATCTCTGCTTATACAACCCCTGTCTCCTTATATTCCTCTCTTCTCCACATTTTTCAACCTCACTCTTCATATTCCATCCTCTCTCTTCATACACACTCCTCTCTCCTTATTCTCCCCCTTTCTCTTCATACTCGCCCCTCTTTACACATACTCCCTCTTCTCTCCTCATACTCCTCTCTCTCTCTCCTCATAATCCCCCCTCTTTCCTTGCACTCTCCCTTACTCTTCTTATACTCCCTTCTCTCTCCTGATATGTACTGTCTTTCCTTATTCTCACCTCTCTCCTATTACTCCCCCCTGTCCCCATACTCCCCCTGACCTCATACTCGGCCCTCTCTCCTATTACTCCTCCCTCTCTCCTCATACCTCCCCCTTAATAATTCCCCAGTTATTATACATGCACTGCTGCATACACTTCTGGGTCAGATTCAAAGCCCCTTGCGCCTCTTTGTTGTTCTATTGTGTCACTTTTTTGATGTAATGTTGGCAAAAATTATACAGCATATTGCATATGTATTTGCAACATGAGTCAGGGTTGTCTACTAAAATGTGCTAGTTTTATACATGGAATGTGTGCAGTAACTTAACCGTTTTAGACTTGTAAATGTGTTTTGGTAAAATGCAAAATCTTATATTTTTGTCTAGAATCAGATTGTGTGTCTGTGCACATTTAGAAATTATGTTGGCCCTTTTTTCACATTCTCCCCCTCTCTCCTCATACTTCCCCTTCTCTCCTCATACACATCCCTCTCTCCTTATACTCCCCCTTTCTCCTTACACTCCTCCTCTCTCTCCTCATACTTTCCCTTCTCTACATATACTTCTATTTCTCTCCTCATACCCCCTTCACTCCTCATACTCCTCCATCTTCTCATACTCCTCACTCTCTACTCATAGTACCCCTTCTCTTCTAATACACCCGCTCTCTTCTTATATTTCCCTTTTCGCCACATTCTCACCTTCTCTTTCTATACTCTTCCTTCTCTTCTCATACATTCCCCTCTCTGCTTATACTCATCTTTTCTCCTCATAGTTCCCCTCTTTTTCATACTCCCCCATCTCTCCTCATACTCCTCTCTCTCCTCATACTCCCCCCTCTCTCCTCATATTCGTGTTCTCTCTCCTTATACTCTCTCCTCTCACCTGATATTCCCCTCTCTCTCCTCATACTCCCCCTCTTCTCATATTTACCCCTCTCTCCTTTTATTGTTCCCTCTCTCCTTATACAACCTTTCTCCTTATTTTCTCTTCTCTCCTCATATACACCCTCTCTCCTAATATTTCTCTTTTTTCCACACTCTCCCCCTTTCTCTTCTTACTCCTCCCTCTCTCCTCATACCTCCATCACTCCTCATACTTCCCCATCCCTTCATACCCCTCCCTCTCTTAATATTCCCTCTTTTCTACATACTACCCCCTCTCTCCTCATACTCCTCTATCTCGCCTCATACTCCCCCTCTCCCCTCACACTCTACCTCTCTTTCCTTATACTCCCCCCTGTCTCCTGATATATTCACCCCTTTTCCTCATTCTCTACTCTCTCGGCTCATATTCCTCCCTGTCCTCATACTCCCCCATCCTCATACTTCACCCTCTCTCTTCTTACTCCTCCTCCTCTCCTCACACTCCCCCTTCTCCTCATATTCCCCCCTGTCCCTCTTCTCATACTTCTTACTGTCTTCTTATAGTACCCCCTCTCTTCTTATACAACTCCTGTCTCCCTATATTCTTCTTTTCCCTACATGTTTACCCCTCACTCTTCATATTCCCTCCTGTCTCTTCATACACACTGCTCTCTCCTTATACTCCCTCTTTCTCCTCATACTCGCCCCTCTTTCCACATTCTCCCCTTCTCTCCTTATACTCCTCTCTTTCTCTCCTCACACTCCCCCTCTTTCCTTATACTCTCCCTCTCTCTTCTTATACTTCCTCCTCTCTCCTGATATTTCCCCTCTTTCCTCATTCTCACCTCTCTCTCCTCATACCCCCCGTCCTCCTACTCCCCCTGTCCTCAGACTCCTCCCTCTCTCCTTTTTCTCCTCCCTCTCTCCTCATACCTCCCCTTTAACAATTCCCCAGTTATTATACATGCACTGCTGCATACACTCTGGGGCAGATTACAAGCCCCTTATGCCTCTTTGTTGTTCTATTGTGTCACTTTTTTGATGTAATGTGGGTAAAAATAATGCAGCAAATTCTATATGTATTTGCAAAATAAGTCAGGGTTGTCCACTGAAATGTAGTAGTTATATACATAGAATGTGTGCAGTCACTTAACCATTTTAGACTTGTAAATGTGTTTTTGGTAAAATGTAAGGTCTTATATTTTTTGGCTAGTACCACATCTAGAAATCATATTGGCCCTTTTTTCACATTCTCCCCCCTCTCTCCTCATACTCTCCTCTCTCTCCTCATACACACCCTCTGTCTTTATACTCCCCCTCTCTTCTCACACTTCTCCTCTGTCTCCTCATACTCTCCTTTCTCTCCATTATACTCCCCCTCTCTCCTCACACTCCTTGTCTCTCTGCTCATACTTTCCCTTCTCTCCTTATACTCCCACCTCTCTCCTTATACTTTTTTCTTTCTCCTTATACTCTCCCCTCTCCTCATACTCATCTTCTCCCCTCATACTCCCCGTCTCTTCATACTCCCCCCTCTCCTTATCTTACCTCCTCTCATCATACTCCTCCCTCTTTCCTCATTCCCCTTCACTTCTCATACTCCCCCATCTGCTCATACTCCTCCCTCTCTCCTCATATTCCACCCTCAGTCCTCATACACTGCCTCACTCCTTATAATCCTCTTTTCTACACATTCTCCCCCTCTCTTGTCATACTCTCCCCTCTCTTTTCATACACACCTGTCTTTCTTTATACTACTCTTTTCTCCTCATACTCGCCCCTCTTTCCACATACTTCCCCCTCACTCTTTATACTCTTCCTCTTTCTCCTCTTACTCCTCCCCTCTAACCTCACACTCCCTCTCTCTCTTCTTATCCTCCCTCCTCTCTCCTTATACTCCCTCTCTCTCCTCACATTCTTCCTCTCATTGTTTATATTCTCCCTTCTCTCTTCATACTCCCACCTCTCTCATCATACTCCCCCTTCTCTACTCATACTCTTACTCCTGTCATACTCCCCCTCTCCCTTCATAGCCTCCTGTCTCCTCATACTCCCCCCTCTCCTCATATTTCTCCTTCTTCTTACACTCTCCACTCTCTCCTCATACTCTCCCTTGTCCTCATACTCCCTCTTCTCTCATCTTAGTCCTTCCTCTCTCCTCATACGTCCCTCTCTCCTTATACTTTGCCCTCTCCTCATACTCCCCGCTCTCTGCCCATACCCCCATCTCTCCTCATACTCTCCCCATTTCTTCATAGTACTGCCTCTCTCCTCATACTCCCTCTTCTCTCCTCATACTATCCCCTCTCTCCTCTTACACCCCTTCTCTCATTAAACTCCCCCTCTCCACATTCTCCCCTCTCTCTCCTCGCACTTCCCCTTCTCTTGTTATACTACTCCTCTCTTCTCATACTTGCCCCTCTCCCCACATACTCCCCCTTATCTCCTCATACTGCCAGCTCTCTCCTCATACTCTTTCCTCTCTTCCCCTTGTACTGTTGTAGTGATGCATTTAGTAGCATGTACTAATCCATTCACTGCTTAAAAGTTCAACTACTGATACATTGATTAAAGTACTCTTCTTTCAAATGTAGTTCTTGAAAGTGTTATGCAGTATGTATGCACTTATGTTATCAGTTACACAGTTGTTTTTTATACTTAGTCATTTTACATTGTATCTATTTTGTAATAGAATAGTATATTTCATATATTTATTTTTATAATGTTATATATATTTTTTATAACAGATTCTATTTATCAACATTAAAAGAAATCCATCATGCCTTCAAAAAGTGAAAAGAGGAAACAACCGAATAAAGCTTATTATTTAAAGAGATGTCACCCACAATATTTACCTGAACAAGAATGTGTGAACAGAAAGAAATAAACTCCTGGTAAGACAACAAAGATTTTTTTGTAGAACTTATCAAACACTAGGAGCAGTGTGGACAATGTACAAAATACAAACAGTATATCTGCAACTAAAAAGAAAAACAAGAGAAAAGAGAAAAGAGAAAAACAATGGAAAATGATCTTGTAAACAAACACTGTATAGTAAAAGGAGGAAGAATCAATTTCAGGAAATTAGAAAAAGAATGTTTTATAATAGAGTTGTTTCGAATTTGATGAAGGAAATGAAGAAATGTAAAAGAAAAACAGCATTTTATAAGAAGAAGAAACATATAGAAAACATAGTTGAGAAGGCTTTTGAATTGAAAAACAAGTTACTTAGTTTAGTAATCAGTAGAATTCGATCACTATATAAGCCAATCCATTTAAAGAAGGCCAAAAGTAAGTGGAGAAGAGTAATTAACAGAAGTAATTTTTCAGATTTTTTTTGGGGTGAATGAAAACATAGTTCAAGTTCTGAGCCTTTTTATAATGACGAGAGTTATTTTCAGAATAATGATTCATTGCATTCAGTTGACACTAGTGGTCGTGCTTATGAGGTTAGAAATGGTTGTCCTATTGAGAAAGAGGAAATGTTCCTAGAACTGCAGAAGAGGTGTTAGCTGATGAAGTTTTAGGGAGACGTCCTAAAGCGCCAGTGTACACTTGGAATTGCTGTGGTATTTGTAGTGTACTGCAGGAATCTAATGATTTTTTATGCAATTTCTTACGTGAGTATACTAAGAAAAGTGTTAAACAAAAGATTAAAATGTTGAAAGGACTGGACCCTTGCAGAGTGAGAGAAAATACTGGTTTGCAAGGTCATGATCTTTATTGCATTTCTAAAAAAGTATGTTGAAGTGTTTTTCAGGATGTTAGCAGTACATCATACTCAAATGAGGAAATTAGTCAGAACATTGTATTATGCAAAAAGTCTAGCACTAATGTTAAAAAAGTTGAACAGTGCTCTTTTGCGTGGATCTTGTTGCGTGCTTATCTAGGTTCCTGATCGATACTGTGACCTTATGCCCCTATTCGGCTATAAATCCATTTATTCCCTATATTGGCATAACCGTTCAAGTGCGATTTTCTGAAAAGTCATCTCTGGCCTCACACGAACAGAGCCACATTCCAGCATGACTCTCTGCTACTTCCTTTGCGACCAATTAGTGCAATGACAGAGCAGCAGTCACTATCTGATATTCCTAGATAACACTCCGAGTTCTTCAACAAGATAAAAACTTAGCAAACCTGGAAATCCCCGCTTGCTATGTTTTGATTAGTAATGGAACTCTAATGAGCAACTGATAACTGTCACTTCCTAGTGACATCTTTAATTGACGTCTTATGTCCAGCAAACTTGCGTCAAACCCGGCACCTGTCAGGTATAAATATTACCAACGTTGCCTTAAGCAATGCGAACCTGTTGCTGATGCCAGCTGCCTGCATGACCCTGTGTTGGTAAAAACTAGCACTCTGTCGCTGCAGCCTGCTATCCTGTGGTGGTGAAGCTGCTGATTACCATTATCGCCGCTACAGTGCGAACTATGGTACAGTACGCTTAAGGAGCTGAAACAGCCGTCCTCTGCGAAGACATCCAGCCCAGCTGCCCGCGGACGCTTTCACCCCTCCTTCCTCGACGCGCTGAGAGAAGCCGCTGCATTTCTCGTGCAGAGAAATCCAGTCCCGGCGCTTCCAGTTTACCCTCGCGGGTCACTGGGATATCGAGAGAGACCCCTGAAGGAGATACCAATCCTCCATCATTCTATTCAGAGGTATGGTGTTGACTAAACCCTTAGAAGAGAATTCTTGAAACAAACCTTGGCAAAACCAACTTAACTTAAGCTACTTACTTACTCCCCTTTTCACGTGTTAGGCTTAGGTCAGGCACACTGGGGTAGGCTTAGTTAGAAGCACCAGTTGAGTATGTTAGCCTAATGTATATATGACTGTATATATGTTTTATTACTTTTAAACCATTGTATGGCTAAGAAACCATATCAATGCTTTTACAGTTCTATTTCGCAATACTTATCTTACTGTACGTACTTTTCATAATAACAGTTATTGCAATTGTGGCAATACATTTCTCTTGTACGAGAAGAAAGACTGTTCAATAAATGTTAACCCTTTATTGATAAACGCCCGTCTCTCTATTCTCTACATACTGTGAAAGTAAACTGCACTAGACTGACTGAGTGAAATCTGTGTCTATTGTTTCACACGACCCTAGAGATCGACTCTTGATCTGAGGAGCAAAGTTGTCATGTTGCACGGTTGTTGGAAAACTGAATCCCTTCTTGTCTGTGCCAAGGAAGCTGATCACTTCCTATGCAGAGAAGAAAGTTTCCAGTGACCTCTGAGCTAGTTGGTAACACAACCCAATTAAGTTTAGCATAGTCAGTGGAGGCCTGGAATATCCGCAGTTCCACGTCGATACTACTGTTTATGTTATTCCAATGCGCAGGGCCTAGTGGGAAACTAGGAACTACACTACATGGCGCCCTAACGTTTGGTAAGGCGATAAACTAACGCAAGACTTGTAGAGTAACTCAGTCGTGCATATTTCACACCCCTTTCTCCTGTAAATACTCCAATAGACGTCTGGAGTGGGTGAAAGGTTAAAATCCGCCCGACCTTAGTAGGAAGAAGATTCCTATGTAAAGCTCTGGTTTATTCAACGTTGAAGGATACAGTGTTCCAAAATATTGTGCATCTAATCTTTGTCTCCTTGGAGACCTATTCTGCAAAAACTGCATTTATACAATGTCAGTAGAAAACAACGGCACCGCTGGGGCCGCAGCAGATGCGACTCAGCAAGGTCCCGAATACACAGACCCGGGTGCTATTATCATCCCGGTCCAGTTAAGAAGATCTATAACTTTAAAACTTATAGAAAACGGACTGACACCACAAGGTGGTACAGTAATTTTCGTGATAGAGGCTCACGAGTATCGGCAGACAGAGGTATTCTATTCATGGATAAACTTTCCAGCGGTAAACGCTATAACACAAGAGTTTCACTATTACAAAATAGAGGAACCTCCGGGAGAGTACGCTCCTTTCGAGGAGATTGAAATCCCACTTAAATTTCAAGAGCACCTGCTCTGGTTTAATGGCGCCCTAAAACACAATGATCACATTACCAGGCTCGGTCCACTAGGTAGACCAGGAGCCACGTGGCCGGTTCTAGCCAGCTACACACCACATCCTGACATTGCAAGAATGTCAAGAGAAGAGCTGTTAGCACAGCTAAACACATTAATAAAAATACATAGGCAATTAGTCCAATATGTAATGCGGACTGCAACAGTCCAGCCAGCTGTTAATACACCACAGCTGACCCCTCATCAGGGGAACACAAATAAAATTACACCACAGAACATACAGTCATGTCTTGGTAAAACACCCGTAAAACGGGAACAAATTCCTTTCTGATTAGCCCAGAAAATCACTCAAATAGAGGCAGTATTTCCTGATACTACCCCTATTGAGAAACACAGAATCTTGACCATCTGCCTTCCTATGGGAATCGCACCACACGTGGAGGACTGTGACACTTGGGGTACAGTCTTTGCTTCCATTTACACAAAAACACACGGTGTTCCGTCTATGGCGGTAATACCAGAAGTGCTAAAACAGATTCAAAATGAATTCGGTCCAGAGCCCGCTTTAAATCTAGGTATGAAATTACTGAAAGACTTCAAGCAGGTCACGGCTATATTATTAGCCAACATAAAGGGAGAAGCAGCATCTGTGGCGATTCGCCAGAAGTTGAAGGAAACAGATATAAAAGATCCTGTTGAGCTTGCAAAAATCATAGAAAAATGCTATGAAGAATTAGGTAGAGACAGTTTGGGTGGAAAACCAGTAAAGCCCCAACTGCTCGAAAATCCAGAAAAATTATTCATTAAAAATAATTTAAACACTCCTAAAAAGAGCTGGGATGGAAATAAACAATCCACTCCCAAGGAAAAAGTTTTCCAGTCCAGAGGAAGGTCTCCTCGACGGAGGGAAAGAACTCCGACTCGAGAACGCCAGTCTCCCCAACGGGAGCCCTCTGAGAAAAGATATAACCTTAGAAATAGGGATAATATAAAAAAAACTGATAGATATCAAAGTATTGATACACGTCCCTCTCGATCTTTTCCACAGAATTCGGAAAGAAGAGGACGGTCAGACCCAGGAGAGCACACCAAGTCCAAAGACAAGGAACCTGCTCAAAATAAGAAATCTCAATTTCAGAAAAAGAAGGTAGCCAGTATTAGAGTAATCAACCATGCCGAGAATACTGAGGACACAGTTGAAAAACGGGGAGTGGGCATTGACAATGTTGGACAGTGCAGCAGAAATCAGTATAGCGCGCAAGATCTTGATGAGTCATCTGGAGACAGTGGAAACGAATGAATACATTCAGGTTGAAACTGCCGACGCCAGGCTTAGCGAGCCCCATAAAATATACGAAATAACATTGCGTATAGAGGGTGATAAGACTAGGAAAATTAAGGGTCTATTTTGGGATAAGCTCTCAAAAGGCTATGATATTCTGTTAGCTGAAAAAGATTGGCCCCCAGAGTTTGTCAGGGAGTGCCCTCGTGGCGAAGAAGTGATTATGCCTGCCTTCTCGAATCACATACCGATTCACAAAAAATATACATATGCAAGGAAATGGGCAGTAGCCCAGGCACCTGCATTGTATAAAAATCATGTAGGATGGGATGAGGATTCACCGCCTCACAAAATCCAACTAAAAAGTGAACCAACTGCCCAACGGCAGTATCCCATAAAGCAAGAAGCTAAAAAACAGGTCAGGGAGATCTTAGATCAACTTGAATACCAGGGGGTGATTGAAACATGCACCTCTCAAATGAACAATCCTTTGTTTCCTGTCTCCAAGCCAGACAATTCATATCGTCTAGTTTTGGACTACAGACATCTTAATACATGTTGCAAAACTTTTGCAGTACAAAACTCGCATAGTGCAGCCCTAATGAATAACATAGTTAGGAAAAAATACAAAACGACATTAGACATTTCTAATGGTTTCTTTTGTCAAAACATTGCACCAGAAAGCAGATACTTGACCGCTTTCTCCGCATTTGGGTCACAGAAAAAATTCTGTCGACTCCCACAGGGGTTCAAGAACAGCCCAGGACTATTCTCAGCTAGGGTAACAGAGTTACTACAAATCTATGATGATGAAGCATTATCTTACGTAGATGATATTTATCTCACAGACGACGACTTGGATACTCACTTGAAAAGAGTGAACACCATTATACTTGGGTTCGCAGCAGAGGGTTACAAATTCAACTTTAAAAAGTCCCGAATTGCCCATCTGACAGTACTATTCTTAGGGTACGAATTATCAAGTGAAGGGAAAAGCCTAGCGGACAACTTCTTAGAGAAGTGCGCTGTACTCCAAGCTCCAAAAACGCTGAAGAATTTACAATCCATACTAGGTTTTCTGAATTTCGGAAGAACTTACATACTAAATTACGCAGAGAGGGTTAAACCTCTCTACGAACTAATTAAACCTGATTTAAAACAAATCAATTGGACTCAAAAACACACAGAAATTTTGAGATCACTGCAAACAGACATGTTAGCAAAAACAAAATTAGATACACGTGACAACACGATCGATGTTGTAATCCGAGTCATCCCAGGAAGATGCAGATTCACGTACCTGACCTCTAATGAGGGAGAAAAGGTACCAATTTCAATTAAATCTCACTTGTACACACAAGCAGAAAAAGCATTCAGTCACACAGAAAGAACTGTGAACGCAGTGCAAATCGCATTAGCAAATGAACGAGAACTAGCACACGGCAAACGGATTAATATCCTTACAGCGGAATCCGCCTTCGAGGCGCTATTCAGCCCAGTAAACCTGCCTACAGTGTCACTGGACCCGAAATGGATACAGTGCATAGATTCTCTAGGAGCGGAAGACGTGAAGTACTATTTGCCCCGCAATTTGAAGAACTGAATCATTTAGAATATGAAGAAGAATATCCTCTGCCAATCGAAATCCTGCCTCTCCCACAATACGCCTGTATAATCTATACAGATAGCTTTGTACAGCATTTTAATGTAGAGAGTAAATCCTACAATGCAGCATGTGCGATCATTAAAGGTCGTTGGCTGTGCGGTAAATTCAGACCGAAAGTAACAAAAACTGAATCTGTAAGAAACTGTTCGGTTCAGAGAACTGAAATCAGATCTTTAAAGATGGCGCTCGAAAATGCAGAACGCGAATTCCCCACACTTATAGTGTGCGATTCTCATTTTTGCGTCAATTCTTACAATAACAAACTGCAGAGTTGGATCGAAAACGACTACAAAGATGACACAGGTGCCACAATAAAGCATAAATTGCTCTGGAACGAGGTAGCTCTTTTAAGTAAAGAACTACAAAAGACTCACGTGATTCACGCACAGAGTCTTCAACGTGATGGCGTTCACGTTGCAGGGAATTCATTGGCTAATACAGCCACCACGGAAGCAACTAACCCGGCTTCCGTAGCCACAAAAAAGCGTACAGATAAGTACATAGACGGGGAAACCATGCTGGCAGTAAGAACGACCGTAAAAGGCGACTGTGCAGCACTACCCGTAAACTATCCACTCAATTATGCATACATAATCGATGCAAACTCCGTTCCTTTTGCTCGAATCCCTGGAGTGGGGGACAGAGTAATTCCAAACAGGAGCAGGAGGGGCTTCCTCTTACTGGAAGCACACATGGGGTTGGGTCTGAAACACCAAACAATCAAAGCCTCTCTGAAGGAATTGCAATCAGAATACTGGTGGCCAGGAATGAGTATAGATATTCAATATTTTGCTCAAAATTGTGAAAACTGCAACCGAGATCGCAGAAACGAACAGGCCAGTGTAGTTTCAGGATCCCTTCTAGACAGCATAAGGCGGTCTATCTGCGCAATCAAAGAAGAGAAGCGCGTCCCAGTGTACACCATTAAGACGAAGAGCACTTAAAAAATGAGGCCTCCAGCGCTCGGCTGACGCTAGAACGGTTATAAAAGATTTGCGAGTCTTTATCGGCACATACGCAATTACCACGTTCCATTCTGACCAGGGTCCTGCTTTCAGCTCTCGAGCTTATGAGGAGGCCATGGCTAGCATGGGAATTGGGTTGTGGTATTCTTGTCCGTCGCACAAGTGTGGTAGAAAGAAAAAACCGGGACATAAAGCATTCTATAACAGCGAAGGTATTAGGTTCAGGCGCTGGGTGGGTCAAACATTTAATAAGTGTCCAGACTAATCTTAACAACATGCCAAGAAATTCTCTAAAAGGTTTCAGCCCATACGAACTATTGTTCGGAATTAGAATGAACGTTCAGGACCTCGATAGTCAGATGTCAGTGGTACAAGAAGAAAAAACGCAGTTTGAAGTAAAAGACCGTTTGGCTGTTTTACAGGAACTGAATGAAACAAGAAAATCATTAAGCAACATAAAGTTAAAGCAACAGCCAAGTACCACTGACGAGGCACCACCCGCAACAGCCCCAGCAAGGCCTGTCTGGATTCCAAAGATTGGGGATCTAGTCAGAGAAAAGATCGCGGTTAAGAAGGAATTTGGGCCTTCTTACAGAAAAGCAGTACCTGTCTTAGCAGTCACCGGAACAAGATCAGTTGTGCTACCGCCCCTTGCTGGTAAAAAGGAGAACAGAGTCGTGTCTATCGATCTGGTAAAACCACAAGCATGTGGCCTATAATCAACAGTAGGCCCAGTGGACTCCCAAGAAACAACAGAATACCCAAACTTGCAACAATCCAAGAGGTTCAAACTGAAAGACTAATCACATTCGATCAGCCTGCAGTGCACAATGAAGGACTATGCAATAATGCCATGGAACTCGTGCCTCTTGAAACACAGATAGAAACAGTTCGTCATGAAACAACACCAGTCCACAATGATGTGGCATCAGAAAGTGCTACCGAGAGACAGATTGAAAGAACAATCCCATCAATTGACAGAACTGCCTCTGGTTATTTCATCAACTTCGACAACTTCTCTGAAGATCAAAACGACCCCGAAGTGATGCCAGAAACAAAAAAGTTTTCTAAAGAAAATACAACCGGACTCCTTCAACAAATCAAAAAACTATATCTGGATTCACCGTTGATTGAGCATTGGATTATTTCAGGGGTATTCATACTCCTACTCTGCCTAATTTTAGTTTTAATTTTAGGAAAGTTCATTACAATTGAATGGACACAGCAAGTCAGAACATCAACCTAGTCCTGAAACCACACAGATCATCCCACGTGAAGAAAAGAGAACTGTCAACAGTAAATGTCACAGCAATTCCAATACCTGGTGGGGTAGTATGGGAGAAAACAGACTATGAGATCTATGGTCCGGTCGAAATCCTGAAGTATCCTCATCAACTAAAGGTTTCCTTAAGTGACTTTGTGACACCTAGTACATTCTCTGATGATTGGGACTTTAACAGTATTAATGACATGATGTCTGATTTAGTAATGTCAGCTAGATTCACAGATCATGATTATTTACAAGGTTCATCTAGTTATGAGCAGTTATTCTGTTACACCCACTATGGGGATCATTACTTGCATAAATCTGCACAGCCTAGAAATGTTTTTATGTATAATCAATGGGAACATTGTGCTACACCACCTAAAAGCAGTTCTAAAGCATTTTTTGAGAAATTCAAATACTTCTCAGGGTTTAACACCAGTGATGCAGAAACATTTTATTACAAACTGTTAGATAAAACAGGAATGAAAACAATGCTGACAAATTCTAAATTGATATATTCAGAAGCATTTTATGACAAAATGATGACATTTGGTTTTGATTATTGGAAAAATAATATTGAAACGAAAACAATTTGGGGTACAAAAGATTGGCAGGTGCAAGGCATAGAAGCACTATTTAGAACCTGCATGATACCAGAACAAATGTTATTTTTAAATGACACTGCACACCAAACATCTTGTCTTGGCCTAGCTAAGATCAAAGAAATGAAAACACCGTCTATACCAAAGCCAAAACCTGAAAATGCAACAGCTGATATTGAGTTAGACGTGTCACAAATTTTAAATTTCAACAGAACACATCCTGATTGGAAAAAGTGGTTAATCTGGCCTACAGACACAAATAGCTGTCAAGATAGGTTCCTGAATAAAACACAGGGTTTAAAAATGACCAGATTAGACCCTAGATACTCCCAGAGACAACATCCAGGGATTATAACAACATACAGTGTAGGGAAACTCTGCCTAGAATGGCTAGCTACGTCCACACTGGCTGAAATTAAGCAACACTTGTCTTTGCTAAAAGATGGTGCTGATTTGCGCAATTTCATTCTTGGACCACGCAAACAGCGTCAAAAGCGTTTCATAGCGACCAGCATCTATGCTGCTTACAACGAGGCTTGGAAAGTAAAGCAAATTGAAACTGCTGAAAAAATACGAGAAATTGATCGTATTAATTTGGAGAAATCACTTTCTGTGGTAGACAATGGGTTAATGACTCTGTCTTCCAGAATGTATTCTTTGGACAATATTGTATCCTCTGCCTTTGATGTGATAGACAGAGATTTGCTAATGTTACAACATGGCCAGTCTCAATTACGCTCTATTATAGAATTAGGCTGGACGCTGCAAAATCTTCGTTCAGGCTATGTGCCTTGGCGTTTAATCAACACAACGTCATTATTTTCCATTTTTAACCTTACTGATAAACAGATCAGTTTGGCACAGAAAGGAGCAGACTATACAATCTTGAGCATCGAGAAACTCGAGAGATTACCATTGACAATGTCAGAGAGCCCTGTCATTGAATGGATAATACACAGAATTATCACAATTCCGATAACAACTTTCCGATTTCATAAATGCCTTGAGTACATACCTGCTGGCCAATATGAGCAATTGGGTAAGGGATATGTAAAATCCGAATGGAAATTACCATACACTCATTCTTGCTATAGTGACAGCGACAAAAATGTATTTCTTAGTGGTGACAACTGTAAACACTCACTAAGCGGTATACTTTTGTGTTCAGGTATTAATTTACACGGAGCATGTGATGGAAATTCAAACAACCTCTCATGCCACCAGCTAGTCACACCTGCAACTCAGATAGAGCCCTTCTTTATGCAACTCGCAAACGGGAGTTACATTCTTAGAATGGATCACAGGTGCTGTGGCCTCGCGCCAGGGAAAAGTTATCTAGTACAAGTAACGTCCATGGTCAAATGTTGAATGCAAGCATTGTTCCCGAGCGGGCCTCCAGACATAGTGACTCCCATCTGGCCTCGTCTGAATCTCTATTCTATACGAATTGATACATTAAGCAAAATGAAATCTGTACTTTTACAGACAACCGTGCCTATAACGTCATCTAAAGAGACGTATGATCTTCTAGTCGCAAGGACGGCTACTGAAGTCCATGACCTTTTATCAACAAATTGCCCCGTGCATTTCGTAGAAATGTTCAGCCAACTCCTTAACATGTCTAGTGCAACAAGCATCCCAGGCATATTTAAGACAGTCTTTACGGGACTGCTAACACCCTTCCAGGAAATTTTGGGAATCTTTCCTAATTTTGTGCACTCCATCTTTGGTGGCATACCACTATTTTTGGGACTCATCGCAGGGATTCTATTTTTAACCATCCTGCTACGTTATGGCAAGCCTCGGCTCAGACATAGCTCCCATGGGAATGGAAGAGACAATCCTAGCAATGCGCTACAGGGACAGGATAACTAACGTCCTCGGATTGGCCAGGCTGAGAGATCTAAACATGACCTGGTTCCTTTCATTCAGACCAATATGGCAAAATTGCATTTTACCTGTGCTACGGTGTATGCTTTGCGGCGAGGAATGCGTGTTGGACATCTGTCTTTCACTTCCATCAGCAGTACCAATGGACGTCGATACTTTGCTCAGTCCAATAACGGCTCACGCATTGTGTTGTCCCCAGCGGCTACCAATCCTGATGATGGCATTCGTGGAGACTCCTGTACTACAGCCAAGTGGTAACAGTGGAGCGAGTGACAAAAGCAACATCATCCAGGTACAACGTTCTGTGAGCATTGCTGGTCCTGCCTTCGATGACAGCAATCATTCTCACACCTGCCAAGTTACAGCGCTATCTAATTTGGTTGAACTATCACCTGGTTTTGTAGGCCAATTCTTTGCGAGCCTGTCTGATACGATGTTCTCACCCATAGAGAAACAATAACTTTTGAGAAGCTTTCCGACACACAGCGTTCCCATGAACTCTGAATTCGGCCTTCAGTTTTGATCAACAAAAACTGCCAGGAGCTTTGGAAAATCTATTTTCTTTGAATTGGACAATTTTTTAATATTGACCCTTTTTTGGCACGAACAATTCTTTGCTTAACGTAAAAACTATTCTTAGAGAACAGAAGCTTCACACTTCTATTTCTGAACACATCTAGAGACATAACAACATAACACCAGCCTCTAGCACACATGCATTTTTATGTGATGATTTATCTCGCCTTTCTTCTGTCAGAGATACTTCATGTGTAATTCCTTTTGCATAATCGTTCATTGATTTCAAATGCAATAATTTTTTGAATGATTACTATGCTTTAAAAAACGTACAGTACCTAAATTCCATGTATTACAAGTACGCCTATTTCGAATGCATTTATGTATTTTGGGGTGGGCAATGTTACACATGCATCTAATTGCTTTAGTTTTAGTAATTTTGATGGACATTAACCCGTGGAGTGGGTATTGCGTGCTTATCTAGGTTCCTGATCGATACTGTGACCTTATGCCCCTATTCGGCTATAAATCCATTTATTCCCTATATTGGCATAACCGTTCAAGTGCGATTTTCTGAAAAGTCATCTCTGGCCTCACACGAACAGAGCCACATTCCAGCATGACTCTCTGCTACTTCCTTTGCGACCAATTAGTGCAATGACAGAGCAGCAGTCACTATCTGATATTCCTAGATAACACTCCGAGTTCTTCAACAAGATAAAAACTTAGCAAACCTGGAAATCCCCGCTTGCTATGTTTTGATTAGTAATGGAACTCTAATGAGCAACTGATAACTGTTACTTCCTAGTGACATCTTTAATTGACGTCTTATGTCCAGCAAACTTGCGTCAAACCCGGCACCTGTCAGGTATAAATATTACCAACGTTGCCTTAAGCAATGCGAACCTGTTGCTGATGCCAGCTGCCTGCATGACCCTGTGTTGGTAAAAACTAGCACTCTGTCGCTGCAGCCTGCTATCCTGTGGTGGTGAAGCTGCTGATTACCATTATCGCCGCTACAGCGCGAACTATGGTACAGTACGCTTAAGGAGCTGAAACAGCCGTCCTCTGCGAAGACATCCAGCCCAGCTGCCCGCGGACGCTTTCACCCCTCCTTCCTCGATGCGCTGAGAGAAGCCGCTGCATTTCTCGTGCAGAGAAATCCAGTCCCGGCGCTTCCAGTTTACCCTCGCGGGTGACTGGGATATCGAGAGAGACCCCTGAAGGAGATACCAATCCTCCATCATTCTATTCAGAGGTATGGTGTTGACTAAACCCTTAGAAGAGAATTCTTGAAACAAACCTTGGCAAAACCAACTTAACTTAAGCTACTTACTTACTCCCCTTTTCACGTGTTAGGCTTAGGTCAGGCACACTGGGGTAGGCTTAGTTAGAAGCACCAGTTGAGTATGTTAGCCTAATGTATATATGACTGTATATATGTTTTATTACTTTTAAACCATTGTATGGCTAAGAAACCATATCAATGCTTTTACAGTTCTATTTCGCAATACTTATCTTACTGTACGTACTTTTCATAATAACAGTTATTGCAATTGTGGCAATACATTTCTCTTGTACGAGAAGAAAGACTGTTCAATAAATGTTAACCCTTTATTGATAAACGCCCGTCTCTCTATTCTCTACATACTGTGAAAGTAAACTGCACTAGACTGACTGAGTGAAATCTGTGTCTATTGTTTCACACGACCCTAGAGATCGACTCTTGATCTGAGGAGCAAAGTTGTCATGTTGCACGGTTGTTGGAAAACTGAATCCCTTCTTGTCTGTGCCAAGGAAGCTGATCACTTCCTATGCAGAGAAGAAAGTTTCCAGTGACCTCTGAGCTAGTTGGTAACACAACCCAATTAAGTTTAGCATAGTCAGTGGAGGCCTGGAATATCCGCAGTTCCACGTCGATACTACTGTTTATGTTATTCCAATGCGCAGGGCCTAGTGGGAAACTAGGAACTACACTACATGGCGCCCTAACGTTTGGTAAGGCGATAAACTAACGCAAGACTTGTAGAGTAACTCAGTCGTGCATATTTCACACCCCTTTCTCCTGTAAATACTCCAATAGACGTCTGGAGTGGGTGAAAGGTTAAAATCCGCCCGACCTTAGTAGGAAGAAGATTCCTATGTAAAGCTCTGGTTTATTCAACGTTGAAGGATACAGTGTTCCAAAATATTGTGCATCTAATCTTTGTCTCCTTGGAGACCTACTCTGCAAAAACTGCATTTATACAATGTCAGTAGAAAACAACGGCACCGCTGGGGCCGCAGCAGATGCGACTCAGCAAGGTCCCGAATACACAGACCCGGGTGCTATTATCATCCCGGTCCAGTTAAGAAGATCTATAACTTTAAAACTTATAGAAAACGGACTGACACCACAAGGTGGTACAGTAATTTTCGTGATAGAGGCTCACGAGTATCGGCAGACAGAGGTATTCTATTCATGGATAAACTTTCCAGCGGTAAACGCTATAACACAAGAGTTTCACTATTACAAAATAGAGGAACCTCCGGGAGAGTACGCTCCTTTCGAGGAGATTGAAATCCCACTTAAATTTCAAGAGCACCTGCTCTGGTTTAATGGCGCCCTAAAACACAATGATCACATTACCAGGCTCGGTCCACTAGGTAGACCAGGAGCCACGTGGCCGGTTCTAGCCAGCTACACACCACATCCTGACATTGCAAGAATGTCAAGAGAAGAGCTGTTAGCACAGCTAAACACATTAATAAAAATACATAGGCAATTAGTCCAATATGTAATGCGGACTGCAACAGTCCAGCCAGCTGTTAATACACCACAGCTGACCCCTCATCAGGGGAACACAAATAAAATTACACCACAGAACATACAGTCATGTCTTGGTAAAACACCCGTAAAACGGGAACAAATTCCTTTCTGATTAGCCCAGAAAATCACTCAAATAGAGGCAGTATTTCCTGATACTACCCCTATTGAGAAACACAGAATCTTGACCATCTGCCTTCCTATGGGAATCGCACCACACGTGGAGGACTGTGACACTTGGGGTACAGTCTTTGCTTCCATTTACACAAAAACACACGGTGTTCCGTCTATGGCGGTAATACCAGAAGTGCTAAAACAGATTCAAAATGAATTCGGTCCAGAGCCCGCTTTAAATCTAGGTATGAAATTACTGAAAGACTTCAAGCAGGTCACGGCTATATTATTAGCCAACATAAAGGGAGAAGCAGCATCTGTGGCGATTCGCCAGAAGTTGAAGGAAACAGATATAAAAGATCCTGTTGAGCTTGCAAAAATCATAGAAAAATGCTATGAAGAATTAGGTAGAGACAGCTTGGGTGGAAAACCAGTAAAGCCCCAACTGCTCGAAAATCCAGAAAAATTATTCATTAAAAATAATTTAAACACTCCTAAAAAGAGCTGGGATGGAAATAAACAATCCACTCCCAAGGAAAAAGTTTTCCAGTCCAGAGGAAGGTCTCCTCGACGGAGGGAAAGAACTCCGACTCGAGAACGCCAGTCTCCCCAACGGGAGCCCTCTGAGAAAAGATATAACCTTAGAAATAGGGATAATATAAAAAAAACCTGATAGATATCAAAGTATTGATACACGTCCCTCTCGATCTTTTCCACAGAATTCGGAAAGAAGAGGACGGTCAGACCCAGGAGAGCACACCAAGGCCAAAGACAAGGAACCTGCTCAAAATAAGAAATCTCAATTTCAGAAAAAGAAGGTAGCCAGTATTAGAGTAATCAACCATGCCGAGAATACTGAGGACACAGTTGAAAAACGGGGAGTGGGCATTGACAATGTTGGACAGTGCAGCAGAAATCAGTATAGCGCGCAAGATCTTGATGAGTCATCTGGAGACAGTGGACACGAATGAATACATTCAGGTTGAAACTGCCGACGCCAGGCTTAGCGACCCCCATAAAATATACGAAATAACATTGCGTATAGAGGGTGATAAGACTAGGAAAATTAAGGGTCTATTTTGGGATAAGCTCTCAAAAGGCTATGATATTCTGTTAGCTGAAAAAGATTGGCCCCCAGAGTTTGTCAGGGAGTGCCCTCGTGGCGAAGAAGTGATTATGCCTGCCTTCTCGAATCACATACCGATTCACAAAAAATATACATATGCAAGGAAATGGGCAGTAGCCCAGGCACCTGCATTGTATAAAAATCATGTAGGATGGGATGAGGATTCACCGCCTCACAAAATCCAACTAAAAAGTGAACCAACTGCCCAACTGCAGTATCCCATAAAGCAAGAAGCTAAAAAACAGGTCAGGGAGATCTTAGATCAACTTGAATACCAGGGGGTGATTGAAACATGCACCTCTCAAATGAACAATCCTTTGTTTCCTGTCTCCAAGCCAGACAATTCATATCGTCTAGTTTTGGACTACAGACATCTTAATACATGTTGCAAAACTTTTGCAGTACAAAACTCGCATAGTGCAGCCCTAATGAATAACATAGTTAGGAAAAAATACAAAACGACATTAGACATTTCTAATGGTTTCTTTTGTCAAAACATTGCACCAGAAAGCAGATACTTGACCGCTTTCTCCGCATTTGGGTCACAGAAAAAATTCTGTCGACTCCCACAGGGGTTCAAGAACAGCCCAGGACTATTCTCAGCTAGGGTAACAGAGTTACTACAAATCTATGATGATGAAGCATTATCTTACGTAGATGATATTTATCTCACAGACGACGACTTGGATACTCACTTGAAAAGAGTGAACACCATTATACTTGGGTTCGCAGCAGAGGGTTACAAATTCAACTTTAAAAAGTCCCGAATTGCCCATCTGACAGTACTATTCTTAGGGTACGAATTATCAAGTGAAGGGAAAAGCCTAGCGGACAACTTCTTAGAGAAGTGTGCTGTACTCCAAGCTCCAAAAACGCTGAAGAATTTACAATCCATACTAGGTTTTCTGAATTTCGGAAGAACTTACATACTAAATTACGCAGAGAGGGTTAAACCTCTCTACGAACTAATTAAACCTGATTTAAAACAAATCAATTGGACTGAAAAACACACAGAAATTTTGAGATCACTGCAAACAGACATGTTAGCAAAAACAAAATTAGATACACGTGACAACACGATCGATGTTGTAATCCGAGTCATCCCAGGAAGATGCGGATTCACGTACCTGACCTCTAATGAGGGAGAAAAGGTACCAATTTCAATTAAATCTCACTTGTACACACAAGCAGAAAAAGCATTCAGTCACACAGAAAGAACTGTGAACGCAGTGCAAATCGCATTAGCAAATGAACGAGAACTAGCACACGGCAAACGGATTAATATCCTTACAGCGGAATCCGCCTTCGAGGCGCTATTCAGCCCAGTAAACCTGCCTACAGTGTCACTGGACCCGAAATGGATACAGTGCATAGATTCTCTAGGAGCGGAAGACGTGAAGTACTATTTCGCCCCGCAATTTGAAGAACTGAATGATTTAGAATATGAAGAAGAATATCCTCTGCCAATCGAAATCCTGCCTCTCCCACAATACGCCTGTATAATCTATACAGATAGCTTTGTACAGCATTTTAATGTAGAGAGTAAATCCTACAATGCAGCATGTGCGATCATTAAAGGTCGTTGGCTGTGCGGTAAATTCAGACCGAAAGTAACAAAAACTGAATCTGTAAGAAACTGTTCGGTTCAGAGAACTGAAATCAGATCTTTAAAGATGGCGCTCGAAAATGCAGAACGCGAATTCCCCACACTTATAGTGTGCGATTCTCATTTTTGCGTCAATTCTTACAATAACAAACTGCAGAGTTGGATCGAAAACGACTACAAAGATGACACAGGTGCCACAATAAAGCATAAATTGCTCTGGAACGAGGTAGCTCTTTTAAGTAAAGAACTACAAAAGACTCACGTGATTCACGCACAGAGTCTTCAACGTGATGGCGTTCACTTTGCAGGGAATTCATTGGCTAATACAGCCACCACGGAAGCAACTAACCCGGCTTCCGTAGCCACAAAAAAGCGTACAGATAAGTACATAGACGGGGAAACCATGCTGGCAGTAAGAACGACCGTAAAAGGCGACTGTGCAGCACTACCCGTAAACTATCCACTCAATTATGCATACATAATCGATGCAAACTCCGTTCCTTTTGCTCGAATCCCTGGAGTGGGGGACAGAGTAATTCCAAACAGGAGCAGGAGGGGCTTCCTCTTACTGGAAGCACACATGGGGTTGGGTCTGAAACACCAAACAATCAAAGCCTCTCTGAAGGAATTGCAATCAGAATACTGGTGGCCAGGAATGAGTATAGATATTCAATATTTTGCTCAAAATTGTGAAAACTGCAACCGAGATCGCAGAAACGAACAGGCCAGTGTAGTTTCAGGATCCCTTCTAGACAGCATAAGGCGGTCTATCTGCGCAATCAAAGAAGAGAAGCGCATCCCAGTGTACACCATTAAGACGAAGAGCACTTAAAAAATGAGGCCTCCAGCGCTCGGCTGACGCTAGAACGGTTATAAAAGATTTGCGAGTCTTTATCGGCACATACGCAATTACCACGTTCCATTCTGACCAGGGTCCTGCTTTCAGCTCTCGAGCTTATGAGGAGGCCATGGCTAGCATGGGAATTGGGTTGTGGTATTCTTGTCCGTCGCACAAGTGTGGTAGAAAGAAAAAACCGGGACATAAAGCATTCTATAACAGCGAAGGTATTAGGTTCAGGCGCTGGGTGGGTCAAACATTTAATAAGTGTCCAGACTAGTCTTAACAACATGCCAAGAAATTCTCTAAAAGGTTTCAGCCCATACGAACTATTGTTCGGAATTAGAATGAACGTTCAGGACCTCGATAGTCAGATGTCAGTGGTACAAGAAGAAAAAACGCAGTTTGAAGTAAAAGACCGTTTGGCTGTTTTACAGGAACTGAATGAAACAAGAAAATCATTAAGCAACATAAAGTTAAAGCAACAGCCAAGTACCACTGACGAGGCACCACCCGCAACAGCCCCAGCAAGGCCTGTCTGGATTCCAAAGATTGGGGATCTAGTCAGAGAAAAGATCGCGGTTAAGAAGGAATTTGGGCCTTCTTACAGAAAAGCAGTACCTGTCTTAGCAGTCACCGGAACAAGATCAGTTGTGCTACCGCCCCTTGCTGGTAAAAAGGAGAACAGAGTTGTGTCTATCGATCTGGTAAAACCACAAGCATGTGGCCTATAATCAACAGTAGGCCCAGTGGACTCCCAAGAAACAACAGAATACCCAAACTTGCAACAATCCAAGAGGTTCAAACTGAAAGACTAATCACATTCGATCAGCCTGCAGTGCACAATGAAGGACTATGCAATAATGCCATGGAACTCGTGCCTCTTGAAACACAGATAGAAACAGTTCGTCATGAAACAACACCAGTCCACAATGATGTGGCATCAGAAAGTGCTACCGAGAGACAGATTGAAAGAACAATCCCATCAATTGACAGAACTGCCTCTGGTTATTTCATCAACTTCGACAACTTCTCTGAAGATCAAAACGACCCCGAAGTGATGCCAGAAACAAAAAAGTATTCTAAAGAAAATACAACAGGACTCCTTCAACAAATCAAAGAACTATATCTGGATTCACCGTTGATTGAGCATTGGATTATTTCAGGGGTATTCATACTCCTACTCTGCCTAATTTTAGTTTTAATTTTAGGAAAGTTCATTACAATTGAATGGACACAGCAAGTCAGAACATCAACCTAGTCCTGAAACCACACAGATCATCCCACGTGAAGAAAAGAGAACTGTCAACAGTAAATGTCACAGCAATTCCAATACCTGGTGGGGTAGTATGGGAGAAAACAGACTATGAGATCTATGGTCCGGTCGAAATCCTGAAGTATCCTCATCAACTAAAGGTTTCCTTAAGTGACTTTGTGACACCTAGTACATTCTCTGATGATTGGGACTTTAACAGTATTAATGACATGATGTCTGATTTAGTAATGTCAGCTAGATTCACAGATCATGATTAT
This sequence comes from Lissotriton vulgaris, assembly GCF_964263255.1. NCBI lineage: Eukaryota > Metazoa > Chordata > Amphibia > Caudata > Salamandridae > Lissotriton > Lissotriton vulgaris. Next base: position 210,046,144 of record NC_141700.1, read on the forward strand.
TTACAAGGTTCATCTAGTTATGAGCAGTTATTCTGTTACACCCACTATGGGGATCATTACTTGCATAAATCTGCACAGCCTAGAAATGTTTTTATGTATAATCAATGGGAACATTGTGCTACACCACCTAAAAGCAGTTCTAAAGCATTTTTTGAGAAATTCAAATACTTCTCAGGGTTTAACACCAGTGATGCAGAAACATTTTATTACAAACTGTTAGATAAAACAGGAATGAAAACAATGCTGACAAATTCTAAATTGATATATTCAGAAGCATTTTATGACAAAATGATGACATTTGGTTTTGATTATTGGAAAAATAATATTGAAACGAAAACAATTTGGGGTACAAAAGATTGGCAGGTGCAAGGCATAGAAGCACTATTTAGAACCTGCATGATACCAGAACAAATGTTATTTTTAAATGACACTGTACACCAAACATCTTGTCTTGGCCTAGCTAAGATCAAAGAAATGAAAACACCGTCTATACCAAAGCCAAAACCTGAAAATGCAACAGCTGATATTGAGTTAGACGTGTCACAAATTTTACATTTCAACAGAACACATCCTGATTGGAAAAAGTGGTTAATCTGGCCTACAGACACAAATAGCTGTCAAGATAGGTTCCTGAATAAAACACAGGGTTTAAAAATGACCAGATTAGACCCTAGATACTCCCAGAGACAACATCCAGGGATTATAACAACATACAGTGTAGGGAAACTCTGCCTAGAATGGCTAGCTACGTCCACACTGGCTGAAATTAAGCAACACTTGTCTTTGCTAAAAGATGGTGCTGATTTGCGCGATTTCATTCTTGGACCACGCAAACAGCGTCAAAAGCGTTTCATAGCGACCAGCATCTATGCTGCTTACAACGAGGCTTGGAAAGTAAAGCAAATTGAAACTGCTGAAAAAATACGAGAAATTGATCGTATTAATTTGGAGAAATCACTTTCTGTGGTAGACAATGGGTTAATGACTCTGTCTTCCAGAATATATTCTTTGGACAATATTGTATCCTCTGCCTTTGATGTGATAGACAGAGATTTGCTAATGTTACAACATGGCCAGTCTCAATTACGCTCTATTATAGAATTAGGCTGGACTCTGCAAAATCTTCGTTCAGGCTATGTGCCTTGGCGTTTAATCAACACAACGTCATTATTTTCCATTTTTAACCTTACTGATAAACAGATCAGTTTGGCACAGAAAGGAGCAGACTATACAATCTTGAGCATCGAGAAACTCGAGAGATTACCATTGACAATGTCAGAGAGCCCTGTCATTGAATGGATAATACACAGAATTATCACAATTCCGATAACAACTTTCCGATTTCATAAATGCCTTGAGTACATACCTGCTGGCCAATATGAGCAATTGGGTAAGGGATATGTAAAATCCGAATGGAAATTACCATACACTCATTCTTGCTATAGTGACAGCGACAAAAATGTATTTCTTAGTGGTGACAACTGTAAACACTCACTAAGCGGTATACTTTTGTGTCAGGGTATTAATTTACACGGAGCATGTGATGGAAATTCAAACAACCTCTCATGCCACCAGCTAGTCACACCTGCAACTCAGATAGAGCCCTTCTTTATGCAACTCGCAAACGGGAGTTACATTCTTAGAATGGATCACAGGTGCTGTGGCCTCGCGCCAGGGAAAAGTTATCTAGTACAAGTAACGTCCATGGTCAAATGTTGTATGCAAGCATTGTTCCCGAGCGGGCCTCCAGACATAGTGACTCCCATCTGGCCTCGTCTGAATCTCTATTCTATACAAATTGATACATTAAGCAAAATGAAATCTGTACTTTTACAGACAACCGTGCCTATAACGTCATCTAAAGAGACGTATGATCTTCTAGTCGCAAGGACGGCTACTGAAGTCCATGACCTTTTATCAACAAATTGCCCCGTGCATTTCGTAGAAATGTTCAGCCAACTCCTTAACATGTCTAGTGCAACAAGCATCCCAGGCATATTTAAGACAGTCTTTACGGGACTGCTAACACCCTTCCAGGCAATTTTGGGAATCTTTCCTAATTTTGTGCACTCCATCTTTGGCGGCATACCACTATTTTTGGGACTCATTGCAGGGATTCTATTTTTGACCATCCTGCTACGTTATGGCAAGCCTCGGCTCAGACATAGCTCCCATGGGAATGGAAGAGACAATCCTAGCAATGCGCTACAGGGACAGGATAACTAACGTCCTCGGATTGGCCAGGCTGAGAGATCTAAACATGACCTGGTTCCTTTCATTCAGACCAATATGGCAAAATTGCATTTTACCTGTGCTACGGTGTATGCTTTGCGGCGAGGAATGCGTATTGGACATCTGTCTTTCACTTCCATCAGCAGTACCAATGGACGTCGATACTTTGCTCAGTCCAATAACGGCTCACGCATTGTGTTGTCCCCAGCGGCTACCAATCCTGATGATGGCATTCGTGGAGACTCCTGTACTACAGCCAAGTGGTAACAGTGGAGCGAGTGACAAAAGCAACATCATCCAGGTACAACGTTCTGTGAGCATTGCTGGTCCTGCCTTCGATGACAGCAATCATTCTCACACCTGCCAAGTTACAGCGCTATCTAATTTGGTTGAACTATCACCTGATTTTGTAGACCAATTCTTTGCGAGCCTGTCTGATACGATGTTCTCACCCATAGAGAAACAATAACTTTTGAGAAGCTTTCCGACACACAGCGTTCCCATGAACTCTGAATTCGGCCTTCAGTTTTGATCAACAAAAACTGCCAGGAGCTTTGGAAAATCTATTTTCTTTGAATTGGACAATTTTTTAATATTGACCCTTTTTTGGCACGAACAATTCTTTGCTTAACGTAAAAACTATTCTTAGAGAACAGAAGCTTCACACTTCTATTTCTGAACACATCTAGAGACATAACAACATAACACCAGCCTCTAGCACACATGCATTTTTATGTGATGATTTATCTCGCCTTTCTTCTGTCAGAGATACTTCATGTGTAATTCCTTTTGCATAATCGTTCATTGATTTCAAATGCAATAATTTTTTGAATGATTACTATGCTTTAAAAAACGTACAGTACCTAAATTCCATGTATTACAAGTACGCCTATTTCGAATGCATTTATGTATTTTGGGTGGGCAATGTTACACATGCATCTAATTGCTTTAGTTTTAGTAATTTTGATGGACATTAACCCGTGGAGTGGGTGTTGCGTGCTTATCTAGGTTCCTGATCGATACTGTGACCTTATGCCCCTATTCGGCTATAAATCCATTTATTCCCTATATTGGCATAACCGTTCAAGTGCGATTTTCTGAAAAGTCATCTCTGGCCTCACACGAACAGAGCCACATTCCAGCATGACTCTCTGCTACTTCCTTTGCGACCAATTAGTGCAATGACAGAGCAGCAGTCACTATCTGATATTCCTAGATAACACTCCGAGTTCTTCAACAAGATAAAAACTTAGCAAACCTGGAAATCCCCGCTTGCTATGTTTTGATTAGTAATGGAACTCTAATGAGCAACTGATAACTGTCACTTCCTAGTGACATCTTTAATTGACGTCTTATGTCCAGCAAACTTGCGTCAAACCCGGCACCTGTCAGGTATAAATATTACCAACGTTGCCTTAAGCAATGCGAACCTGTTGCTGATGCCAGCTGCCTGCATGACCCTGTGTTGGTAAAAACTAGCACTCTGTCGCTGCAGCCTGCTATCCTGTGGTGGTGAAGCTGCTGATTACCATTATCGCCGCTACAGCGCGAACTATGGTACAGTACGCTTAAGGAGCTGAAACAGCCGTCCTCTGAGAAGACATCCAGCCCAGCTGCCCGCGGACGCTTTCACCCCTCCTTCCTCGACGCGCTGAGAGAAGCCGCTGCATTTCTCGTGCAGAGAAATCCAGTCCCGGCGCTTCCAGTTTACCCTCGCGGGTGACTGGGATATCGAGAGAGACCCCTGAAGGAGATACCAATCCTCCATCATTCTATTCAGAGGTATGGTGTTGACTAAACCCTTAGAAGAGAATTCTTGAAACAAACCTTGGCAAAACCAACTTAACTTAAGCTACTTACTTACTCCCCTTTTCACGTGTTAGGCTTAGGTCAGGCACACTGGGGTAGGCTTAGTTAGAAGCACCAGTTGAGTATGTTAGCCTAATGTATATATGACTGTATATATGTTTTATTACTTTTAAACCATTGTATGGCTAAGAAACCATATCAATGCTTTTACAGTTCTATTTCGCAATACTTATCTTACTGTACGTACTTTTCATAATAACAGTTATTGCAATTGTGGCAATACATTTCTCTTGTACGAGAAGAAAGACTGTTCAATAAATGTTAACCCTTTATTGATAAACGCCCGTCTCTCTATTCTCTACATACTGTGAAAGTAAACTGCACTAGACTGACTGAGTGAAATCTGTGTCTATTGTTTCACACGACCCTAGAGATCGACTCTTGATCTGAGGAGCAAAGTTGTCATGTTGCACGGTTGTTGGAAAACTGAATCCCTTCTTGTCTGTGCCAAGGAAGCTGATCACTTCCTATGCAGAGAAGAAAGTTTCCAGTGACCTCTGAGCTAGTTGGTAACACAACCCAATTAAGTTTAGCATAGTCAGTGGAGGCCTGGAATATCCGCAGTTCCACGTCGATACTACTGTTTATGTTATTCCAATGCGCAGGGCCTAGTGGGAAACTAGGAACTACACTACAATCTGTATCAGATGCAATGAATATTTGTGATGAAATTCAGGTTAGTTACTTTGGTCCTGAGGAAGACAGTGCAGAAACTTATAGATTAATCGAAGGAAATGTGGAAGAGAATATACAACATTGTAGTACAGAAAACTTTGAGCAAGAAATTATGAAGTTTAAGTTGATTTCAGGTGAAAGGCCAAATTATTCTTGTATTTGTTGTCGATGAACTCATTATAAAAATCAGACCAGGACTATTGATTTGTATTTAAAAAGTGAAAAGGAAAATAATCAGCGTATTTTTAAATATTGTTATAACAAATTATACAAGAATAAAATGCCTGCTAAAGCAGTGCATAATAATCTTGAGTTGGTCAATATTCCTTCTGAACTGATGGATTTAAATACCTATGAGTCTATTCTTATTCATTGTATGCATCCATTTCAGGCTATTGTTCCTATGGAGCCTAAGAAAGGGAAATTGCTTCCTTCAGATTTACAGAGAGGATTAAAGGGAAGAGTTGTATATTTGCCTCTAGATTTCAAGAAAAATATTGATACAATTGTTGTAGAAAATGTAGAAGATGAACCTTTAGTTATTCTTGTTAATGGCGTTCCTACTAAGAGTAAGAAAATATGCCAAGAATAAGTGGATGTTAGGAACGTTAAAAAGGCAACGTTGTATCTGGTAAAAAATAATCAATACTATAAAAATGTGTATGTGGGAGAAGAAGAAATAACTGTAGTAGAAGATAGTGAATCGTCATGTGGACAAATTGAAAAAGTGGATGTGTCCAGAACTGAACAAATCTACGAACATTACAGTGTTCATCCACTTCATTCCAAAGAAGTGATGGGGAATACTATAGAGTTATTTCAAATGAAAGAAGCTCGTTGTTTCCCTCAGTTCTTTCCAACAGGAAAAGGTGGATGATATGATGACCGACCTGTGCAGATTCCTGCATCTGAATACCGGACATCAAGATTATATGCAGAAGATCCAAGATTTCGACAATGTATTCCGTATTTGTTTCATCTTTTGTTTGAGAGTGACTTGTCTGGACTTTCTTATGAAGTCAACCATATATTGAATACAGGTGTACATCTGCAAAATATTTCGGCACATGAATTTATGGATAAAGTACAGCAGAAAGATAATGTTTTGGAGTCTCAGCTGATTAATCTCATGGCACGTCAGCGTGGTGTTAATAAGTACTGGTACCGTTTTCATGGAGAACTTAAATGTATGCTAAGGAACTTAGGAACTCCTACATGGTTCCTTACTCTAAGCTGTGCTGAATATACTTAGGATGATTTACTTCAATTTCTTCGAGCGGCAAATCCAAATATAGTAAATATTGAATGCAAGACACCAATTGTGCTCTTTGGATCCAGTTAATGTATGCAAGTATTTCAGTCATAGATTTAAAGCTATGATCTCTTTTATCACCAATATTTTATCTCCTCTTGGAGAGGTTCTGGATTTCTTTTGGAGAAAGGAGTATCAAGCAAGAGGTGCTCCTCACATACATATGCTAATATGGATCAAAGATGCTCCCAAATTTGGAACAGATTTGGATGATACTTTGTTGTCTTTTATTGAAGAATATGCTACAGGTGCTATACCCAAAAGCACAAAAGAAAAGGACTTAAGACAACAAGTCTTACAATTCCAAAGTCATCGTTGTGGGAAATACTGTTGTCGAAAGTACAAATCTAAAGACAAATTGTACCACAAATGTCGTTTTTTATTTCCACGTCCTGTAATATCGAAAGGAAGAGTGAACAGTTTTATGTTATCTTTGCGACATACTAGCACAAGAAAGTCTCCAAAAAATACCTACAACTTAAGAAGAAATGAAGAGTCAAAATACATAAATGACTACAAACCAGTTATTTTGTCCATGTGGAATGCTAACATGCATATTCAATACGTTGCGGACAATTCCATTGTTGTTGCTCGATATGTAACATCCTATATAACCAAATCAGAAAAGACGGAATTGAAGGAAATGTGGGAAGAGATTTCCCACGAGAAGAGGCTATGTAAGACATTTTATAGTTACAGTTTGAAGATGATATCTCATTGAGAAATTGGAGCGTATGAATGCTCGGATCGCTTATCATCTGCAAGTCTATATTCCAAATCTGGAAGAATCATTTGGGTGAGTCTAGGTCTTGCTGCAACACGACATCAAGTACTTAAATCTGTACAAGAAATTGAATGTTTAGCTGAAAAAGACCCAGAAAGTACAGATATTGTGAAAACAAATATGTTGGATACATATTATTCAAATAGAAGTCATCATCTTGAGAACATTTGTCTCTATGAAGTGCTTCAAAACTATATTTTTAAATGGGATATTACAGAAAACATCAACAATGGTTTATATGCTGTGATTAGTTTTGAAGGATGTTTGGTGAAACAAAGAAAAGGACATTTGATTAATCACTATAAACTGAGTTGCAAAACTCCTGACAAAAGGGAATTTTACCATTTAGCTCTTTTGCAACTCTTCAAGCCGTGGCGTTCAGAATTGGAATTACTTGGAGAAATTGAGAGCTATGAAGATTTGTTCAATGCAAGTAAAGATACTATACATTGTCCTGTTTTTACTAATTATGTGAAAATGTTGAACAACGAAATTGAGCAAGAAGCTACATCTGAAGCTGAGATTGCTAGAGACAGTTCTCAAGACAGTCAAACGTCTGCTCTGTTAAGTCAGGATCCACTAGGAGAACCAATTCTGACCTCTTTTTCATAACAGAGACATGGATACAAGATCATTCCTTACCTGACATAGCTATGGCACTACCAGATGGATATAAAATTATCATATTAGACAGAAAGGCAAAAAGAGGCGGTGGAACCGCTATAATATTCAAAGATAACATCAACCTTACTATCATAGACACCCACCTTGCCTCCTGGGGCGAATTCCTAATTTTCTCTCAGGCACTAAACAGTAACGAGTCATGGAAGGGTGCCCTAGTGTACAGACCACCTGAAGGTAAAACAAACTTTGCTACCCGAATGCTAGAGATTTTTGCTCCACACGTCCTGGCATGCAAAAGCTTCCTGTTGTTGGGAGACCTAAATCACCATTTTGAATGCCCCACTGACATCCACACGGCAGAACTGATTAACAGTATCCACTCGCTGGACCTAACAATTTTGGAAAGTGGCCCCACTCACGTTGCGGGTCATACCCTCGACGTTATATGTTCCAATTCGCAGCATATCTCACTCATGGAGCTCTCCTCTGTCCTATGGACAGACCACTCGCTCATAAACTTTTCTATCAAAACTAACTCACAGCACTCAGGGTATCCTAAACCGATAAATCTGAGCAGATCCTGGTCAAAGATCAGGGTAGACACCTTTCAGAAGGGTTTTACTCCCCCTCTTTTAACTTCTGATAAATCAGTCAATCAGATTGCTATAGAATTCGACAATGCCATTACAAAAGCCCTAGACCTCATTGCCCCTAAACGCCCCACCAAACGACCTATTAAGATCTGTCCTTGGTTTACAGCGGATCTCAAAATATCAAAACAGGCCACAAGGGCCTTAGAGCGACGCTGGCGATAAACTAAAGAACCAGAGGCTAAAACTCTATACAAAGCCTCGCACCGAGACTATATGGTCAAAATAGCTTCGGCAAAAAAAGCTTTTTGGGGGGAAAAAATAAATCAGGCAGGGAATTGTCAGAAAGCACTGTACAACATAGTAAAGGAATTTACCAACCCTCTCCCCTGTCAAGCAACCGCACCGAAATCCCAGGAATGGGCAAATCAACTATCTACCTTCTTTAAGGATAAAATTAATAACATCTATATGTCCCTTCCGAACTCAGTCTTGGATAGGTCAGCCTCTTGCTAAAAGATCGCACTCCCCCTAGAGACACCAACACCAATAGCACAGCTATTAGAATTCAGTCCCATCACGGCAGAAGTGGTGAAAAATAAACTGGAAAAAATGAAATCAGGCTCCCCAAATGACCCAGCTTCCCCACAGATTCTAGCAAAGGTAGGCCCAGTGATAGTTATCGAACTAACATCCATTTTCAATCTATCACTCTCACAAAACACTTTTCCCCTTAGGTGGAAGGAAGCCATTATTAGACCAATCCTAAAGAAAGCCAATGCAGACCATAACCAACCACTAAACTACCGCCCAATAGCCCTCCTCCCTCTTTTTGGCAAAATGATGGAATCAATTGTCAATACTCAACTAGTAAAGCATCTTGAGGACAATAAGATATTGGATGCCACGCAATCGGGATTCAGAGCCCATCATAGTACGGAGACTGCACTGCTTGAAGTAGTGGATAACATCCGCCTAGCACTGGACTAAAAAAAATCAGCAATTCTGATACTGTTAGATCTCTTGGCAGCCTTCGACACCATCTCCCATACTGTCCTATTAGAGCGACTAGTGGGGGTTGGTGTCGGAGGTAATGCCCTGAGCTGGATCCAAAGCTATCTGGCCGACAGAAAATCAACGGTAAAAACAGGGCCCTTTTAGTCAGAGTCAGCAGAAAACAGCATAGGTGTTCCCCAGGGCTCGATATTGAGTCCCACGTTATTTAACGTCTATATATCACCCCTGGCGAAGGTGATCAGGGACCATGGGTTTCAAACGGTGTCTTACGCCAACAACACCCAGATCCTGATCATCTTAGGGCCAAACCCAGCCGACACGAAGGCCAGATTCCAGTCCTGCATGATGGCCATCAAGTGGTGGATGACCGCCAATTATCTCATGCTCAATGCAGATAAGTCAGAAATCATGCTCTTCGGGTCGGCCCATCAAATCTGGGAACAAGATTGGTGGCCTGTAGAATTAGGCCATTGTCCAGCCCCGAAGAACACCGTCCGAAACCTAGGAGTAACCATGGATGATCAGATGACGATGTTGCCACATGTTAATAAAGTGGTACATACATGCATTGGCCTAATGAAAAGCCTTAGAAAAATCTTTAAGTGGCTCCCTCTGTCTAGTCGAAAACCACTAATCCAGGGTCTAATTACCAGCCGATTAGACTATGGAAATGCGCTATTGGCGGACATCAACTCTACCACCATAGCCAAGCTCCAGACCTTGCAGAACAGCGCAGCCAGGCTTCCCCTGGATCTGCCCCCTCGTACCCCCTCGGCTCCTTGTCTCAGACAACTACACTGGCTGCCGGTCAACAGACGTATTAAGTTCAAGGTCTGTTGCCGAGTACATAAGTCCTTAAACGGACAGGGTCCCGCCTACCTAGAAACTAAATTGCAAAGGTACTGCCCAGAGAGAAATCTGCGTTCGTCCAACCAACTACTGCTAAAGACCCCAAAAGTTCGGACAGTTAGGAACGGCGACAGATGCTTTTCTAAAGTCGGTCCTACAGCCTGGAACTCGCTTCCCCTGGACCTAAGAACAGACCCCAATTTAAGAACTTTTCGCAAGAACCTCAAGACACGGCTCTTTAAACCCTGAGACACTCTCTCTCCTTATAAATCTGTATAAAATTGTCACCCTGTCAGCGCTACGAGACCTAATGGTGAGCTATGCGCGATATAAAAAACAAATACAAATACAAATACAAATACAATTGTTCAAAATGAAGCAGCAACTGCTATGGAATAGGTGGAAACAGCAATGTGCTCAAGAAGATGTAACAAACTTAGGAAACTTGGAAGAACAACTAAATGTTGTGCAGAAACCAATATATGACCAAGTGAGAGAACAGATTGACCATGGATTACTTCATGATAAGAAAGAGTGCTTTTGCTCATCATTTTAACCTATCAGAATGTACGTGAGTGGACAAACTGGAACAGGAAAAAGTTTTATAATTAAAGTAATTACAACTTATCTACAAAAAACAACTGAGTCGCATTTGTCTTGTGTTGTCACTGCTCCAACTGCGATGGCAGCACACAATATTAAAGGAATTACTTTACATTGTTTAATAATGTTGCCAGCAGAGCATGAAAACAAATTGGAATACCACAAGCTATCTGGAGAAGCTTGCTGTGAAGTTTCAAGCGTCTTGAAGACAATGAAACTTCTGATTATTGATGAGGTAAGCATGGTATCAAACTTAATGCTTGCCTTTGTGCATTGAAGAATGCAACAAATTCTTAAAACAGAGTATGACGTATTATTTGGAGGAAAACAGGCCATAGTTTTGGAGATCTACTACAAATTACTCCTTTAAAAGGACAACCAGTGTTTAAAACACTGACGCATGAAGATACCAGAAAGTCTTTGGAGAGCACTGGAAATGTTAATATTTGGTCATATTTTGAGTATAAGGAACTTATTACAAATATGCGAGAGGCAAAAGATGCTGATTATGGAACTATTCTTCAAGATATAAGAATTGGAAAAGTGACTGAACATGGCAAACAAGCCTTACAGAGAAGATTACTTCCTAATTTGTTTCCAAATGAAAATATTGGTCCTGAGAAAATATATATGAGAATAGCAGAAAACATATCTGTAATCTGCTTAATGCCAACACTGTGTGAATGTTCTATTTCCAATAAAGACATTTAAAATTGGAAAATTAAGAAATCATAAATTGCTATTGATAAAATAAAGCATGAAGGAATCACTATTATTGAGACAGAAAAGTTGAAGAGGAAATTGGATTCTTTAGAGAAATCGATAAGTAAAACTGCTGGTTTAGAAAGGAATTTATATGTATGTGTAAACTGTAGGGTAATTTTACGACGTAATTTGAATGTAGAAAAAGGTTTAGTAAATGGAGCAATGGGTTAAGTTGTTGATTTCGTTAATTACGTAAATAGAGATGGTACTGAATTTTTTTAAATCAAATTTGATCAAATTGAAGAAGTACAACAATGTAGTCGTTTTTTAGCTCGATTTTTGCTTGTAAAAGATTTGTATGTTCGCAAAAAACTGTTTCCTGTTTCTTTGGATAAGCGGTGACTGTTCCTAAATCTCAAGGTTTAAGTGTGGATAGTGCCAGCTCAGCGAACCCCAGCCAGGCCGCCGACAACCTCACGAAGTGGATCAGCAACTGCGCGGACGAACTCGCCCCACTGAGGACCCCGCCCAGCAGACCCGGCAGCAAGAAGGCCCCATGGTTCACGAACGAACTCAAGAGCTCCAAGAAGAACTGCCGAGCCCTCGAGAAAGTCTGGAGAAGGGAACCAAAACCGGACAACAGGACCTCCTTCAAACTTGCCACCCGGAAACACCACCAGCTGATCCGCGCCGCCAAGAAAACAGCATTCAAGGACCGGTTGGACAACAACGCACACAACTGCAAGGAACTCTTCAACATCGTGAAAGAGCTTTCCAACCCCAGCGCAGGAAACAACGACATCACCCCATCGCAAGACCTCTGCAACTCCCTTGCTTCATACTTCCACAACAAGATCGCGGACATACACAACAGCTTCAACAACCAACCAACGCACACCATGACCGAACAACCTCCCCCCACCACCACCCTCCACGCCTGGACCCCGATCAGCACCGAAGACACCATCCGCACGATGAACTCCATCCACTCCGGATCACCGACCGACCCCTGCCCTCACCACGTCTTCAACAAGGCCGACGCTGTCATCGCACCCCACCTGCGAGACATCATCAACACATCCTTCGACACCACCATCTTCCCTGAGAGCTGGAAACACGCCGAACTCAGCGCTCTACTCAAGAAACCAACAGCGGACCCCACCGACCTCAAGAATTACCGCCCCATCTCTCTCCTCCCGTTTCCAGCCAAAGTCATCGAGAAGACCGTCAACAAGCAGATGGCCGCTTTCCTCGAGACGAACGGATCCCTCGACCCCTCACAGTCCGGCTTCCGAGCCAACCACAGCACCGAGACCGCCCTCATCGCCGCCACCGATGACATCCGAGCCCTGATGGACAATGGAGAAACAGCGGCCCTCATCCTCCTAGACCTCTCGGCGGCATTCGACACGGTCTGCCACCGCACCCTAGTACGCGCCTCAGCAACATCGGAATCCAGGACAAGGCGCTGGAATGGATCATCTCCTTCCTCGACGGAAGAACACAGAGAGTCCGCCTACCACCGTACAAGTCAGAGACCTCCGAAGTCATCTGCGGCGTCCCCCAAGGATCATCCCTGAGCCCCACCCTCTTCAACGTCTACATGAGCCCCCTCGCGGCCATCGTACGCAAGCACAACCTCAGCATAATCTCCTACGCCGACGACACCCAACTGATCCTCTCCCTGACCAACGACCCCGCCGCCGCCAGAGCCAACCTGCACGAAGGGATGAAAGAGGTAGCCGAGTGGATGACGACCAGCCGCCTGAAACTGAACTCGGACAAGACGGAGGTCCTCATCCTGGGCTCCTCACCCTCCGCCTGGGACGACTCCTGGTGGCCTCCCGCCCTGGGCACCGCACCCAAACCGACAGACCATGCACGCAACCTAGGCTTCATCCTGGACTCCTCCCTCTCCATGACCAGGCAAGTCAACAACGTCTCCTCGGCGTGCTTCAACATCCTACGCATGCTACGGAAGATCTTCTGGTGGATCCCCACCGAGACCAGGAAGACCGTCACCCAGGCCCTCGTCACCAGCCGACTGGACTACGGCAACGCCCTCTACGCCGGTACCACCGCCAAGCTCCAGAAGAGACTCCAGCGGATCCAGAACGCCTCAGCCAGACTCATCCTCGACATCCCACGAACCAGCCACATCTCCGGACATCTGAGAGACCTCCACTGGCTTCCCGTCAACAAAAGAATCACCTTCCGCCTCCTCACCCACGCACACAAAGCCCTACACGACCAAGGCCCGAGCTACCTCAACAGCCGAGTCAACTTCTACGCTCCCAAACGCCACCTCCGATCAGCCAACCACGCCCTCGCCGCCGTCCCCCGCATCCGAAGAGCGACTACAGGAGGAAGGTCCTTCTCCTACCTGGCCGCCAAGACCTGGAACTTCCTCCCGACCGACCTACGCCTGACCCAAGACCACCTCTCCTTCAGGAAGAAGCTGAAGACCTGGCTGTTCGAGCAGTAGCGGCCCCCCCCCCCGCCCCCCCCCCAGCGCCTTGAGACCCTACGGGTATGTAGCGCGCTTTATAAGTGTCACTGATTGATTGATTGATTGCTTTAGTGAATATTGGAAGTACTGTGTTTAAAGAAGGTATGGCATATGTTGGTTTGTCTCGAGTGAGAACTTTATCTGGATTGTACTTGATTGATTTTGATGAGAAAAAGATTAGTGCAGATGCAAATTGTGTGAAAGAGTATAATAGGTTAAGAAGAGAATATACACCCACTTTAGGTCAATATCCAGTATTTGAAAAGCGTGTGGTAGGTAGAAAAAGAAGATACAAGAATATCTGTAGTGAAGCTGTAGAGAAAGAAAAAGAACAAGATAAAGTTGTGATTGCAAGCAAAAAGAAAAAGGACACTGTTGAAGAGATGGTTGCTTATCAGTTTGAAAATAGGACTGCTATGCTAATGTAGTTGTTAATGTTGATTTTTTTCTTGAAAGTTTGCAACAGCAAATTGTTGAAAATCGGGAAAAAAGATTCTGTTCATTGTTGTATTCTGTTTATGAGAAATGTAGTAGTGATAAAAGTAAAATGCAAAGTGTTTCCGATATTGGAAATATTTTGGACATATGTTCTGGTTCTACTCAATTTACACAGAATATTCAGCAAGATTGTCAGGAATATCTAATGTATATTCTTGTTATATTGGAAGATGAAGGTATAGATATTGAAAACCTTTTTTGTCCTAGCTTAGAAATGGCAACATGACTGTGAAAATTGTTTGTTTAAATGTAGCAATAACATAGAAACTGAAAGATTTATATATTTGACTTTACCAGACTGTGAATCAGTGTCTTTTAACAATCTAGTTAGAGGAGCAAGTCAAAACATGGAGTGTAGCCAATGTAAATCACAAATGTCATCAACTTTATTTATAAAAAGATATGGACAGTATGTAATTTTAATGCTGCAACGTTGTAGAGCTGATGGAACAAAATTGGAAACTTTAATTAAATATTTTGTAGCTACTCAACTATCAATATCAGGAAGAACATTTGTAGATGTATGAATTATTTTTCATGATTGACCTTCTACAACATGTGGACATTACACTGTTTATTTAAAATGTCTGAATGGTTGGATACATTATAATGATAGTCAATTGGTTTTTAAACAACGTTTGCCTAAGGAGTTACCAAATTCTTACCTATTATTTTTAAATCCAAAATTTTAGGAACAAAATGTGACCTTTCAGGATTACTGCTGTTAAGTTAGGTTGGTCTGGTGTTGTAGAGTACTTTGAGGAGCTTGAAGATGGTCCTCTGGTTGACGTTGAGGCAGTGTAGGTGTATCAGGTGGTTGGTGATGTGGCTGCAGAAGGGGACATTGATGATCAGTCGAGCGGAGGTGTTTTGGATTTGTTGTAGTAGTTGTAGGTGTTTAGCTGGAATTACTGTGTAGAGTTTGTTGCCATAGTGTAGTCTGGTGCTGATGTGGGCCTGTGTCATTCTTCTTCTTCTTTCGGTTAGGATCCACTTGTAAATGTTGCGGTGTATGTGTAGGGTGTTGTAGCAGTATGAGTATAGACTTGCTTACACATGGAGTGGGAGGAGTTGAGGATGAATCCTAGGTTGTGTACATGGTCAGTAGGTGCTGGTACTGTTCACAGTGTAATCAGCCACCACAAGTCATCCCAGGCTAAGGGGGTTGGTCTGAGAATTAGTATTTCTGCTTGTCTGAGTTGAGGTTTAGAGAGCTGATCCTTACCCAGTTGGCGACAGCTTTCATTCTCTCCTGGAGGTTGCTTCTGGTGGTATTTGGCTCCTTGGTGAGAGAGAAGATGAGTTCGGTGTCGTCGGCTTAGGAGATAATGTTGAGGCTGTGATGGCAGGGCCACTTGTGTGAGGGTGGCCATGTAGATGTTGAATAGCATCATGTTGAGGGATGAGCCCTGGGGGATGCCGCAAATGAGGTCGGTGGTTTTGGATCAGAAGGCTGGGAGGTGGATGCAGAGGATTTACTATTGAAGAACTTCCAAACTAAGAGTTTGACATATACTATTTGGCCATGAGGAAAAGTATGTAAAACCATTAAGGACTATTTGTTGTATATTTTGTCAGCATATATTTGTAAGTAACTTTATTTGCAGTATATGAAAATTAATGATAGTGTTTTGTTATTTTAAGATTGTTTGAGATGTCTCATACTTACGTAAGAAATTGCTCTTAGAAAAAAATTAACATGTTTTATTTATATTTTTTAGAATGTTATTGAGAATGTTGAATGTTTTTTTCAAGATAATCTTATTGATTGTCTTTTTTTTTTTGCCCGCAGTTATGTGATGATTACTATTAAACTCACTGTTCCTAGGGAAATTCAATATATTCTGTGAACAGCAAAAAAGGCAAATGAAATGCTTTACAAATTATTTTGTGTTGTAAAATATATATTGTAACAATGCTAATTTTATAATATATAATTTCTTTATTATTTATTATGTTTAAGGTAAGTATAAGTAACTATTAAAAATGGTCGATGAGATGTGCTTCTACAGTGCTGAAGTAACAAGAGATGGATGGAGTACATATCTGTGCAAAGATGGTTTGTATCTTTTAAAGACATTTGAAAAAGTTAACATATATACTGAGGGTACCTGAGGACCTACTATCTTTGACCATATATTTTAAAAATGACTTTTATTATAGAGATTTTTCAAACGAAACATGGGTTCAAAACAGGTTTCTGCAACGTACCACTATTGTATTGACTAGTAGAGATGAGAGAGTTTTAGGATTAAAAGAGATCAAATTATTCTAAAAAAATATGTCACGGAGATTGTTTTCAAATACACCTTTATGTTTGGAAGGACAGGTTAAGTTACTGTGTGTAGTTTTTCTTCTCTATGTAAATATGTCCTCATTATACACAATACTTTGTGTTGAAGTGTTGTTCTATAGCTGTTGTTGTATTTTCAACTTATATAAGGAATCACTACTATTTTTTTATTATGTTAAAAGGTGACTACTGAATAGGTCTTTAAAAATTATTGTGTGTGAAAACACATGAAGTTTTCAAAAATTTGTGTGATAATAGTACCTAAATATACACAGATACATAGTGTTATTCTGGACAACCAACACTATTCCTTGCATTTTACTACAACACATTAACTAGTTTGGAACAGGTAAGGTGAATAGACATATTGTAGTTTTTTAGTACTGCATTTTACTATAACAGCCTGAGTTTTTTCCTATAGTCATAAGGAGTGACTGGTTTGAAAATTTAAGAACATTTAAAAACAGGACATTCATATAAATCATTATATTTATATAAACTTATGGAATAGTAGAGAATGGTATTTGTATAATATTTTTTTTAAGGGCAAAACAGTTGATAAAGCTAGTTTTGTGTTATGTATTAGGAAAACTGATAACATTAAGTGTTTTTGTTTTTGTACAAGGACCTACAACATAAGAAATTGATTATGGAAAAACAACAGAACAATATGGAAGACGGTTTGGAAATTAGCAACAGTCTCATAGAAGAGCTAAATGTACCTTTCACAGGCAGCGAGAGTGAAGAGCAAGAAATTAGTGCCGCCGATATCAGCTGTGATTTCCAAGACGATACATTTGATGCTGATTTTGTAGGAGCATTAGATGATATCGACACTTTTGAACATATAAATTCCAAAATTGATAACCAGGAAATTGATAGCAATGATATACCTGATAAAATTACTTTAGAAGCCTTGTTAAATTATGAGATGTTAGAAGAATAAATGTATCGCTATATAATAGTAATGGTTTGAGTACTATGCACTAAAGCATCCACTGTACTAAAAGTGAAGCACTTATAGATTCACTTATATATTCTTTACATTATTCTATTGATTCAAAGTATGCAAAGTAGGTCTCAGGGTATGGACAGCTTTAAACCTCTATACACTATGTATGTACTCTTTTATGCACCTGAAAACATGTGTTTTAAACCTTCAATTGCCCAGTCTGTATCCTTATACTGTCTCCAAACACACTGCCACTGCTGTTTTTGTATTGTAGTGAACTATACAGCAGTGTGTGCTTATGTATACACTAAGCTAAAAGAGAAGCAGTTATACATTCAGACAGACACTTGTCTTGCAGAACTGTAATCATTCAGTGAGTACCCAAGTAGTCATGCAGCAAAGTAGGCCTTAGGGCATGAACTGCTTAAAATGCCTATGGACTATGCATGCACTCTTCTATGTACCTGCAAACTTGTCTTTTCAAACTTCAATTGCCCAGTGTGTATCCTTACACTTCCTTCAAACACTCTGCCACTGTTGTTTTAGTATTGTAGTGAGCCATATAGCAGCATGTGCTTACCTATACACTATGCTAAAAGTGAAGCAGTTATACATTTAGCTCGACACTGTCCTTGCAGAACTGCAATCTTTCAGTCAGTACCCAAGTAGTCGCTCAGCAAAGTAGGCCTTTGGGTATGGACTGCTTCAAATCCCTATGAACTATGCATGCCCTCTTCCATGCACCTACAAACTTGTATTTTAAACATACAATTGCCCGGTCTGTATCCTTATACTTCCTCCAAACACTCTGCCACTGTATTTACAGTACGGTAGTGAGCCATACAGCAGTATGTGCTTATCTATACACTGTGCTAAAAGTGAAGCAGTTATACATTCAGCTAGACACTCTCCTTGCAGAACTGTAATCATTCCTTCAGTACCCAAGTAGTCATGCAGCAAAGTAGGCCTTAGGGCATGCGCTGCTTCAAGCCCCTATAGACTATGCCTGTACTCTTCTATGCACCCGAAAATCTGTGTTTTAAACCTTAAATTACCCAGTCTGTATCCTTACACTCCCTCCAAACACTCTGCCACGGCTTTTGAGTATTGTAGTGAGCCATACAGCAGAATAAGCTTATATATACACTGTTTTAAAAGTGAAGCACTTATGCATTCAGCTTCACACTCTCCTTGCAGAACTGTAATCATTCAGTCAGTACCTAAATAGTCATGCAGCAAAGTAGGCCTTAGGGCATGGACTGCTTCTAACCCCTATAGACTATGCATGCACTCTTCTATGCATTTGCAAACTTGCATTCTAAACCTTCAATTGCCCAGTCTGTATCTTTACAGTTCTACTAAAACCTCTGCCATTGCTGTTTCAGTATTGTAATGAGCCATTCAGCAGTCTGTGTTTATCTATGCACTGTGCTAAAAGTGAAGCAGTTATAAATTCAGCCAGATACTCTCCTTGCAGAACTTTAATCATTCAGCCAGTACCCAAGTAGTCATGCAGCAAAGTAGGCCTTATGGTATGCACTGCTTCAAATCCCTATGGACTACACATGCACTCTTCTATGTACCTGCAAACTTGTCTTTTGGACCTTCAATTGCCCAGTCGGTATCCTTACACTTCCTTCTAACACTCTGCCACTGCTGTTTTAGTATTGTAGTGAGCCATAAAGCAGTATGTGCTTATTTATACACTGTGCTAAAAGTGAAGCAGTAATACATTCAGTTTGACACTGTTCTTGCCGAACTGTAATCATTCAGCCAGTACCCAAGTAGTCATGCAGTAAAGTAGGCCTTAGGGCATGCACTGCTTCAAACCACTATACACTATGCCTGTACTCTTCTATGCACCCAAAAATCTGTGTTTTAAACCTTAAATTGCCCAGTCTGTATCCTTACACTCCCTCCAAACACTCTGCCGCTGCTTTTTCAGTATTGTAGTGAGCCATACAGCAGAATAAGCTTATATATACACTGTTTTAAAAGTGAAGCACTTATACATTCAGCTTCACACTCTCCTTGCAGAACTGTAATCATTCAGTCAGTACCCAAGTAGTGATGCAGTAAAGTAGGCCTTAGGGCATGCACTACTTCAAACCCCTATAGACTATGCATGCACTCTTCTATGCATTTGCAAACTTGCCTTCTAAACCTTCAATTGCCCAGTCTGTATCTTTACAATTCGACTAAACACTCTGCCACTGCTGTTACAGTATTGTAGTGAGCCATACAGCAGTATGTGCTTATCTATACACTGTGCTAAAAGTGATGCAACTATACATTCAGCTAGACACTCTCCTTGCAGAACTGTAATCATTCAGTCAGTACCCAAGTAGTCATGCAGCAAAGTAGGCCTTAGGGCATGCACTGCTTCAAATCCCTATGAACTATGCATGCACTCTTCTATATACCTGAAAACTTGTCTTTTAAACCTTAAATTGCCCAGGCTGTATCCTTACACTCCCTCCAAACACTCTGCCACTGCTGTTTCAGTATTGTAGTGAGCCATACAGCAGTATGTGCTTATCTAGACACTGTGATAAAATTGAAGCAGTTATACATTCAGCTAGACACTCTCCTTGCAGAACTGTAATCATTCCTTCAGTACCCAAGTAGTCATGCAGCAAAGTAGGCCTTAGGGCATGCGCTGCTTCAAGCCCCTATAGACTATGCCTGTACTCTTCTATGCACCCGAAAATCTGTGTTTTAAACCTTAAATTACCCAGTCTGTATCCTTACACTCCCTCCAAACACTCTGCCACGGCTTTTGAGTATTGTAGTGAGCCATACAGCAGAATAAGCTTATATATACACTGTTTTAAAAGTGAAGCACTTATGCATTCAGCTTCACACTCTCCTTGCAGAACTGTAATCATTCAGTCAGTACCTAAATAGTCATGCAGCAAAGTAGGCCTTAGGGCATGGACTGCTTCTAACCCCTATAGACTATGCATGCACTCTTCTATGCATTTGCAAACTTGCATTCTAAACCTTCAATTGCCCAGTCTGTATCTTTACAGTTCTACTAAAACCTCTGCCATTGCTGTTTCAGTATTGTAATGAGCCATTCAGCAGTCTGTGTTTATCTATGCACTGTGCTAAAAGTGAAGCAGTTATAAATTCAGCCAGATACTCTCCTTGCAGAACTTTAATCATTCAGCCAGTACCCAAGTAGTCATGCAGCAAAGTAGGCCTTATGGTATGCACTGCTTCAAATCCCTATGGACTACACATGCACTCTTCTATGTACCTGCAAACTTGTCTTTTGGACCTTCAATTGCCCAGTCGGTATCCTTACACTTCCTTCTAACACTCTGCCACTGCTGTTTTAGTATTGTAGTGAGCCATAAAGCAGTATGTGCTTATTTATACACTGTGCTAAAAGTGAAGCAGTAATACATTCAGTTTGACACTGTTCTTGCCGAACTGTAATCATTCAGCCAGTACCCAAGTAGTCATGCAGTAAAGTAGGCCTTAGGGCATGCACTGCTTCAAACCACTATACACTATGCCTGTACTCTTCTATGCACCCAAAAATCTGTGTTTTAAACCTTAAATTGCCCAGTCTGTATCCTTACACTCCCTCCAAACACTCTGCCGCTGCTTTTTCAGTATTGTAGTGAGCCATACAGCAGAATAAGCTTATATATACACTGTTTTAAAAGTGAAGCACTTATACATTCAGCTTCACACTCTCCTTGCAGAACTGTAATCATTCAGTCAGTACCCAAGTAGTGATGCAGTAAAGTAGGCCTTAGGGCATGCACTACTTCAAACCCCTATAGACTATGCATGCACTCTTCTATGCATTTGCAAACTTGCCTTCTAAACCTTCAATTGCCCAGTCTGTATCTTTACAATTCGACTAAACACTCTGCCACTGCTGTTACAGTATTGTAGTGAGCCATACAGCAGTATGTGCTTATCTATACACTGTGCTAAAAGTGATGCAACTATACATTCAGCTAGACACTCTCCTTGCAGAACTGTAATCATTCAGTCAGTACCCAAGTAGTCATGCAGCAAAGTAGGCCTTAGGGCATGCACTGCTTCAAATCCCTATGAACTATGCATGCACTCTTCTATATACCTGAAAACTTGTCTTTTAAACCTTAAATTGCCCAGGCTGTATCCTTACACTCCCTCCAAACACTCTGCCACTGCTGTTTCAGTATTGTAGTGAGCCATACAGCAGTATGTGCTTATCTAGACACTGTGATAAAATTGAAGCAGTTATACATTCAACTAGACCCTCTCCTTGCAGAACTGCAATCATTCAATCAGTACCCAAGTATTCATGCAGCAAAGTAGGCCTTAGGGTATGCACTGCTTCAAATCCCTATGGACTATGCATGCACTCTTCTATGTACCTGCAAACTTGTCTTTTAAACCTTCAATTGCCCAGTCTGTATCCTTACACTTCCTCCAAACACTCTGCCACTGCTGTTTTAGTATTGTAGTGAGCCATATAGCAGTATGTGCTTATTTATACACTGTGCTAAAAGTGAAGCAGTTATACATTCAGTTTGACACTGTTCTTACCGTACTGTAATCATTCAGCCAGTACCCAAGTAGTCATGCAGTAAATTCGGCCTTAGGGCATGCACTGCTTCAAACCCCTATAAACTATGCATGCACTCTTCTATGGATTTGCAAACATGCCTTTTAAACCTTCAATTGCCCAGTCTGTATCTTTACAGTTCTACTAAACACTCTGCCACTGCTGTTTCACTATTGTAGTGAGCCATACAGCAGTATGTGCTTATCTAAACACTGTGCTAAAAGTGAAGCAGTTATACATTCTGCTAGACACTCTCCTTGCAGAACTGAAATCATTCAGTCAGTACCCAAGTAGTCATGCAGCAAAGTAGGCCTTAGGGCATGCACTGCTTCAAATCCCTATGGACTATGCATGCACTCTTCTATGTACCTGCAAATTTGTCTTTTAAACTTTCAATTGCCCAGTCTGTATCCTTACTCTTCCTCCAAACACTCTGCCACTGCTGTTTTAGTATTGTAGTGAGCCATATAGCAGTATGTGCTTATTTATACACTGTGCTAAAAGCGAAGCAGTTATACATTCAGTTTGATACTGTTCTTGACAAACTGTAATCATTCAGCCAGTACCGAAGTATTCATGCAGTAAAGTAGGCCTTAGGGCATGCACTGCTTCAAACCCCTATACACTATGCTTGTACTCTTCTATGCACCTGAAAATCTGTGTTTTAAACCTCAAATTGCCCAGTCTGTATCCTTACACTCCCTCCAAACACTCTGCCACTGCTTTTCAGTATTGTAGTGAGCCATACAGCAGTATGTGCTTATCTAAACACTGTGCTAAAAGTGAAGCAGTCATACATTCAGCTCGACACTGTCCTTGCAGAACTGTAATCATTCAGCCACTACCCAAGTAGTCATGCAGTAAAGTAGGCCTTAGGGCATGCACTGCTTCAAACCCCTATAGACTATGCATGTAGTATTGTATGCATGTGAAAACTTGTCTTTTAAACCTTTAATTGTCCAGTCTGTATCCTTATACTCCGTCCAAACACTCTGCCACTGCTTTTGAGTATTGTAGTATTGTATCATCCAGTATTGTAATCATCCAGTCAGTACTCAAGTATTCATAAAACAAAGTAGGCCTTAGGGCATGGACTGCTTCAAACCACTATAGACTATGCATGTGGGCTTACATGCACCTGCAAATGTGTCTTTTATATCATCAATTCCCCAATGTGTATCCTTAAACTTCGAGCAAATACTTCGTCATTGCTGATTCAGTATTGTACTGAGACATTTAGCAGAATGTCCTTATCTGTGCACTGTGCTAAAACTGAAGGGCTTATAAATTTAGTCAGGCACTCTCCTTGCAGAACTGTTATCATCCAGTCAGTACCCAAGTAATCATGAAGCAAAGTAGGCCTTAGTCCATGGACTGTTTATAATCCCTATAGACTATGCTTGCAGTCTCCTATGACCTAGAAACCTACCTTTTATACCGTCAATTCTGCAGTCTGTATCCTTACACTTCCACCAAACACTCTTTCAGTCATGTTATAGTTTTGTAGTGACTCATTGATCAGTGTGTAGTAATCCATTCACTACATTAAAACACTAATGGGCAGATGTACAATAACTGGCACATCCCCATGGATATGCCATTTATTGTGCACTGTGACGCCACCACCATGGAGGCGCTGTATTTACAATGTGGTGCACCATGGGGCAAAAACGGCACAGATATGTGATGTATCTCTGCCGTGAAAGCGGTGCATTGCTTGAGTTTGGTTGCAAGTGCAACGCACCTCCAGCAATGCTCCGGGGGCCCTATGCTCAGAATGCTGTGTCAATCCTTACACATGCTTCAAGCAAGTGTAGGGTTTTGATGCAGTATGAGCTCAAAAGTGACAAAGTGAAATCTTGTAGATTTCACTCAGCCACTTTTAGGAGGTGTTCCTGCGCAGAAACGACACCCCGTGTAGGAATGTCTCCTTCTGGTACAGGATTTTACAATGTGACGCACCTCCCAGATGCGTCACATTGTAAAAAGCACACACCATGACGCTTCTTTTGCACCACCGCTGCATCAGAAAACTGATGCAATGGTGGTGTAAAAGAGGCACAAGGAGGTTGCAAATCTGCCCCTAACACTTACAAATTTACTTAGGCAGTTTCAAAAGCAGTGCGAAGGGAAGCATTGACTTGTAACATATTTATGCACATATGTTACATTCAAGTGCTTCGAAAGTGCTACAGCATACTGATTTATGCTGTAGCACTTCCTTATATTTCTGTACTTTTACTTTCACCATACACTACTAATGTATTCATTCATTCATTCATTTATGCACTACACATTCATTCAGACAAAGTTTTACACACTATCATAGAAATATAGCTCTTTTTTTGACCAGTGAAGGTAGTTCTGAAAAAACCTGTTTTTCTGTGTTTTTTTAAGTTTTTTTTTTTTAACCAAAAAAATTTAACTGCAACCAAAAAAGTGTCCAAAAGGAACAAAACAATCAAATAAAAAAATTAATGAGATGAACAACGGTGATCCCGTTTCCTCCGGATAATAAGATCTATCGTGTCATGAGTGATGTCACTGACCATGTCATGAGTGGTGTAATATGTGACGTGATCAGCAGTGCATTGCGGGCACGCGAGTTATAGTTAGCTGAATTAACTATAACGGGGGAATTTTAATGGTTTTGTATGAGTGAAATGTCCAGCTAACTATAACATGTGTGAAACCTATGTTTTTTTCAGTGAATTTCTAAGGTTTTTTAAATGCTAATTCCGAACTATAACGTGTGTGAAACCTATGGTTTTTTCAGCAAATTTCAAAGAATTTTTAAATGCTATTTCCTAACTATGACATGTGTAAAACCTATGGTTTTTTCAGTGAATATATATATATATAGTAGTTCCTTCTTTATACCCCTGTCTGCTTAGAACAATACATACCATGTATTAATCGTAACAATACAAATAAAAGAAAAATACAAAATTATTTTATTACAAAAGAATGAAGCTGCAGGCAGCAAGAGTTACTGGCGCTTTGGTGATAATTCGTTTTTCTCAATATAGCATGGCTGCTATTCTCATGAAAATGTCACTGAAATGTTCAAAACAGGCATGAGAATTTTGCTTTGCTTTGGCAGCTCATTTGTTGTTTCCATTTCTGCTGGAAAAAACCTAATCCATGAAATTACATTTCATAGATAAACTCTGCAGACGGTCTCAAATTTCTGCTTTGCTTGTAAATCGGTTGAGATTTCTGGAGATATGGGCTATTTATTATGCGGGCAAACACAAAATCATTCATCAACATGCTTTCGTAAACACTACCAAAGCGGGCTATAGAGTGTAGTGTCAAAGTTATGGTACCTATTTATGTGCCCTTACAACTAACAGATTGTTCATTCACTAAACTCAGCTAGAAATGACCATCTACAGATGTCCCCACATGGGACTTTTAGGGTATAAATTAAATTAAATTACATTAAATCATAACATGCCCAAGCACGAGAATTCAAAGTGATGGATAATACAAATTAAAAAAACATTAACCGTCCAATTGACAGATAGTGAGCCCCTTAGCCACTTGGTTTATCTGTATAGTAGTACACTGCTTCATAAGCATAGAAAACAAAATGAATAAAAACATGAAAAATACAAGAAGATTCCCTACTTATAATGTGTTATCTCTGAATTTCAGTGGTTAGCATATTGTTGTTCACCTGTATGCAGTTCATTGAAACCATGCATGTATCTTTAAGCATCTGGGATTCCTGTTGTGTGGCATCACAGAGAATAATATATTGGACTCACGACAACCTACACAGTCTACACTTATACGATTAGATAATCGAGACTTTTAGCACACAGCTTATAGGGGTAGCACCATTAATAATGATCTCTCGAGGGGCTGTTTACTGCTGTGAATTGTTTATCTTTTGTTTATAGTTGCAAATAGAAGAGTTGATGGGGAAAGGCACATAGCAGCCATTAACACTGAATGTTTGTACATCAATGCTGCTAGCACCTGTACCCACATTTTACCCAAGACAGGAAGTCAAACAGTCAACTGGCCCGTCCTGATTTATTCCCATACTTCACAGTGCCACAGTACATTTATGTAAACTACACTAAATAGTGCTCGCATTGTAAGTATTCTGATTGGATGAGAGAATCACAGTATACTAGAGAGGAGGCTAATTTGTCTATATCTTTGATGAAGCAGGGTATCTCAATTGTATAGCACCAGCCAAAACACTTTGGGGCCCATTACGATATTGGGGGGATTGCCACCCACAGGCTGTCGGTGGTGGTCCGTCCGACAATCTGACTCAGCAGTCCGACCTCCGCATTACAATGCAGTCTGTCGGATCACTGCACCCTGGGGAAAAGACCATGCTTCCAACAGTATCAGAGATCCCATCAGGGCGTCGGTCGGACAGATAATCCCCAAATGTCAGCAGTGCCTGCTCAGGTACCGCCTTCGGGATTATGATGTCCGTTACCGACAGACTTTCCATGTTGACCTTTCCGACATTAAAAGGCAGTCGGAAAGTGACTTAGGGTGCTTCAAGCAGGGGTCTGTCCCTCAACAGCCTCCAGTATGAGGCATGAGGGTACCTGTGGTGCCACCCCAAACATCCATGCATCGTGTGGCACGCTCCACATGACTCCTGCCACATGGTGCATGTATGGATGTTTTAAAAGTGAATTGTTTCTATTGCGGCTTGTGCTGAATCACACAGCACAAGCTGCAAAGGAAAATACACACTTTCTGACCATCATGAAGGTGGTCACATCACAATAATAGAAGTAGAACCGCCACCTCCTTGTTGGGTGGTCTTGTTTCTGCTATGAATTCGGTCGGATTCTAGTCCACCACCAATGCATCATGACCACCAAATGAGAAATGTTTCTACTCCACAAGAGTTAACACAACTCCTATTCTGCTGCTTAATGGCATACGTTTAGAAATAAAGGAAGATATACACCCTGATTCTGAGAGTGTGGGAGAAGTGGGTGTTTTTTATCCTTCTTGATAAAATCATGATAAAATCCACCCTGTGGTTTGGATTGAATTCAATTTGATGATAGCACCTGAGTTTTTTG
Organism: Lissotriton vulgaris; assembly: GCF_964263255.1. Taxonomy (NCBI): domain Eukaryota; kingdom Metazoa; phylum Chordata; class Amphibia; order Caudata; family Salamandridae; genus Lissotriton; species Lissotriton vulgaris. Next base: position 210,073,298 of record NC_141700.1, read on the forward strand.
GTAACCACATACTATTTTTGGTGATGTCGCCATTCAATTTGAATATGAATATGATACGCTTTTTATTTTACTATTTAGCATAATGCATTTACTAATGCTAAAATCCATACCAAAGTGACTCTTGCAAATGTACGTACATTTTCTGTAGCTATCTAAAAGCATTGGAAAACCATCTAATCTCACAGGCGAGACCTATTGACTTTGCCATTGCTCATTTTAATTACTTTAAAAAGAGTTCTTTTGAGTTCAGAAATTAAGTTTCCTTATCAACAACAACTGCATTTAACCAGAAAATATTTCAACATAACAAATAGACGAAATCAAACAAAACAACACCATACAATTGAGCACTGGTATTTATCTTACACTGGCAGACTGCTTACAGCCTGTTTTTACAAATCCAAGTATGCTATAACCAAATCTAGTTCAAGAAATATCTTCCATTGCCACTGTATGGAAATTCCACATTATTGGCTTCGTCATAAAACAGGAAAAGAAATGATACAGCAATTGAGTTTTTAATGATGGGCACTAAAACAATGCTGCTGATTACATTCCTTGCTAATTGCCTTCTGTTGCTTCTTTTGTATCCATTTCAGTGAACTATTTCCAACCCCAACTTCTTTGAAAAGTTTGTCTAAGATACAATATATAGAGCCCATGTGGGGAATTAATTATACCGCACAATTCATGGATCTTTATGCATAACCATATCTCGTTAAATGTTGCAAGCCTCTTTTGGGCAAAAGAGTACTATGTAGCATGTCTACTGGCAAGTGCAGAAAGGTAGACATAAAGATATTAATGCTTACCTGGAATTAGTAAACTCCTCTAGTAGTCAGTCTGGTGCCCAGATAACACCAATGTCCAGATTTATTTAAGCAATGTTAACCAGATATAGGGCCCAACAATATAATAAATGTTAGGAGTGGAGCTGAGGGAACCTAACCCATACAGACAAATGGCCCAATTGTGATGTCAGTCCAATCGCCACCGAAAGGCCGTTTGTGGCTGTCCGTTTGCAGCAAAATGATTCTGTCAGTTGGAGCGCAGCAGGCAGAGGGGCCAACCAAAGCCTCCAACAGGCTCAAGAAGCCCATTGGAGCATAGTACCTGAAATGAGGGCGGTGCCTGCGGAGGCACAGCTGTAGGGATTACGATGACCATTTTTCCTCTGCCTTTACTGCCATGTAAAGTCTTCCAGAATGGGACTTTGGAGGCCCTTAGCAGGGCCACTGTCACATATGGGCCTCTGGTATGGACCGTTGGGGGCCAAATATGGTAACCCCCCAAAAATCCATGCACCATGTTCCAGGCACCACCAGATGCATAGATGTTTGAGAACTGCCCTTTTTCCCTGGGGCTTGCACTGCAGCCGTTTTATAGGGCTCCAGCACAAGCTGCAATGGAAAAGAGCTGTGTTCCAATCTTCTGCACAGCGGTGGCATTGTAATCGGGCAGGTGGGACCGCCAATATATAGTCGGTCAGACACTTGCCCGGGGGATGACAGTCGGGCGCTTGTCTGACAGCCATCGCAATGCGGCCCTCAGTGTCTCTCACATTGTATTCCTATTTTGAATCGGGAACACGTTGCTACAAAAAAAGACACAAGATATCCATAGTAGATGATTATTGGGCACCAACAGTTTCCAGTTTTTTCTGAGGTAAGTGAGACAAAAAAAACGGGCTCAATGTTTACTTTCAATTTCAATTCTTTGGGGTGGATTACTCATTAGATTATCATAGCCAATAAAGGGTATGTAGGAAAAAAAAGGATAAAACTTACTTGGCACAGTTAAAAATTATTTAGATCAGGTGTACAGTAACTTTAGGAAAAGGAATACCAAATGTACTAGGTTTGGAAGAGCATTTTGAATGCGTCCCTTAAGTGCAGGTTATATATTTTACGAATACATCTGTATAGTAAAGCACTTCCATAATGTCACACTTGTATCACTTGCCATGCGTGACCTAATATTGCGCATAGCCTGCTTTCATGGGCCACACACAGCAACATTAAAACAAGGATTATGTGGAATTATAGGTAAAATTACATTTTGGGATTGAGTGACTGTTCGGTTTGGTACGCTTCAAGTATAAAGTTGAGTTTATTTTTTTTTAGGGAAAGGCTTAGGCTGCTAAGATTTAACAGTTGTATTGTAAGCTATAGAATGCCTAATGAGAGAGTTTTTATATGTTTTAGTGGATGTGAACATATACTGCTACATGGTTAAATGGTCAATAAGAAGGGAGTACGAATTTTGAGGTGCATGTACACATGTGTGTCAGGCTCATTCGATGGCTAGGGCATGAGACCTCCAATGGATAGTGCATCTGGAGTTGGTGGTCAGGGTGGGGTCTGAGGCAGCAAGTGGATACATCTGCTGCTGCCCAGTACGAAGGAAGAGGCATCAGGACATCAGACGTATGAGGGCAGTCAGCTGGAAGAAACATCAGGACAGATTCTTATTTGTTGAAGGAGGTGTGCAACAAGGGCGCGTGCTTGCCCCTTTGTTATTTATATTATATTTAAATAATCTTAATTCAGAGTTTATGAATAGCCCCAGCGTTGTCCCCATGGTAAACGGCCCACCAACTCCTGTATATTTATATGCGGATGATGCTGTTTTAATGGCTCGCACCCCTAAAACTTTGTGCATCTTAATTAATTATTTTGTGGATTCTATGGAAAAATTGGTTCTAAGAACTAATTTTACTAAATTGTTTACAATGTCATGTGGCCTTAAGTGTGCATGTTTTTCACCTATCACGGCTGGGCTAAATATGCTGCCACAGACCAGCACCATGTCACATTTAGGGATCCTATTTAGCAACTGTAGCTCATGGGCACGTCAAATAGTGTAAAATAGAATGAAATTGTCAAGGTCAATAGGCTTCTTTCTTAGCTTACCGTCAACACCAAGTGGAAGGGTCCTTGTCTCTCTACCAATTATAGACAAGATTGCATTTAGATCCTTTTCTAAGGTTCTGAAATTATCATGAATGCCATCAGTCTTTTAGGTGTTTGCAAGAACTAACTGACATTAAAACGTGTCGCTGCGCAAGTCTGTTTCATCATGCAACTATATGTTAAAGAAGCAACGTGCACTTTGATGAACCCCACTTAATTTTTTCAGATTATTTATTATGCGCATCATGCTTTTAATCAAGTTTTATACAATATATATTGCTTGGTGCTGATGCTCATTCTTATTTTCACTGTATGTATTTTAAACGTCTTTCATGGAGGGTTTTCCGCGGAATAAAGATGTTTTGATTGATTGATTACCTTTTTTGAATGCTTAGAGCGTACTTATCTATAGTAAGTGAGTTAGCTTTTTTGATGAGTTTGAAAATGACAGGCAATTTAATAGTGGTAGTCATTTTGAAAGTTTGGCTGGTTTGGGGAACAGGTGATATTGCAAGGTGCTGTTATTTTCCATGCGCCTGGAAGGAGATTTCATCTTTGATGTCTAAATTCCAGAAACATTTAGGGCTATGGAAGGGGATTATAAAGTTTGTTCCTATTATTAGAGAGTGCAAGTAGGATGCCAGTGGAGATCCTAGTTGGCAGGCGAGGGTAGAGTGACTCAGGGACATAAGAGAGGAGTTAAAGTGACTAGGAAAATTGAAAGGATTTGGAGGCAGAGAATGGTATTGTTAAGCATACAAGAAATATGATTTTAGTATCCAAGGCACATGACTTTATCCTGAAATTCAGACAGGTTGTGCAAGGATTACATGTGGATATCAATGTGAGAAAGCTTCACAGCTATGTTTAGAAACAGACCATTCTTGTATTCAGTCACATTAGGCGGAAGACTCACACACTTTGCAGAAATTGAAAAATGATAACACAATCTTCACGATCCTTTGAGGTTATAACAATAGAAGGTTAGAGGTTAGATTTTCTAGCACAGCCATTTCAAGAAAGGGTTCCAGGATGTCTGAAGTTCAGTGAAGAGGAAAGAAAAGGGCAAATAACCAATTTTGGAAAGATGCAGTAGTGCAGAAGACAAGTATTGAGTGAGGCATTGTCATCAATCATTTTATTGGTAGAGAAAAGGGACAATAGGATAAAAATGATTCCTTTGTTTACACCAATGCAGAGATGAAGGGATTTTCAAAGAAAAGGGGATTAGTTGACACATTTAGATTTAGAGGATGCATGCTTGACCTTTGTAGAATTGACCACAAATCTGCAGTTCCATTGGACAAAGTTGAGGTGGCGTTTTAGGAGTCTTCCATCTGAGATTACATATGCTCTGTGGTGCTGCACAAGTCCTGCAACCAGCGGTTTGTTTGGCTAATAGCCAGAGGGGTGAGACTGAAACTTTATTGTATTGTATTGTATCGAACATTTCTATAGCGCAAATGTTTCACCCAACGGTAATCCTGACGCTTGATCCCTTCCATTTACCATTATTGGCCAAGGAAAGGGTGGTGCCAGGGCTGCAAATGCACAGGGTGGTGGGTCTAAGAGAAACATTATGTTCTGATATAAATAGGGAGAATTCAAGTTTAGTACCATGTTAGTGTTATATGGTTCCTACGTATTAAGTAGTACTGTGCCTCTGGACAACATAAACTTCAGAAAATAGAAAACCAGTTCACACATAGCATCAGAAAATGTTGGCCTAACTCCTAGCTAGCTCAAATTGTCCCAGCTAATCTCCTAACCTTGCCAGGTTACCAGATGATATCAGCAATCTTGCCGACCCCTCTTATTCCCCAAGGAAACAGTGGCAAAATATCTACCTTGTTGTTACTTTTGTATTCCCATGGTATAGATAAGAAAGATACAAATATGGCTTTATAAAGATTTATTAAAATAATTGTATTCTGTATAGTATGTGAGCTGCAATTATTAGGCAGATGAAACAAAGCACTATGACCAGCATTACAAGAATGATGAAAAAGCATACCATTACTATGTGATGATTATACTCCTCCCTAATACTGTACTATTAGGAACATAGTGGGAGTACCTTCTGCCTGATCCATTGGGACAGTCAAACCTGAGTATTATGTGTCAGAAAAGCAATCTGATGTAGAGCAGGCTATCATCCCATGCAGGATAAAGCTTAGAGTCAGCAGGGATGCATCTCAGTCACAGTGCACAGCATTCTAGGACAATCCCAGCAGAAGTGCTCCTCTGCCGAATGTGGTACAGAGGCCATTTATAAATTAAATGAAATGAATTTGAGATTTATAATGCACACTAATACCCGAGGTAGTCTAGGCATGGCGTTCCTTCTGAATTGGCTAACCAGAAAGGGATGATCGAAGAATGCGTTCAGCCATGTTTTTAAAAGTTTGCAGAATGCCAGAAGATTGCTTTCCTGCTTCAGTGTCAGAGGGATAGAGTTCCACAAGCTAGCAGTCCCACCACAAACATTTCCCTCCTCCTGAGGCAGTTTTAGTCGTATGGATTACCATATTGGAGGAGGCCATTGACAGAAGCTGCCTCTCTGGGATGTACCACCAGAAACTCTGTGTAAAGTAATCGGGCAGATCCCATGTAACGATTTAAAGGTACTGCAGAGTGATTTGAATTCGATTTGTCTATTAATTGATTGCCAGTGCAGAGATGGAAGAGCATGGGTCACTGACTGCTGTTTCAGAATACCAATCAGCAGACTAGCTGCTGCATTTTGGAGGACCTGCAATTCATTAACATATCGTGATTGTGTATTAAGAAAAAATCCATTGCAGTAATCAATTTTAGACAAGATGAGTGCACCGACCACATCTTTCTGGAGCTCTAATGGAATGAAAGGTAATATTTTCTTACGGTTTTAATCACTAAGAAGCAGGAGGAGGTGGTTGCAGTAATTTGTCCTCCGAAGGACAGTTTGGTGTCAAAGTAAACTTCTAAGTTTTTCACATTTGTGACTGGCTTGGGGAGTTCTTCCAATTTCGGTGGCCACCAACTATGTGTCCAGAAGGAGTTATCGCGTCTGAAGAGAAGCTCCTCAGTTTTGCCTGTTTTTAACGTCAGGCAATTTTGGGACATCCAGTTACTTACTTCACGCATACAATCGTGGAATCTTGACGTGGTTGTCGTTGGATCCTCTGCAAAGGATTCCATGATTTGAGCATTGTTGATGTATGATACTGTCTTAAAGTCAAAGGACTTTATAAGTGAGCAGAGTGGGGTGACATAGAGGTTAAAGAGGGTCAGACTCAACGAGGAAACATGTGGCACCCCCAAGGAAAAGATAACAACGGGGACTTGAATCCCCCAATCTCTACCAGTTGCTCTCTGTCCCTAAGAAATGACTTTAGTAGGTCCAGCGCCCTATCCCTGATGCCCAGAGAAAAGAGACAACTAATGAGAAGGTCGTGATTGACCGCATTGAAGGCCGACAAGAGGTTAAGCAGGATCAAGGCCAACTTCTCGCCTTTATCCATGACCTCTCTTATTTCCTCTGACATATTGATCAGGGGCAGCTCCATGCTATGTAGACTCCTAAAGCCATAATGAGAGCTATTCAGAAGTTTATTCTCATTAATAAACTGGGTAAGCTCTATATTCATGGCCTTTTCCACAAGCTTGGTTGGCAGCGGCAAGCGGGAGATTGGCCTATAGCTGTTTGGTTCTTTATAGTCCAAATTTGCTTTTTTCAGCAACAGGAGAATGGATGCTCTTTTCCAATGTGGAGGAAAATATCCATCAGTGAACATGCACTTGAAGATATCTTTGAGGTAGTTAGCTGTGTCATCAGAGACCAATTGAAGGACTTTTGGATGCAACAGGCCCCATGGGGATCCAGCTCTGGTCTGATTAAGAATGGTCATGAGCTGTAGAGCCGAGATGGCATTACAAGTATTACAGCTAGGGATAGCAACTATTGGAAAACCTGAACTCCTAATTCCCTCCAAGGTTGTGGAGAATGGCCCTTGTGTGCAAGAAAGCGAGTCTGCAACTGCTTTCTCTTTTGCCTGAAAGGAGTCTGCTAATAGATTGTAGAATTTTTGATCTACACCTGTGTTTGTTTGTATGGGGATTTTACTCAGCATCTGAATTGTTGAGTAGAGTTCTTTGCAGTAATGAAGTGACGTCCTAATTGTAAAAGAAAAGTAGATTTTTTTCATGGCTAATATACTTGTTTTTATTCCATGATGACTTTTTTATAAGTAATCTTGTCGTCAGGTTCATAAAGCATGCCCCATTTCCCCTCCAGCCTATGAAACATTTGCTTCTGGATTCTCAATGTATTATCATACGATGGTTCAGAGATGGTGGTCCTTCTATTGTTTATAGTTTCTAAAGGTGCTATAATATTTAGATTATTGAAGATCCAATTATTGTAGATGTTGTTGGTCTCATCCAGGTCTTCCTTAAGTCCGGGTTTAGAGTGGTGCACATGGGTCTTAAAGATTTCTGGGGTAATTGTGTGCCATGGGCGTGTCAGCTTTTTGGCCCTGGAGGAAGGTACTGGTTCAGCTACTACTTCTGGGCAGATGTTAAACATTACTGCTGAGTTATTGGACCATGCTAAAAGTATAATAGTGGAGAATGTAAGATACGGGTTATCTGAAAAAGATGCCACCTAAAACATGACCAGCCTTATGGGTAGGGCTACTCAGTTGTTGTGTGAGGGCCTCACTTACCAGAAGGTTGGTGAAGATCGCAGTGTCTTTAGCTGCAGCATTTTCTAGATGAATGTTAAAATATCCAAGGATAGTAAAGTCTGGGGACAAAGCTTTGCCGTCCAGCAGTTGAATGCTAATATGTAAAAAAGTTGTGCTAGGACCTGGAGGTCTATGCAATAGAACCCTGTTAAAGGAATATCAGTTTGTCAGGGAAATTTTAAAAGCCAGCGCCTGACAGTTTCATACATCTAGTAGGGGCACAAAGGAGACTTTCAAGCATTCCTGAGCAATGATTGCTAACCCTCCGCCCCTTTTCAGAGGCAGATCTAGCCTTTAGATGGCAAAGCCCGGGGTACAACCACAATGAGATCTGGGTCCGAATCAACGTCTGCCCCGGTCTCTGTAATGAATGACAGATCCAGTTTATGTCAGCCTAAAATTCTGAGAAAGCAAGAGCATTTTTTATCAGTGACCTGGCATCGACAACTGTCACTTTAAATCACCTAAAACCTGACTTTGCGGGAGTTAAAGTGGAGGTTGTTGGTTTTGGGTAGGCCTGGGAAGAGGCAGTTGTGGAGGGGGGATGGTTTTTGATTTTAAGATTTGTAAGAGTGACTCGACAGTGCGGGCAGGGTGGGCAGGGCCTCAAAGTCAGGAAGTCCTCAGGTTTCAGCATAGTGTCTGGGCAGCATTTGCAAGAGTCTCATATCTGGAGTAGCTCTTCTCGTGTATACTGCTGGTGTTTTAATAAAAAAGCTGGTGGAGTGGCTGGCGCTGAGTGTGGCCTGAGCACAGACGGGTGAAGGTAGGCTTGCCTTTGGCGCACCTTTGGTGCACCAGCTGCACACCCGCTGTGAGTGTCCGCTGCATGTCAGCGGTGATATCAGCTTTAAATAGCAGAGGGGCATGATAAACTAGCCCATCACCCTAAGTATGTGTTGGTAACCGGATGTAGCTGGGCTTCATTCCCTTTCCCTGAAAATGCTCCCTCGACTCAATCAGGTAAATCATGCGGTGGACAGAAGAGCGAGGGAAGAGGAGCCTCCACGAGCTTTGCAATCCCCCAAAGGTGAGCCTGGTTTAAAATAACAATGACAAAGTTCAAACGAATTGAAAGCTAAATCACAGCAAATAACCGTTCAGTTAAAAAGCTTTTCACTCCCTTCCACCAGATCCGATTGGCCTGATAGTCCTATATTATATTAGCCTTATATAATAAATGCACTGGTCCAGCCACACAGTATGTCAATGGTGCAGGGCTGATGCGATGGATTGTGTGGAGCCTTAGAGCTGTCTCTGATTGGACAACATAAATACAAGGACATTGGGTTTTATGTTCCTAGGCTTGTTCAGAGTGTACAAAACATGTGATAATAATGCTTTCTAAAAAATTAACTGCATGTAGAATAGATTCTCAGTAAATTAATATGCTAGTTTAACCCCTTCGCAGTGGGGGTAATTCCCCCACTGTGCAGGGAGGGGGTGGGGGGCGCGCACAGCGCCCCCGTGCTCATCACGAGCTGAGCTCGTCATGAGGCAGAGTGCTCGTGTGCTCATGACGAGCTGAGCTCGTCATGACCACATCCGTTCCCGTGGAATGCTCATCACAGCAGAGGAATTATCCCCGCGTGTGAGCGTTCCACGGCTCATGACGAGCTCAGCTCGTCATGACCATGGATGGAGATAAAACATGTAAAAAGTCCCCATTAAAAATAAAACCTAGAACATCAAACTAAAATGGAGACACAGGGCAGGCTCTGATGTACCCTACAACATAAGATAACATAACATAAGACTACTCCCTTCTTGGGATTTCTGGTGCATATGGTGGGCAGTGGTTTGCAGCTTTCTTTGTTTAAGCTAAAGCTGAAGATAAAATGCTGAGAGATACAGAAAATTCTGATGAGAAAGACGATTTTAATCAAAATGTGCATGGCAAGAGTGTTGTCCTCAACATTAAAGTTGTTTTTTTCTGAGAATTATATTATCATGCCCTACAATGTTTGAAGATTATTCATTTGCATACAGGGAAGAAGTATTCATAGTGAAGATATTTGTCAAGCGAGAAGGTGATAGAGGCAGAATGTTCAGGCATTCAATGGAAGTGCAGTTTTGGGTGGGAAAACAATTTTTGTGGTGGAATCCGACATGAGTGTAAGGTGTGGCAGTTGTCAACAGAGAGGTGATGGATGAAGGAAGAAAGGAAAATGGACATACATATTTTGGAGCTATTAGCAAATTAGGGGCACATTTATTGAGAAATTGTGCAGCAAGTCACCTTGCTGCGTGATAGGGAAAGGGCAAGAATGTGTGTTACTTGACAATATACAGCACGTTCTTTTAATTCCCAGCAGTGGCAAACAATGTGCAGCCTAGCACCAACGTAGGCATCCTTGCGCCATTATGCAATGGTGTCTGTTTTGTAAGCAGGATTGTTTTGTGCAGAAAGGAACACCTTCCCCCACAACACAATTCACTGTGGCATTTTCCTCTTTCTATGTGTATTTCACACATAAAAAGAGGAAAGAATGAGGAGAAATAAACATATTTCTCCCCATTATACCTCCACTGGGAGGTGTAGCATGTTGACACATTTTCAGGTTTACCATTGTCGGTAAATCTGGAAATGCACCAAAATCCATGGGTGGAGGCAAGGGTACACCCACGTTTCACTCATGGAATTCATCTCTGGGGCAGAATAACTCAATGCTACTCTGGATTTACCAAGCCTTTCAGGGCCATGCAAGATATCCTTGCATGGTTTGATAAAGATAACTTGTGCTTCGTGTTATCCTTGCTCTCCCTTGTATGGCACAAAGTTGACACAATACATTTTCCTCAGAATTTCTAACAGGGTATGAAGCTTTGTGATGTTTAGAACAAGCAACATTTCTCAGTGAGATATGTGCTCAAGATGATATGCTCTCATAGCATTGATAGCAACAATGTTTTGGGAATATTGTTTGGAGAAGGTGTTTAAGGTTCAGGCAGACTAAATTCAGGGTTTCAGCAACAGAACAGAGGATTGCTTTGCTATATATTTTCAGGATTTGACTGGCTGGCGTTTGAACTGAGAGAGTTTTTGGAGGCTTCAACAGAAATGGGATAAGTTGGAGTAGATTTACTAAGAAAGAAGTTGGCTTTGCAGGAGCATATATTTTACAGTCACTTCGTATTCCAGGAAGTTTTCAGGATGTTTCCGCAATCTTGAAAAGGTCAAAGTACATATTAGATTTTCCCTTTTTTTTAAAAATATCTTTTTATTAAACAGTCATCATTATATAGTGAACATTACAGAGGAATCGGGCACAGTACATTCAGCAATGGCAGTAATGAATAACAGGTAATATAGGAGGGCAATGGGTACTGGGTTAAGGGATCATCAGGATCAACTGCAATCATTGGGGAACAAATATGTCCTCTGTAGGCGTTCCAGGGGTTCCATATTCCGGACCATTTTTGGGGCACCTACGAGCTGAGAAGACTGTCTTTTCTCTGTACATGCACCAGTCCAGGTCCTCTTTCCAGGTGCTCACTTCAGATTTCCCATTTTTTTAATGATTTTGAGGGTGTTACTAAAAATAGGTTTGTGAAGTGAAGCAGTGGTGTATTACCACTGCTGAGTTCAAAGGTATGGTTTTCAGGTTTGCTGGCGATATTGATAGATTAACAATTTCATAGTCCATTTCTTCTGAAGTAAGTTAGTGAACTTGCTGACAGGTCCAAGGGATATGATTCCCAAATAGATAGAACACAGTTTGATTGTTTTGGTGACATGGAAGGTTTCAGGAGAGATTAATACATGTAAGGATCATTTTAGACTTCTCGGAACCAGGCACAAAGAGTGCATGTAGATGGGTGTAGAAAAAATAATGTTGCTAGTGTACTGTGAGGGATATAGATCCTGTTTTAGGTTGACTACTGTATTAAGCAAACATCTTGACTTAATGGGTTTAAAAAGGTGAGTCTTATAAGACTGGTTAATTTGCATAGGTTAGCAACTAAGGTTGAATATGAAATGGTGGAAGGTCTGACTTTGGTTCAGTATGTTTTGTTTAGGAGTATTTGAGAAGAATTAGGGTTTTAACCTGTCATCTTCAAGGTCCTCATTTATGTGGATGTGACTAAGACATTCCATGTTTTTGAAAAACTGGAAGTAATTAATTGTTGTTCGTGGAATTTTGACAATGAAAATCACTGAGTGGTGGTGTATGATATCTTTGTGCAAAGTTTCGGATGTGATGGATTTGGATCCTAATTTGAGAATACTTCCCTCTGAGGGGGTATTTTTTATGGGACTGGAAGGAACACAAGTATATAATTGAAATCCTGTTTGTGGTTCAGTGTACCAACGTGTTTGAGAGATGATCAGCTGGTGTGAGGGTTTGAAGTTAGCCTTGCTTGTTGATGTCACCCAGGCATGCACTTAAACTGATGTCATCACTGACTCTGTCTTCATTGGCACATGGGGTAATGAGAGAAAATTGAGTTGATTTTTTGCTGTTTGAAGAGCATTCACCAAGAGTGTTTTTGACTTTTAAGAAGTTGATGATGGGATGTAGTTTGAGGGCATTTTATGGTTGGGGATAAACAGTTCTGTTTTAAACCTAGGGCTAGTGCAGTGCAGTGTATGATAGCAGATTTCCTACATTTAGATGGGCAAAATGCTCAATTTTATTAAAGACAGACAGACTAAGATTTTCTCACCAATGATATATACACATTGTAATTTATGTTTTATCTTTTGGTTTTGCAACATAATTGTATCCCTCCACAAGAGAACCAGTGGTTAAGGACAAATTAAAGGGGGAAGTTTAAAGATGGTGAGGAGTTCAGGAGAGCATACAAGAAACTTGATGTTTAGGATGTCTTTAGAGTTGAACTAGTCTTATCAGTTTCATCACAGTCATGAGCAGAAGACTGCATATTCTCCATTCCTTTTTTGTTGTTGCAGTGAGTGGGCAATACTAGAGGATATGCTTAATTGTAGCCTCAGTGTCTTTAATAAGAGCAAGAATTTCTGAACATCCAGCTTTGGAGAACCTAGATTACATTTTCTTTCATTGAGATTACAGAAAAGTGTAGAAACTGTACCTTTTCAGCAAATTCACACTTTTTTTCCTTCAGAAAAATCCTCCCTTACATATACATATACATATATATATATATACTTTACAATAGCAGCTTCTTGGTTGATTATGTGATGTACAATTTTACATTCACCACATATTTCTAGTAAACAACTAGGGTCCTGACCTCTTGTATTATTGCCAGAATGCATGTGAGGCACTCTTGACACTAAGCTGTAGAAAGAGGTGCTATGGGACTGAAGTATTTCCTGCTTAGTAGACTGCAGGAACGTATGACAACATTGAGTTTATTTTACACGTTTTTTACTGGTTTTTTTGCCATTTCATAAGTACATTCATGAATTTTAAATCCTACCAAGTGGAGATAGAAAAAGGTCTTTGATTCCTTTTTAAAATGTAGATGGTTTGGGGCATTGTTGTTTATAGTTGATGAGTGTCCTGGCTTCTGGTGTGCACTGTCCACCAGAGCTAGTTTCTTTAATTGCCTGGTATAGAGGGGCATCAGTTTTGGAAGCCTTGTGGATGATATAGCTTATCTTGAAGTTGAAGTTGATGTTGGCTTTGAGATGTAACCAGTTTAGTTCAACAAGGGTGGAGTTGTATGTGCAAACTTCTTTAGACCTTAGTTGAGAGGAACTGATCCATGTAGGATGCCTTTCAGTGATGCCAGTGTTAAAAAAGGGAGATTGCAAGATAGGATATTGTCTCCATTTACCTAACATGTTTGTTTATTTGAATGATTAATAAAAACCATTACAAAGCCTATATAAAACAATTGTCTCATGAAGCACTTAATTACAACATTAAAATACTTTCTGAAAAAATACAATTTGAAATATATATTTAGAAAACATAAAAAGTAGATATTGTACCTCTCTGGGTGTCTTAATGCTGTTCCATAATCAAGGCTGGTGAGCAAAATAGTGTTGGAGTTCTTCTTAGAAGTAACAACTCTGATGACATACAATTCTATGGTCATAAAGTGTTTTGGTGCATATTATCCACCTTGCAAAAGCCATTTGTGTAGCAGCAGAGTGTTGTTTGGGCCTAATGTCCATTTTTCACAAACCGAACTAGTTCATTTATGACTGCATAACTCATTTAAGAGAGAGAGGACTACTGCTTGGACTGTTCTGAAGTACATTTTTGGGAGATAGGATATCACTTTCATTCACTTTGCATTCAAAGCATGTGTGTGTGTTTTCATATCCTTTCTTGGAAAGAGCCAGGCTTACATATATGAATGTTTTTATTGATGAACAGGAAGAATTCTGTCCAAGGTGAGTTGAGCCTTGGGTAGGTGTTAGACTTCAATTCTGAATGAGATTGAAGCAGGATTGAGGGTATGTTTTTGTATATTCTTCTATGTTTTCTTGTGGAATAATATTCCAGAGGGGTTAATGCAACTGCTTTGTAGGTTTTTTATTCCTTGTGTATGCATATATGTTTGGCGTTTGAGCATGGATCTGCCTGTTACAGGTTCTAATCCTAGTAATGATGCAGGTCAGGTTAATGAAACTATAGATTTGTGTGTTATGTGCAGATTATATTCTCCAATATCAGAAAGCTAACTATGGGATACATGAAGCAGCTACAGAGATCTGTGTGGTACTTGATGCTTGCATATTTTAATGTCGGTATGATAATTCAGGAGTTAATTTGTTGTGGACATGTTTGTTTGTGTAACCTGTATGTCACATGTTGTTATCAGTATGATGGCTCAACATGATAATGTTCCAATTGCAAGAGTTTTTCTATACTGTAGGATACATATTTCAACCCCTGAAGAACACTCGAAAATATGTAAGAAGAGAATGCTTGTTTTTAGTGCATCGGTGATGAAGAATAAAGTTTGAAAAAAACTCTAACTTTTAGCACCTTGGTCTCCTTATTGGACATTTTAAGAGTGGGCAAGTTATCCTCTCGAAATTATTATTGGAATGACTCAATCTGAATATGATGGAATGGAGTGTTTTTGATGATGTGTGCACCTGGTTTCATTGTGACCAAGCTATAGAAGTTCTGACCTGCGGTAAAAATATTGATGGTGAGGTAAGTTTGGCTGAATACAAGAGAATCCTTAAAATTATCTTCTGATTACTTTGACCACAAGCAGGAAGTGTACGACTGTAAATGTTGAATGCCCTGAATTTTACTGGGCAGAATAGGCCACTGGAAGAGTACTGACAGATAGCCAGTTCAAATGAGAGAAAAATCCTATTTTTAAATAATAAGGTCACCAAGACTTATAGGAGCCGACATATGGAGTAGGGCAGAAGTTAATCAGAGAAAGCTAGGGAAGATTATACTATCACTTCAAGAATAAGGAGCAATTGTTACACATGTTCATAGATATTAACAAAGTAAAGCTTTATGACTCATTGCATGTATTTAAATGAGTTGATTTATTACATGAAAAGTTCTTAGAACAAACAAATAGCTGATTGGGGAGAAACTACTCTATGGTGGCAAATGATATTTGTGCCCAGGAAATAATAACGGTGGAATTTTGAATGGCAATGACTGTTATGGATGAAAACTAGGCAGTTTCATCAGGATATTTGTAAGGGTTGCACAGTACACGAAACAGCATTTTTGTGGGCAGTGTTGGAGACACTGACTAATGAGGAGACTTAAGGAAAAGAGTATGTCTCCTTGTTTCATTGCAAACTAGGCATGTGTTTGGTAATATAAAACTAATATTGAAAACATAAATAATAGAATAATAGTAAAATCACATTTATGGTTGTAAATATTCTAACTGATAAAGTGGAAAGGCTCACTTGTCAATTGTTTTATGTTGCTCTGCTTAATCAGACAGAGTCACATCAAACCGTAGAAAAACCTATTATTGCTGCAATTTGTTAAGTGGCAAGGGCCAGGTGAAGATGTCTGCAAAAAGTCTGGTACCAATTTAAACAGTTGATCGTCAGATAAGAGGATAAGGAGGTTTGTGTTTCTGTTATGACAAGAAAGCACTAAATAGCTATTTTCAAAGCACACATAAATGTACCCGAAGAAAGCAAAATAAAACAGCTAACAACTCTCAAAACCGATTATTTAGAGATACCACAACTACCAAATATTATAAATATGTATCCCCTCCACGTAAGAGTCTGTACTTAAAAATCAGAATCCTACAGACTGCCTTAAGGCTGTGGAAGGAATTTGCAATTCTGCATGGCCTCCACAATTTTTCGCTAGATGTGCTGCCATTTATTAGTCTAAGCACTGATTAACTGCTGTACATATGCATGTGCATATGCTTTGACTCAGAAAAGTTGTGTAAAATTGTAAAATCCCAATTAGAATATTCAAGTTTTAAGTAAGGCCACAGCAACACTGTGCAAGACATTAACCATTGCATAAAAGCTAAATAGTACTGCAGAGCAGCAGAGAACATTTGGAAAGGGGCGACCATTCGGTCCCCCCGAACGTATGGTGGAGTACCACGATCCCCCCGGGAAGCCATCTTGGGCGGGAGGCGAGTCTCGGCTGGTATGCCCGAAGCGGCGTAGCCGGGGCGCGCCTTTTTCCCGCCCTAGAGTGGGCTGGCCTAGACACTGACGCGGCCGGCCACGCCCCCGGGGCAGGCAGGGGCGGGTTTACGCCCGCCCTGAAGACGGATAAAAGAAGCAACAAGCCAAGGAAGCATCCTCTTGTTCCTGTGCTCTGAAGCTGCACCACCTCGCTGCACGTGAGCTCGAGACGGAACGAAGAGCCAATTTTTGAGCGTTGTAATCTTTCTTGTTTGTTTTGCAGATACTCTGTCGGAGAATGCCCAAGAAAGCGGGAAAGCGAATGACTACCGACCAGATGCTGCGTGTTCTTATGAGAGAGGTGACCGACCTAAAGAAGCGAATGGCGGAGAAAGACGAGGAAGGGGGACCGAAACGTCCTTTGGCAGGAGCAGCTCCAGGAGGAAAAGGCAAGAGGCCCAGAAGGGGAGCAGCTGGGGGAGACATCCCGGTTCCCTGTACCCCACTCGAAGAACCAACTCCCGTGCCGGAGGGGGGGAATCTGATTCCCGTGGTGGTAACCCCCGTGTCCGGGGAAGATATGCCGCCCGAGCTGGCAGCACAATTAGCAGCGTGGTTGGGTAAAGGTAGCAAGGGCGCCACGGCTGACGACGCGCAGGTGTTGATGAAGCAACTGCGTGAAACAAGGGAAGCGACGAAGGCACCATCGCCGGCTGCGGCAGTAGAGAAACCACCTGGGACAGGTCCAGTCGCAGATACAGCTTCCGGTTCAGGTAAGCGGCCATTGCTGATTGCGAGGGATGAGTCTGCACCCTCTCGAAGGGAAAAGTTGGGTCAACATGTCCCTCTGGCTATCAAAGAGAAGATATGGGCAGAGGAGTATATAAACATCTTCTCGTTGCTTACCGATCATTATGAGATGGAGCATGTTAAGAGCCAGAAGGAGCTCATGCATCCGAGTGTTGGCGCGCAAAGATGGCCGCCTTTAAGGTAAATGAAAACATTGGCAATTGGGGCAAAGCATGGGGGATTTTTACATCCATCATGGGTGAACGTAGGCCCGAATTGCTGTCCGAATTGCCGATTTATCAGTCACGGATCATGGGGTATTCTGTATCACACGAGGGCAATCAATGGTTCTGTTACGATAATATTTTCAGAAAAGCGAAAGAACATGATAAAAACTTAACTTGGGATTGTTATGATTCTGTGTCTTGGTCCAAAATGGAAGATACTGGTATGTTGAAGTTGCCATTGGTAGGGAGTAGCGTGGGTGAATCCTCCCGCCAATATGCGGGGACGCCCTTTCGATCAAGTACGAGTAACGACAATCACTCGAGGCCAATCGGCAACGCAGGAAAGAGGGGGATTTGTTGGAACTTTAACAGGGGAAAATGTACCAGGCCCCAGGGGTCATGCAAATTTAGGCACGAATGTGGTGGGTGTGGGCAATCATCCCATCCTGAGTCCATGTGCAGAGCCAAAACGGGTGATAACGGGGGTAGAGGAGGCGCCAAACAGGTCTGACATAGTCCGAGGGGCGCCTTTACCTACTCCGATTGATACCATGGCAATGATTCCCTGGCTCAGCGAATACCCGGATCACGCTTCCGCTGGGGTGTTGCGGAACGGGTTTTCATATGGTTTCCGCATTCCAGTGGGGGAGTTTCAGGGTGTAGCGAAATGTAAAAACCAGATATCGGTCTTGCAACATACGACCGTGGTATAGGAAAAGATCGGGAAAGAGGTTACTCGAGGTCGAGTCGCCGGTCCATTTAATGTGCCACCAGTTGCTAACTTTGTTTGTTCCCCTTTAGGGGTGGTCCCCAAGAAGGACCCGGGTGAGTTTCGGCTGATACATAATTTATCAGCCCCACGTGGTCTTTCCGTAAACGATGCGATAGACCCGGAAGTGTGTTCGGTGCGGTACGCATCTTTCGATGAGGCCGTGGCCATATTGAATCGCCTGGGGCCCGGTGCGCTGATGGCAAAATCTGATATCGAGTCAGCGTTCCGGTTGCTCCCAGTACATCCAGACGATCAGCGTCTCCTTGGTTTCATGTTTCAGGGTCACTATTACATGGATAGGTGTATGCCAATGGGGTGCTCTATATCTTGTGCCTATTTTGAAAAGTTCAGTTGTTTCTTGCAATGGGTCTTCACAAGGAAGACGGGGTTTCAACATGTTATGCATTACCTCGATGACTTTTTGTTTCTGGGGGCAGCCGGGGATCCGGAATGTGGGCAGGCTTTGACTGAATTTTGTGTCCTGATGAATCAGTTTGGCGTGCCATTGGCACCAGGTAAGACTGTGGGTCCCTCGACTTGCCTCGAGTTTCTGGGGATCGAGCTCGACTCGGAAGAAGGTTGTTTTCGTTTACCAGGAGACAAAGTGTTAAGATTCAGGGCATGCCTGCAAACGTGTATTAGTGAGTCTAAGGTTAAGCTACATCAATTACAACAATTGGTGGGACAGTTGAATTTTGCCCTACGAGTAATACCGATGGCCCGCCCCTTTTCCCGCTCGATCGCTCAAGCCATGGTCGGCCTGAAGGAGGGTCATCATCGCACAAGGCTCTCGGCAGAGGTCCGCCAGGACATGCGCATTTGGTTGGCATTTCTGACGGATTTCAATGGTCGAATTGTCTGGAACAAACCGGCGGTGTCCTCTGAGGAGCTGGGGCTGTGGACGGATTCGGCAGGGAGCATTGGTTTTGGTGCCATATTCGGCACTCAGTGGTCGGCACAAAAATGGCCGTCATGGTGGCATGATAGTGGACTGACAAGTAACATTGCTTTTCTGGAACTTTTCCCCATTCTGGTGGCCCTGAGAACTTGGCCCGAGGGGTTCAGAGATCACTCTGTGGTATTTTGGTCTGATAACATGACCGTGGTTGAGTGTATCAATAGCCAGGCAGCACGATGCAAATGGATTCTGAGATTGCTCAAGGAAATTGTATTACTGTGTATGCAATTGAATGTCCTATTTAAGGCAAGACATGTGCCGGGTGTGATGAACCAGGCGGCTGATGCGCTTTCTCGTTTCCGTATGCAGGCCTTCTGGGGTTTTCTGCCCACAGCGGACCCGGTGGCGGCACCCTTTCCCGAAGCTCTCTGGTCTCTCGGTGCCCCGAACTTCGTAACCTCGTGGGAGAGAGTTTAGCACCCAGGACGAGGAAGGCATATGAAGGGGCGTTCCGTTCCTATTTGGCCTTTTTGGGGGCGGCTAGAGGGGAGCTGTGGGGCCAGGAGGAGTGGGTAGTGAAATTCCTGCTGTCTTTACATCAGGCAGGCAAGTCAGTGGCTACGGCCCAGAGGCATCGGGCCGCCATTTCCTTTGTGGCTAGGGCTCATGGGATCCAGGACCCGACAGCGTCTTTCGTTGTGCAAAAAGCGCTACGTGGGTGGCAACGCCTAGAGGGTCGCAGAGTAGATGAAAGGCGCCCGATAGGTTTAGATAGGTTGGCCCTGTTATTATCCATACTCCCTGCAACGTGTTCATCCCAGTATGAAACAGTGTTATTCTGAGCCGCTTTTACGCTGGCATTCCATGGGGCTATGCGGGTAAGCGAACTAGTGGCAAGGAACAAGCAGGATGTGATGGGGGGACTGTCCCGAGAGCACGTTCAGGTCAGAGGGGGGACAATCACTGTCTCGTTTGTCAGGTCCAAGACCGATCAGGGTGCGATGGGTGATTGCATAATCATACAAAGGATTCCCGGGTCCTCCATGTGCCCGGTGGGTTGTGTAGAGGAATATTTAGCACAAAGGGTGGCATCATGGGGGGGGACCTTGTTGAGACACGCTGACGCCACCCCACTGACGAGGTTTCAGTTTCAGCGGGTGCTTGCGATGTCGATTGCCGCTGCGGGCTTGAACCCGGGCGAGTTTGGGACCCATTCCTTTCGGATAGGGGCTGCTACAGAGGCTACAGCCAGGGGTCTGAATGTCGAACAAGTTAAACGTGTGGGGCGTTGGTCCTCCAATTGTTATAAAAGGTATGTGCGGTTGCACATGTTGTGAAGCTGTAATGATGTACTCACGCTTCTTGTTTTTGTTTGGTTTCAGTTGCGCAAGCCTACGAGGCGGGGCGGACTATGCAGTCGACCCATCACCAGGCCAGCGGTCAGACATCACCGGCTGTGAAAAAGGAGGTGTGGGTCGTGGGCCACTCATACGTGAGGCGTGCCGCGGACGTATTCAAAGCAGGTGACATGATTCACGTGGCTGGGGAATACGGGTACAGTGTGTCCTTCTACGGAAGGGGCGGACTCTGTATTGACCAGTTTCAATCATTTTTCGAGGGTTTGCTAGGGCGGACGAGGTCACCGCCGTCTATAGTCATAGTACATCTCGGGGGCAATGATTTGGTCACCACTGGTAGACGACTTCTTCTTGAGGCGATGCTTTCCACTGTAAGTTGGTTAGCGAGAAGAGTTCCAGGGTGCACAATTGCATGGTCCCATATGATCCCACGAAAAGTATGGCGGGGGGCTATTTCTGTTTCTGCTCTGAATCATTCAGTAAGGAAAATTAATAACAAAGTGAGTAGATTGTTCCGTTCCAATACTCTGCATTCTATTCCGCATGGTTGTATTACTGGTGACAGTATGTATCTGGGGGATGGTGTGCATTTGTCCCGGGTGGGGAACGAGTTACTCATAGGAGACTTGATAGCTTGGCTAAAGATTTTAAGACATGACCTTTAGGTAGGAGTTTTGTGGGGGGTCCGGATAGCCGGTCAACTATCCGGCCTGTGGCGGTAAGGTCATGATCGGTGAGCACTAATTGGAAGATCCCTATGAGTGGGCGTCACCCATTACGGATGGGAGCGCTCGAGGGAGGTGGCCATTGGCCCCTCAACGGGGAGGCGGTCCCTTCTAAGGATGGGCCGCCGAAAGGAAAGGAAAGGCGGTCAAGGCCCCTTCCTGGGTAGGAGGGGCTACAGCCCCCTCCTGGAGAATTTCCTGGGGCCAGGACATCTGCGACGGCAGATGTGGTAAGTTGTGTGGGGTTTGGGGGGGGGTCTACGCTACCTTCTAGATACCTCACACGAGTCCTCGGACGACCTTTAAGTGGCGTCGAGTTTATTGGGGCCCCCGTCAAGTCAAGGGAAATTGGTAGTTGCACTTGAGGTACACCTCTGTGCGGTCGCCCCTCACAAGTGAGGGGGATAATTCTGGTTTAGGGATCTTGACACCGGTTACGACCTTGCCGTTGGCCCTTAAACGTTAGGATGTACAATTTCAAAATTTCAAGTTAAATGTTTTGTAGGATGTTAGTTCGGCTAGGAGAACCTTTGTATTAGAGAATATGTTAAGGTTAGCCAAACATCGCAATGTGGTAATGAAATTGTACATAATATGAAACTGTTATTTTAAAGTTTTAATTTTGTTTCATATTTTAATAAATACGGCCGGGAGGGTCACTCCCTCCCGTCTTCCAAAAGTTCAGAACTGTTTCCGGTTTCCCATCCTTGGGGATTGTGTTGAGAGGGGGTGGCGGGTATCTCAGCCATATGGAAAGGGGCGACCATTCGGTCCCCCCGAACGTATGGTGGAGTACCACGATCCCCCCGGGAAGCCATCTTGGGCGGGAGGCGAGTCTCGGCTGGTATGCCCGAAGCGGCGTAGCCGGGGCGCGCCTTTTTCCCGCCCTAGAGTGGGCTGGCCTAGACACTGACGCGGCCGGCCACGCCCCCGGGGCAGGCAGGGGCGGGTTTACACCCGCCATGAAGACGGATAAAAGAAGCAACAAGCCAAGGAAGCATCCTCTTGTTCCTGTGCTCTGAAGCTGCACCACCTCGCTGCACGTGAGCTCGAGACGGAACGAAGAGCCAATTTTTGACCCACCCACCAGCCCCTGAGGACAGCAAGTGGTTTTGAATAAAGTTTGATGTGGTAACTCTAATTTGGTTTGCAGGTTCGGATTATTATCGTGGTAACTTTGAATATGCAATAAAGAATGGTCAATTTGTGGTATATTTTGCAAATAAAGAAATCCTGCTCTAAGTGTTGATCAGTAAGCATGCTTTTAATAAAGTTGTGGTGTTACAGTCTTTTAAGTAAATTAGTCATTTAGTTTAGAATTGTCGTATTTATTTTGGTCGGGCGGTAAGGTCATGATCGGTGAGCACTAATTGGAAGATCCCTATGAGTGGGCGTCACCCATTACGGATGGGAGCGCTCGAGGGAGGTGGCCATTGGCCCCTCAACGGGGAGGCGGTCCCTTCTAAGGATGGGCCGCCGAAAGGAAAGGAAAGGCGGTCAAGGCCCCTTCCTGGGTAGGAGGGGCTACAGCCCCCTCCTGGAGAATTTCCTGGGGCCAGGACATCTGCGACGGCAGATGTGGTAAGTTGTGTGGGGTTTGGGGGGGGTCTACGCTACCTTCTAGATACCTCACACGAGTCCTCGGACGACCTTTAAGTGGCGTCGAGTTTATTGGGGCCCCCGTCAAGTCAAGGGAAATTGGTAGTTGCACTTGAGGTACACCTCTGTGCGGTCGCCCCTCACAAGTGAGGGGGATAATTCTGGTTTAGGGATCTTGACACCGGTTACGACCTTGCCGTTGGCCCTTAAACGTTAGGATGTACAATTTCAAAATTTCAAGTTAAATGTTTTGTAGGATGTTAGTTCGGCTAGGAGAACCTTTGTATTAGAGAATATGTTAAGGTTAGCCAAACATCGCAATGTGGTAATGAAATTGTACATAATATGAAACTGTTATTTTAATGTTTTAATTTTGTTTCATATTTTAATAAATACGGCCGGGAGGGTCACTCCCTCCCGTCTTCCAAAAGTTCAGAACTGTTTCCGGTTTCCCATCCTTGGGGATTGTGTTGAGAGGGGGTGGCGGGTATCTCAGCCATATAAACAAAGCATACACACGATTATAATGGCCCGGTTGACAAAGGTAGATTTACAATGTAGGTCTACTCATGTGTAGATCTACTTCTACGTGTAGTTTCCACGTGCAGTTTTACATAAATTCTCTCACTCCAACGATGACTTAGAACCTTCAGCAATAGTGAGTCACCAGCTGCAGCGTCCGCCTTGCAACCAATTGTACAAAGGATAATAGAGGACATTTTGGCAGCAGCAATTCAGCCTACCAACTGTCAATCTGGTAAGTCTGCAATCATCTGACATTTTCTACTATGTCTCATAATTTATATATTATCTCAAATGTCTTATTTTTATTGTATAAATTATGGAGTTGGGACTTTTGTAGTTTGGCAGACAGATTGTACTCCTTTGGGATTTTAACAAAATTGAGCCTGCCATGAAAAGGCAAGGGCCCCTGCAGTGTCTGGGCCCAGGGGTTGCATGCAGGCGGTACATGTAGTGTGCCCCTCAATTTGCACCACAGTGTGGCCAAGTCAGAATCAGGCCATTAATCATCAAAAAGCAAGTAAAATAAGAGAATATCATAGAACATATTGAAACATTACTAAAAACATTGGAAAAAAACATGGACCAACACACTAATAAAAAAAATACTATTAATCAACTAAATGTGCAAAACCCCACAAACAACACTATAAATAACCTCTAGACATAACCCTACAACCCCTACCCTCCTACCCTAAAATAACAATAAAAAGGAAATGCTGTTTCCAGCGAACATTAGCATCTTACTAGAATCTGATTTCAGAAAATAGGCTGAGAGTAAGACAAATACACTACAAAATAGAAGTTAGCGGTAAAATATGGCTGCTAACTGAAACTTAAAAAAGAAATAGAAATGAATGGGGTAGTAAGTTATTGAATATATATTTAAAAAAATTGAGAAACATATTTAAAATGTAAAACACATCAAAATATTTTGTTAGAAAATGTGAAAAAATTGCAAATTATAAAAAAAATATTAATAATTAAATATCTAATTATGTCATAAATACTATGCAAATGTACGTTAAATTATGAAAATGGATATGAAAACATTTAATACATTCTGAAAACATTTAAACAATAGAAGAAAATCCTGGGAAATATAGAAATTATTGATTAGGTAATACAAATGTATATTAAGCAATAATAATCCATTTTCATGAACTATTACTACATAGAAATGCAGTTTAGCAAAATAATTTCAAGCTAAAATGGTTAAATTACATATTTGTGCTCCAATTTGAACAATTCTGAAGAAAGTGATGGAGTCTAAACAGGTGACATTTACTATTCCCAACCCATTTTACATCAGTTTGGGGAAGGGGTTGGGCACTAAAGGGGTGAGACATTTACTATTGCTACTCCGATCTAAACCAATTTGGGGAAGATGCTGGACACTAAAGGGGTGACATTTTCTATTCCTACTCGAATTTATGTCAATTTGGGTAAGTTGTGGAACATTAAAGGAGTTACATTTTCTATTCCCCCTCCAAATTAAACAACTTTGCTGAAGATGCTGTACACTACAGGTTTGATATTTATCATTCCCACTCCAATCTTAACCAATTTGAGAAAGGTGATGGACCCCAAAGGGTTGACATTTACTATTCCCACTCCGATCTAAATCAATTTGTGGAAGGAGTTGTCATGGGCCTGAGTTAGGTCCAGTAGAAAGTATTATCTTCCTTCCATATACACAAATACTTTTTTCTAAAGTTGCCTTCTCTTTGTCACATTAACGTTTGACACACATTTTACATGCATGATGCTTGTATTGGTTTGATGGAAAAAATACCCTTGCTGACACACAACACTTTGTGAGAATCCCATCACACTGCCTTGGCATCTGGTGAAAGACCTCTCACGTGCGTAATACAAATGTATTTCATTTAAAACATCCACATGGCAACACAGCTATCTGCAGAAAACAAACAATGGTTGCCCGATTACAATCTTGACCAGAGGCAGGTAGCCATTTTCTATATATAGCCTTTTGTTTTCCGAACATAATCAGAGGAGACACTTCCACTGATCTCGAGAGGTCCCTGCATGCTGAAGCTTTGGTTTACCAGCTGACTAACATCTCAGACTGACATCACTCTTACCCACAATGTGAAAGGGTTAGATCATCCAGCAGGGGTTTCTTGGCAAACTATACTTTCACACTCTAGATATATAGGTTAGGGTTAGCATTGTAGAATTACACTAGATTGTTATATGTCTGCATATATAACCTGTCTCAACAAGAGGGTGAAGCTTTTTGTTTTATTTTCTGTGTTGATACTCATTGTAACTTTCATCTGCTTCTGTCTATTAATCAGCACAGCCCATATATTCTATACAAGGATCACTCTAGTTCAATAAATATTGAAAATACCCCTTTGTGTATTCTTTGTATATTTCACTGAGCAAAAGAAAGCATGAATGACTGAGCGAAAGTATGAAGTCTTTGACCATGGTTCCTGAGAGAACAGAGTTGTCATGTTCAGTGGTTGTCTGAACTGTTTGCTCCCTGTTTTAGTTTAGAGGAGCTAACTGTGGCACTGCAAGTAAGCTGATTTAAGGGGCAACATTTCTAATAGGAGTGCATGGAATCAGTCTGCCACCATCCTAAGTTTATATCATATGGAAACGTGCAGTTTCTATTGATTGGTGGAAACTACATGACAGTGTTGGACACTAAAGGGCTGATATATACTTCTTTTTACTATCCAATCTAAACAAATTTGAGGAATGAGGTGGACCCTAAGGAGGTGATATTTTCTATTCCCACTCCAATGTAAACCAATTTGGGGGGGGGGCGTTGGCCACTAAAAGGAGGTGACATTTTCTATTCCAACACCAAAATAAACCAATTTGGGGAAGGCATTAGACATTAAAGTGGTGGCATTCACAAATTCCCATTCAAATATGATCCAAATTGGAGAAGGTTCTGGACACCAAAGGGGTGACATTTACTATTCCTTCTCCAATCTAAACTAATTTGGGGACATTAAGGAGTGACATTTACTATTTCCATTACAATCTAAAGCATTATAGCATGGTGTTGGGCACAAAGAATTACATACACAGTCAATACTCCATACTAACACATAGGAGCTCATTATATTGGTGTTCAGGCAATAGTACGACCACCATCATATTGGGCAGGTGTCCGACTGACTATATGTTGATGGTTACGCCTGCCCAATACCGCCAATTAGCGCCTTGCCTTGAACTGCTCTTTTGCAATGTGTCTTGATCTGCAGTCCTAGACAATTGCCACAGCACAAGCCAAAATGCAAAAGAGCTGTTTCCAAACATCCATGCACCGTGAGCCAGGCACCATGTGGTGCCTGGCACACATTCATGGATGTTTGGGGGGCACCATATGTGTCCCCCAGGGCCCGTAGAGGAGATTGACAGGGGATGGGCCCTGATAGGGGCCCCTAAAGTCTGATTCCATCTACCTTTACATGGCAGAGGGAAGAGTGCCATCATAATCATTGTGGTGGTGCCTGAGCTGGCATTGCCCTTCTTGTAGGGATTAAGGTCCTACTGCTCCCCGGACGGGCTTCTTGAGCTCATCGTAAAACGCAACAGTCCATCCCTAATACTGATGCCTCTGACTGCGAGAAAATATTGTGGGCGTCGAACCGCATCTATGAATGTCGGTCGGCCAGTCTTCGACGTCCTGTCCATGGCAGGCACCGGACATAGTAATAAGGCCCATAGATTTGATTTATACAGCCTCCCCTGTGTACACCTCCTCTCTCTTCTCTCTGTCCTTTCCATTTCACTTAGATGTACTTCATCTCCTAGCAAGACATTACACTGGTGCTCAGGAGAACAAGTATATAACAAAATGTAACCAAGAATAGTGGTTGTACCTGTAAAAAGTCAATAAAATACTTGAAATAGAAAATAATATATATATATATTTGTATTACATTCAAATGAATATATTCTAAAATATATATTCCCACCAACAGAACTTATTCAAATGATAACGATCATAAAAACGTTTTGTTTAATACATTTAAAACAAATAAACCTATAACATATCCATATAAAACGAATTCCAAATTTACATATAATAAATACTACATATGTTGAGAGCAAAAGAACTAGGGAAAGGGGTCCAAGCACGATTGCACCTATCCAAAGTACTGCCTTATTCAATCTTATTGGTGCCACGGATCGGAGATTCTATGTCCCCTAAATCTCCAAGAACAACTAATTGTCCCAACTTACAATTTGTATCAATATTGATCCAGCAAACAAAGTTATTTTTTATAAAATACGTACAATGGTAACCACAATTTAGCAAATCAAAGTAGTGAAGCATTCAGTAGCAGAATCAACGATGTTATTTTTGAAGTTCAATCTTTATTTAATCTTTATAACGCACTGTAGCCAACGCGTTTCGTCCTCCACGGACTTCTTCAGGGCAAATAAAGAAAGTTCTTCTTACAATGTCAATGTAGGAATCTATCCTTGCGTCCAGTCCAATTAATACTGGGTATCTTCAATGAAATCTCCCTTACTTCTCCATGTTTTATTTTTCACTTTTAATAGAGGAGAATATATTTTCAAGTATCAAAGTCACTCAGGTAAGGTAGCCCGGTACTGTTGGAATTTTAGAGGTGGATTTCGGCCGTCCCCATCGCGTGGCGTCTTCCGTTGTAGCGTTATGAAGATTAAATAAAGATTGAACTTCAAAAATAACATTGTAGATTCTGCAACTGAATTCTTCACTACTTTGATTTGCTAAATTGTGGTTACCATTGTATATATTTTATAAAAAAGAACTTTGTGTGCTGGATCAATATTGATACAAATACTATATATGTATTGTATTTCTGCCTTTACATTTTTTTTATCAATAATGTAAAACTAAATTAAAAATCTTTTTTCCAATAGTTTATTAACAATGGCATTATAATTGTCAGCATTTAAGGAAAAACCTTTACAATATTTTAAAATTCCCCAAAAAACTTAATAAAACAAATATAAAAATAATTTTAATAGGACAAAAATTACTAAAAATTTGACTTGATTAAATTTATATTTGTAAAATATTTATTCTTTACCAAAATGTTTAAAATAAAAATAAATATTTTAATGTGTAGCATAAAATCTGTTTTAATTTAATATAACTTTCTCAGTACATTCCTAATAGTAATTAAATATTAATTGGAAAATTAATAATACGACAGAATTCATTTATAAATGTTATTTTTTTAAATTTGAATACCATTAAAATAGTTAATATTACATTTTAATTAAATCACTTTTTAAAAAGCTCCCTGCCATTATCCCCAAAAAACCCAACACGCCTCTAAAAACAAAGACATATATTATTGTTACACAGTTATACTATTAAAAATACAACTTTGAAAAATGTCACAATTAAATTATCTCTTCTGGGGGGAAGTTTTATATAGTGGGAACTCGACCCTAAGTAACAGAGTGTTTTAAATAGGCACCAGTTGCATTACAGATGGGCACATTTAACTAAACCCGCAAATCAAAAAGGATACTGAATATATAAAATCCAACACACTACAAAAAAATACATAGAAGGTAACATCTACGAATGATACATGCAATGGAATTTTCAAAATGGATATTTTGTACAGCAATATTCAAAATAACACTTAAAATTATATTCTTACCTTCTATATTACTACAGATTATATTTTCGATATCCGGATATACATGGCACAATATTATGGTATCACAATATTTTGTATTCAATACTTTGTCCAAACACCCTTAGAAACATTGCTGGCCATTCCTGGAATAAAGAATAGATGTGAAAAAGCATCTTGCTTTCTTGCAGGGTTAATATTTTAAAAATATAATTGACAAAATGGACACTCACTGATAATACTTTTTATAAAGGATCTCTTGTCAAGAGAGATCCATAGAGATACATTTTTCTTCTCTCTGTTTCCATTGAGTTACCCACAAGAATAAAGACTGTTTGATAAAAACCCTCTGTTGAGTTTAGCATCGCTGTATCTCATTTTGAACTTTGACTATTGTCTAGTAATCAGTGCCTCTGTCGCTACTCTAAAATCAAACACCAGTTTAGATTTTTTTTGCTTAAACCTTGAGTACTTTTGTTTGAGTATTAAAATAATATCTCTTTTACATGCCTTCCCTGTGATTTAGTGCAGGCAATCTGGAAGAGCAATCTTAAAATGGTAGTAGTGTCAGTGCTCATGGATTGATATCTTACAATTATTTTGCAGGGTAAGCAACAGTTTGAGAACAACTTTTAGTCAATGTAAAGAAAGCTATTTAAATGCCATTTGGGAAATGAATGTTGATAAAAAATAAAATACTGAATAATGAGGGATTCATCCGTGAAAGCTGCAAATATAATGGCAAATATAATGGCATTAGTACAATCAAAATCAATATAGAAAATTTATTGAAATTAGATTGTTCTGCTCATGGGCCTGATTTAAACATATTTTTCTATGACTTTCCCTATGAGTACTCGTGGCAAACTACTAAACCTCCACAAGTGAATCAGGAGTGCAAATGTCAACAATGTTAAGAAAGGTTAGATGTATTCTGATTATGTGTTGTGCTTATTTGGAAACTGGATGTATATGTCACTTAACTAAATGAAAATATTAAAATGGGTATATTGATGCCTATACAGTAAGGGCTGTCAGAATGAGGGGTCATTATTTGCCAGGCTCTGTGCTGTTTCAGCACCACAGGCTAATACTGCAAACCTATTTATAGATGTTGTAGCAAGCCTGAACAATGTATAACTGAAGTGGCATCTAACGTGGAAAATATCAGTATATGTTGCAAGATGCTGTGAGTTTGTTGACACAGGCTGCAAAAGATTATGATGTGCTGCTTTTTTATAACTGACCAAGGTGCTGGGAAATAGACTTCAGTGCATTGAGTTCTGTTTCTCAAGTGGTAATCTTTTAATTGAAGTACATAGATGTGAGATAAAATTGATGCAATGCATTCCTGCATTGCTGCAAAACTGAGTGAAAGATATGGGACCAGATGTATGACCACCTGAATTTGCGAGTCGCAATTTGCCAAGAATTGCAACTCACAAGTCGCGAGTCTCAAAATTAAATGTACATAGCATGCTGGGTCCCAAAGTGCGAAGACTTGCATTGCAATTTAACGAGGAGGCTGTGAGTCTGTAAGCATTCGCAAATAGTGTCTGCGGCACAAAAGGCTGTTTTACATTCACAAATAGCAAACACAGCAGAAAAGGCCATTTTGGGCACGCAAATAGCAAGTGCAGTTAAAACATGTAGAAATACTACTTGGAGCAGAAGGACCCCAAAACAGGAAGTGGTGCCCTGGAGGATTCTAAAAAGAATT
This sequence comes from Lissotriton vulgaris, assembly GCF_964263255.1. Classification (NCBI taxonomy): domain Eukaryota; kingdom Metazoa; phylum Chordata; class Amphibia; order Caudata; family Salamandridae; genus Lissotriton; species Lissotriton vulgaris. The sequence continues at coordinate 210,103,710 of NC_141700.1, forward strand.
GACTGCATATGATAAGGGTCAGCAGCAGAGACCATCACTGCATGCAGGCACCAAAAGAAAACCCAAAATCTCCAGCAAGCACAGAGAGAAGGCAGAAAGGGAGCATCTGCGCAAAATCAAATTTTCAAGAAAGGAACTGGACATACTAATAGAATAATGCGGCTACAACCATGAGCAGCTGTTTGGGAGGGCATCTCACACTGTCCCAGAGTCGGACATAAGAAAAATATGGAGTAAGATGCAGCTGCACATAAATGCCTCTGGTGTGGCTGACAAGTCCCTTGATGATCTAAAAAAGAGTTGGTATGACTTGTGCTCCAGGGCCAAGAAGAATGTGACAGCATGGCTGCATGAAGTCCAAGGAATAAGAGGATGTCCAACCATTATCTCAAAACCATTAACAGCAGAGGCAATGGTGGAGAGTACCCTGCAGAGAGAGGCACTGGTTGGATCCGGGACCCTCAACACATCTCTACCTCCACCAACCGCTGGTAAGTGTGAAATTTGTACCATATCAGCATTTAAGCATGCATGCCACACACCCACACCCAAATACATCTAGATGGTCCATTTACATGAACCAAAAGTCACAGTTGGTGCATTATGGGAAACGTAGTCAGTGACATAAACAGTGCAGTTAAAGTCTGACATGAGCTGAAAAACATAACACCACCACTGAGATAGTGTCTTGCATATTAATTTTATTTTTTCGCCTTTTTGATACATAGATGCACTTCTGCGAGGAGAGCAACAAGTGGAAGATGCAGATGAAGGCCAATAGCAGGGCCAGATGGAGGAAGGGCTGGAGGAGGGAACAGAAAGTCAGCCAAGTTGTTCAAGTGTCCAGTTTACTGCTGCATCCTGGTCACCACAGCCTCCAGCGATAGATGTCCCAGCATCCCAATAGCCAGCACCAACCCATCGCACCCTGGTCACCTGGGTTTGGCTGCTTTGTCCAACACAGTAGTCAGGAAGGCAGCTGCAAGCAAGGCTGCACACTCTCTCCCAGGCTGGAGCAGCCAATCAGGCAGTGTTTAGCGGACTGGCACAGGCCATGCTGAAGATTCAGATCCTGCTACAAAAACAGATTAGGCACAAATACACCAAGCTGAGCCAGGGCTTTGTTAATATCACCCATCAGATGGCCAAGGACCAGGCATGCTTTGAGTGAAGATTTGATGGTTTCCAGGGGCTATTGGGCATCTGTTTACCAAGTTGTCTGAGGAGAGAGGGCAGCAAAGGCACATGAAGCCCAGCTGTGCACACAGGAAATCGGGAGGCTGGAGCAGGCACCACACAACACACCAAGCGCACACTTGGTCTGCAGATAGAGATGGTCCACTATAGGGGTGATATTGCACAAGGACTACGACAGATAACAGCCGCAGTAGAGGCAACCAACATGTTTTCCAGTGGAGGAGCAACAGAGGCAGAAAGGCAGCAGACAGTGAGTTGTTCAGCTGCAGTAGAGTCTCTGCTGCAGACACACCAATGCAGCGTAGAAGCAGCAGCTGCCAGCATGCAATTCCACCTGCCAGATCCATCCATGCCATACGTAGGCACAAGAAATGACTTGTTACCACAAATGTGCCATACAGTGGGCCCAATCATTTTTTACAATTGTTGCAATAGTCACATTACAGTTATACACTGTTTTTGGTATGCAGATGAAGATGGACAGGTTGTGCAACAAGCTTTCGGCATACTCGCAAAATAAAGGAAAAGTTTCATTGTGAAAATCTTATTTCGTATTGTCATTTGTAGGGAGTAGTGGGTCAATGGGTAAGAAGTACCTTCCAAAATTATATCTGGCTATGCGGTGCCTACACTTTCTCCTCTCTGCTGCTGTGCTTCACTCGCTTGGCTGTTAGGCAGGTGGACCAGGGTCATCATCCTCTGAGTCAGATTTAAATACCTTCATGGACATGACACCCTTGCAGTCAATGCTGTGGAGTATACCACAGGTTGCTTCTATTTTGCAGGCAGTCTCAGGCGCATACTGAAAGGCTCTGCCACTTTTGAGAAGGCACCGGAAATGTGGTTTTAGGATGCAAGGTGTGCGCTCAATCACAGGCCTGGTGCACCTAAGTTCCATGTTGTACAATCTTTCATGTAGGTTGTTGGGAGACAGGCATGGTGTGAGTATCCATGGTCACGGGGCATACGCACTGTCACCTGGTAAGAGATATATGATGGTGAGACAACATGCAGAGAGAAAGGAAAGGGCCAATACATCTTACTGTGGACATGAATTTCCAGTACCTAGTAGGTATCCCTCATCAAAGTCACCTCTTTCTAATTTGTTGGTATATGCCACTGCGCCTAAACATGTATTAGTCATGGTTGCTCCCTGGAAATGTGGTCACGATGTCCATGATGATGTTGTATGTATTGCTGACACCTTTAATTTTGAGTGAATTTGTGCTTTTTCGATTCTGGAATATGTATTCGAAGCAAGATAGGGGACATATTGGCACATGGGTCTCATCTATGCACCCAATGACCTGTGGAAACCTTGCTATTCTGTAGAAATGCATTTTTGTATTTTCGTGTTCCACATCATCCCTGGGCAGGTAGATTTGTTTGGTGTATGAGGTGGAGCATGGCATCTACGAAACTGTGAAAGAAACGCAAAAGCGCATTCGGTGACACCCCTCAAGTAACTGCAATGACATCTTGGTAACAATCAGGGGCCAATAGATAGAGGGAGCACAACATCTGGACATGTGTGGGGATTGCATTGCTGCATTGGGTTATGCTTTCTAGTTGTGTCTTTAAGGGGTCTATTAGCTCTAAAACCACAGTGCTACTCAGCCTGTACCGCTCATATATCTCTTCCTTATGTCTTCTCAAGCAAGGTTAGCCAGACTGAATATTCTTGCCTGTCTCTGCATCCTCTGCTGACCACCTAGCATACACATCTTCCTCACTATCACGTACAGGGCAGACATTTTGGAAAGATTTGTGATACATTCTGGGGCTGGTTTTTTAGGTTGGGCGTTGTTCCCACCTGTTTTTGGATTCATGGTAAATTGCATGTGCAATCAAGACAATTTGCGCATGCTCGCAAATTGCGATCTGCGACTAGTTTGTACATTCTGACTAGTGTAAAATTACTCAAAGATTTTGTTTATAAATCAGGCCCTTACTATTTAGCAGTGAATAGGTAAACCCGGAAACCAGGAAAGGTGAAAGGTGAATGAAAATCTTTCTTTGTGATGCCAGGAAATAGAACTTCAAAATGTGCGGTGGGTGATAGAATTGGTCAAATAGGGCACAGCCCTGCAAAATGTCATGTATGCAGGCAAAGGTGTAGCTGAAAAATATTGACTTACTGCGGATTATAGGGGGATTTTATGAGTGAAAGCTGTCAGCAGTGAGCATTCACAAACAACGCACAAAGGGCCAGATGTAGGTAAGTGCATGTCTGCGATTCCTTAATAGCGATTTTTAGGGAATCGTTATAAAGGAATCGCCGAATGCCATGTAGGTAGGAATCTCAATATTTTTTGCGATTCCTTAATATTCCTTAATTGTTAATCGCAAATTGCGATTCGCAATTAAGTACTACCTTCACATTCATTCCTATGGGCCAAGAGGCCCATAGGAACGAATAGGAATTGCTCCCGCAATTTGTGTGTCACCAACAAGCCCTCGCAAATTACGGGCGCAATTTCAAGGGTGCCAGGGTTCCAAAAGGGATTCAGAAAAGGGGGTGGTGATGAACAGAGTGTCTGAATTAAGCAGACCACTCTTACCCAGTCAAAAGATCAGGGCTTGATCCATCACCGTTATTTAACTCACTGCCCCATCCCAGCACAGAACCTGGCTATATGCAAATCAGTCTGTCCATGGCCCAGTGCATCATGGGAACTGGGCAGACCAAACTACCAAGCCAATTCTTCACCAGAAAGGAGACAAGCTTCCGGGGACCGGTTTCTGGCATTTCAGCCGTCGTCGGCCCGGCTTGCTTGAATCCTGATGGAGCAGTGAGTAAGGGACTCATGTCTGAGTATACCCTGCCACACCTATAGTGGCCAAAAACGATTCAGAAAAGGGGGTGGTGATGAACAGAGTGTCTGAATTAAGCAGACCACTCTTACCCAGTCCAAAGATCAGGGCTTGATCCATCACCGTTATTTAACTCACTGCCCCATCCCAGCTCAGAACCTGGCTATATGCAAATCAGTCTGTCCCTGGCCCAGTGCATCATGGGAACAGGGCAGACCAAACTACCAAGCCAATTCTTCACCAGAAAGGAGACAAGCTTCCGGGGACCGGTTTCTGGCATTTCAGCCGTCGTCGGCCCGGCTTGCTTGAATCCTGATGGAGCAGTGAGTAAGGGACTCATGTCTGAGTATGCCCTGCCACACCTATAGTGGCCAAAAACGATTCAGAAAAGGGGGTGGTGATGAACAGAGTGTCTGAATTAAGCAGACCACTCTTACCCAGTCCAAAGATCAGGGCTTGATCCATCACTGTTATTTAACTCACTGCCCCATCCCAGCTCAGAACCTGGCTATGTGCAAATCAGTCTGTCCCTGGCCTGGTGCATCATGGGAACAGGGCAGACCAAACTACCAAGCCAATTCTTCACCAGAAAGGAGACAAGCTTCCGGGGACCAGTTTCTGGCATTTCAGCCGTTGTCGGTCCGGCTTGCTTGAATCCTGAAGGAGCAGTGAGTAAGGGACTCATGTCAGAGTATACCCTGCCACACCTATAATGGCCAAAAACGATTCAGAAAAGGGGGTGGTGATGAACAGAGTGTCTGAATTAAGCAGACCACTCATACCCAGTCCAAAGATCAGGGCTTGATCCTTCACCGTTATTTAACTCACTGCCCCATCCCAGCTCAGAACCTGGCTATATGCAAATCAGTCTGTCCCTGGCCCAGTGCATCATGGGAACAGGGCAGACCAAACTACCAAGCCAATTCTTCACCAGAAAGGAGACAAGCTTCCGGGGACCGGTTTCTGGCATTTCAGCCGTCGTCGGCCCGGCTTGCTTCAATCCTGATGGAGCAGTGAGTAAGGGACTCATGTCTGAGTATTCCCTGCCACAACTATAGTGGCCAAAAACGATTCAGAAAAGGGGGTAGTGATGAACAGAGTGTCTGAATTAAGCAGACCACTCTTACCCAGTCCAAAGATCAGGGCTTGATCCATCACCATTATTTAACTCACTGCCCCATCCCAGCTCAGAACCTGGCTATATGCAAATCAGTCTGTCCCTGGCCCAGTGCATCATGGGAACAGGGCAGACCAAACTACCAAGCCAATTCTTCACCAGAAAGGAGACAAGCTTCCGGGGACCGGTTTCTGGGATTTCAGCCATCGTCGGCCCGGCTTGCTTGAATCCTGATGGAGCAGTGTGTAAGGGACTCATGTCTGATTGTACCCTGCCACACCTATAGTGGCCAAAAACGATTCATAAAAGGACACCCACCCTCACCCCTGAAATGTGCAGGCGTGCACATGTGTAGTGACCGTGTTTCTGGCTCTATTTTTGAGTGATGGTGACTTTAAGCTTGCTACCATCCTAGATCCTTATTCTTGGCTTGTGTTGGTCCTTTTCAGGCCTTTTTCCAGACCTAGAAGCATAAACTAGAGGATAGCTGCTTTATATGATGATAGATCCCTTATTCTTGACTCTAATCCATCTATTGCATATTGGCTTTGACATAATTATGTGTCCTTTCATCATCCTACCTATAGTAGAGGGTGGATCCTGTAGTCCTGACTTTATATTACATATTGGTATGGTTTGTGTAGGTATTCTGATAGAGTTAAGTCCTTTTCGGGCCTACAAGGCCCAGAACTAGAGTGACTCCATTTTGCTTTCTGTCACTGCAGACTGAGATGCTTGCAGGGTAAAGGTGATGTTTTAGTTATGAGGTGTTGTTTACTTGGAGAGAACCAGCCTGGGCCGGCCCTTATCGGTAGACTGTATTATTCTTTGTGTCGAAGACACCACAAAAGGCCGGCCGGCTGGGTGTGTGTCCTTGACGTGGAGTGGTGCAAGGATCTGATGGGCGGCAGGCTGATGACTGGAACTTTCCATGAGGAGAGAGCATTCCATATTAGTGAAGTGCAGAAGAGGCGGAGTCAGTTAGTCGATGCTTGGAGAGAGAGAAGTCAGTCATTGAGTTGGAGCCAGAGAGAGAAGAAGTCAGTTGAAGCTGGAGAGAGAAGTGAGTTGATGCTTTGAACAGAGAGAAGTCAGTCAGTTAATGCTTGGAGGGAGAGAAGTCAGTTGAAGCTGGAGAGAGAAGTGAGTTGATATTTGGAACTGAAGGAAGCAGTCAGAAGCAGTTACTTATCAGAAGGAGTTGTGATCAGCTGGAGTCTGAAATGATGCCTTTTGAAATAGACTGAAGTTATATCGTGGATTAGTCTGTGGGAGCAGCTGGAGTGAGTTGGACATTGGAGCTGAGATAATCAGACAGAGTGAAGAAGCTAGTGGAGCGAACGGTTATCAGAGCGGCAGAAACTATTAGACTGAAGCTGGAAGGTGAAGACAGTTCGTGGGAGAGAGGAATCCAGTGCAGAGTGATCAGCGCAGATGCGTGTCCAAGAATGCAGGGGAGAATCTGAGACGAGCTAAGGCACAGACGAGAGAGGAACCCAGATGACAGCTAGAGCAAGACTTCATACTAATCAGGTGATATCTGTCCTGTTATATTAGTAGTGCTTTTATTTCCTAGGCTAAATTCCCCTACTGTATTGCTAATCCTTTTTCTTTCAGCGGTGTGCAGTATAATCCATTCCCTCTTTAGCTATTTACAGTCCCTGTCAATTACATGTGGATGTGTTATAGTAATAAAGCTTTCCATTATACTAAAGCGACCGCGCAGATTTGTGTATGTGTCTATTCCCCTTTTACTTTTCAGGCTATGTGTTATAGTGCAGTATTATATTGTTGATGTTATTAGTGAATAAAGATACCCCAGTTCTTAGTGAACCAGTGTGTATATCTCTTATTCTTATACAGTAAAGTTAACCTTTCTTCTAGTCAGGTGCTATTATATGAACGGATGCTACCCCCGCTCAGGTAAATGGTAACTGAATAATTAGGGAGAGAGGAGCCCTTGAAATAGAGCTTCGTACAACTAGGCATTGCGCTCGCACTGAGACACATTAGCGCTTTTAACTTCCCGTTTTGTCTTTCCTTTTAGTATTATTTTAGCTCACAGTTATCCCCTGGTTTTACTCACCGACCGCATTGCCGCACTGTGGTTATGCCCTCACCGCTGTTCAGGCGGCCCTGACCCTCGCGCTTGGAGGTTGGTGGGCGCCATCTTGGGTGGGTTTGGGGAAACGCTGCACTACTCCGCGCTCTAGCAGTCAGGTGGACTGGCTAGAGGCAGTTCCTGGCATTTTCTATATAATCAGGCTTGAGGTAGCAGCGTATCTTCTGGCTTCGTACAACTAGGCATTGCGCTCGCACTAAGACGCATTAGCGTTTTTAACTTCCAGTTTTGTCTTTCCTTTTAGTATTATTTTAGCTCACAGTTATCCCCTGGTTTTACTCAACGACCGCATTGCCGCACTGTAATTGTGCCCTCACCGCTATTCAGGCGGCCCTGACCCTTGCGCTTGGAAATTGGTGGGCGCCATCTTGGGTGGGTTTGGGGAAGCGCTGCACTACTCCACGCTCTAGCAGTCCGGTGGACTGGCTAGAGGCAGTTCCTGGCATTTCCTATATAATCAGGCTTGAGGTAGGAGCGTATCTTCTGGCTTCGTACAACTAGGCATTGCGCTCGCACTAAGACGCATTAGCGCTTTTAACTTCCAGTTTTGTCTTTCCTTTTAGTAGTATTTTAGCTCACAGTTATCCCCTGGTTTTACTCACCGACCGCATTGCCGCACTGTAATTGTGCCCTCACCGCTATTCAGGCGGCCCTGACCCTCGCGCTTGGAAATTGGTGGGCGCCATCTTGGGTGGGTTTGGGGAAGCGCTGCACTACTCCGCGCTCTAGCAGTCACGTGGACTGGCTAGAGGCAGTTCCTGGCATTTTCTATATAATCAGGCTTGAGGTAGGAGCGTATCTTCTGGCTTCGTACAACTAGGCATTGCGCTCGCACTAAGACGCATTATCGCTTTTAACTTCCCGTTTTGTCTTTCCTTTTAGTATTATTTTAGCTCACAGTTATCCCCTGGTTTTACTCACCGACCGCATTGCCGCATTGTAATTGTGCCCTCACCGCTATTCAGGCGGCCCTGACCCTCGCGCTTGGAAATTGGTGGGCGCCATCTTGGGTGGGTTTGGGGAAGCACTGCACTACCCCGCGCTCTAGCAGTCAGGTGGACTCGCTAGAGCCCTATATAAACCGGATTCATGGCGCACAGCGTGTGCGCGCTGCGTGTGCGCTCTGCATGTGTGCCGCAGTGACGCCGGAGTCACGCCAGAGTCCAGCCCGTCTGTGCCCGTCCGCGCTGAGGACGGGCAGGACGGCTGGACGGCTGGTCAGGATGAGGCTGGTCTTCCGCTCTGTAAGTATTCGTTACAGGAGGTGTTGAAGCTTAAACCGCCGGTACTTGCGTGTTTTCACAAAAGTTCTCCGGATGATCTTCTACTATCTTCATGTTGCGGTTGCTTTCCGACAGGCCCTGGGGGCCCTAGCCTACCTCCTTCTCCTCATCTATTAGAACCCCATGCTGACCTAGGAGTCAAAGCGTTGAGAGAAGATTGCATTCTTATCAATGTCACTCGCTTATTAAAAACAACATTGCCTTCAAGGAGCTGGTACTCGACAGGAAACCTTCGTGGGTCTTTGTCATGGAAACGTGGGCAAAGGACTCCTCGGGTCCTGACCTTGTTGAAGCAGTCCCAGAAGGGTACTGCCTGGCACGACTGGACAGAATGGGACGCGTAGGAGGTGGGTTAGCGATTCTCTATAAGGACAGTTTCCACTTCCATATTCTACCAGTCTCTGACCCCAAGGATACTTTTCAAGTCTTATACTTCTCTCTAACAGGTGTCCATAACTTTGCATTCAATGGGATCCTGGTCTACCGTCCCCCTGGCCCCAGAGCAGACTTCGGACAGCAGCTGCTTCATGTCCTAGAACCCTATTTTGGTCGTGACAACCTTACTGTTTTGGGAGATTTTAATTTTCATCTGGAGCTGCTGGAGACCCATGACACTCTCTCCCTGCTGGATGTTATGTCTGCCTGTGGACTCACCCAATTGGTGAAAGGGGCCACCCATCGAGCGGGACATACGCTTGACGGGATTTTCTCAAATGATCGGAGGTTGACGGTAAAAGACCCCTTTTTCTCTCATGGTCAGATCACCTAGCCGTTCCTTTCAATGTGTCCTGTCCGATCTCAGATAGAACTAGTAAAAATCAGAGCAAAATGGAATCACGTAGGAATTTTAAGAACATCACGAAAAGTTCCTTCGCTCCCTGGATATCAAGCCTGTCCATATCCCAGGAGGACAATGTCCTGTCGGCGGTCTTTCAATATGAAAAGACCGTAACCGAGGCTCTGGAAGAACTGGCCCCCATCCGCCTGTGTTACTCAGCCAGGAAAAGACCATCTGCCCCATGGTTCTCGGAGCACTTAAGACTCCTCAGACAGGAAGCTAGAAGACGGGAGCGTCTCTGGCACTCCAGCTGGGATCTAAGGGACAAGGAAGCCCATAAGATCCTGATAAGGAAGTACAAGCTGGAAGTAATAAGAACAAAACAAGAATACTTCACGGCTCTCACTACCTCTCTTTCTTCTCCAAATTTAGGATAGTGGATTCCCTCACTACCCTCCAGACCCCGGACCCGGTTATTGCATCACAGGTGCTTTGTGATAGTATAGCCTCTTTCTTCCAGACCAAAATCTCGGACATTTATACCGCCTTGGAATTGCAGAGATCTTTTACCACTGAACCCCCTGCCCCCGTTGATTTGGACCCTGCTCTCTCGGAGAAACTCTCGTCTGGAAGTTTGGAATTTTTCCCTCCTCTCTCTTTACAGGATCTAGAGACTCTCCTTAATAAAACCAAATCCGGCTCACCCCTAGATGCTTGTCCGCTCAAGATCCTGAAGCAGTGTAGAGAATCCCTCCTGCCCCCCATGTTGACATCATGAACATGGCCATGAGGGATGGCATTTTTCCTCAACAGTGGAAAAATGCGGTAGTAAAACCTTTACTCAAGAAACCTTCTCTTGATCCTGGGGTATTAAAGAACTTTCGCCCTATCTCACTGCTCCCGGCTCCTGCGAAGATGTTAGAAACTCATCTAAATAAACATCTCGCTGCCTTCGTGGAAAGCTCGGATTGTCTGGATCTCTCCCAGCACGGTTTCAGGAGGGAGCACAGCACTGAGTCTGCTCTGACCATAGTTCTGGACGATATCCGCACACGTGTGGATAAGGGTCAGACCTCCCTCCTGATCCTTCTAGACCTTACGGCGGCCTTCGACACCCTTTCTCCCTCAGTCTTAACATCTCGTCTGGGGGAGATCGGGGTTCAGGGGGAGGCCCTTAGGTTACTCACCTCTTTCCTCGACCAAAGAGGGCAAAGAATGATGCTGGGTAAATTTGTATCTCCATCCCTGTCTGTGCAATGTGGGTTCCCTCAGGGGTCGGCGCTAAGTCCGACCCTCTTCAACATTTATGTGACCCCCCTTGCCAGACTAATCAGATCTTTCGGGATGGAGGTAGTCTCATACGCGGATGACACGCAGATCCTCGTCTCTCTCTCCCAGTCAGTTACCTCGACTGCCTCCAACTTTAGATCTTGCATGGAGGCAGTCGGGCAATGGATGATTTACAATTCATCGAAACTGAATGGGGAGAAGACTGAGGTGATGGTGTTCGGAGGAAAGGAGGAGATATGGTCAGCCGACTGGTGGCCAAATTCATTGGGTGCTTGCCCTGTTCCTGCCTCTTCCGCTAAAAACCTTGGGGTCGTTATAGATCCCACCCTCAATATGTGCCAACAGGTTAACAGAACTGTATCTACCTGTTGGGGTATCATTCACATACTGAGGAAGATCAGGCACTACCTCTCACAGCAGGCAAGGAAACAACTTGCTGTTGCCCTTGTTGGTTCACGGCTGGACTACTGCAATGCGCTGTATGCGGGACTGAATAAAAGCCTGCTGCAGCGCTTGCAGGTGGTCCAGAATGCAGCGGCTAGGTTTGTTATTTATCTTCCCCGGCGCACCTCGGCTACCTCTGCCAGAAATTCACTTCACTGGCTTCCTATAGAGGACCGTATAGTGTTCAAGACCATGTGCATGATCTACAGGGCCTTAGCAAAAAGCAGCCCCACTGGAATTGGATCCATTCTGTCTCGCTACAGCCCCGGTAGGGACTTACGTTCCTCGAACAGACTCCTTCTTTCAGTCCCCCGTATTCGGAGAACCAGATTGGGTGGTAAAGCCTTTTCCAATCTGGCACCTAAGTGGTGGAACGCACTCCCTCTGGAACTAAGGTCCCTTCCCACCCTTCAGCTTTTTAGGAATGCTTTGAAAACCCATCTCTTTGTGCGGGCATACCTATAGTTGTGCCCTGTCCTTTTTGATCTGTTTTGGTAGGCGCCTTGACACCTTCGGGTTTTAGTAGCGCAATACAAATTGCTTTTCAATTCTAAGTTGTACACCGTGTAATTCGGCCATTCTTGTGTGATCCATAATATTGTAGTATTGTACCTCTAGTGAATAGTGAGAGATTCCCCAACATGAAGAGCTAAAGGTATTCATAGGAAAGTGATTGTCGTTGTAAGGCAGCGTTAATGAGAGCACCAGGGGGGATACTGGTGTATATACCCACAGGATTGTGGCTTGGATGTTAAAGAGAGCACCAGGGGGGATACTGGTGTATATACCCACAGGATCGTGGCTTGGATGTTAAAGAGAGCACCAGGGGGATACTGGTGTTTATACCCACAGGATTGTGGCTTGTCAGTCAGTGTGTAATGGTAAGTAATCAGAACTGCCCTAGGGTAGATTAGTCTGGGTCCGTGTGGCCGCGAGACTATATTGTATGAGTGAGGTATTGTAGAAGATCCAAGCATGTATATTGCTAATTCCCCATCCTTGGGTAGGAAACATAGATACCTGTTGTAAATAGGTCCTAAGGAGGGAGGTGGTTACGTTTCGGCTGGGTTAGTGGTGCTCTGGTGAGCTGATCCTATCTGGTCCAAAAATCCAGTCGTTACAACATGTGGCGCACAGATGTACGTTGTTACAATGCATGCTTTTACCACGCATGCTGTAACAACGCAAGTTTTAAAACGCATTCCATTACAACGCATTACACTGGGGGGTGCTGGATAGTGAATAGTTTAATTTACTTTTCCAACACCAGTCCACGTGGACACTATGGAAGGTGTTGGATAGTAAATTAAAACTATTCCCTATCCTAGAGCGCCCCCCAGTGTAATGCTTTGTAATGGTTTTCGTTTTAAAGTCTGCGTTGTAATAGCACTGCGTGCTAAAATTTGCGTTATAAAGGTTGTTCCCCGTGGCGCACATACATGCCCTAAGGGCATGAATGGGTGCCACATGGCAATTAAAAAAAGCAAAAAAGTGCTTTTTTAAAGGAAATTGCTAATTACCACCAACTTGAAGTGGGTGATAATTAGCGATTTCTTAAGGCTCAAGTGCATTTTCTTTTGTGCTACTTACATTGCATTTAAGGAATCGCAATTTGCGATTCCTTAAATGCAAGAGCAAAATAAGGAATCATAATTTTGCGATTCCTTATTTTGCTAGTAGGTTTCAACTTGTCTGCATGGCTCACTGCCAAATAGCGATCGCAAACGAAGAAATTCTGCTAATTTCAGCGTTAGCGCTCGCTATTTGGCCACCTACATCTGGCACAAAATCTTAAAAATCTAAGTTTATCAGATAAACTGCATAGTAGTAGATTGATATTATATATAGATAACATTTATATTGGAAAAAATATATATATTCAAGAAAATAAAAAAAACTAAATGAGGAAATATAGAGAATGATAACTTACGATGGGCCTGATTTAGATTTTGGTGGATGGGTTACTGTATTCACAATGGTGATGGATATTACATCAGCTGAAATCCTACATCCCATAGGAAATAATGGCATTTAGATTTCGGCAGTTGCGATATCTCTCACCGTTGTGATGGAGTAACCCCTCCCCCATAATCTAAATAAAATGCTAAGAGGGTGCTAACAGGGGAACGACAAACTGAAAGGTGTCTGCACCATGCCAATTTAGGGTGCTGCTCCACCTCGAGTAAACTAAATTATTTTCCTATGCCCCTACAAAGCAGAACTAATACAGCTGCTGAAGTTGCACTGTTTTTTTTCTACAGAGGTTGATAATAATATTTTATAATCTATTAATATTTGCTTTTTAAGGACCACTAGCAGCTCACCGAGGGAGTGCTGTGGGGCAGTGCGGAGGGGCGGGGGTGGGCAGTGTGGGTGTAGTGAAGTCCGACATGCGATGGACAGGAGTAAGGTAAGTAATTACATAAATAAAACAATTTACCGTGTGCGCGCTCTATCGCCAAGCGCGGGCAAGGTAAATAGTTTTATTTATTTCATAACTTACCTTACTCCTGTCCGTCGTATGTTGGCCTCCACTATGCCCACACTCTGCCCCTCAGCACTCCCTCAGCGAGCCGCCACTGTTAAGGACTGTAATCGATGCTTCTAGGGTCAGATCATATAGAATAAGATGTTAAGCAAAGCCTATGGCCGATATTTAAGCCAATAGGTAACTGATGGATTGCTGAAGTGGTGATAATTTAGAATGTTGGCAGTGAAAATTGTTTGGTTACCATGAGAAATCCAACAGCCCTTGCTTTTTCAGTCTGAAACTGTGGCAGCATTTGTTGAATTATGGAAAGAAACCTGGGCACCACAAAATCGCAAGTCCAAATAGTAACGAAATAATAAAACACAACATAAAAGCACAATATAACAAAACAAAATAACAGCACTCTGCTAATACAACACAATAAAGTGAAAAGGTGCAATAAAAGCACAACAATTTCAATAGAATACAAAACAACCGTAGCAAAACATGCTGAGACAAGTTAACAAAACAGCAGAACTCCACAAGAACAACAAAACTAAACAATTTACTTTCATAAACCAAAGCATAACCCAGTAGCAACAAATCAGAACATAAAAAAACAATAAAATACGTAAAAAGCCACCCAGTTTTGCAGATTGTTATGTTGTTGCCTAGTATTTATTGTTGTTGAGTTGTTCTTCTGTTGTGGCCTGTTATTAAGTGTGCCGCTCTTGTCGTCTTGTGGTGTGTGCTTGTTATTTTCTGTTCTCTGATCCTGTACAGATATAGCAAATTGTGTTGCTGTAGCAGTGTGCTTTGTTGTTGATTTGCTATTTTTATGGCTGTGCTGGCTTGTTGGATTATTTTGCTTTGCTTGTGTTTTGTATATTGTCATGTATTAATATTCTTTCACGTGGGCATGTTGTTTTTTTGCGGCTGGGTTGTGTGATATTGCTTTTGGGGTATAATGTCGATTTGATATTTTAATGTTGTGATGTTCGCTGTTGCTCTATTGTGCTTCCTGCTGTGGGTTGAAAGGAGTTTGTCTTCTTAAACATTCTCATAGACTTCTCACATATCCGCCTTTATGACACAAAGGGAAAAATAGCTTGCAACACACAATGCAGTTTTATTACAAAGTATATCTATATTGTTTTGTGATTCAACTTTTTTTCCATAGGGTGTAATTCAATGCGAGATAGGCAGCACTTCGCTTCAAAAGTCCTCCGGCACTTGTATTATAAATAATTGTGTTGACTTCTAACTGAACAGGAGTTTAATTAGTACCAGACAAAATACAATGAAACAAATGTGGCCTGAATCGTGTTAAATGCACATCATGCTGCGTGTTTATATGGTACTGTTAAAGAGTTAAATCATTTGCAAGACCGCTGTCTTTGAAACAATACACACTAGCATCACCAATTTGCATTGTTTTCTCAACGGGGCACTGAAACACGTTTAGTTGTCTTATTTTCCGGTGCATAAATCATTCAGTGGAAGAATACTGCATAATGAATTCGTTTGCGAATGTGGAATTAGAACATCAAATGGAAGTTGTTTTTAGGTTTTTTGCCAAAATGTGAAACATTGTCAGCATTGGATAATGACACTGAATCCATACAAAATAGTCTACTTCACTGGACTCACCTCGTCCCACACACAATATATACATTAAGCAATGGCAAGGGTAAAATAGTTACCTTTAATGAGATGAAACGTGGAAAGGCTATGCTTTGAGGGTTTTGTTTGCATGTGTTATCTCAATAAATCCAGTCCTGATGGCTTTGTTGGGGAAAAACAACTGGAAATGAATGCAAGATGGAGGCTTAGATGGAAGACACAGAATGGAAAAAAGGATGGAAAAAGCAATGGAAAAATGTACACAGGGACAAAAAACTAGAAACAATATGAATGGAAAGTAAATAGGAATGGCACGGCGGGAGAAAAAGCACTGGTGAAGAGAGAGAGAAAACACAAACACAAAATCCAACTTAATCATAAAAAAGACAGCGTCTATGAAAATATCAAAACAAAAAAGATTACTTTCAAATAATCAATGTGTTATGCATGTAATCTTATGTATATAACTCGATGTACTTTTGAAATGTAAAAAAGTCCGTCATGCATTGAAATGCAAGAACTCCATTGCAATGAAAAAGGAAGTATCCGATATTATTTGGCAAGAGAGAGGGAAATATTTCTCTTGCTGGAGTCAATGCTCACTTTACTTATATTTCTAGGAATTGATTGCAATTGGTCACACATGCAGCTGAACTGTCAAACTGGACCTACAACATGAAGCAAATGGTTTGTGCAGTGCTAAAGTAAATACTTGACCTGATAATGATGGCGGTCGGACAGCACACCAACAGGCCATTGGTGGCGGTCTGACCGTCAACAGCGTTTCGATCCATCAGCCAGGTTACAATCCAGGAAGGTTAGACCAAAAGCAGTTAGGGGGGAGACAGCCACATCTGACAGGATCAGTGATCCTTATGGTGTGCTGGTTAGAATCGTAATCCCGAATGGACGTGAGCTGAGGTAGGGCCCAACCGTGGGGATTACGATATCCCTTTCCGACAGCCTTTTGAAAAGGCTGTCAGAAACGGATTTTGGGAGACCGTCCATTGTGGGCCACTGTAAAGTGGCCCAAGGGACACATGTACTGCCCCTACGCACCACCATGCACCAAGTGCCATGTACCACATGGTGCACCACACACAGTGGATGGTTGTAAAGGAAGTGCTCCTTTACACAGAGGCTTGTGCTGCAGCCCTTTTTCCTGGCCACAGCACAAAATGCTGTGTAAAGGAGCACTTTCCAGCTGCCACCTCTGAGGTCATATTGTAATATGGCACATGGTCAGCGACGGCTACCGCCCCCCTCCCTGTATGCCCACAATAACCCGGAACACAACGAAACGGAAATTGATTTGTCTTTGAAAGGCGGGGGGTCGCAAAACCCCCCGGCCGTATTTATTAAGATTTGTTAAACAAAATATACAATTTTTTATGCAAAATTATTCAGAACATTTAGATACATTTATATCGACAATTGTGATCGGCTAGCCTTAACAAGATTCTAATACAGCTTGTTTCCTAACCAAATCTAACATCCTCATCTGAAAATTTTGCATACTTACATTGATGGCGATATGGCAAGGTCGCTAACCGGTGTCAGGTCTTACAAGCTGCGCCCTTACGCAGGTGCGCATGCGCAGCCGGGCCCGTTAATTACCCGGTCCACCCCTGCAGCCAAGCTCGTTAATTACTCGGTCCACCCTTGCAGCCGAGCCCGTTGATTACTCGGTCCACCCATGCACCCGAGCTCGTTACTTTCTCGGTCCACCTATGCAGCCGAGCCCGTTAATTACTCAGTCCACCCCGTGAACTTCATTTAACCAGTGAAGGAGGGCCCTAGCTTGCGTTACCAGCTGCCCCTGAAGTTCTAGGAGGGGCCAGTGACCCCTCCTCTCCCTGGGCGGACACCTCCAAAGGATGATGCCGCCCCCTAAGACCTTAAAAATAGCTGCTCACCGGTCATGACCTTACCGCATGACCAATACCATAATAAATACGAAGATCTGTGGAAAAAAGGACTTAAAGACAGCTACACTATCTACAACATATGTATGACATCAATCATCAGCTACTATGGGAAAAAAGGGCCTAAACAACAGAAAACATTAAACAATTACATTTTACATATCTCGAAATACTTAATAGAATACATGTATACACAATTGCAGTCTACTGACAATTCTACTTCGATACAACATCCTAGGAGAAAATTAGGTTAAAAAACAGGTATACATAATGTACTACACAGCTTTGTTCCAGGGATGGTGGGTGGGGAAAATTAGGAGGCCCCGAGCGCGGGGCACGACCAGTGTGGGGGAGCGTCAGGCGACAAGAAGGGCCAACTGAGCGCTCCCACCTCCTTTATTCCCAGGGACACGGGGAAAGGGCGGGCCGCCCCCTCCCCTCACCCCTCGACGCCCACCCCTCTGACCCGGAAGACTGAACCACGCCTCCGGATCAGGGGTCGGGCGCCAGCCGGCCGACCGGTGGTGTGGCGCACACCTCCCGCGTACCATTGGGCGCCGGGAGATCACGCCCCCACACCACCGGCAGGCATGGGAAGAGGGGATCGCCACGCTGCCATGCGGGCGGGGGGGCCAAGGGCCCCCCTTTTCACATGGTCAGCGACAGCTACCGCCCCCCTCCCTGTATGCCCACAGTAACCCGGAACACAACGAAACGGAAATTGATTTGTCTTTAGAAGGCGGGGGTCGCAAAACCCCCCAGCCGTATATATTAAGATACAAAATAATAAAATTGTTAAACAAAATATGCAATTTTTTATGCAAAATTATTCAGAACATTTACTCGGTCCACCCCGTGAACTTCATTTAACCAGTGAAGGAGGGCCCTAACTTGCGTTACCAGCTGCCCCTGAAGTTCTAGGAGGGGCCAGTGACCCCTCCTCCCCCTGGGCAGACACCTCCAAAGGATGATGCCGCCCCCGAAGACCTTAAAAATAGCTGCTCACCGGTCATGACCTTACCGCCACAGGCAAGCATTGTTACCCGACGATCTGGCCTCCCCCCTTCCAACTCCTCAGAAAGGTCATGTCTTCTTCACATATCCCTCTAGCCATGCTAAAATGTTATTTGACCACAGGACGTTCCCAGCCTCAGTCAAGTGTACCCCGTCCCGCAGGTAGAAATGCTCCCCCCAAATACATCCATGAGGAATCGTCTGCAACCGGGGGGCTCGAAACAATTTGTCCAACTGTGTGTTGATCCACTTTACCGAGTGATTCAACGCCTTGACCGGGTCCCCCCCTCGCCACTGCCAACAAGGAATAAGTTGTGACCAAACTACATGCAACCTGCACAAGTCCTAGCAACCCACCCCGCAGTGGATATGATCTCATGTATCAGGATGTGTCTCCCCAGTTTGGTCAATTCGTTCTCCCCCAGGTGAAGTATCACCACTGACGGGGGGGCGGGTTGCTGCAACAATAATTCCAGAAAGTAAACTCATAACTGCCGAATACCCAGGCCTCCCCTCCCGAAGAATGAGATAGAGAACCCCCCTCTCTCGCCCTTCTAATCCTTTCACCTGCAAGAAATACATGTTGTGCACGCCTAACATAAGAGTGGCCCACAACCCAAGTCACCAATGTCCCACGATCTTCCTTTTGCTTTTGTTGCGATGGTGCTGTCTTCTGCCGACATTCGGCAAGTTCCTCTCCCGCGTGACAGGTTCGAGAAACTGCAAAACCAAGAGATACAAGCGTGAGTCATCCAGCTATGTCACAACATGTCAACACGTACATAGTGGTTGTAACACTCAGACGACCACCTCCCAATCCTTTTAACCTTTTCGTCTGGGAGTCCCCTTACCACTGCTTCAGTTGCTGCTCCGATTCTAAAAGAATGGGAGCCAAATTCCGCGGGATCCAAGCACTGCCAATGTGTCCCCTGGCCGGGATCCGTAAACCTTGGGAGAAACCTTCCTGTAATAACGCAGCTGCGCCGTGGTCTGAGTATCTGTTCAACCATGGAATCATTGCCAGGACGTTAACCGGGGAGGGGCTAACTGGACTCTCTGCGCTATTCAGGTTTCTTCTCCCCTCTCTCGACCCCGACGGGATCGTTCTAAATATATGCAAACACACAAAGAGTGTTCCATGGTACACAAAGAAGCACACATGGAGCAAAAAAAAATACATCTGGCCTCACTCAGGTCAGTTAAGAAAGCCCTCACTCACCAACCTGGTTAATGACATGCTTCATCATCGGGCCCCACTGAAGAGGCCGAGTGCCTCTCCAATGTGCTGCGACGCCAGGTCTACTCTGGAGCAGGTTTTTTTTGTGAGTACAGGCGTGAAGTGAAACTAATTAGTGGTGGTGAAAGATAAAAATGTCTTAAGTGTTTCAAAAAAGTATTTATTACTTGATCACTGGGACATAGTTAAAATATAGTGTTGGAAAATAGTCCAAAATTAATTGTTTGGTTAATTCCAGAAACTTCTACTATCAGTCAACATGTTTCTGCCTTAAAACGGTGTAAGTTTACCAGGCATTCATCAGAACATAAAAGTGGACTAAACCCTGGCGGTATGAGCACCCTAAGGCTCACCCTGACCTAGGGACATGAATGTGAAAAGTGAAAAAAAGTGCAATGAAAAAGAACTTGCTCCTTCCCGGTTACTCCTGGTTTAGGAGGCTTACGATTTAAGGTTACTGCACCTGTGGAAGAAAAAGGGACATAGACAAACATAAGACAGGACAAACAATTAATAATCGGTCTTGTTCTTATAAGTATGCTGGTAGTGCTCCAATGTAGTGGGAGGACAGTGGGTTGCAAGTTGACACTATAGTTATCACCAACCTCTGTCCCTGGGGGAACATATACTAGTTTTAGGGAGTGTGGTGGGCTACAGGTGAACTAGTAGCCATATTTAAAAGGGAAGCGGGTGTTCCTGGTGAGGATCGATGGACCAAAGGTCTATGACCCTGCATCAAATATAGTCATTTTTAAAACAGTAATATTTAAAATGTCTCACTTGTATGGTAAATGCGATCGTCACCATGGGTCACGGGAGGGGGGGTGGTAGCGTATTTGGCACACCCGTTATTTTGGTTGAAAAATGAAAATGACATAATCGAGTTAAGAAATAGGCTAGATGGTGCTTATCTTAAAAGTGACGCTGCGAACGAAGATTCGCCTAAGCGCTGGAAAGTAACTCACGCCCTTGACGCCAGGCACCCTCTCGGAACCTGCAGCACCCTCGACCGGACCTCGACGATGATTTGCGGGGACAGAGAGGTTGTATAAATGACTACGAGTGCAACGCGGCTCACTTCCTGAATGGGCGTGGCCGATTGTGGAGATGGGCGGAGTCTAGTCCGTTGTCCAATCGCATGCAGGGGATCACGAAGGCCGGATGGATCACGAGGCTGGAAAGGCTCGCAACTAGAGCACTGTCTTCCGAAATGCTCGATCGTGTGTGTACAATATGAATTAAGCTTTATCAGTCACTGGAAACATGGACAGTGAACACGAAGCGCCTTAGCTGAGATATAAAAAAATAAACTAAGGTTGTTGTCTGGGTGCCAAAAGATAACTGCCAAATACACACTGGGGGTGTGCAAAGTAGAGTACAGAGCTATAGGTATAGCTTAGTCTCAGGGGGATAATTCACATGACATTGCATGTTCATTGGTAGATTGGAACTCGAGGAGTGTGCACAATAGGCATACAGTGCTACGAGCATAGCGTGGTCTTAAAGGAATAATGCTAATAGGACGCTTGACTAAGTGGGCATGACATGGTATGTCCATTGGTGATAAAGGGGTTAACTAGCCCCATAAATAAGAGCATGATTCATAAGAGTGGTTACGTGCTACTACTCAACATTGGTGGCAAATACTCGTGGACTCCAGCAATCGGTACCAAGGTGGTACTGGTATCAAAGACTTGATGACCTTGCTCAGGTAAAATTACTTGAGCACAGAGTTCCACGGGATCTCATCGTTGAGTCCCGTGAGGTGGGTCCCCAGTCGGTAGACCCATCTTTGTTCCTTCTTAAATCGCCGGTTGGCGAAATTATTGCCATCAGTAACCTGTTCTATCTCAATCCACCGTAGGTTATTGGTGGTGTGATTGCTGTCCAGGAAGTGTCTTCTCATCTTGGTGGTGTTCTTGCGACATCTGATGTTGCTCCTGTGCTCGCAGATTCTCTGCTTGATCTTTCGAGTAGTCATATCTACATAGCGGAGGTCACAAGGGCAGGTGATAAGGTATATAACGTTAAGAGAGTTGCAGTTAGTGTGCGCCTTTTGTGTCCATACCTTTCCATGTTCAAGTGTCAGTGACTTGGAGGTGGATGTAAGGTGACAAACGCTGCAATCTGAACAGGGAAAATGCCCTGTTACTCTTGGTAAACCCCATAATTCAGTGACAGAGCGTGCTTCAAGTAGTGTCTTTTCCTTTGGACGTGTGTGGACGAGTGCATCTTTTAGACTACGTCCCTTCTTGAACGAAAACAATGGTTTGTCCCAGGTTTTTTTCAGGCTAGATATGATTTTCCAAATTTTATTTATAGATTTCTTCATGATGTTGGAAATGCTACTATATGTTGTCACGCATGTGAGGGGAATTTCTTCGTATTGGATGATCTTGTCCTCCAGGAGAGCCTCACGTGGCTGGTTGCGTGCTCTTTTGTAGCCCTTGTTGAGAGTTGACGGAGGGTACCCTCTTGATTGTAATTTCTCAGTTAGGCCGGCTGACTGTTCCTTGAAGTCCTTTACATCACTGCAGTTCCTTCTGATTCTCAGGTACTGCCAGTAAGGTAAGTTCTCTTTAAGTGTGCGCGGGTGAGAGCTCGTCAATTCTAGCAAGTTATTATTAGCCGTAGGTTTGTAGTGGGTTTTGGTTGAGAGACTGGTGCCAGTGACACTGATGGTCACATCTAGGAAGACAATTTCTGTCTTACTCGTAGTATTGGTAAACTTCAGGTTTATATCCAGGGTATTAATCCAAGTCAGGAAATCCTCTAGCTGTTTGTCACTGCCCTTCCACAATATAAAAACATCATCGATGCATCTTCTTCACAGTTGTATGGAGGAGGTGAAGGGTCCATTCGCTGGTAGAATGTGTTTTGCTTCAAAGTCTGCGACGTACAGTCCCTCCACACTTGGAGCAAAAGTACTCCCCATGGATGTACCTGTGCATTGTAAGACGAGCTGTCCTTTGTATGAGAAGAAGTTCTCTTTCAGGGCTATGGTGGCACATTCAATGATAAATGCCTTGGGTGTTTGATAGCTCCAATCAGTGGAATTGAGAGCCGCCCCCAGGACTGTGATGGTATCATCCTGGGGGATGCTAGTATGTTGTAAATAAAATAGCGATAATGTTAAGCATTCGCTGAAGACATGCTATTGTGTCTTCATTGTAGTTTTTCCCGCTCATACTTGAAAGTACAGCCGGACTCCATCTTGTTTTCCGGCGTCCATCTTGTAGGCTGCATTCCGCCTTGTGCTCGCCACGAGGCAAGTCCTACTTCACTGACCATCACCCCTGGAGTTTGCCCAGCAGCAGGCTATAAATAGTTCCAGCTTGCTTAGTGCATGCCCAGTACGTGTAACATCTGTTTCTGCTTAGAGGGGATTGGAATGTGCATTCGAGGGGCTTCATGAACCGTTAACTCCACCCATGTATCGATCATGTTTGAGAAATGTCCATATAAGGTCGTAAATCATGCTTTTGAGCTGTAACCGCCCACTTATGAGCCCCTTCTTTGAGTATAAAAGGGGACGGCATGTTCGAGTTCTTTGTGCTACCTTGTACAATACTGTAGAGTGTTGTGTGGGCTGTAGTACCACCTTTGAAGGTTTATTAAACTATGTTTTTGTATTTCCAGTTTCCGTGCCAATTTCTTATGTAGTCTGAGGACTTTGCGTACAGAAGGGCAAACCCTTTCGCACTCACGGGCCTTGCTGAGGCCTGTACTCATCAATTGGCGCCCGTCACGTGGGGATCATCGGCGACTTGGATGCTCGAAGGACTGGTCGTGACGAAGGATTGGAACCTTGCCGGGGACGTGATCACTGCCAGTGGCGCCTTGTACTCCTCGCTTCCCGAGGTATTCTTCCTTCCCTTCCGATCTGACCATCTGGGTGGCGCCGGTCATTGACTGAGACCTCTTCTGTCAGTTTGCCGTGTAGTGGCCGTTTGGGCGAATTCGGAACTTGGCAGTTGGAATCTGGACGCTCTTGATTGGTAAGAATCGTTGTACGATCTTTGCTCCAAGCCTTTGATAGTCTTGTTTGGCAAGGCAGTTTTATACGCTTGCCCCGACTGAATTGTTTGATTGTTTGGTAGTGACTAGTCAAATTATTGATCCAGTGAGTGTATACATGAGTTGCAACCCATATAGGCGGGCAATGTGGGGATATTTCTCCTGACCTGTGAATTTGAGCGGCGCAACGTTTTAAGTGCCATTTAATTATAATATTGCATATTTTGCATTATTCTTAGACATGCCTGTTTTTAGCGCACTTCGTAAGTGGTGCTGCTGTTTTGGAAATGACCGGTTGGTACTTGAAGAATCACAGCCGGCTCCCCCAGAGGGGACGCCGAATAGGGATATGTACATCAAATTTGGTCTTTCCCCCATAATGTACAGCACGTTGTGGAGGAAATATACAAAGAAGGATCCTGAGTTGCGATGGCCTATGTATGGATCATTTGATTTGAAGAAAATTGAGTATGTGGAGCAGTGTATGTGTAAGCGGAGAGTGCAACAAGATATGTTTGAGTGTATACGAATGTGGGTGAAAGAGGTGCGGAAGCGTGAGAAGCGTGAGCAGGCACTGATTGAGGAAGAGCAGCGAAAGAGTGAGCATGAGAAGGCGCATGAGGTGAAAAAGCGCGAAGCAAAGGAATTAGAAGAGAAACAGGAGAAAGAACGTAGGTTGCAAATATCTGGCCAGTACCCTGTTCGTCAGCCTCTCTATCCTGTCCTTAATAAATTGAATGATGATTTTTTGTTATTAGATCGTTCACCACCGCCGTACGCTGGTCTGTCAGCCCCTAGTGGAGGAGATCAAGATTCCAAACCGCCCGGACAGAAAGTGGATAAGCGGTCTGTCTATGTTGTCAACCGACCGTATGACTGAGCTTCGTAAGATTGCTCATCGGGTTAACAAAGATTTTATTATTCTAACTGACTTGTTGATAGAACTGGAGTCATGGGAAGATAGGGAGAAGTTATATTTTACTGATTATCTTTCTAATGATGTAGTGTCAGCTTTTCGAAAGTACTCCGATGTTCTTGAACCAGATGATGTAATAGCTGATACCAAAGGATTGCATAAAGGGCTTTTTTCTCCTTCTCAGGTTCCTGCTGCGATTCAACGGCTATTTGCGTTATGGGGTGACATGTTTCGGCTACGGGACGAAGCACAGAAACGGAAAGCCGGCCAGGAACAATTGAATCCGACTGGCGGCGGGAAGCAGTCATCCATCTTTTATTCAGATAAGATTGATGCAGTGCATGCTAAACCAATGCGGGAGGCGGCGCCTTTGTATGTTCCTCCTAAAGGAGCGGGTACTAGTTCAGATAGAGGGTCAGCGGATACTCAAGGGTATTTTATCTATAATTGGGTTTATACTCCTTGGAATAGGGCAGGTGTTATGGCATTGAAGGCAGCATTACCTGATCCTCAAAAGAATCCCGCAGCCTTTTATGAGGAAGTTGAGGGGGCTTTGAATTCTTGTACCATGACTGTGGCCGATATTGACTTATTCTTTGGGCTTATATTACCCCCAGATATGTGGAGATCAATACGAAAGGTTGATGATCTTCAGGAATTTAAAGCTCGATGGGCGGATCTTGAGGATGAGGACAGGGAGAGAAAACCAGCACAGAAGCCACCCCAATCGATCCTAGACCTTCCTGCTGCTATTGTAACTAAATTAAAAACGCTTATCCCCCCTAAAAAGATTGATTGGACTATGTTAGCGTCATGTAAACAGAAAGTAGATGAATCAGTTTCAGATTTCTTTACTCGATTTGAGGAAACATTTCATGATTTTAGTGGTCAATCACTTATGGATGACACGGGTCCACATCTCTTTGTTGATAAATATGTTTCGAATTTATTACCAAGTATAGCAGCTCAATTAAAAGTGAGTGAAAGTTCTTGGACGACTTCGACACCGGCATCTCTCCTGACAATGGCTCAGTATTATGAGCGTCAGGAATTAGAAGCAAAGGGTAGTGAGGAAAAGAAATCTAAAGATTTGAAAACGAAGGTTATGTTAGCACAAGTCTATGGACCGCCTCGTAGAGGTAATGATCTGGGCGGCAGGAATTTTTCTAATTCTCCTTCGGGCCGTACTGATTTGGCCCGGGATCAATGTGCGTATTGTAGGCAGAAAGGCATTGGGCGAACGAGTGCCCGGTGTTGCGTGCACAGCACCAGGAGCGGGGGCAGGGGTCTATGAGGGGTAGAGGACATTTTTCAGGCCCTAGAAACAATACGAATGACCGAGCTAGATTTGATTCTAATGTGCGACCCCGAGATGGGTCCAATGTTTTTGATTGACGGAATCAGTACCAAATGTCTGACTATGCACCTCCCGAACAGCATGATTCACAGTATGCATAGGATTGCGTAGGATGGGGTAAGGAACCAGTTGAAGGACCAGTAGATCAGAGGGGTCCTTATGTTACAGCACAACATTTTGGGCTCTACTGATAGGTTCCTGGTTGACGCAGGAGCTACTCGTAGCGATTTGTCCAAAAAATTGGTTCCGAGGGCTCCCCTGTCTGGCTCAACAATTACATCAATAGGGTTCGATGGAACGCCTTCTGTTAGCCCACTGTCACAACCTCTTGCACTTTATGTAGATCAGTTTGCTGCACCATGCCCATTCCTACTCTCCCCAAAAACTCCTGATAATATCGTGGGCCTGGACATGCTCAAATATTTTCGGGCCACGATACGGTGCTCCCCTGAGGGGGTACGCATTATTCTGAATGATAATTATCCACCAATGGAGAGGGTGTACATGATTACCGTAGAGGCTGCACTGGCCTCTTTGCCTGAATCTTTGTGGGCCACGTCCGATACCGACGTGGGACAGATGATTATCCCTCCGGTGCACATCAGTGTAAAGGAGGGAGCTGTGCTGCTACGCCTGCCTCAGTATCGGATTTCACAGGAGGGGGAGGAGGCGCTTATACAGATAGTGCAGGACTTGATTAAAGTAGGGGTGGTTGAGGAAGTTCCATATAATGTGTGCAACAGCCCTATACTACCGATTTTGAAGAAAGACACTGACACCAGGATCTATCGATTTATTATCGATTTGAGGGAGGTTAATAAGATAGTGATACCTCAATACCCAGTGGTTTCTGATATCATGACACTCCTTACTTTGGTCCCGCCAACAGCAACAACGTTCTCTGTTATAGACTTGAAGAATGCTTTCTTTTCGATCCCTATTCATCCTGACAGCGGATATTTTTTCGGCTTCTTGTTGAATAACAGGTCGTACAGATTCTGTAGAGTTCCTCAAGGCTATACTGAGAGCCCCAGCATTTACAGTCAGGCATTGAAAAGACAATTGGATTATTTTGTTTTTCCCGATGGTGTGTCGCTTATACAATATGTCGATGACATCTTGTTGGCTGCCGACACCCCTGAGCAATGTGAAGAGTGCACTTTGTCCTTACTTACCTTTTTGGCATCCCACAATCACAAAGTATCGAAAAAGAAACTATAATATTGTAGACCAAAGGTAACCTACTTAGGTCACCTTTTGTCTAAGGAGGGACGTGCACTTACACCAGATCGTAATCAAGCTATTTAAGACACACCAGTACCCTCCACGCAGAAAGAAGTTCGAGCCTTTTTGGGTCTTACCTCCTTTTGTAGACAGTGGATATTAGGGTTTTCATACATAGTTAAACCACTGTTAGGCCTGTTGACAAAGGATACCCCAGTTCCCCTTCCATGGACGGATGAATGTGAGAATGCTTTTCACCAATTATGTCAGGCCCTTTGTTCAGCACAAGTATTAGGCACACCTGATTACACAAAGCCCTTTACATTGTATGTGCATGAGAGAGATGGATGCGCGTTATCAGTGTTAGTGCAGATGCACGGCGACAAGCAGCGCCCTTGTGCATACTTCTCGGCAGTTCTTGATCCTGTTGCTCGAGCGTTGCCTGGGTGTTTTCGCTCAGTTGCAGCGACAGCTGTGTCAATACGCCAGAGTGAAGGGATAGTCTTATCTCATAAGCTGTTGGTGTTATTCTCCCATACTGTTGATGCCCTTTTGAATCAGACAAAGACGCAGCATTTAACTAGTGCTCGTCTGACAGGATACGAGCTGACATTGTTGGCTCCTCATATAACTTTGAAGAGATGTGCAACGTTGAATCCAGATACGTTGTTGCCCTTCCCAGCAACTCAGCCTAAGGCGCAAGAGATGCATGACTGTGTCTTTGTGACCGAGGAACAGACAAAGGGTCGTATTGATTTACAAGATACGCCCTTTTCAGATGTGGATGGAGAGCTGTGGGTGGATGGGTCCTGTTTAAAGTTACCAGACGGAACCACTTCCGCAGCATATGCAATTACCACATTACACACGATAGTGGAGACAACACGCATACCACAGAAATCAGCTCAGGCAGCAGAACTGATAGCGTTGATACGAGCTTGTGAGCTTAGTGCAGGATTATGTGTGAATATTTACACAGACAGCCGCTATGCTTTCGGAGTAGCACACGATTTTGGCCTGCTCTGAACGGAACGGGGCTTTTTGACATCACATGGAACTCAGATAATGTATGGAGAATTAGTACAACAACTTTTTACTGCACTGACGCTCCCTAAGAAGATAGCTATAGTGAAATATAGTGCACACAAGAAACTGACAGACAAAGTGGGACAAGGAAACGCTTTTGTAGATCGAGTGGCACGTGAAACTGCGATGCAGCTTGGCTCTACTTCAATGTGTGTCGTGAAGTCACAAGCTGAGCGGTGGCACGATGCTAGGGAAAAGGTACTAGAAATGCAAAAGACTGCTACGGAGAAAGAACGAGAGCAATGGTCCAAAGATGGAGAGTTGGACGATGAGGGTTGTTGGAGGAATAAGCAGATGGATAGGTGGAAGTTACCTACAGCCTTCGTGCAACCTATGGTTCAGATGGCACATGGGCTAGCACATGTTGGAGCTTCAGCAATTGTGAAATTGCTTACCCAAGTTTGGGAGCATCCAGAAATTGCTAGCACAGCTAGGAGAGTGGTACAGACCTACATGATTTGCCTTAAATATAATCCAGGAAAAGGGACACGAACTCCAGCAGGAGGATTTGCAACACCCACTGCACCTTTTGAAGTACTACAAATGGATTATATTCAGCTGGAACGCTGCAATAATTTGAAGTACATCCTGGTTGTGGTTTGTGCATTCAGTAAATGGATTGAAGCATACCCTACTAAGGACAAAACTGCCATGACTACTGCTAAGGTGCTTTTGAAGGAATTTTTCACTCGTTTTGGTGTTTGTAGATTGTTGTGGAGTGATAACGGGCCACATTTTGTAGCGGACGGTATTAAGTATGTCCTGAAGGGATTAGGCATCATGCAGAAGTTCCACGCAGTATTCCACCCACAATCAGCAGGATTGGTGGAAAAATACAACGGCACCTTGAAATTAAAAATTGCGAAAATACAGGCTTCCACTTCTCTGACTTGGCCAGATGCTCTGCCTTTGGCGTTGTTGTCTATCAGATCGGTACCACACTCTCGGACGGGCTTAACGCCCTATGAGATAGTTTTCGGGCGCCCCATGAATATATGGGGGGAGCCCAAACCAAGTTCAGTGTATGATGTACCTTGTGTTTTAATGAATGACTATTTGGCACAATTAACTGATAGCTTGGTTTCCATTCATCAACAGGTTCGAGAAGCACTCCCTGATCGGTCCACAGGAGAAGGTCACAATCTCAGGCCTGGTGATTTCGTCCTCGTGAAGTCTTTTGAGAGGTCGAACAGTCTGGAACCGAGACGGTATGGCCTTGAACAAGTCCTCCTAGCCACAAGAACAGCAGTACGAGTGACTAATCGCAGGAATTGGATACATTCTATCCATTGCCGGAAAGTGCAACCTGATCTGGTGGAACCTGCTGTACTGACTGACCATCGAGATATCCTAACTACGGAGAGAGGCCATGCTGTGGTACCTGACGATTCTGAGGAGTTCTTCCCGGACCAGACAACGTCTGCATCGAGAAGATATAATCTGCGACAAAGGAAAGAATCTGCAATTGTATGAGAAGTTGTCAGAACGGTCCCTAGGTTTGTGAAACGGAGAGCCAATGAGGAAAGGGGTCAGCCATGCATTAGAATAGTGACACCCGTCTTGGCCCGATGGTGAAGAAAACAATGGCTATCTATGGGGTAAGAGTTCTGACAACACTTTAGTTTCTGGAAGATACTGTGTACATTTGTTCGAGATGGATAAAAAAAAGATTTTTGGTGCTGTAGGATTCATTTTCGTTATAGCAGTCCTTGCTACAGTCATGTGGTTTGTTGAGGAGAAGGCTCCTGCCCGTGAACTGTATGTTGTTTCTAATCCAGTACCTGATGAGCACTTTTTCTATACACTCCCTTATCAAGAGTTGAAACATCGGCAGTCATATCTGAACAACACTTTCATTCAGATGTTGCATCACACCCACGTTGCTACCAATGCCACAGATTGCTGGATATGTGGGATGATGCCAGCGCATCAAAAGAAAGAGGGAACACCGTTCATACCGCTTCCCTTTTCCCACAATGGCTCTTGCAGAGCATGGTACACTTTGCTTTTTGCTACAAGAAAGCCTACAGTTGGACGATTGATTTTCAAGCTGAACAAAGAATGTCATCAAGATAAAGACGGCTATTCACAAGCTAACGGAACTATATGGGAGTGGGAAGAGTATCGACCGGACAATGAATCGACCCCTTATATCTTCACGAACACTAGAGACACTGTTGGACAAGAGAAGTTTGTGATTTCAGTGGCCCAAGCACAAGCTGATTTATGTGTACAGAGTGTAGGCCATATTCCTGTAGGTGTTAGTGACTGTATTGTTGTATTGAATATTGATGGTCTGAATAACAGTACTTTCCTTGCTTCACATAACACTTATTTTGTATGTGGGAATAAGGGCTATTACTGATTACCAGCCGGATGGTCTGGAGTATGTTATGTATCGTTTTTATTGCCACTTGTATTTTTGGCACCTGCATCATATCATAAAGATTTGAAGTTGTTGAATAATGTGACTGTGAACAGATTCAAACGGACCTTATCCATAGATGATATTGATCAGATGGACACCAGTCTGCAGCAATACATAGATTTCATTTTAGGACTGTTTTTCTTTGTGGGAGCTGCTCTGAATAGCAGAAAGATACGGCGATTAACAAGAGTAGTGGAAGCAGTTACTAATCAAACTGCTGCAGCTCTTGGGAATCTTACTGAAGAGCTACAAATTACTAGGATTGTTGCGTTGCAGAACCGAATGGTTCTCGACATTATGTTAGCAGATAGGGGTGGAGCTTGTAGAATTATCGGAAGTAGCTGCTGTGTGTTCATCCCCGACCATACTCCTTTTGTGTATAAAGCCATTAACAAATTGCACAAGATTGCAGCTGATATACATCAAGAAAATGGGTCTTGGACTTTCTCTGGGTAGTTCTGGACCTTGATTTCTACATGGGGTTGGAAGGTCCTCACTGGACTATGTATAATTGTTGCCGTATTATTCACCTGCTGTGTATGTATTCAATGTAGCCCTATAATATGTTTGTTATGTGTCTCACTTTGTGTGCCCAATAAACAAGCTGTTGCGGATGCTGCCCATAAGAAAACTATAACTAGAGAAATAGCGGATAGGATGAGCATCAATATAAACGATGAGTATTTAGATTATCCTAGAAAACCGAATGTCTTCAGCAAATGCTGAAAGGGTCGTCTGTTGTAAATAAAACAGTGATAATGTTAAGCATTAGCTGAAGACATGCTATTGTGTCTTTATTGTAGTTTTCCTGCTCATACTTGAATGTACGGCCGGACTCCATCTTGTTTTCCGGCGTCCATCTTGTAGGCTACAATCCGCCATGTGCTCGCCACGAGGCAAGTCCTACTTCACTGACCATCACCCCTGGAGTTTGCCCAGC
Source organism: Lissotriton vulgaris (assembly GCF_964263255.1). Classification (NCBI taxonomy): domain Eukaryota; kingdom Metazoa; phylum Chordata; class Amphibia; order Caudata; family Salamandridae; genus Lissotriton; species Lissotriton vulgaris. Next base: position 210,134,992 of record NC_141700.1, read on the forward strand.
AACAGGCTATAAATAGTTCCAGCTTGCTTAGCGCATGCCCAGTACGTGTAATATCTGTTTCTACTGAGAGGGGATTGGAATGTGCATTCGATGGGCTTCATGAAACGTTAACTCCACCCATGTATCGATCATGTTGGAGAAATGTCCATATAAGTGTTAGATCCCCAACCGGCCCAAACACTGCAGGGACGTAGCATGCACCAGTCCCCTTCTCCTGCCCACTGGACACCCACAGGAAACAACACTGTGGGTGCACCTATGGACTAGAAAAGAGGGTGGTTATGTGAAGGAGACACCAAGTCTACCACCCTTGAAAGCACCAGGACACTGCTCCCTCGTTCTTTACGCTTCTGCACCTGCAGCACAAGTAGGAAAAAACAACACGTTGTACATACACTGGGCACCACTACAATCAACCCCCAATGACCATGCCTTGTCCACCAGTTAGCCCCTCTCACCTGTGTCTCTGGCAGGCTTGGCCTCGTAAAGATTCTGGGTAACGTGAAATAACAAACGTTGTATGCTTATGCCTGCTGAATGACTATAGCAGTAGCAATGAGGGAGCATGGGTCATGACACTGGCACTGTAATAAGTATATACGGGGAAAAAGGTCAGGGAAGGCAAGCAGCCACTACCAAAAAACCCCGTTAGAGAAAATCATAAATCCAAAGGGGCAGTGAGCAGGGAACCCTCCGTTGCGCTTTCCAAGCAGCGCTAGTGTAAAATCGAAACCGCCGCGGAGTGACCCGAAACGTCACTTCCGCAAACAATGAGACGGATAGTACTGAGTTCGGGGCGCGCTAAATGTAGCGGCGGTTTTCAGCTCTACAGCGTTATGCTGGCAAGCACGCTGGAGTGACCGGGAGCCCCCGGTTCACTCAAAAAACGGGAAACTAAAATAAATACCCAGTGACAAGAAGAAAAGAAAGAGGAAAAAAGGGAGGGATACCAGGATACCGCTAATTACCTAAAACAGGAAAGTAAAGACGGGGAAGGGACGAGAACGAGGTAAAAAGCAGGAATAACCCTCCTCACGAGCCCGTGAGAGGGTAAAGATCAGCAACAAGGGAAAGGACCACAGAGAGGAAAAATCAGCTCTGCAGCCTCCAGCAACCAACAACCAGGAAGGGAATCCAAACACTGGCAATATCGAGCAATGAGCTAAAGGTAGGACTGGTTATTTATACAGCTATCCCTGGTCATGTCATGGCAAGGCATGGTCACAGAGATAGGACTAGCTCGATTCCTAACAATAAGGTCGTAAATCATGCTTTTGAGCTGTAACCGCCCACTTATGAGCCCCTTCTTTGTGTATAAAAGGGGACCGCATGTTCGCGTTCTTTGTGCTACCTTGTACAATACTGTAGAGTGTTGTGTGGGCTGTAGTACCACCTTTAAAGGTTTATTGAACTATGTATTTGTATTTCCAGTTTCCGTGCCAATTTCTTATGTAGTCTGAGGACTTTACGTACAGAAGGGCGAACCCTTTTGCACTCGCGGGCCTTGCTGAGGCCTGTGCTCATCAAGTATACACGCTCTCAATATCTAGAGTTACAAGTGTCACTGTATTCTCCACAAAAGTGATCTCTTGTAGGAGCTGTAATAGGCTTTTCGTATCTTTGAGGTAAGTTGGAGTGTTCTGCACAATAGATCTCAAGTATTGATCACAAAAGCGTGACAGTGGTTCTAGTAGAGAACCTATGCCCGAGACGATTGGTCATCCGGGTGGTGGTAGCCTATTTTTGTGAGTCTTAGGAAGTGTGTAGAAGTAAGGGATGATCCCGTTGCTGGTACTTAAAAAGTCAGCCTTATTCTTGGATAGTTGTCCATTTTCTTCCGCTCCCCTAACTAAATTGGTGATCTCTGGTGAGAGGGATGTAATTCTTTCTCTCATCCAAGAGATCACGGCAAGCTTTATCATAGTCCGTCGTGTTTTGTATCACTATCCCCCCGCCTTTGTCCGCTGGTTTGATAGTGATATCCTGGCCATTCTGGAGATTTTGAAGGGCTTGGTATTCGGCGGTAGTGAAATTGCCAAATGTGGTTGGTTCCTGGCATGTTTCCAGATCCTGGAATACAGCCAGCTCAAAGGCAATGATAGCTGCCGGGACAGTGTAAGGTGACGGGCTGAAAGTGGAGTTCAGCCTTAGGCCTGTATCCCCTTTACGGGCTGCCTCATAGGGATCTTCTTTACCTTCAAAGAAGGATTTCAACTTGAGTTTACGAAAGAAGCTTGCAAGCTTACAATTAAGCTTGTATTTGTCTGGGCGTGCAGTAGGGACTACCCCAAGGCCTTTTTCAAGGACCTTGGTCTCCGTCAGTGTCAAGATCTTGTTTGATAGATTAGTGATGAGGCTCCTTGTCGGCTGGTCCCTGGTTGTGGGGTTTTGCTGCGTGTTGTGATGGCCCACAGGATCATCTTCTTCCCATGAAACCTGGTTGTTCCCTCTTCTCTTCCCTCTTCCTCCCCTCAGGTGGCTGATATTGTTTTTGGAAATTTGATGGTGGCATGAAGGGTGGGTTCCAGGCCATGAATGGAAAGGGTTGTTGGAAGGGTAATTGATGGTTACCTCCTCCCATATGCGGGGGTACTGGCCATCCTTGCTGTTGATTAAAGTAGCCAGACCTTCCTCTGTTGTCTCGGTTACCTCTGTTGCCTCTTCTTCTCCCTTGTTTAAAGGGACCATTACTGGAGCCGCTACTATTCGATGAGTCCTCATCTGAGTAGTCAGAGTTACTCGGGTTCCTAGTGGGTGGAGTGTAATTGGCAGCTGAGTAAGGGTAGACTTTCTCAAATTCAAATTTCTTCAGATCCTTCTGAAACTTAGTGACCTTAGATTGCATAAGGTTCTCCTTGTATTCGTTTAGTTCTTTGTTAATTTCATCTAGCTTTTTCTTATGACCAGTGACTGTGGCTTTGAAATGAGACTCTGTCTCTTGAATTTCAATCATTAGGGCTTCAGAGAGTCTCAATGCCGTTTTTATTATCAGTGCTAGCCAATCGCGGGTACAATGCCACACGATCATGGCCCATTCCTTACGAAAGGTGACATCATTCAAGAAGCTGCCCGGAGCATTCGTAACAAGAAGGCCTTTAAGAGCAGTGTTATTGAGTAGATATTGTTTAAGAATCGTGCCGTGGAGGATTGTTCGGATTCGGTCACGTTTCAACTTTGTAAGTTTTTCCCATTCGGAGGTGTAAGCTATTACTTGTGAGATTGCGGGATCTGCAAATATGAGGAGTCTGACAAGATGTTTGCTATTTCCGACTCTGTATATGTCAGTCCCAGGTTAGCCATGGTGTGCACAGTAAGTAGAGACAGAAATATGATAAAAGAGCTAAAGTGGCGGAGGACCTTCACCAAACTCAGTAAAAACCACTCTCACAGCTCTGCGCTGCTAGTACACAACAACAAAATTATAGTCAGTATGCTGCTGCCCCCCGATCCCGTTGTGCCATGGTCAATATGATGCATGAGATAGGCCTAATAGATGCCTGGAGGGTTAAGAGGGGGATGGCACCTGGCTTTACTTATTTTAGCAAAAAACATGGGCATGCGTCAAGATTGGACTATATTCTTGTGGATAGGCCATGTTTGGAGGCCCTGGCTGATATAAAAATACTTCCCATCATCCTATCTGACCACGCCCCTAGTATGTTTTCACTCCTGACTGGTAGGGCTAGGGCCACCTCAACACCTAGATGGACTTTAAAAGGGGCTGTCCTATATAATCAGGACATAGTCACTGTGCTCAGAACATCTATAGATACCTACTTTTCCGACAACATTGGTTTAGCTTCACCCGAGTTTGTTTGGGATGCTTGTAAGGCCCATACTCGAGGTCAGCTCCACAGCATGATAAGCTCAAATAATAGGGAGGAGGCAATGAAATTTAGAAATCTGGAAGACAAAATCTCCTCCTTAGAGATCTTAAGATTGAGCACTCACACATATTTAATTTAATTGCGGGTTTATATAGCGCTAGGAATCGACTCCCGGAGGAGTATCTCCACGCTTCGACCGCTGGGGAACCCGTCCTGGCTCACCCTGAGAGATGGTCCCTGATGGGTATCTCTAAGGTGCGACCAAGCATCCCCAGCGGTCTGGGGGGCCGTTGTGAAGATGAGGCAAGCTTATGCCCAGAGTTGCCGAGTGTGTTCTCTGACTAGAGTAGGCACCAAGGCGAGAATTATCGAGTCCACTGTTCTGGTCCACGACCCTGCCGCGTCGGGAATCGAACCCTGGTCCCGGGCCGTCCTCTGCTTACGGGTCTGCCGCCTCTAACCAGTGAGCCACACTTCTCCTCTGTGAACATGTGATAGCCTATCACAGGTTTTAGCTGATCTGGAACGCCTCCGCTCGAATACCGAGGGTTGTTGGAACTAAAAGTTAAGACACAATGGGCTGTACATGCCATGGATAACTACGAATATGGCGAAAAAGCTGGGGTAATTTTGGCCAGTAAGATTAGAGCAGACCGGGTGAGGAACAATATAAATAGGTTAATTATTGATGATCAGGGAACCATATCCTGTAATCAGGAGGATATGGAAAAACATTTACTCTCCCTGTTCTCTAAATTATATGAGGAGGAGCCGTCCCCAAGCTCAGCTAATACCTTACGGTGGTTGGAGAGTAAGGTTCTACCCAGTTTAACAGATGAAGGTCGAAATATGCTCAATAGTCCCTTTACGGAGGAGAAAATTAGATCCTACATTAAAAAGTTGAAGAATAACAAAGCGGCTGGGCCAGATGCTCTTCCTGGTGAAGTGTATAAAGTGTTCCAGAATGTTTTAGTGCCTAGGCTTTGTGAATTGTTCAACTATATATACAGCCCAGTGGGTAGGGCCCCACCATTGTGGAAAGAGTCCACAATTATGCTTATACTAAAACCAGGAAAGGACTCCCTTAAGGCAGACTCTTTTAGGCCTATCTCCCTGCTATACGCGGATTACAAGATCTTTACCAGCCTTTTGGCTAAATTGGCCCCACAGCTCAATAATCCGGACCAGAAAGGCTTTGTCCCGGGAAGATTTATCCATGAGTTGACTCTACAATTGATTGGCAGCATAGATTTAGCGTTGGCCCTTGGCAGTGGCTGCATATGACGCTGCGAAGGCCTTCGACCGTGTCAACTGGGGATTCCTGTGGGATGTACTGAGTACTATGGGTTTTGGTACAACCTTTATTCAAACATTGAGAGGGTGTTATGAGGGTGCCTCGGCTGCGATATTGTTAAATGGCTTTTTGACATCGCGCTTCAACATAAAGAGGGGAACCAGGCAGGAGTGCCCCATTTTGCCCCTCCTGTTCGATCTCTATATCGAGCCTTTGGCACAGGCATTGCGGATTGACAACTTGATAACACCCTTTAGAGTCAAAGATTACAGCTGTAAGCTGGCTTTATATGCTGACGATTTGCTTGTTTACGCCAGCAATCCGGTCGAGGCCTTCCCTAGAGTTGAGGAGGTAATGACTGATTTCGGCCTGTGTTCTGGCTATCTGATCAATAATTCAAAAACTGAAGTGATGTGCTGGGGGGTTGACAACTGGGAGGGAGTTCGAAGCTCCCTGTTCAGGTATTTGGGCATAATAATAACATCAGATCTTAATACTATAGCGGAGACTAACATAAAGAAGGTAGCTAAGGATATTGATCACCTTTTCTCAAGATGGCAGAACCTCCCCTTGACAATATATGGCTGTGTTAACCTGGTTAAGATTGTAATCTTGCCTAAGTTAATTTACTTGTTTAATACGATACCTCTGATCTTTCCTGATAAAATCATGGGAAAGATTCAGGGGAAAATAGGCAGCTTCATCTGGGCAAATAAAAATTCCAGGTTATCATGGAAAAAGTTAAAAAGAAAGTTGGTAAAGGGTGGACTCGCGCTTCCGGATGTCCTTTGGTATGCTTTTTCCTTTCAGCTAAAAAATATTCGAAGCCTTCTCACTAGCCCCGATGATTCCAACTGGGGGCAGATCTCGAATATAATGGTTGACCAAGAGGGGGGTGCGTCTGGCTTTCTTTATAAATTCGGTGCACCAAAATTCTTAAAAAGGTACGCCTCATGGTATTAAAACTCGCCCTTTCAGTATGGAATAGAGTTAAAGGAAGATGGGCATAAAATACTACTCCAACTTTGCCCCAATTTGGGAGTCTATGGGCCTGCCGCTATGCCTTGGGTACAGTCTGTCCTTTCCCATTAGGAGAGCAGGGATAACAATATGGTCGGACTTAGTAACATCAGAAGGGGTTCTTCCTTGGGAGGTTTTGAGAGCAAAGATTGGGGACTCCTTCTCCAGATTTAAATATATACAACTTTGTTCCTGGTTTTCCGCTGAGAAGGAGAACATGGGCGGTAACTGGGACATTGAATTCGCTCTCCAATCCCCTGGCTCTAGGAAGAGGGAAGTGGGATTTTGGTACAGAAAAATGCTTGAGGCGGAGGAATTACAGGCTCCCCCATTATATCAAGTCTGGAATTCCTCTAGGCTGGAGGGTGCCGCAGTTACCCTCTACGATATATCTTTTCAAATCTTGTATAAGTATGTCAGGTCAGTCTCTCTTAAGAAAAATCACTTTTACGCCATCAACAGGCTATACTATACGCCAAAAAAAATCGCAAAGTTCGTGAGCCCATCCCCTTTGTGCCCTAGATGTGGACTAGTTGAGGCAGATGACATCCATGTTTTCTATGACTGTCCTATCTTAAGTCCCTTTTGGGTTTCTGTGGAGAAGGCTATGGAGAGCATCTTTAGAGTTAAACTTAGTTTGAATATTGATAGAGTTTTGTTTGGTTTGGACACTGATCTTATTGGTGGATTAAGGGGGAAACAAGTGGCCTTATTTTTTAGTCTTATTCTTATCGCTCGCAGAGAGTCTGCAAGCTATGGAAGGATACTACTCCTCCCTTACATAAAAACTGGTTTCAAGCAGCACTGAGAATTGCATGTTTAGAATCTGGTATGGCACCTAATGTAAATAGCACGGTTTGGGAAACTTTGATAGAATGGGGAATAGAAATGAGGCTGGTCTAAAGCCCAGAAAGGTCCTATGATTACACCATGCCTCGGAACATAGAGGCAGGTCGGGTAGTCTCCAGGTGAAAGCAAGAACATCACCCCTGGGCGCACAGGACAGAATGGGTTGTAAGAGTTTATTTGCACTTGCCAATGGTGAAATGAGGACTTAAAATAAATAAATAAATAAATACATTTAAAAAAAAGTTTGTAGGGGAATGGGTTGGGAATTTAATTAAGTAATAATTAATAATGAATTCATATTTGTAAATAAAATGTTTTATTGAATTTTACATAAATACATTATGGAGTAATTATTTATTTTAATTATATTTTAGTTCTGGGCTGCTAGGTTTGTAGGGTTTTAGACAGGGATGTTCATTATGTAATAATTATTAACAAGTATTATTATTTGTCATTTAATTATTCAATTTATTTTAAATATGTAAATTATGGAACACATTTTGTTGGTTATATTTTAGGTGCGATCTGCTGGGACTCAAGGGATGTGGAGTGAGAAGTTAATTATTTATTAATTGAATAGATATTATTTATTAATTGATCTTTTTAGTGGAAAAGTAATCATGTAAATTGAATAATTGCTTTTTTTAAATTATATCTATGCATATCATGTTCATTAATCCTTTTTATATCGAGTTTCATTTTTTCCTACATTTATGGTTTTACTTATATATGTAATGTGTTATTCTTACCCCTTTACAGTTCAAAACTTTACTTACTGTTGTCTTGTTTGGAGTGAGAATAATAAATGTAACCCCTTCATCTAAGTCCAATGCTTTCACTACTATTACAGAGATTGGAATGAGAATAGTAAATGTTACCCCCATGTAGTCTAACACATTCTATAATGTTGTGGTGTTTAGTGTAGGAGTACTACATTTTACCCCGCTGACATCCAATGCTTTCTATACTATTGCAGTGTTAAGATTGGGAAAAGTGAACTTTACCCATCCTAGATCCAAAGCTTTCCCTACTGTTGCACTGATTGAAGTGGGAATAGTACATTTAAGCCCTCTCCGAAGTCAAACACTTCCCCAAATGTTGTGTAGGTTGGAGTGGGAATAATACATTTCACCCCTCTGAAGTCCTATGCTTTACCTACTGTTGCTGAAACTGTAGTGGAAATAGTACATTTAAACTCTCAAAAGTCCATTGCTTTCCCTACTATTTCACTGACTGGAGTAGGAATAGTAAATCTCAATAATCCATCACTTTCCCTACTTTTGCATAAACTAGAGTGGGAATATACTATTTATTATTCTTATAATCTAATTAATGCTAAAACGATGTTATAGCATTCATTGGTTTTTATATTTTATGCTATTAGTTTTTATTATTATTTATAATATGTATTTTACATTATATTGATTAATTTTATATTTTAAATGTATTATTATGATATTTCTATATTTTTTTTTCCTGGTAATACATTTAAAATATACAAACATGAATATAATGTAAAATAGATATTTTTGATATTTATGCTATACTGTAAATATTTATAGTTGTTATAGTTAGGACTTGAAAAATTTGTTTTTCAATTGCTTATGTCTTTGGTGCTGTGTGACAAACATTTCCCAAACCTTGCAACTCAAGTCAGCTTGTGCCTGGAAAGTTTCATGCTGGCCTGTCAAGCGGGGGCTGAGAAAAAGGTGAGGGGCCAAAATGCATTTTTCCCACATAAAATTCCCATAGGAACTTCAAACAAACCTACAGCCCGAACTGCTGAACGGAATTACACTATATTTGGCAGACAGTTAGATTTGGTTGTGTAGAACACACTTTGATTTATTTGGTATAAATCTGTTCAGTAGTGTCAGAGATATTTGCTGGAAAACAAATTTGTGTATATAGGGACGTGGACCCTCTGCGAATTCACTCACACGTGATCCACAGATTCACACTCCACAGCAAAGTCCTATTTGGCTGGACCCACCTTCACCACAGAGTTGTGACTGCTATTTTGTTTGTTGAAGAAACAGTACCCTGGGCTAAAAATCTCTTTGCAAATCGAATGAAGAGGTCAGGTGAGAAGTTTCCTGACCCCTTGTACATGTTATAAAGAAGGCAGAACATGTGTCCTGGGTCAGAAATGTGAAAAAAAATTTTGGGGCAATTTTTGAAATCTGCGGATCCCTTGCAGGGCTCAGTGCAGCCTCTGTGTAATATATTTTTGTACTCTCTCTTCTTTTCACAGCTACTCACATATCTATACAGATACTACTGCACCCACTTACATACTCCTATAGACACTCTCACATCCACTCTTACAACCATACAGTCACTGTCATACCTATTCATCATCATCATAAAAAAACTGTTTTCGAGCACAGAGATCTTATAAAGTGCATCTTAATACATACATATAAATACAACATCATAAGAGAATAATTTAAAATAGAAAAGTTATCCTCTAGCCAACGTGGAGGCAAGTAAACAGTTAGAAAGAGGGTACAGTTTTACTTATTAAGACAACAACCTGATAAAACACATATTCACATATATGCATACAAATACCAAGCATCAACAATTCATTTCATTACAAATAATTAAATAAATACAACACAATAAAAAGAGAAGGAAAAATAAATTAAATCGATTGGGACAGCAAAGCAGAGATATCACACAATACACTTCAAGCTGTTACGAACTTCAATGTTCCCCAATATAGATCTAGGTAGTTACACAACCTTTTGCCTACATCCGTCCTACCATTATTCTACATAACGGGTCTGATGCTGACCTTTTACCTAGTTAGGTCAGGTGCTACATGAATGTCATGTGGTTTTCTCAGAAAACTAGCCTCATGTATTATGCATGAGGGTTCTCATTATCACAGTAGGATAACCAACTTCTGCATAATAAGTCTGTATAAGGGTCACCACTATCGTCATCCTTGCCTGACATGCCCATGGTACATTTTAGGTAGAATCCCTGAGGGTACCTCTCGGGTATATAAGCACTACATCTACACGGGGAAAACTAAAGAAGAAAAAGACTTCCATGCTGACACACTGATGCAAGATGCTGAGATTCCTGCATGCAGACACTCCAGCACGCAGTGGTCTTACATCCCTCGCGGGGTGTCTTTCACTCAAGCACATCAGGTAATGGGTTTGCTCTATCCTAAGGGTGTTCTTGGCTTTACCCCTACATACATGCTAGGTACACTAAGTACACTTAGGTATATCTAGTTAGGGTTGCATCGTAGGAGTACGCATGTTTACTGTCATGCATTCATTGTTTTAACACTATGGTAGAATTCCATATTTTTTTACTCTACTAGTGCTTATAACTGTACATAGCTGTTTTCGTCTCATGGTTGTTGCAGCACACATATTTCATACTAGAATGATGCTGGTTAAATAAATACTTACTGGAGACGTTCCCATCACTTATTCTGTGTATCTCTCTGAGACAAAGTATGTACGAGTGACTGAGCGAAAAGTACTGAACTGTTGTCACAATCTCTGAGGATTCAGAGTTGTCATGTCTGATAGTTGCTAGAAAGTATTAGCTCCTTGGTAAGAGGGGCTCATAGTGGAACTGTGAGCTAGCTGGTCTACTGAATAATATAGCCTTTGGGAGGTGTCTGGAGTCATTCTGGATACAAATCTCTTAATGTATGTTGTCTAAACACACAGATCCTGAACAGATGTGTAGGAACTACACAACATGGTTTGGTTCTTATTTAATGGTCAAATCTGAGTAGTTCAGTTGTGCTTTTCTCAAAGACCCCCAACTCACATTTACTCTGAGACGTCTGGAGTGGGAAGAGAAAAAATCCACCACATCTAAGTAGGCATATCGTATGTATTGGCTGTAGGTTTACTTAAGCTTAAAGGATATTCGTTCCCTAAATTGAGCATAAAACCTTATCTAATTTTCCTTGAAAATCTTTTCAACGATGTCTGTCGAAGAGATTGCTGCACCAGCATTACATGCAAATGCAGCGGGGGAAGGGGAGCAGGAAGGTTCTATAAATATTTCTAAAAATGTCAGAAATGTACTTACTTTAAAACTAGCAGAGTTTGGGGTCTCAGCATTAGGTAAGATAGTAACATTTGTGATTGAGAAACACGAGTCATTCAGGACAGAGGTATTCTATTCATGGGTTAAATTCCTACCTGCAGATGCACACACAAATACATTACATTCTTGCACCCCGGAATAAACACTAGAAGAATATTGTCCATACGAGGACATTGAAGTTCTGCTCAGTTACCAGGGCCATTTAAACTGTTTTAAAGGTGCCCTCCCATACACCACAGATAAAGTGAGACTCGGTCCGTTCAGCAGAGACAGAGTGACTTGGCCGGTCCTAGCAGCTTACACACCGAATCCAGACGTTGACACATTGCCAATTACAAACTTATGTGTACTTCAGAAAGAAATCTTAAAACTTTACAGAAATCTGACACAGTTTGCTATGAGAACACTCACACTTCAACCAACTTCAGTTACCCCAGCAGGTCAATCACAAGGAACTGCAACTAAAATTACCCCAAAAACACTCAACACAGTTGTGGGAAGAATGCCTAATAAACATGAGCAAATGCCTTTCTGGATTGCACAGAAATTAGCACATCTAGAGGCAGTGTTTCCACACATAGGCCCACAAGAAAAACACAGAAAATTGACAATTTGCTTGCCAATGGAAATAGCTCCCCAGATAAAGGATTGAACCACTTGGGGTACAGTTTTCACTGCCACTGCCTTCAATAGCAGTGATACAAGAAGTATTAATACAAATACAGAATGAGTGTGGAGCAGAATATGCTCTGAACTTAGGGATGACATTATTTGGCAATTTTTTCCAGGTATCTACAATCATGTTAGCAAGTATATAAGGGGAGGCAGCAGCAGTGGCTAGAAGCAAACTCCAAAGGGAATGCACTCCTGCACAACAGGAGCAAGAATTACCAAAAATAATCAAAGATACATATGTTGAATTAGTTATAGATAATTTTGGAGCCAGAGCTATGAAACCACAAGTAATTGGTAGTCCTGAAAAGGATAACACCAAGCAAGCACCTGATTCTTCAAAAAAGAAATGGGATGATAAAAAACAAAGAAAATAGAAAGAATAGATTACAATCAAGGGGCGGGTCTCCTCAGCAGGAGCCTTCTGAAAGGAGGTAAAACCTCAGAAATCGGGATAATATTAAAAAAACCTGACATGTATCAGGATACTAATACACACACCTCTTGTTCCTTTCAGGGTTCATCAAAAACCACTGAGAGGGAAGGACAGCCAGAATACAGAACTGAAGAAGAACAAAGTCAACACAGTTATACGAAATAAGACTCCATATCGAGAGGGACATTCCCATAAAAATTAAAGGTCTCTTTTGGGAGAACCTGTCCTTTGCATTCAACATTCTTTTAGAAGAAAAATATTGTCTGCCTGAGTTTGTTATGGATTGCCCAAAAGGAGAAACAATAATTTTACCAGCTTTCTCTGACCTCATTCCCGAATCACTAAAATATTCATACGTGCAGGAGTGGGTGGTAGAATTAGGTCCTGCATTATACTGCAATCATGCCGGGTGGGATGCTGAGTCACCTCACCAGGAAATCCCAGTAAAAACGACTCCAACTCCACAGAGACAGTACCCAATAAAACATGATGCGAAAAAACAAGTCAGGGAGATCTTAGATCAACTTGAATATCAAGGTATAATAGAAAATGTCACCTCTTCCATGAATAATCCTTGTTTCCTGTAAAGAAACCTGATAGTTCATATTGTCTAGTGTTGGCCTTTAGGCATTTGAACACATGCACAAAGATATTTGCAGTACAAAATGCACAGAGCGCCGCATTAATGAATAAAATTGTGCGGAAAAAAAACAACACTAGATAACTCAAATGGATTCTTCTGCCTGAAAGCAGATATTGACAAGATTTTTGAGTGCTCCATAAGGGAGGCCATGCGGCCCCCCTCCAACAACATTTAAAGCCCTGAGGGTGGCGGTCCCCCGGGCTGGGGGTACCTTTGAGCCGCCCTCAACCATTTTTGAGAAAGCCCCAGGGGGTAGCGGTCCCTGGCTCTGAAGGGGGCTTTAGAGCCCCCCCACCCAGCTATTTTGCTGGGGGGGGTGGTGCTAGAGTTCCCCACCCATTTATGTTGTAACCCCGGGGGGTGGTGGTCTCCGGGGCTGGGGAGCACTTCTGGGCTCCCCATAAAATGTAAAAGTTTGCCCCCCCCCCCGGGAGCTAATTATTGAAGGCTACGCTTCATATTATTGTATTTTTTACGGCAGGATCCATGAACTTTGCGCGGATTTCGCCATGGGGGTCCTTGTGGGACCACCTAAAACGGTCTAGAAGGTCAGGGTGTTTCTACCTTGCCCCCTTTATAAGTTTTACACACTAGTTCCACTGATTCCTTCAGCTTTGCTTCTACCGAGGCACAAAATGTCTGCCAAAACTTCCGGGTTTGGAGTGTTGAAAGACAGTTGGCAGCCAATTAACATGCAGCTCGTGTACGTAAGGGTGCGCTCAGGATGCCTTGATCGAGACATATATGTGATTTTGAATTTCTCAGGAACTACTGAACGGATTTACACCATTTAAGCAAAAGGCATTACTCTGAACCAAGGTCTACCTTTCTGCCAAATTTGGTGTAATTTTGTTCAGCAGCTTAGGCTGAACGTCCCTATGAAAAATTGCATGGAAAAAACATGTTTTGGGACCCCCCTTTTTTCTCGACCCCCGCTTCACGAATCATCCCGAGACTTTCAAGATAGGAGCGGACCGGAGCGGGCCATGAATTTTGAAAATTTTGCAAAGATTTGTCAATGTTATCCCAAATAAAATGTTGCGCATTTCCTATGGGTAATAGGTACTAACTATAACTACCTACTGGCGACCACCGGTAGGTAATATATATATATATATATATATGTGTGTGTGTGTGTGTAATATTATGATTTTATATCACAACAAACAGATACATGAGTTTTTGTGATTATATAAATATATATTTATGTATAGTATTGAGCATTAGAGATGAAATCACCAGTAGTGGTCTACGTTGGGCTCCGGTCACCCACATAACATTCACTCACATGCTCCTCCTTATTGCAAATTATTCGCTCAGACACTCTTGGATACCACAAGTTTTAGTTTATTGAAATTGCCTTCTCCCGATGTGTTTCAGCAGTATCATTTCTCTTGGGTCAAGATTGAAGCACACACCCAAAGTAAATAGTGTACATGTCATAAAATGTGGGCAAATATCATCAATATCCAAACAAACAGTTGCCATTTTGGAATGCACAAAGTAGCTTAGCATGCAATTGACAATGCATGAGAATATATAAACAATGTAAACAATAATAAATAATGATCTGTATAATCAACAGAGAAGTTATAATAAAACAACCATGATATTTTCTAATAGTGACTGGCTCACATCGGCTATGCTTTTTTTTATCTGTTAAAGTTATCCACATGTTTCCTGATTCAAAGAGAGAAATCGATAGCCCTTCGATCTTAGTGAATAATTGGCAGAACTTAGGGCCTCATTATGATAGTGGTCGGACCACCAATGGCAGGCCATTGGTATTGGTATGGCCACCGACAGCCCTTTGGTCTGACCGCCGCATTACAATGCTGGTGGTCAGACCCACATCTGTTGGACAAGAGATTTGGATAGCTGTTTCTGACAGCCTTTTCATGGCGGGAACACTGCCATGAAAAGTTTGTCAGAAAGAGATTGAGGGTCCCAAACAGGGCCCCCTTCCATTGTAGGACACTGAGAAGTGGCCCTAGGGGCACATGTGGTACACCCACTCACCTTCTACACCATGTGCCATGTACTACATGGCACATGGTGCATGGACCTGCTGGAGGGGCTGCACAGTGGAGGCATGTACTGTGGCCCTTTAAGATGGCTGCAGCATGCCAGTGCCATGGTTCTGACTGTTTTGCAACCTCCAGTGCGGCAGTTACATTAAAATGAGGCTGTTGGACCGCTGCCTGCTTGTCAGGTGGTCTCTTGACCGCTGCAATGGAAGTTGGTGATCTCACTGACTGCTATTGTAATGAGTCCCTTAGTTCCGGAATCTTTCAGTGCAACATAACAAAAGAGCACTTCCACGATCATGATAATCACATATGACAAAAAATGTATATTCTGAGATGCTCAAATAAATGCAAGTTGCAGAATAACCCTGTGTTGAATATTTAAATATCACAAAATAAAACCCAGATCTGTGACTGGAGGTGTATGTTTGACAATGTTCAGCATTCTGTCCATCATCTTTTTGTGTTGCATTTCCACCCTATTTGGGAAAGGTATGCCCAGATGTTGGTCCTGTGCTCACTACACCAACGGCTTCAGCTAGTCTGGTTGCTGTGAGGTGATACATAAAAACCCGTCCCAGGATGCTTTTTTCTAGTCCAGGGAGGAACTGGCCAGGCAGTTTGGCTGGACAGTTCCCATGGGGAGCAGGGTCAAGACTTATTTGCATATGGCTGGGTCTAAACTGGAATGACGTGGCAAACAAAATAATGATGGATTAAACCTAGCTCTGTAACTGGGGGTGAATGTTGACACTGTTCAGCATTCTATCAATCATCTTTTTGTGCTGCATTTTTACCCTAAATGAGAAGGGTATGCCCAGATGTGGGTCCTATGCCCACTACACCATTGGTTTCAAGATAGCCAGACTGATAAGGGGTGATACCCTGAAACTGCTCCCAGGATGCTTGGTTTCCAGTTCAGGGAGGACATGGTTTGGCAGTCAAGACTGGTCTGTCCACAGGGGAGCAACGTCAAGACTGACTTGCATATAGCTTGGTCTAAACTGGAATGGTGTGGCGAGAAGAATATCAATGGATTAAACCCAGATCTGTAACTGGGAGTGAATGTTTCAATATGTTCAGTATTCCGTATATCATCTTTTTGCATTACATTTTTGTCCTAAGTCGGAAGCGTAAGCCCAGACATTGGTCCGGTGCTCACTATACAACCAGATTCTAGCCAGCCTAGCTGATGACGGGTGATACCCCGAAACTGGTCCCAGGATTCTCTTTTCTGGTTCAGGGAGGACCTGGCCTGGCAGTTTAGGCTGGACTGGTCTCATAGGGAACCTAAGCAGGACTTATTTGCATATGGCTGAGTCTAAACTGGAATGGCGTGGTGAGCAAAATGATGATGAATTAAACTCAGAAAAGTAAATGTTTGACAATGTTCAGCATTCAGTCTATCATTTGTTTTGGATAGCACCACACACAATTGACAAAACATGTAGACACGCCAGCCAAATACTCGTAACTGCAGCCAGTCAAGCCCAAGTGGGCAAATAATAGAAGCACATGTCAAAACTGATTATGTAATTTATAAAAAGTGCGTAGCTGACTACGCTCATTTCAGGTAATTGAAAATAAAAGAAGATAAGAAAAAGTAATTGCAAGCTGGTTAAAATTGTCGGCACTCTAGAAGTCAGAGAAGAGAATCATAATGTTTACCATAACATGAACTAATTTAGACCAACTGCTCCGCTATTTCTTCTTCATATTTCAGACCCAATAATGCTAATGTATCGAAATCAAGGATAAATCTTGACTCAAGTTTCTGTAATTTGCTTCTTTCTATTGCCCCCTCTAATGTCAAACTCAATTGTATACAATACTCTGAAAAAGAGTAGGGCATCCTTTTAAAAGTGCAATTCCACAAAATGCTTTGCAACTGGATATTATTATGCATCATTGCGTTGTATGGCCATCATGTGTTCTAAGACTCGTTTTTGGCCTCATGAATGGTGCTCTCTATGTACCACTCGACACAGGGACATACCAAACAAGAAACACAATATTATGTGTTGCAGGTCAAAAACATCCTGATCACAACTTCCCTCGATGTATTTGGGACAATATATCGGGAGATGCTGGAGCTAATTTTACAAGCCTTACACTTCCTTGAACCCTTTCGGCGCTATTGACGGAACCGTTTCGTCACGCCCCTCGGGTGGGCTGTGCTCATGACAGAACGGTTCCATCACGGTCTGCTCGCCGCGCCTGCGCGGCACTGATTTCGCGCCTGCGCGGCGCGTTTCAATAAGCGGGCGGGGCCGTAACGGAACCGTTCCGTCACAAGCACAGCTCACCCGCGAGCCGACACAAAACGGTTCTGTCACCCACGCAGCTGAGTCGCGCACCCCTGCGACCTTTAGTGCTGCAGCGCAATAGCCGCTGCAGTGAAGGTGATAACAAAAGAAGCCACCACCCCATTGTAAACTGCTACTGGTGTTACTTTCTGTAATTACATTGTGGCTTAAGCTGTCTCTTCATGATCAGAGTTTCCTGAACTTATCCTGTGGAGCTGTTCCACATATTTACTCAATATCTTGTCAGTTATGAGAACGTACCAGTATTTCTTAAAAATTCTCTCAAAGGCTTCAGGTGTGCTACAATTTCTTTCTGCATGTTAAAGTCACTGTATGGAATGTTTGTCTGGCTGTTTATGAAATAACTTTGTTTCAAGTTTTTCCTCTATCACAGATACTTTCACATCCAATGTTGAAACAAAGGGTTCAAGGAATGATCAATATATTTTGAGGTATATTCTAACAATGAACCAATCAAGGACACAGCTGGTATCCCCAGAGGGTTGCTATTGTTCCTATGCAATGTAGTCAATAGTACAGTGCTGGAATTCTTGGGCAATCACACTTAAGAAAGAGGTATTCCTCCCATTCCAGGAGACCTTTCTCCCTCCTGTCTGTCAACATCTCCACCTAGCATACATTGGCCCTAGTGACCTCCATGTATTAGATACTCTGTAGCATGTCTCATCCAGTATTTGTCTGCTGCCTTCCACCAGATACTTCTGTCTGAATAGAATGCCTACATTGCTACCCTTATTTTACTGTTTTATCACTATTTTAGTATCAGCTTTTCAGTTTCCTAGGGCTGCAAACTGTTTTAAAGTTAAATTTCTTTTAGTCTTGTCGGAAGGTTTACATAGGATATTTTGCAATTCCCTTATGACACCTTTATTAAGCACATCCACTGCATCACATGTTATCAAATGCGCAAAAGTAGACCTAGGCTTAAAATAAACGGGACAGCTCACACGAACATCCATATCCATGTTCATCAAGTTCAAAAAAGTATCTACATGACAGATATGTACATCATCAAGTGTGCAGTAATTCCACATCAGTAATATACAATTTGCTTAATGTTGGAGTACTATGAGTATCGATTTGCCTAGTTGGTCTGATGTGATACAACTTTTTTAGTATAAATTTCTGAGAGAATTAAAAAATATATATTCTACTATAGAGAGAAAGTAGCTATATTTCCTCATTAATGAAAGTATGATTTGAAAGAATTACCACATTCATGTTTGTTGCCTCCCCCCCTTGGCATCATTCACACAAAGGTCTTGTTTTCATTTCTTTGCTATTTTCTGAGCTTGTTTGTTCTTCTTTTTCCTATGTAACCTCTGAATCTTCCTCTTTGAAAGTTTTGTAGTAAGTTCCCTTTCGGGTCCACTGTGGTTCTCCCTTACTTTAGTCTAACTACACGTTGTAGGCTGATTTGTTTTGCACAGTCACACGTTAGCACACTTTGTTTTCTGCCATGGTATTATTTTGGAAATGCACTGCAGATGTTTTTATTAATCAGTTCTCCTTCTTGTGGTTTAGTCTATCACGTCCCTTGCTGTGGTAGGAGTGAATTTCGCAGGCCGCACCCGAGGAGCTATGTCTACGACAGTGAAGGCAGCGCAACCCGACACTCAGGCTGAGGCGAGACCCTCAGGACAGCCCTGCCACGGCTGGTGGGAGCCGCAGCCGCCCGAACTCTGAGGTGAGTGGGGCCCCTGGCTCCTGGTGCTCTACCTGTGCCTGCGCCTAGATGGGCCTGCGGCGTGTGCTGTCCTAAAATGTGCCAGTGGGGGGCTGCCTGGGCCCACTTGCAGCCTAATTGAGTCTGGTGGGGGAGCCGCCCCTGGGAGAGGGCACCTCTGCTTGCGACTGTGATTGATGATCCCCCTGCTGATGCCAGCTGGGGGTGCACCTCACTGCCACTGCTGCCATCTGGTTGGGGGACTGCAAACCCAGAGTACCTTGCTCTCCCAGGAGAGAGGAGCCAGCTTCCTTCGCGCTTCAAAAAGTGCTATCACTCACTGCGGCGTGGGACGCTGCACCGTAATGTCACTGCTGCCACTGCTGCCCTCTGGGTGGGGAACTGCAAGCCCCAGAGTACCTTTCTCTCTCAGGAGGGAGGGTCCAGCTTCCTTCGCACTTCGCAGACTTACTGACACATGCGTATTGAGGTACTGTGTGAGCTATTTGCTTTACATGTGGAGGCCCCGAGATGAGACCAGCTGAAAACCCTATTGATTGGAATTCTCTGCGTGGGTCTATAAAATAACGACTTACTATTATAGTTTGGAGTTAGCTCTTAACGTTTGCCAGTGTTTTGAGCTCTAGTTACCTGGTTGCCTATTGCTATTTTTTAGTCAGCAGCAAATACTCTGCGTAGGTTAAAATATGGGTAAAAGGAAAACTATGGAGGGAACAGGAGGAGGAGGCAGCTGTAAGGGTCGGGCTAATAAGGGAGAAAAGGAAAGAAAATCAATTAAAAACACAGGTAGTAACTGCGTTCTGGATCGAATAGACACCCTTATTAGTGAATGTGAAGGTATTTTAGAGGCTGAACCAGCTACACTCCACACTTCTGCCCAATTCCCCTCTAAAGTCATCATCCCACCCCGCTCAACCACCATTCTAGTAATGTTCCAAAAACGCCCCCGAAAGGGGGGTCTCATATCCAACAAAGATACTTCAATAGAGATACTAGTAGACTCTGTGAGGGCTCCCCCCTTCTGTTCCCTCTACCCACATTGATGACCGCCAGCCTGGACTGGTAAACTCCTGTGCATATAGGTTCTCACCACTGGCAGATTTGCCTGATGACTATACGGAAGCTTTGCCCAGGATACCCACCATGCCTATTGTAGGGCCTAACGAAGAGCACAACCCACAACCACAAGATACATCCCAGCTTATCAACCTGCTCAGGTCCCAGATAGAAACCATGAGAACCGTGATTGAAAACCTTACTACTCTGGTTAAACTGATAACACAAAAGGATCCACCTTGTCAGCAGCATGCAAATCTCTTGACAGAACATTACCCACAACCTGACACGGCGTGTGTGACGGCCACTAACGATGTGGGTATATAGGCCTTGGCCCCCACTTGCCCTCCTCCAATACACCTACCGATAAGCACGCTCTATCCCATCCTATGACCAATTTCTCAGATAATTTTAAAACCAGCACCCACAAAGATCTTTATAGCACAGCTGTCACCCAGGATTCTGCAAACAACAACTAAACCTATCATTCCATCCGAGGCACAGCGCACCCATCAGAAGGCCTGACAACAGCCGACCACTCGGATACCTCTCATTTGCCCCAGGCCCAAATATTTGTTAGGGTTAATGGCTTAAGCTTGGCTCAAAGAGGGGCTTCGAAAACGAAGATTCCTTGACAAATATAGCCATCCACTGGATCCGCCATGTTAGGGGCTGCGCTCAGTGATACGGGACAACATTACTAGGACCATGAGATGTACTTTTCCAGCTCAACAACTTGACTACATTGAGCTCACCATGAATAAGGCTGACCTGGCCGAAAACCTTCTTGCCCTGGAATATCGTACCTGTCCCCCCTGAAGCCTCTTCTAAACAGTACAGGCGATTTCCGCCTGTTACCCGGAGTAGGCAATCTGCCATGCAATTACATACTCCCCCTGGCGGAGGAACCACATTGGAGGCTATCGATTACCTACAGTCTGAGCACCAATTGCACATTGGACCACATACCACCTCTTCAAATATTAAGTCTAGCTCCCATAACATCCTGGTCCCATACATTGATTTCAAACCACTGGCATATAGACCCCGAGGGAGATGGGTCAAAGCAGCTCCCCTACTGTTACTCTGAGGGCCCGGGTCGAGGAACATTCCAAACCTTGAGACTTTCAGGTTTTGTCTGATGCCCTAGCTCTGCCCAGACAATATATTCCAGGCAGAAAATTCACACCTGCCTCAGCTTCACACCGTCAGCTGAAGATATTATCCTAGAATGTGGCAGGGCTGTGCAACAAATTGTCAATCCCCGACTGGAACGAAATAATTGAGGGTTTTAACATATGCATTTTTCAAGGGAATTGTAGTCTGGTCCCTCTGCATGAATCATGCTATGCGTGTTTTCACGTGCCGGCAACTACCAAGGGCAGAGGGCGCCCGTCAGGGGTTTTGATTATCTGAGTGAATATTGCCCTGGGCTGTCAAATTATTTTACAACCAAACTAGAGACAGGACATTTAGAGACTTACTATCGGGGGGGCCTGGAGGGGTACCCTCGACTTGTTTCATGTTTATATTAGAGGGACCAAAGGCGGTAGACCTTCACCTATTATTACAGATTTGGAAGAAATCTTAGTTAGCTGCTCGCCCCACTGTAGAGTTGTGGTAGTAGGAGACTTCAATTGCACTTTTGAGCCCTTGAACATAGAGGATTTGCTTGGGGTTGAGAATGACGTCAACAAATGGGCTTTCCCACCACTAAATTTACCCCCAGTCAAAAGATGGTCACAGTTAACACTTCAACTTATTGCACTCACCACAGAGTTTGGCTTGAGAGCAGCAAACGGAAGAATTCTATCTGATAGTCAGGGAGCAAACACCTACAGTAGAGTTATCTGCATGTCACACATTAATTACATCTTACTAGATAGATATGAATGTGGGCACTTCTACTGATAGTGACCATAACCGTCTTTAAGCCAATATGAAGTCTCAGTGGGCTACCCCCTGCCATCATGAGAGCACTCAAAATTTAGCAACCACTGAAGAGATTGTTCCCATTAATTGCAAAAGATTCTTAAAATGGCATACTTTTGCACTGCACAAATTTAAAATTGCGGGTATCCGGCAAGTCCTGACCTTGAGTACATCAGAACTTCAGGCTGCAGTCTCCGATCCATGGCAGATGTTCCCACTATCCATTCTCGTACAGTAGAACAATTGAGCACATATTTCCTTTCCCCCGCTAAGAGCAGTAAGCCAAGTGTGTCTTCCAAAGGGTTGTATTCGTGGTACACAAAAGACTGTAGGCACAAACAACCGCTTTTAGCCACAGCAATTAGAGACAAGAACTACCCCCTGATCAAAGCTGTGAGGAAGAACTATAGAGCAGCTTTGTATCAAGCAAAGCTTAAATGGGTGAATAACATTGGCAGGAATTGAAGGGAGCAAGTTTATCTAAGTATTCCAACTTATTGTTAACCCTAGTCTCCAGGCATGACCATTTTGGGAAGCTTTGTTCTGCACCAGAGGCTATGCCACTCGAGGAACCATGTGAACTTTTAGATCCTTCTAATGTTGACAATGAAAGTGAGCCCTTTGTTACTGCGAGATTGAGGCTGTGTTTAGGAAAATAGTTCCTGCTAAAGCAGCAGGACCAAATGGTGTGACCGGAGACCTATTTCTTGCAGACATCACAAATTGGGCACGCTACATTCTCCTCCTCGCTAATGCCATTGCCAGTGCCAGCCCAGTACCGGGGTCTTGGAAGGGTGCCAAGGTGGTCCCGATCTATAAAAAGTGTGCTAGAGAAGACCCATCAAACTACAGACCAATTAGTCTGATAGATGCAATTCAGAAGGTCTTCGCTAAAGTTCTGTTAGAGAGGATCCAATCATGAGCATTAGACGAAGTTGTCCTCTCCCTATATCAGGCCGACTTTAGGGTCAGCACAGGAACAATTGACCAGGTATTTAGGCTGCTTCTTATATATTAAAAGACAGTGGTGATCGACAAGGGCAGTCTTTATCTCGCATTTATTTATTTAAAGTCGGCCTTTGATCTGGTATCTTGAATAAACTGTGGCAAATACTTGGAGACATGGGTATTCCTGCTTTTATCCGTAACCTGTTGGTCTGGCTCCATGAGGGCAATAATGCTTAGGTGAGATGGGGGAAGCAAGGCCAGTTGATGGAGCGGATCTCTGTTAATGGGGGAGTCTGCCAGGCTTGTGTCATGGCACCCAACCTGTTCTCTTTATATCTGTACGGGGTGGTTCGCTTTTTGCAAGAAGTTCCAGCTGATGCACCAACCCTGGAGGGCGACAAGGTACCGACCCTCTTGTTTGCTGACAATACCCTCCTGGTGT
The DNA here is from genome assembly GCF_964263255.1 of Lissotriton vulgaris. Classification (NCBI taxonomy): domain Eukaryota; kingdom Metazoa; phylum Chordata; class Amphibia; order Caudata; family Salamandridae; genus Lissotriton; species Lissotriton vulgaris. Next base: position 210,158,241 of record NC_141700.1, read on the forward strand.
CTAAGACCCCAGCAGGGTTACAAAGATTTCTTAATAGATTCCAATCCTTCTGTGATAACCGGGGATTGATTATCAATACCTGGAAAACCAAGTTCATGACATTTAACCCCCATAAATTGTTTAGAAGCAATCTTGTGCTGGGGGGGCACGCCTGGAGGGAGTCAGTACCTTTGACTACCTAGGCGTCCGACTCTCCGATAAAATGCTATGGAGGCCTCACCTTGCTAATATGCTCTTGGGTCAGAAACGTGTGGTCTGAGCACTAGGTAATGAGCATTGCTCCTCAAAAAGTAGGCCAATTGCGCCAGCTCTCACAGTGTATGATGCTAAAGCAGTTAGCACAGCTCTATATGGAGCTGAGCTATGGGAGCTTGACAATGTTGATGATATCTGAACATAAGTTCTTGAGGGACTTGGCGATGCTCTCCGTAACATCACATTAACACCTATAATACTTTATATGGGCAGGCGGTCGATCAGAGACATAGCAAAGCTCCGTCTACTGCTTTTTTGGGATCATATAAGGCAGACCCCCGAACTTTCAAATTATGCTGAAGCACTTACCAAGGTCATACACATGGATGTTAGTCACAGAATTAGCTGGATATCAAATATTAGGAAAACACTGACATCTCTGAGATTTCAAGGACACTGGGAGAGGCAAGATCCACCAAGCAAAGAGGAGCTCAAATGGTTGTATTGAGATTGGGTGGACAGCCAGGAAATCAGTAAGCTCAACTTGGGTAGATTGACGGAAGAGTTCTATTTACACAAGCAGATTAGAGCCCTTGAGCCCTACTAAGATATACCTCAGGTAGTGAGGGACAGGATGTTGTACATTTATTTTAGGTTTGGTACACTTCCTGTCTGCGCACTAACTGGAAAATGGCACCCGCCCAAGCAGACATCTAAAGATTGCCCTTGCTGCAGAGTGTGTTGCTCATGTTATGTTTGTCTGTTTGGCGAATAAAGCACCAAGGTCCAAATCGCTAAAACCAATGTGCCAACAGCTGGGCAGGCTGAACCATCGAGTTGCTATGCGCATTCTTAGGTCTGACACAAGAGCTCCCTTTGTGTGTGATGTGGCCAAGTTCCTCAGCCGCGCCTGGCTAATCAGAAAAAAATCCCTACCAGGAGTGGCCTGACATTTTACCACAGAAGTTGCGAACAAATGTCCCTTCTGTCCAATGGGTGGTTAATCCTCCATTAAGAATACATTTTAAGTACTGGCCCTTTATATTAGACTATCTGTCCCCTGAAAGAGGGCTTCAACTTGTCTTTTAGCAGGCATATATTAGGGGCCCCACTCTGTGCTTTTTATGGCGTCCATATCGGGCAGGATTGTTATGTTTGCACATTTTTATCGATTTTAATATAACCATTTGTTTGTTTATAAATGTACTTTGAAATAGATTCCATTGTATAGCCATTGACAACTGTATTATCTATAATGATGCAATAGTGCACTTGTATGGACTTTTTGTGCATACTTTCCGGTCAATCTCTGTATTACATGCCATTTGCACTTTTGTAATCCTTTTTTATTTTTTTAGTTGAAATTGTTTCTAGGAGCTTTGATGGCACAAGTTGTCGAAATAAAGCATATACAATACGATTTAGTCTGAACATTTCGTACAATTTCAAACAACACCATGCCCTGTTTTTTCTGTCATCGGTCAGCAACATATTTTAACATTTAGACACAACACAAAAGTGTAGCTGCTGAAAACCAAAACTTGCTTTTTTAAAACAGAGGGGAGGATTTATAGCAGAGGCAATGGTCCTGGAACAGGCGTACCAGCTTTGCATCATCTGAGTTTCAGACTGGATAGCTACAAATCTCAGATATGGGCTTTGGTGCTAATCCCAGAGATCACTGCTATATGACTGCACTCACGTAGTGAAGGTAGGCTTGGGTTAGTATATCATTAGCCATGATAGGGCTTTTAATTGTTTATAATAACACTCATAATGCTGATTATTTTTCTCATTTGAATAAGTTTTCTTATTGCAGCAAAGTTGTTTCCCAATAGAGCACAATAGTCTCAATAAATATTTTAAACTTCTTGTGTCTCTCTTTTGTTTTTTGAGGGCATGCCTGGGTGAGAAAACGTAAGGTGATGATCTGTTTCCATGGTTCCCCTGGGGATTAGAGTGTCATTTTTCCTTTTACTCTGGGAAGGTTAGCAGGGCTGGTAGGGCACTTTGGGCTAGTTGTATTTGGGCCCATAGGTACTGATGTGGTGTGGTGGCTCAGTCCCTACATACTGATGGCCTTTGATCCCAGGCATAGTTATGTTCCCAAACTGAATCACTTGAACAGTTTTGTTCCATACCAAACTCTGTCCTTCCTTAATTTAAAAGCTAGAATGTATTTAGAAAATGATTACTAGACCCTAGCTGCTGGCCCTGTGTAAGGTTTGGATCCGATACATCCAAAGCATCCATGTCCAAAATTTCTTTCTACTCAGGATCAGATGCTGATTAAAGGTTACTTGATTCCCTAGATGATACACCAAAAGACCATGATTTGTTGTGTAAATGATCATATTTCCTGTTGAATGTGATCTTTATAATCTCTCAAAAAATATATTTGGTTATCTTACCATTTCAGTTTTATCCAATCTTATGTGCAAATTCTTTTTAAACTCTTTAAACATCTCCTCTGACATGCTGTTGTTGAGGTCTTGACTTAATCTTTCAATTTCCTCTAGTAATTTAACTCTGTCATTCAGGGCATATTTTAGTAGTATTTTTATCATTGTGAATGAGCAGCTTTTTTAATTATCAGCCCATTCTTCCAGCATTTCTGGATCAGGATTTTATAGGAGGGAATTATAAATATCCTTAGGCCTCATGGCACCCTTTTCACATCAATATATTTGTGATGTAAAGTGTTTAAAATGTATCAATTTGAGTTGTGTGGTAATACCACTACCAGTGCTTGCACTGATGCTACAAACATCCATGTTCTGGACAAAAGATAATTTGTTAGATGTTTCCTTCTGTCCTCTGATAGAAGCCATCCAATATTGAATTGTAAAGAGTTTGAAAAGTAACTGACTAGCAGTATAAGCGAGGTACCTCCAATGTGAGCACGTCAGCTCAGTGAAGAACCTGGCAGCAGACATAGCCTGCATGATCTGCTACTGACTTGCTCGTAGGCTTTCCCTTCCCTTGCTCAGCATGTTTCTGCTTCTTGCGATCAGCAGCAGCTTGTGGCGTGCAGTAGAGTGGCACATACAGGAGGGAGGAGGGAGATTGCTGATCTTAATGATCTGACGGTACTGGTTACTCACTGTTTTTGACTCTGAATGGAGATGATGCTATGGCTCTCTTGATCTACAGTGTGAGAGGCCAAACAGAAGCCCATTGCCATCCAACATAGGAGAGACAGAGCAACCCGAGTCCCTAAGCATAGAGGTGAGTGTATAGCACTCAAGAGGAGCCAGGCTGGTTGTCACTCATTGACTTGGTGGGCTGCTTGATTTTAAGGAGTCTGTTTTTTATTTATGGCAAACTCTCCTGTGGAAATAATGTGGAAATAATGGGAACAATGCTGACATAAGAGCCTCATACAGAGCTTCAGGAAAAATGTATTATGAAGGCCAGAGGGGAGTGAGGAAAGTAGTTTAGCTCAAAGTGATCAAGACCTTGATAGGGTGGAAAACAATAAACATAAGCAACAAAAGGAGGATGAATAAGATCAACCATAGAATGCAACAACATCTAAAGGGATCAAATATGACTCTTTTTCCTGCTGCCCGTCACCCCGCATGTTGTTACAACACGATTGTTACAATGACTTCATTGTAACAACACACCATTACCCCAACATCCACTTGCGGTGGGGGGCGCTGGATCGTGTAAGACCGTGTTGTAACAACGTGTGGGGGCGTGGTTTCATTGTCAGGGTTGTTTACCAAAGGGAACAGCTGCTTCTACTGCTAATACTTCTTACTCCCAGAGATCAAAATGGCACAGTATTCAGGCTAGGTCATCAACAGCTCGTGCTGATCGTAGAAAACAATTGAGAATGGACTCTTAAACTTTAGCATTGATGAATGCCACCCGGACAAGTGCCCAGTTGAGGGGGGAAGGAAGCTGCATCTGATAGGGCTCTGTGTAGCTACATGGCTTGATTCCCAATTTCTTGGCGATCCTCCATGACTCGGGGCTGATAGATATCAATAATGGGAAACAAGCAGGGCTCACACTGGAGGCTGTAATGAGTGAAACGAGGCGTGAAGACTATCCTCTCTTTGTGAGTCTCCAATTGATGTCAAAGCTGTACATGAATCAGAGTCATTATCTATGTTAATGCCTAAGAAAGCTTCTTTTTTCAACAATATTCTTCAGTGTGAGATTCTTGTGCAGCTTCATAACCTCCTTCAGAACCTCCCATGAGCTTTGAGGCAGTCAAGTCACATAAGAGGACCAGAGAGGCAAATCCATAATCAATATGGGCGAATATGTAGTAAATTGTTGCATGGGGACATTCACTCTGAAGCTATCAAGGCCGTAATAGACACTATATTGATCAAAATACAGGAGCTGAAGGTATCACAGGTGCAAAAGAATGCAGCTCTCCATAATAGACTCAAATTGAGGGGAAAATGGCACTGCTACACCTTGGAATCCAGGGGGCAGAAACCAGGGTAACACACCTTGAGAATGAGGTGACATCCGCCCAGAAAGGGATGTGCATTATTGAATAAAACACATGCCACCTTCAAAAGAAGATTGAGGAATTGTGAGACGTACAATTTTGTGATTTGTGGGCATTCCAGAGGGGAGCAAAAATCAGAACATGCCCCAATAGGTGAGTTCATTTATCAAAGCCGATGTGCTGCCTGAAGTCAGGAGATCTGTGTATTATGCGGCCCACCGTGTCCTGCTCAACTCTCACCCAATATTAAATATACACTTATGAACTTTGCAGACTATCACATCAGATAACAGATATCGACTAATGCAATCAAGAACAATCATTCTTTCTCTTCTGAGAATGTTCAGTTTTGTATTTTTTCAGATATGCCTGCTGCTGTAGCTCGGAGTCGCAGAGAGTTTCTAAGACTTGTGAGCTTGTTCAAAATTCAGGGGCCCAGGCATCCATGATACAACAACCTAAAACCTAACTTGAAGGTGTTAGTGCAGGACCAGTTGCATTTGTTCTAAAATGTCAAAGAAGCTCAGGATTTCTTGTCTAAGTTGGAGAGTTAATTCCTCTACTAGTTTTTTTTTTAGTTAATAAAAGTCTAGCTATTCAGATAGTCATGTAGCGGTAGGAGCAGGGAGGGCCCCTCTCCTTCAGAGAGGGCACGAGCAATGTCAGGTGCCAGAACATGTCATATGCATGGGGTGGAGAAGTAGGGGGTATGGTGGTAAATGTATCCTCCTTTGGGTTTTTGAGATGTGTAGGTCACTGGGTTTGTGGGTGGTGGGTTTAGGCTGGGGATTTCATGTTCAGTAAAATAAGCAGGTCTAAGGTAATTTTCCAGAGTACGAGCTTGAGAAGTAGAGTGCTTCTATGAAGTATCGCAGGATTACCAAATGATGTCATCATGTTATGCTAATAGTATTTTAAATAAACCTGGGCAGAGTTTGAGTAGCCTTGCTATGGGGAACTCCATGGAATGACAAAAAAATCTGCAGCGCTACACGGAGATCTTCTATTGGCCAGAGATCCTTGTCCCACCCGTTGGCATGATGTTTCCGCCGTACAACGGAAATATCTCACAAACTGCACCATGTAGTAACGCATGGGTGCAGCCATCTTGTTCCTCACTCTATTTATGGTGCTGGGGCCTACTTCTTCATCCATTCCTTAATCTCTGTAATCCTTAGTTTCTAAAACTTTTTTCCCATCTTTTTTGTACATCATCTTATCCTTTGTCTTTCTGAGTGTGTATTTTATGTTTCCTTCTACATTTGTGTGTTTTTTTCTTAGTTTTTCACTTAATTTTTTCACTTTACTTCCTTCCATCTCATTCCTGTTTCTGCATTTTCACTTGCAACAAGGAGCTGCTCTGGGGTCTGGCACACCCATAATCAGCTGACATGCTATACTAAGAGCAGGACCGGCTAGACCTTCTAGGGCTTGTGGTCATGGGGCTTGGTGAGTAGCTAATTATTAATATTATTATTACTTGGGTGCTCTATTCTATCGCTAATATTTTTTCCAAATAGCAAGCATGCTGCTTGCATGCAGGTGAGTTAAGTTTACTAATATTGTACTTTGTGATCGTTATTCTAGACAGGTTCCTGGTGCTACCTAATTGTACTTGTAGGAGCTTGCTTGTTCTGATTATGTAAGAGAAGTAATGCAGAGACTCTTTTGTCCTGTCACTAAGATAGTGGTAGTTTGTATTAGTAATTTAGTGGTGCGTGTCTTCTCACTTCAATTCTTACAGTCTTTTTTGTAGCTTCTACAGTGGCAACCAACCAATTTGCTGAATTCAGTGGCGCGAAGAGGTCTGAGGTGGGATAAGGGACCTGGAGGTGCCTCCCAGTCCCAACATTCCTCACCAGTCGATCTCTCTGTTGTCCCCAGTAAGTCCTCCTGTTGTTAACATCAATATTTGTTTCCCTACTTTTTACTGCTCCTTATTTTGAATCATTTCTACCAGTTTCCTAATTGTTTTCCAAATCCACTTCAATCTATCCCCTTCTAAATTTTTTATCCCTGAATTATCAAATATTCCTAGCGTCTGTACTTTACTTCAAAGTGTCTCTGTACTAGACTGTCAGTAGCTTCGTTTCTTCTGCTGTGTTAGTCAGTGTTCCCTCTCCCCTTAAATTGTCTTTTGTAGATGGCCTAGTGGTGGTACTGTAAGACTCAAAGAACCCATTGGTCACATACTATTACTATTCTGCCTTAGAGATTGCACATGCATGTTGAGATGAGAAGGCTTTATTTTACTTCTAATGCTCAATCAGTAAACAAGAGAGTGGCCATGGTCAAGTTGGACACCCCAAAGTTGTGTTTTCTTAGTTAGTTCTAGTATCAATAGCAGCAGGTAGTGAACTGATGCCCCTGCACCATCGCTGGAAGGCAGTATGTGGAGGACGGCCCCATTGCATTTGCAAACCAAGACCATATTTCCATTGTCCAATGTCCAAACTCAGGTTCATCAATAGCTCTACCACTCCTTACAGTTTGTCTTGAGGCTTTTCAAAAATGGCCACCAACAAAATGCTCAACCAGATCTTTTAGTCGAAGATACTGTCTGTATTCTGTATCCTAATTGTAGTGATGTGTGTAGTGTATACTATTTTGGCATAGGAGAAATTAATAGGGGGAGGCGTATCTGGGATCTATAAAATGTGTAATGCTTTTTCTAGCTGCACGGACAATCAGTGATGGGGCCAGCAGTGACTGTGGTGCATGCCAGTCAGCAGATGCTGCAGCGGTAGGGAGTGAGGCAGTGTTGGGCTGTGGCAAGTCATATTGCTTGCTTATTGACAATTATATATACTCACCGCAAGAGTGTACTGTTGTCTTGTGAACAGTTGAACAAACCCCTCTTTAATTAGCATATACAGCGGGAGTGGAGCTGAATAACTAAAGGCCTCTTCTATCTTAGACTTAGCAGAGAAAGTTTCATGAAGAACTTTAACTATGATGGGTTGATGGAAAAGGGAAAGAAGGTTGGAAGGCGAAAGGATGGATGAAAAGTAATATGGCTGGAAGACAAGGAAGCATGGGTGAAAGGATGCATATACTATAGGTAGCTATTAAGATGCATAGGTGGGTAAAGAATGGATTAAAGGGTATACAGGTGAAAGTATACCTGCCTGGATGGGTGAAAGGAATCCTCTGGTGAGTTTGATGGGTAAAAATATGCATGGATGGATAAATGACAAATGTATGTTGGTGAAAGGTTTGTTGAGACTGAGAGACATGTTTGGATGAATGGATATATGGGCGGATGGTTTTCAATGGTGAAGACGGGATTGAGAGCATATAAAACTTAAATGGTGAGGAGCAAAGAAGTAGGTGAAGAATTAAAAAAATACTAGTAGAACAATGCAATGATGAATGGAAAAATTATTGGGAAGAAGAAAAAACAAGGTACAAGGGTGCTCCTCTGTATGGAGTTCTTCTCATCTTTACTTGTTTGGAATGGTTTTCATCAAGGTTTTTGATTCAAAGGGTTGCAGTGGTATTCCAAAATACTCCCTTGACTCACAGTAGTTTTCAAGCATGATATATATTATGTATCCTTCCTACCCACCCATCATCAATCACCTCCTTCCTGCCCTCCCTACCCTTGGCATTTCACCAGTGACATCTATGGGTGACCTATCGGCTGCATGGTTACATCGGCAACACTGCACTGTTGGCTGTGCAATGTGCGTCTGCCTCAGTAAATGAGTACAACAGTTATGGCAATTGGTAGACCTGGTATAATTGGCGTGAGTCTCCCTTACATTTTTGATGGATTGCCTCTTCTGGTTTGATATGTTTTTGCTGGATTTATGCTTTGGGCCCTGTGCCACTGCTTATCAGTGCCACAGTGCAAGTGCTCCCTATGTCAAATTAATGTACTAATTGGTTATTCCATGATTGGGTTGTTTGATTTACCTGTCAGCCCCTAGTACAGTGCACCATGTGTGCCTAGGGCTTGTAATGCTGCTGGTGGGCTTGCAGCACAGGTTGTGCCACCCACAGAAGCAGCTTGTAAAGTGTGTCTCAGGCCTGCTATTGCAAGGCATGTGAGCTGTCTAGCACAACCACATCGACTTGGCCAAGTGCACCCACTTGCCAGTCTCTAAACCTTCTCTTTGCTTCATATTAGTCACCCCTAAGGTAGGCACACGGGCAGGGTGCATTGTAAGTATAAGGTAGGACATGCGCTGATGTGTGTAGCATGTTCTAATAGTGAATTACAGCCATTTTTGTTTTTCACTATGAAAGGGTACCTGTTCACATAGGCCAGAATGGGCAGTTAGATTATTACATTCTTATAATCCTTGCTGAGGCAGGGAACACGGTAGAAATTTGAATTTAGTATGCTGGAACTCAGACTAATTTATTACATCTTTTAGTGAAGTTTATTTTAATATTCTGTGTTTGCAAATACCACTTTTACAAAGTAGGCATTTGCTTGCCTAACCATTTGAGCCTGCCTCTGCTGGGTTGTGTATTCCTTGTCTGGGTTTATGAGTGACAGGGCTAGGGGATTCCAGGAGACAGGCTGGGGCAGCCCAGTGGTGAATAGAAAGATCTGCATCTAGATGGGAGGGAGAGTTGCACCTGGGACCTGCATAGGGCTGGGCTTTCCCTCTAGAATGCTGGCTCACCCTCCTTTGGTTTGTCTGATGTCTCTGCCCTGTACTGTGAAAGGAGAGGGGAAATCATGTCAACAGAGTGCTCCAGAGCTGTATCTTCCCTTTGCTGGCTCTACATCCTGTGGGGCGTCTGATGTCTCTGCCCTGCACAGTGAAAGGAACTGGTTTTGACTAGGCAGAGGGCTCTCTGCCTTCAGAGAACAAAGGATTTTGGGGAATAAATATTGGGACCCTGATCCCAAGAAATTAGATCACTTCTGGACAAGAAACCTTTCTGCCAAGGAGAAGAATCAAGGAAGCTGCAGGAATTTGGACTGCCCCTCTGCCAGAGTGCTGTTTGCTGGGTTGGCCTGCAGTGGCTGCTTCATTGCCAAGGGAAAGGAAAAGGAACTTAGTAAAAACGTTCATCTACATAATATTCTACAAGGGCTTGAACTGTGCTTGCCTCCTGCTGAAGTCTCAGGGACAAAAGACTTTACCTCCAGCACCCTCCTGAATTTCCTTGCTGGGAATTCTGACTCCAGTCACTTGTGCGCCGCTGGGAGCTGGGAGCGCGACGCATCGAGAAGATCACCGCAGCTGAAATCATCGCAACGCCGGAGAAGCGAGCCTTCGCCGCATCTCCCTGGAAGCGTGTGTTCATCGAAGCTGCCTGCTGTCACATCACCGGGGAAGCGTGCCGCCATTGAGATAGTCGACCTCGCATCACCGGAGAAGCGTGTCGCAGGGCCTGTCGTGGCTCCAAAGTACAGAGTCGTCACAAGGCTGCCAGGGCGTCATTGCATCGTCATTGCATCGCCGCATTAAGCGCGCCATCTTCTCGCATCGCAACCGGATCATCGCATCGCATAAATGCGCCATCTTTCCCACCGCAACGGGCCCGCAAGCCGATAATCTACGCATCAACTCTGCACCGGTAAGGCTCACGGCGAGTCCCCTACTCTGCGCAAGCATTGAGGCAGGACGCAACCATTCTCCCGGATCACTGAACCGATGCATCTCCCCTTTTGCGAGCCTTTTGTTTATTTTGCGTTACGCATCCAGGTACTTTGTTGAGAACTTTGTCGCATTTACCAACAACTTGAACTAAGAGACTTTAATCACCTTTTAAGTAATCTTAAGTGTAGTATTGTGGATTTTTGTCATTTGTGGTCTTGTGTTTAAGTCTATATAAAGAATACCTATTTTTTATAAAACCTGTGTTGTGTCCATCTGTAGTGTTTTCACTGTATTAATGTATATATACACAAATGCTTAACACATTGCCTCTGAGATAAGCCTGTCTGCTTGTGCCAAGCTACCAAGGGAGTGAGAAGGGGTTATTAGGGAGTGTAATCCCCTTTCCCTGACTTAGAAGTAAGGGTCCCTATTTGGACAAATGTGAATACCATTGCCAACTAGAGACCCCCAGATCTAACAGCAATGAAAAAAGTCTTTGTGTTTCCCTTCACTTCCAGTGCCTACTCAGTCACTTCCTAGTACATAACTCCTTTCCTAAGTTCCTTCTGTCCCAGCATACTGTAAAATTTGAAAAAAACATTCTTCGCATGCGCCACTTTCATCTGGCTAAGTTATATATTTTATTAATAGCTTCCATAACGGATTACGTCAGTTCAAATGTTTCCCTTTGAACATTTGCCAAACAAAGTGATTCACTACTAGCAAAGGCTTCGGCACTGCATGATGAGAGAATCAGTGAAACGTCTACATATCCGGCCTAACCCCTCTAATTTACCATCAGTAGATTAAATTAATATTTATTTTTCTTACTTCCAAGCACATCTATTTAGTTGGAAAGAAAGTATTGTCAAATGTGTTGACAGAGGGTGAAACCAGGGAGTAAAGCAGGATTAAGAGTAAGTGCCTTTGCATTTTGCAGATGGGATAGTCTGTGATGAACATGCCAAATACAATATCCTGTTCCTTAATCTGTTCCATGTAATGTAGTGCACTACTTTTCGCACAGGTAGACCGTTGAATGTCTGTCTGCATATTTGTTTTTATGTAGTACCTCACATTACATATATCATTCATAGTACTGATCATCTGCCTTGTAGTCAAGGTGAAATTGAGGCATTTATTTAACAAAGCAAGACCATAATAGTAATAAGATAATTGTCTAGTACAGCTGCCCAACCTGTAGACCGTAGCAAAGTAACGCAACACAAGTATGTCTGTCTAGGGTGCCAGCTGAGCTAGCATGCCTACATTAATTTAGCTCAACAAGAGGGAGAAGAAGACATGTATACTTGATAGTGCATAAAGCCTGAAACTCTAATCACATTAAAATTGAGTGGTCCGGGGATACCAGTAAATGTAGTACTACTGTGTTATTATATAATTGTATGTGTTTTGCCAAGAGCATTGTTTACAAATTGTCTTTTTTCTTATTTGATATATCTGCTCCTGCAGATCCGACACCACCTAATCGGCAGGAGTTATTAGCCCATACCCAGCAGAGGAAGCTGAAGGCAATCACTGCCAAGTAGCAGCTGCTTGTGGCCTTGGAGGAGGAGGAGGCAGCAGCTGCAGATGCCATGAGCCACAGCCAGGTCCCTGTACCATCAGTGCATCGTCACCTTGGTCAAAAGGCAGCCATCCGCTGACATTCCACCACTGCTGCACCCCTTATTTCTGTGCATTTCAGTGCAGCACTATGCAGAAGCTGGCGCACCTGGAAGCCAGGCAGGAGGAATGGTTAGATACAATGAAGAGGCACATTAAGAAGCTCCTAGCCCACAATTAGTACCCTTTTCTGTTCCTTTTTTAATCCTTTTTTTGGTGGATGTGGCTTGTTGTAGGGAGAGGGTGGGAATGTAGAAGTTGGGGATTTTTGGGATCTTATTTATGGATTATTTAATTTTAGGTAAGGGTGGGTGTAGTGGGGCTTCGCAAAGGTACGCGAAGTGGGCAAAAAACTACGCCCACCCACGCACTTTGCATAGCCCCACTACGCGCCACCTGGCTCCCTCCCTCCCTCCCTCACTAAATGCTTAAATTAGCATAAAAATGAATTATATAAAACCACTTACCTTGTCCGCTGCGTCCCCGGGGCTGCCTCTCGTCATCGCGCCGCCGCCACCGCTGTCTTAGATACTAATGCGCATGCGCGGCCGCCCGCTCATGCGCATTTCTCGCGAGAAATGCGCATGCGCAGGTGGCCATGCATGCGCATTAGTATCCAAGACGGCGGCGCCGGCGGCGCGATAACGAGAGGGAGCCCCGGGGACGCAGCGGACAAGGTAAGTGGTTTTATAATTCATTTTTTAGCTAATTTAAGCATTTAGTGAGGGCGGGAGGGAGGCGGGTGGCGGGCAACTTCGCTACGCCCAAGGAGTGGGCCTAGTGTTGCCTGCTTTGCCTACTTTGCAAAGGGCGAAGTAGGCAACACTACGCCCGCCCAGGGTTAATTTTAGGACTTGGACACTACTTGGGACATTGGTTGGGGTCAAAGAGAGGAGTGGACTAGTTGTGGTTTTACTACTTTATATTTGATATCTTCCTAGTCTCTGCAGTCTGCAACTATATTATCCCCTAAGGAGAGGACATGTTGGGGGTGTGAATTTCTATTTTCCATAGAATGATTGCAGTTAAAAGATAAATCAATCAACCACAGTTCTCTCCCCTGATTAGATTAAGAGAGGGCTGCATGGTTTGCCAAGGTGCCATTGTGGTGGTAGTAGTAGCAGCATGCTGGTGCACTAACAGAGAAAGCATCAAAAGCAATGTCTCACTCCCCCCTAGGCACATTAGAATTTTAGGATAAGGACTATTCATTGCATGGAACTAAGCAAATAAACGAATTACAATAAAAACAAAGATAATTCTGTTATTATAATCAATCTTTAAAAAAGTTAGTCAGTCACCAGAGACTAGACTACTAGTACACAAGAAGGGAGACAATAGAGAAAATGTGATAAGCAGTGCTAAATTGAATTAATCAGAACAATGAGGGGCTAGTAAAAGTTTGAAAATGAAGTTTATTCGAGCTACGAACTGGACAAGCGTAACCTTTGACGCAATACAGTTCCTAAAAGATGATGCTGACAATAATGTTCCTCTTAAAAAAGTATTGTACACTGTGCATAGGTGCTAATATAATATTGACGTGCTGGGCTATACTTAGAGCGGAAGATCCTCGCCCTGCTCCCAGTTTGCTCCCCAGAGGCTGGTGCAGCAGGCACAGTTTTTTTCAAGGAAGATCTGTGTCGACATACCAGTGGCGGTAAGCTCCTTCTTCTCACTGGCCACTTTCTTGGTATTACCTTTATTTAGGGCCACCTTGAAGCTGTCAATTAGCTGTGGCCCTTAGCTTTACACAATTTAAAGAGATGTCTGTGTGATGTGTGGGTCACGCGTCCTCACTTCGTGCACCGGCCTTCTGTCTGACTGTACTGTGCGTGATGTTGTCTCTTGTTTGTGTCCCTTAAAAGAAAAGAAGCAAAAAGAGCATCTGTGAAACATTGCATTGTTGCAGTTTAAGTAGTAATACTAACAAACACAATATAATTTACAATGGTCACTGGACACTCTTATTATAAATAATTAACAATACAGTGTATCCAAGATAAGTCCAGTATGATGGGTAACATGGCAGCCTCAAGTTAGAGTTGGCAGTGAGCTCTGTCCTCCACTCTCGGCAAATACCCACATACTTACGGACACAGATGTGTTAGATCTCGGTGAAGTGTCCGGAATGGAGTGCTGATTTTCGGTCTTCTTGCTGTGCCGGCGGGGTCGGCTGGGTTTCGGGCCTGTGGTGTGTTTTCTCCGTGTTTCATTTTTCGGCACGCAATGGTAGGGTCGACGCAGGGAGTGCATGGGCTGAGGCTGAAGCACTGGTTGGTAGGGGCCGATGTGCCACAGCGAGAATCAGCTTTCTGGGCAGCAGGAGCTGTGGACTAGTTGTTCCAAGCCAGGCATACAAGCATTTGCCTGAATCTCGCTTCCAAAAACAATGCTGTTGCAGAGTGTGGGGCAGTAACAGATGAGGATGCACAGAACTCCCCAATGACCTCGGTAAGGAGAAGAAAGAATGGGAGTTGGGGGTCTGGGATCAGTCAGCAGGGGGGGCATAACTTAGAGGAACGGCAGCCCATCAGTAAAAAAGGCTTGACGGAGGCTCCAAGCGGGGGATTTAACAGGTATTCCCTAAGAAGTATCAATATCTGGGGCAAAACTCAGCCCTCCTCCGGGGGTCCCCCAATGGAAGACATCCCGTCAGCATCACAGATACACCCAGACACCCGTTTTCTCGTCCCTGCCTCCACCCTCCCCATCCTCACTAACAAAATATGTACATACAGACAAGATACCTATACCTTTTTTTTTAAAACTTTTTTTATTGATAGTTGTGCACAAAACATACATGGTAGTACGGTATATTACAGTCAGTTTAAAACAACCATTTGAACATGTGGTATTGAGTATTACAGTTAGACACACAGTCTGAGCTTGCAAGCATTAAGTATGTTTGTTATTCTCATTTGATAAAAGTGTTACAGCATGGGTAAATTATTAATCAGAGTCCGGTATTGCGCCAGTTCCATGTAGGTGAACTTCCACCTCGAGAACAACGCCAACTACGCCACCCTGATCGCCAACCTCGCCAACCTCGGCCTCAGACAACTCATCGCCGCACCCACCCACGCCGCCGGCCACACACTGGATCCCGTCTTCTCCACCGGCTGCCACGTCGCTTTCGACCACACCACCAAACTCCGCTGGACCAACCACCGCTGCATCCATTTCACCTTCAAGAAACCAACCACGCACCACCACACCCAACAGCTGCCTCGCCGCTGCTGGAGCAAAATCACTGAAGAGCAGCTGATCACCTCCCTCGCCAAGAACCCACCACCCGACCCCAGGAACCCAGACGTCGCAGTCTGCAACCTCAGAGAGTGGATCAACAACTCCGCCAAGACCCTCGCCCTGCTCAAGAAACCCTCCAACAGCCACACCAACAAGAGAGCCAACTGGTTTACCAATGAGCTTCAGACCTCCAAAAGAGCATGCCGGAAACTGGAGAAGACATGGCTCCACAAACGCACACTGGACAACCAAGCAGTCCACAAGGACGCCACCCGCAAACACCACAACCTCATCAGATTATCCAAGAGATCCTCCTTCAAAGACCACTTGGATAACAACGCACATGACAGCAAAGAGCTCTTCAGCATCGTAAAGGAACTCTCCAACCCCAGCACCGACGCCAACAATATCCCGCCCTCACAAGAACAGTGCAACTTACTAGCCATTTTCTTTCACCGCAAGATCACTGACATCCACGACAGCTTCAACACCACGACCGACCCGACTATGCCAGACTCCACCCTCCCTGTGAACACGACCAGCACCAACCGCCTGACCTCCTGGTCCAACGTCAACAACGATGAGACATGCAAGGTCATGAACTCCATCCACTCAGGATCTCCGTCTGACCCGTGCCCTCACCAATTATTAAACAAACCAGACGCAGCCATCGCACCCCAACTACAAAAGGTCATCAACATCTCCTTCGAAACAGTGACATTCCCGGAAAGCTGGTAGCACGCGGAAATCAACGCCCTTCTCAAGAAGCCCAAAGCAGACCCCAAGGACTCAAGAACTTCCGGCCCATCTCCCTGCTCCCCTTCCAGGCAAAGGTCATCGAGAAAATCGTCAACATGCAACTAGCCCGCCACCTGAAAGACAACATCTTGGACCGTCCCAGTCCGTATTCAAACGAAACCACTGCACCGAGACAGCCATCATCGCCACCACTGACAACATCAGGTGCCAACTAGACAACTGCGAAACATCAGCTCTCATCCTCCTGGACCTGTCAGCTGCCTTCGACACGGTCTGCCATCGCATTCTAAAGACAGGCATTCTAGAAGCCTCTCGACTGGACCACGGTGCTGGCAGAACCCACAGCATCCACCTCCCACCCTTCTGATCCGAAGCCACCGACATCATCGGCGGCATCCCCAAAAGCTCATCCCTGAGACTGACGCTGTTCTACATCCACATGGCCCCCCTCGCACAAGTAGCCCGCCATCATGACCTCAACATCATCTCCTACGCCGATGACACCCAGCTCATCCTCTCCCTCAACCAAGGACCTACACACTGCCAACACTGTCGCCGACTGGATGAGGAGCAGCCATCTGAAGTTGAACTCTGACAAGACAGAGGTCGTCATCCTCGGACCCACCCCCTCAGCCTGGGACGACTCCTGGTGGCCAACCACACTGGGAACAGCACCAACACCCACCGAACACACACGCAACCTAGGTTTCATCCTCGACTCCTCCCTCTCCATGTCTAAGCAGGTCAACGCTGTCTCCTCCTCCTGCTACAACACCCTCCACATGCTCCGCAGGATCTACAAGTGGTTCCCACCGAAACAAGAAGAGCGGTGACACAGGCCCTTGTCAGTAGCAGACTGGACTACGGCAACGCACTCTATGCCGGAATCCCAGCCAAACACCTACGACGACTACAACGCATCAAAAACGCCTCCGCCCGACTGATGGTCAATGTCCCCCGCCACACCCACATCACCCCTCACCTGAGAGACCTACACTGGCTCCCCGTCGACAAGAGGATCACCTTCAAGCTCCTCACCCACGCACACAAAGCACTCCACAACGCCGGACCAGCCTACCTGAACAGCAGACTTTGCTTCTACACCCCCACTCCGCCAGCCTTGCCCTCACCGCTGTCCCCTGTATCTAACAGATGACTTCCGGCGGTAGATCCTTCTCCTACCTCGCCGCCAAGACCTGGAACACCCTCCCTACCCACTTACGGCAGACCCAAGACCTACTCACCTTCAGAAGGCTCCTCAAGACCTGGCTCTTCGAGCAGTAGCAGCACCCCCCTCCCCTCAGTGCCTTGGGACCCTCACAGGTAAGTAGCGCGTTTTACAAGTACTCTGATTGATTGATTGATTGAATGAAGATATTATACTAGTGGCTCCCAGATATCCTTGGGTCTAGAAAGGGTGGGCAGTTCTTCCGCATAACAAACTAAAGTTTCATGACAGCACACCAGGTCCTTCAACCAATAAGCAGTTGTGGGACATACACGGCTCTCCCAGCACAGAGAGACCCTACGCTTAGCTAGCAATAATGCTTTTTGGACAAATCTGCGCATAGTTCCCTTCAGAGTCGTGAGAAAGCCTAATAGATATACCTGCGGTGTGTAGTCTTTGGGTAGGACTGTTATGTCATGTAGCATGTTTATTACCTCTAACAAATATTTTGCTACTTTAGTGCACTCCCACGCCAGGTCCCAGAAATCCGCCCCTGAGGTATTGCAACATTTCCACCTATTGTGTTCTCGAAGACCGCATTTGTGTACTTTTGCTGGCGTGTGGGAAACTTGGTGCAGGTATTTGATATGTATTATTCTGAGATTGCCATTCGAAGTTAGTGCCGTAGTTAAGTGGCAGCAGTGTTCACAGTCCTTAACTCTTAATGGCGGGTCCAATTTTTTGCTCCAGACTTTTGAGTTGGGTTGGCAGAACATCATCTCTTGCTGCTCTATAAAGCTCAGTCACCAATTTGTGTTGGTAGGGCTGGTAAGTAGTGTATGTAGTGATTGTAGCATCGGGGGTTCTGCTGGGATCATGGGGTAGTGTGCCTGTAGTGCTTTGCAAGCCTGAGAATAGTGAAGATGAAAAAAAGGGATCTGATTTTGTATGTACCCAAGATCCTCTTGTTGTATGAATCTTCCACCAGAGAACAAATCCTGCTTTTCAACAACACCTGCTCGGGCGAGAGCATGCATTGCGATCATCTCCTGTGTGACTGAGATCCCACCATGGTGTGCTAGAGGCAGTAGCAGAGAGTATATCGGAGGTTTGCCCGCCCTACAACCCAATGCCTGCCAACCAGCGATGGTAGTATCTACTGTGTTAATCTCTGAGCCGGGAGTTCCCCTATTTGTGTGAGTTAGTACAGATCTTAAAGGGACAGGATGGGCGTCACCATACACCACAGCCACATGTGGGACAAAGTCATGAGTGCAGTACCAGTAAAAATCAAACTGAGCCTGTGCGCAGAGATAATAGAGGTATACATAAGGCACACTGAAGGTATACACCTGTTACAACGCAACTTTTACAACTACCTACCATTACAACGCAACTTTTACAACGCATACCATTACAACGCATTGCGCTGGGGGGCGCTCTAGGATAGGGAATAAGTATAATTTACTATCCAACACCTTCCCTAGTGTCCACGGGGACTGGAGTTGGAATAGTAAATTATACTTACCACTATCCAGCACCTCTAAGCGCTATGCGTTGTAATGGTATGCATTGTAATGGTCGCGTTGTAATGGTAGGTAGTTGTAATGGTATGCGTTATAACGTCATACATCCCACACTGAAGCATCCCTTTCTGTAGTCAAGGGTAAGAGTCGCAAGACACACACAAGCTTGATTGCCCCCATATCAGCTTAATTATAAGCGTGCATATCATTTTAAACAAAGTCATGGGAAGTGTTCTGGGAATGGTGCTAAAACATAGAGGAGTTTGGGTAGGATGACCATTTTAACCTGCGCCATCCAGCCTGCTGATGATAATGGTAAGTGTATCCACCAGTTGTTCGAGCTTTGTGCTGGCGGTACCATCATTTTCACTGATTGCAACATCTGGGTCCTGATGCCCCCCACGGCGTGCCTCAGGGATCTATATTGAGTCCCCTGTTTTTTAATCTTTACCTCAGACCCCTAGCTGACTTAGCCGAAAAATCTGGACTTACCCTCATGACCTACGCCGACGATTCCCAAATTATATTCTCCCTATCTGAATCCTGTCCAACATCCCCATCTCTCCTCAAATCAGGGCTTCAAAATATCCTATATTGGATGACAAGAAACCAATTAAAGCTCAATGGAAACAAGACAGAGATTCTTCTCTTAGGAAAACGTCAAGATCTTTGGAATCCTTCACACTGGCCAAACCAGATGGGCAATTTTCCTACCCCAGTGACTCAAGTTCGTAATCTGGGAGTCATCTTGGATAGCTCCCTCTCCATGAGCCAACAGGCCAACAAAGTTGTCGGCCTTTGCCTTACCATCATTAAATGGCTGAGGAAAATCATTTGGATGCTGCCCCGTTCCACTCAAAAGACCGTAGTCAATGCCCTCATAACATCACGGCTTGACTACGGCAACATTCTGTACCTTGGCTCAAAAAAAGCGGTAGTCAGTCGACTACAACTTGTCCAGAACACTGCAGTCCGACTACTGTGCAGAATCCCTAAAAACTCCAGAGTCTCGAGCTACCGTCTAAATTAATACCCTGGCACAAAAGTATACCGCTTAGTGAATGTTTGCAGTGTTCACCACTAAGAAATACATTTTTGTTGCTGTCACTATAGCATGTGTGGGTATATGGTAGTTTCCATGCTGACTTAATGTACCCTTTACCCAATCGTTCATACTGGCCAGTCGGTATATACTCAAGGCAATTTTTAAATCGGAAAGTTGTTATCAGAATTGTGATTATCCCAGTGAATATATTCTGGAGGACAGAGTCATTAACCCATTGTCCACAACAGAAAGTGATTTTTCCAAATTAATACGATCAATTTCTTGTATTTTTTCAGCTGTTTCAATTTGAGTTACTTTCCAAGCCTCGTTGTAAGCCACATATACACTTGCCGCTATGAAACGTTTTTGACGCTGTTTGCGTGGTCCCAAAATAAAATCGCGCAAATCAGCACCATCTTTAAGTAAAGATAAGTGTTGCTTAATTTCTGCCAGTGTGGATGATTCTAGCCATTCAAGGCACAGTTTCCCTACACTGTATGTTGTTTCTATCCCTGGATGTTGTCTCTGGCAGTATCTAGGGTCTGGTCTGGTCATTGTTAACCCCTGTGTTTTGTTCAGGAATCTATCTTGACAGTTATTCGTGTCAGTAGGCAAGATTAACCACTTTTTCCAATCAGGATGTGTTCTGTTTAGATGTAAAATTTTAGATACGTCTATTTCAATATCTGTGGTTACATTATCAGGTATTGACTTTGGAATAGACGGTTTGGTAAGGTCTTTAATCTTAGCTAGGCCAAGACAGGTTGTTTGGTGAATTGTGTCATTTAAGAACATTATTTGTTCTGGGATCATGCAGACTCGAAATAATGCTTCCAGGCCTTGTACCTGCCAATCTTTTGTACCCCAGATGGTTTTTGTTTCAATATTATTTTTCCAAAAATCAAAACCAAATGTCATCATTTTTCATAAAATGCTTCTGAATATATCAATATAGTATTTGTCAGCATTGTTTTCAACCCTGTTTTATCCAACAGTTTATAATAAAACGCTTCTGCATCACTTGTGTTAAACCCTGAGAAGTACTGGAATTTCTCATAGAACGTTTTCGAACGGCTTTTAGGTGGAGTAGCACAATGTTCCCATTGGTTATATTTAAAAACATTTCTAGGTTGTGCAGATTTATGTAAGTAATGGTCTCCGTAATGTGAGAAGCAGTACATCTGTTCATAATTAGACAAACCTTGTAAATAATCATGTTCTGTAAATCTCGCTCACAACACTAAATCAGACATCATATTATTTATACTTTCAAAATCCCAATCATCAGAGAATGTACTTGGTTTTACAAAGTCACTTAATGAAACCTTGAACTGGTGTGGATATTTCAGGATTTCGACTGGACCATATACTTCATAGTCAGTTTTGTCCCATACTACCCCTCCGGGTATTGGAATTGCTGTGACATTTACTGTTGATAGTTCTCTTTTCTTCACGTGGGATGATCTGTGTGGTTTTAGAACTAAGTTGATGTTCTGACTTGCTGTGTCCATTGAACTGTAATAAACTTTCCTAAAATGAAAACTAAAATTATGCATAGTAGGAGTATGAGTACCCCTGAGATAATCCAATGCTCAATCAATGGTGCATCTAGGTATACTTCTTTGATTTGATGAAAGAGTTCTGTTGCTTTTTCTTTGAAAGTCTTAGTTTCTGGCGTCACTTCAAGGTCGCTTTCATCTTCAGAAAAGTTATCGAAATTGATGAAGTAGCCAGAGGCAGTTCTGTCAATTGCTGGAATTGTTTTCTCCATCTGTCTTTCGGTAGCACATTCTGATGCCACATCATTGTAGACTGGTGTTTCATGACGAACTGTTTCAATCTGTGTTTCAAGAGGCACGAGTTCCATGGCATTATTGCGTAGTCCCTCTCTGTGCACTGCAGGTTTATCAAATGTGATTAGTCTTTCAGTTTGAACCTCTTGGATTGTTGCAAATTTGGGTATTCTGTTGTTTCTCGGGAGTCCACTGGGCCTACTGTTAATTATAGGCCACATGCTTGTGGTTTTACCAGGTCGATTGATACAACTCTGTTCTCTTTTTACCCAGCAAGGGGCGGTAGTACTACTGATCTTGTTCCATTGATTGCCAAGACAGGCTCTGCTTTTCTGTAAGAAGGCCCAAATTCCTTCTTCACCTCTATTTTCTCTCTGACTAGATCCCCAACCTTTGGAATCCAGACAGGTCTTGCTGGGGCTGGTGGTGCCTCTTCAGTGGTAGTTGGCTGTTGCTTTAACTTTATGTTGCTTAAGGATTTTCTTGTTTCATTCAAGTCCTGTAAAACAGCCAAACGATCTTTGATGTCAAAGTTTTTATTCTTATCTTTTACCACTGATGCCTGACTATTGAGGTCATGAACATGCATTCTAGTTCCAAACAATAGTTCGTATGAGCTGAAACCTTTTAGAGAATTTCTTGGCAAATTGTTTAGACTAAGTTGGACACTTATTAAATGTTTGACCAACCCATCACCCGAACCTAATACCTTCGCCGTTATAGATTGCTTTATGTCTCGGTTTTTTCTTTCCACTACACTGTAAATGTACATGTAAATGTGTTGTATTTGTATAGCGCGAACAGTAACCCGGAGGCATCCCGGCGCTTGTACTCCTACCACAAGGGAACCCCTCCTGGCTTTTCCTTGTGAGGTGTCCACTCCTGGGCATCCCATGGTGTAGCCAGGCATCCCTTGTGCATTGGGGGCCGTTGTGGAGACTAAGCAAGCTATTGCCCAGAGTTGCAGCGTGGGGCTCATGCTTAGATTCGGCACTGAGGCGAGAATATCCGGTCAGAGGAATTTAAGCCCGATCCCGCCAAGGCGGGAATCAAACCCTGGTCCCTGGCCAGCGTTCTGCATCAAGGTCTGCCGCTCTAACCATTGAGCCACACTTCTCCACTGTTCCCTTCGCGGTGTGATGGACAAGAGTATCGCAACCCAACGCCCATACTGGCCATGGCCTCCTTATAAGCTCGAGAGCTGAAAGCAGGACCCTGGTCAAAATGGAACATGGCAATTCCGTATGTGCCGATAAAGACTTGCAGATCTTTTATAACAGTTTTGGCATCAGCCGAGCGCTGGGGCCATATTTTTTTAGTGAATTTTAGGCTTAATAATTAATAGGACGCAGGATGGCATATAGAAAGCATTATGCCTACCATGGCATTAATGCGCTTGACTCATTGCTGCGATCTCTGTCGCAGTCCAGGCAGTTCTTTACATATTTATAGTGGTGCAGGCTCATTCCCGGCCACCAGTATACTGACTGTAATTCGGTCAGAGATTCCTTCATCTGTATGTGCCTTGGACCTTCACCCATGTGTGCGTCTGCTATTAATAACTTTCTCCGGATCATGTTTGGAATTACCCTATCCCCCACTCCAGGGATCTGAGCAAAAGGAATGGAGTTCGCATCGATTACGTATGCATAATTGAGTGGATAGTTCACGGGTAGTGCTGCACAGTCGCCATTTAGGGACGTTTTTACTGCCAGCATGGTTTCCCCGTCTATGTATTTTTCTGAACGCTTTTTTGTGGCTACGGAAGCCGGTTTATTTGCTTCCGCTGTGGCTGCAATAGCCAATGAATTCCCTGCAACGTGAACGCCATCACGTTGATGACTCAGAGTGTGTATCACATGAGTCTTTTGTAGTTCTTTCTGTAAAAGAACTACATGTTTCCAAAGCATTTTATGCTTGATTGTGGCACCTGTGTCATCTTTGAAATCATTTTGAATTCAGCTCTGCAACTTATTATCAGAATTCAGCTCTGCAACTTATTATTAACAATCGCGCAGGCTTCATCGTAGGATTTATTTTCTACGTTGTAGTGCTGTACAAATCTGTCTGTGTAGATTATACAGGCGTACTGTGGGAGAGGCAGCATTTCGATTGGCAGAGGATATTCTTGTTCATAAGTTAAATCATTCCGTTTTTCCATGTGCGGGGCGAAATAGTATTTCACATTTTCCACGCCAAGAGAAGTTACACACTGTATCCATTTCGGAGCCAGTGACACTGTAGGCAGGTTTACTGGGCTGAATAGCGCCTCGAAGGCGGATTCCGCTGTGAGGACATTGATCCTTTTGCCGTGTGCTAGTTCTTGTTCATTTGCTATTGCAGTTTTTACTGCTTTCACAGTATTTTCTGTGAGACTGAATGTTTTTTCTGCTTGTGTGTACAAGTGAGATTTGTAAGCTTTTGGTACCTTTTCTCCCTCATTAGAGGTCAGGTACGTGAATCCGCATCTTCCTGGGATGACTCGGATTACAAGGTTGCGTGTGTTGTCACGTGTTTCTAGTTTTGTTTTTGCTAACATGTCTGTTTGCAGTGATCTCAAAATTTTTGTGTGTTTTTGAGTCCCGCTGATTGATTTAAAATCAGGTTTAATTAATTTGTAGAGAGGTTTAACCCTCTCTGCGTAATTTAGAATGTAAGTTCTTCCGAAATTCAGGAAGCCTAGAATCGATTGTAAGTTCTTCAGCATTTTTGGTGCATGGAGTACAGCGCACTTCTCTAAGAAGTTGTCCGCTAGGCTTTTCCCTTCACTTGATAATTCGTATCCTAGAAATAATACTGTCAGATGGGCAATTTGAGACTTTTTAAAGTTGAATTTGTAACCCTCTGCAGCGAACCCAAGTATTATGGTGTTCACTCTTTTCAAGTGAGTCTCCAAGTCGTCGTCTGTGAGATAGATATCATCTACATAAGATAATGCCTCATCATCATACATTTGTAGTAACTCTGTTACTCTGGCTGAAAATAGTCCTGGGCTGTTCTTGAATCCCTGTGGGAGCCTACAGAAATTTTCTGAGATCCCATTACTGAGAAAGCGGTCAAGTATCTGCTTTCTGGTGCAATATTTTGGCAAAAGAAACCATTAGATATGTCTAATGTCGTTTTATATATTTTACGAACTATGTTATTCATTAGTGCAGCACTATGCGAATTTTGTACTGCAAATGTTTTGCAACATGAGTTTAGGTGTCTGTAGTCCAAGACTAGACGATATGAATCGTCCGGTTTGGAGACAGGAAACAAAGGATTGTTCATTTGAGAGGTGCATGTTTCAAGTTGATCTAAAATCTCCCTGACTTGTTTTTTAGCTTCTTGCTTAATTGGATACTGCCTTTGTGCAGTTGGTTGACTTTTTAACTGGATTTTCTGAGGAGGAGAGTCCTCATCCCATCCTACCTGATTTTTATATAGTGCTGGTGCCTGGGCCACTGCCCATTTCCTTGCATATATATATTTAGTGTGAATCGGAATGTGATTCGAGAAGGCAGGCATAATCATTTCTTCGCCATGAGGGCACTCCCTGACAAACTCCGAGGGCCAATCTTTTTCAGCTAACAGGATGTCATAGCCTTTTGAGAGTTTATCCCAAAATAGACCCCTTATTTTCCTAGTCTTATCACCCTCTATACGCAGTGTTATTTCGTATATCTTATGAGGTTCGCTAACTCTGGTGTCGGCAGTTTCTACTTGAATGTATTCATTCGTGTCCACTGTCTCCAGATGACTCATCAGGATCTTGCGAGCTATGCTGATTTCTGCTGCACTGTCTAGCATTGTCTGTGCCCACTCCCCGTTTTTCAACTGTGTCCTCAGTATTCTCGGCATGTTCGATTACTCTAATACTGGCTACCTTCTTTCTTGGAAATTGCGATTTTTTACTTTGAGCAGGTTCCTTGTCTTTCGACTTGGTGTGCTCTCCTGGGTCTGACCGTCCTCTTCTTTCCGATTTCTGCGCAAAAGATCGAGAGGGACGTGTATCAATACTTTGATATCTATCAGGCTTCTTCAAGTTATCCCTATTTCTAAGGTTATATCTTTTCTCAGAGGGCTCCCTCTGTGGAGACTGTTGTTCTCGAGTCGGAGTTCTTTCCCTCCGTCGAAGAGACCTTCCTCTGGACTGGAAAACTTTTTCCTTGGGAGTGGATTGTTTATTTCCATCCCAGTTCTTTTTAGGAGTGTTTGAATTATTTTTAATAAATAATTTTTCAGGATTTTTGAGTAGTTGGGGTTTTACTGGTTTCCCACCCAAGCTATCTGTACCTAATTCTTCATAAAATTTTTCTATAATTCTGGCAAGCTAAACTGGTTGTTCTGTTATATCTGTTTCCTTCAACTTCTGGCGGATCGCCACAGATGCTGCTTCTCCTTTTATATTGGCTAGTAATATAGCCGAGACCTGCTTGAAGTCTTTCAGTAATTTCATACCAAGAGTTAAAGCAGGTTCTGGACCGTATTCATTCTGAATCTGTTTCAGCACATCTGGTATTACCGCCATTGACGGAACACCATGTGTTTTTGTGTAAATGGAAGCAAAGACTGTACCCCAAGTGTCACAGTCCTCCACATGTGGTGCGATCCCCATTGGAAGGCAGATGGTCAGAATTCTGTGTTTCTCAATAGGGGTAGTATTCGGAAATACTGCCTCTATTTGAGTAATTTTCTGCGCTAACCAGAAAGGAATTTGTTCCCGTTTTGTGGGTGTTTTACGAAGACATGATTGTATGTTCTGTGGTGTAATTTTATTTGTGTTCTCCTGATGAGGGGTCAGCTGTGGGACATTAACAGCTGTTTGGACTGTTGCAGTCCGCATTACATATTGGACTAATTGTCTATGTATTTTAATTGATGTTTTTAGCTGTGCTAAAAGTTCTTGATTTGATATTTTTTGCAATGTCCGGGTGTGGTGTGTAGCTGGCTAGAACCGGCCACGTTGCTCCTGGTCTACCTATAATAATAATAATAATAATAAAGGAATCTTGTCGCGCGCAAACTTAGCCCAATGGGCGTCAAGGCGCCTAAATTCAGAACCAGCTCATAACAAAAACCCTGCAGTTCAACCTATGTAGGCTCTTGAAAAGCACCAAGTTTTTAAGGCCTTTTTGAACAAATCCAGGGAGGGTAGAGTTTTGATCTCAATAGGCACGATGTTCCAGAGCTGGGGGGCAGCGACAGAGAAGGCCCTGGCTCCCCATCTGGTGAGCTTGAAACGAGGGACAACAAGCTGGAAAAGTCCCGAAGAGCGGAGACACCTTGTGGGATGGTAGCGAGTAAGCAGGGAGCTGATGGCGCCTTTAGGTCCATCCTCGAGGGCTCTATAGGTCAGGCACAGAATTTTAAAGTAAATTCTGTGCTGGATAGGCAGCCAGGGGAGGTCTCTCCTCGCAGTGGTAGCAGAAGATGCCCTAGGGAGATCTAGGACGAAACGTGCAGCAGCATTCTGCACGATTTGCAGCCGATGTATGAGGCCCTTGTTGGACTCCATGTAGAGAGAGTTGCAGTAATCTAACCTGGAACCAACAAGGGCGACTGCAAACTGCTTACGTGCTTGAAGGGACAGATAGCTGCAAATTCTATTGAGTGTTCTGATTACTCCCCAACAGGTTGCAACCGTCCGATTCACCTGAAGGGACATCGAGAGTGACGTATCAAACACCACACCCAGATTTCTGGCAGATTGAGAGGGGGTGGGGCAGGCGCCAAGAGAGGGAGGCCACCACTCACTCGACCAGACATCTTGGTCCTTCCCAAAGACCAGCACCTCAGTCTTGTCGCCATTTAGCTTCAGGGAGTTGATGACCATCCAGTCTGCAACATGTTGCATACAGGACCTGAAGCTAGAGGCAGATGTTATGACCTAGTGGACCGAGCCTGGTAATATGATCATTATGTTTTAGGGCGCCTTTAAACCAGAGCAAATGCTCTTGGTATTTTAATGGGATTTCAATCTCCTCGAAAGGCGCGTACTCTTCCGGTGGATCCTCTATTTTGTAATAGTGGAACTTGTGTGTTGCAGCGTTTGCCGCTGGAAATTTTATCCATAAATAGAATACCTCTGTCTGCCGATATTCGTGTGCCTCTATCACGAAGACGACTGTGCTACCTTGTGTGGTCAGTCCATTTTCTATAAGTCTTAACATTATAGTTTTTCTTATGTTGACCGGGATGATTATTGCACCCGGTGGGTAAATTCCTGTTTCATCGGAAGCCTGCTGAGTCGCATTTACTGCGGCATCAGCGATTCCGTTGTCTTCTACTGACATTGTACGAAATGCAAATTTTTGCAGAGCAGGTCTCCAAGGAGACAAAGATTAGGCGCACAATATTTTGAAACTCTGTATCCTTCAACGTTGAATAAACCAGAGCTCTACATAGGAATCTCTTCCTACTAAGTTTGGGCGGATTTTAACCTTTCACCCACTCCAGACGTCTATTGGAGTATTTACGGGAGAAAGGGTCTGTGTGAAAAAGCACGACTGAGTTACTCTAACATCTTGCGTTAGTTTTATCACCTTACCAAACGTTAGGCGCCATGTAGTGTAGTTCCTATTTTCCCTATAGGCCCTGCGCATTGGAATAACATAAACAGCAGTTTAGACGAAGAAGTGCGGTCTTCCAGGTCTCTACTGACTATGCTAAACTTAATTGGGTTTGTTACCAACTAGCTCAGAGGTCACTGGAAACTTTCTTGACTGAATAGGAAGTGATCAGCTTCCCAGGCACAGACAAGAAGGGATTCAGTTTTCCAACAACCGCATAAACATGACAACTTTGCTCCTTAGAACAAGAGTCAATCTCTAGAGTCGTGTGAAACAATAGACAGTTATTTTACTCAGTCAGTTGTGCAGATTACTTTCACCAAGATGCAGAGAATAGAGAGACGGCGTTTTCAATAAAAGGTATTATTTATTGAACAGTCTTTCTTCTCATGCAAGAGAAATGAATTGCCACAATTGCAAGACTTGTTATTATAAAAAGTGCGTACAGTAAAATGAGTATTGCAAAATAATACTGTAAAAGCATTGATATGGTTTCTTAGCCATACAATGGTTAAAATGAATAAAATATATACATTCATATATACATTTAGCTAACGTACTCAACTGGTGCTTCTAACTACGCCTACCCCAGTGTACCTGACCTAAGCCTAATACTTGGAAGGGAGTAAGTAAGTAGAAGTTTAAGTTAAGTTGGTTTTGCCAATGGTTTGCTTCGAGAATTCTCTCTAAGTGTTTAGTCAACACCATACCTCTGGAATAGAATGTTGGAGGGCTGGTATCTCCTTTCAGGACTCGATATCCCAGTCACCAGCAAGGGTAGGCTGGAAACGCCAGAGCTGGATTTTCTCGGCAGGAGAAAAGACAGCGTCTTTCTCAGCGCGTCAAGGAGGAGGAGGGGCAGCGTCCGTGGGCTGCTTGCATCTGCTGGGCTCTACAAGGGACAGCTGTTCTGCTCCTGTATTCACCACACCATCGCTCTTGCTTAAGGCAACGTTGGTAATATTTATACCTGAAAGGTGCCTTGTTTGACATAGGTTTTTGGACATAAGACGTCAATAAAGATGTCACAAGAACCGGTCGTTCTTACAGTGCTCATTAGAGTTCTATTACTAATCAAAACATAGCAAGCGGGGTTTTCCCAGGTTGTTGGGGGTTTTATCTTGTTGAAGAACTCGGAGTGTAATCTAGGAATCTAAGAAAGTGGCTTCTGCTGTGTCATCTACTGTAATGAGCTGCAGAGGCGAGATTCTGAAATATGGCTCTGATCGTATATGCCATTATAGGGGTATGGATGGATTATAGCCGTATAGGGGCATAAGGTCACAATATTGATCGGGGTCCTAGATTAGAACACGACAATCCCTGAGCCTGACGCTGTTCTACATCCACATGGCCCCCCTCGCACAAGTAGCCCGCCATCATGACCTCAACATCATCTCCTACGCCGATGACACCCAGCTCATCCTCTCCCTCAACCAAGGACCTACACACTGCCAAAACCAACCTCCACGAGGGAATGAAGGCTGTCGCCGACTGGATGAGGAGCAGCCATCTGAAGTTGAACTCAGACAAGATGGAGGTCGTCATCCTCGGACCCACCCCCTCAGCCTGGGACGACACCTGGTGGCCGACCACACTGGGAACAGCACCAACACCCACCGACCACACACGCAACCTAGGTTTCATCCTCGACTCCTTCCTCTCCATGTCTAAGCAGGTCAACGCCGTCTCCTCCTCCTGCTACAACACCCTCCACATGCTCCGCAGGATCTACAAGTGGATCCCAACCGAAACAAAAAGAGCGGTGACACAGGCCCTTGTCAGCAGCAGACTGGACTACGGCAACGCACTCTATGCCGGAATACCAGCCAAACACCTACGACGACTACAACGCATCAAAAACGCCTCCGCCCGACTGATCGTCAATGTCCCCAGCCACACCCACATCACCCCTCACCTGAGAGACCTACACTGGCTCCCCGTCGACAAGAGGATCACCTTCAAGCTCCTCACCCATGCACACAAAGCACTCCACAACGCCGGACCAGCCTACCTGAACAACAGACTTTGCTTCCACACCCCCACTCCGCCAGCCTTGCCCTCACCGCTGTCCCCTGTATCCAACAGATGACTTCCGGCGGTAGATCCTTCTCCTACCTCGCCGCCAAGACCTGGAACACCCTCCCTATCCACCTACGGCAGACCCAAGACCTACTCACCTTCAGAAGGCTCCTCAAGACCTGGCTCTTCGAGCAGTAGCAGCACCCCCCCCTCCCCTCAGTGCCTTGGGACCCTCACAGGTAAGTAGCGCACTTTACAAGTACTCTGATTGATTGATTGATTGAATGAAGATATTATACTAGTGGCTCCCAGATATCCTTGGGTCTAGAAATGGTGGGCAGTTCTTCCGCATAACAAACTAAAGTTTCATGACAGCACACCAGGTCCTTCAACCAATAAGCAGTTGTGGGACATACACGGCTCTCCCAGCACAGAGAGACCCTACGCTTAGCTAGCAATAATGCTTTTTGGACTAATCTGTGCATAGTTCCCTTCAGAGTCGTGAGAAAGCCTAATAGATATACCTGCGGTGTGTAGTCTTTGGGTAGGACTGTTATGTCATGTAGCATGTTTATTACCTCTAACAAATATTTTGCTACTTTAGTACACTCCCACGCTAGGTCCCAGAAATCCGCCCCTGAGGCATTGCAACATTTCCACCTAGTGTGTTCTCGAAGACCGCATTTGTGTACTTTTGCTGGCGTGTGGGAAACTTGGTGCAGGTATTTGATATGTATTATTCTGAGATTGCCATTGGAAGTTAGTGCCGTAGTTAAGTGGCAGCAGTGTTCACAGTCCTTAACTCTTAATGGCGGGTCCAGTTTTTTGCTCCAGACTTTTGAGTTGGGTTGGCAGAACATCATCTCTTGCTGCTCTATAAAGCTCAGTCACCAATTTGTGTTGGTAGGGCAGGTAAGTAGTGTATGTAGTGATTGTAGCATCGGGGGTTCTGCTGGGATCTTGTGGTAGTGTGCCTGTAGTGCTTTGCAAGCCTGAGAATAGTGAAGATGAAAAAAAGGGATCTGATTTTGTATGTACCCAAGATCCTCTTGTTGTATGAATCTTCCACCAGAGAACAAATCCTGCTTTTCAACAACACCTGCTCGGGCGAGAGCACGCATTGCGATCATCTCCTGTGTGACTGAGATCCCAGCATGGTGTGCTAGAGGCAGTAGCAGAGAGTATATCGGGGGTTTGCCCGCCCTACAACCCAATGCCTGCCAAGCAGCGATGGTAGTATCTACTGTGTTAATCTCTGAGCGGGGCGTTCCCCTATTTGTGTGAGTTAGTACAGATCTTAAAGGGACAGGATGGGCGTCGCCATACAACACAGCCACATGTGGGACAAAGTCATGAGTGCAGTACCAGTAAAAATCAAACTGAGCCTGTGCGCAGAGATAATAGAGGTATACATAAGGCACACTGAAGCATCCCTTGCTGTAGTCAAGGGTAAGAGTCGCAAGACACACACAAGCTTGATTGCCCCCATATCAGCATAATTATAAGCGTGCATATCATTTTAAACAAAGTCATGGGCAGTGTTCTGGGAATGATGCTAAAACATAGAGGAGTTTGGGTAGGATGACCATTTTAACCTGCGCCATCCAGCCTGCTGATGATAATGGTAAGTGTATCCACCAGTTGTTCGAGCTTTGTGCTGGCGGTACCATCATTTTCACCTATTACAACATCTGGGTCCTGATGCCCCCCACGGCGTGCCTCAGGGATCTATATTGAGTGCCCTGTTTTTTAATCTTTACCTCAGACCCCTAGCTGACTTAGCCGAAAAATCTGGACTTACCCTCATGACCTACGCCGACTATTCCCAAATTATATTCTCCCTATCTGAATCCTGTCCGACATCCCCATCTCTCCTCAAATCAGGGCTTCAAAATATCCTAAATTGGATGACAAGAAACCAATTAAAGCTCAATGGAGACAAGACAGAGATTCTTCTCTTAGGAAAACGTCAAGATCTTTGGAATCCTTCACACTGGCCAAACCAGATGGGTAATTTTCCTACCTCAGTGACTTCAAGTTCGTAATCTGGGAGTCATCTTGGATAGCTCCCTCTCCATGAGCCAACAGGCCAACAAAGTTGTCGGCCTATGCCTTACCATCATCAAATGGCTGAGGAAAATCATTTGGATGCTGCCCCGTTACACTCAAAAGACCATAGTCAATGCCCTCATAACATCTTGGCTTGATTACGGCAACATTCTGTACCTTGGCTCAAATAAAGCGGTAGTCAGTCGACTACAACTTGTACAGAACACTGCATTTTTTTTTTTTTTTACGGATTTTGTAGAGCGCGCGGCTACCCCCAGCGGGGGTGTCCCGGCACTAAAAACTGTCAGCAGGAGGAGAAGAAGTAATCTAGATAGATGAAAATAGCCACGTCTTCAAGCGTTTGCGGAACAGAGCTTCGGATGGGGCGAATCTAAGATCGATCGGTAAGCTGTTCCAATGTTTGGCTGCAAGAACAGCAAAAGCTCTGCCACCCATTCTTGTGCGACGGAATCTTGGCACAAGCATGAGACGCAGATAGTTGGAACGAAGGTCTCTAACAGAGTGGGACAGTCTCAGTCTCTTTCTTAGATAGTCTGGACCAGTTCCGTTCAAAGCTCGAAAAGCAAGAATCAGCGTTTTGAACTTAATACGGTTGGCTATAGGAAGCCAATGGAGCTCTTTGCGAAACGCTGAGATAGGGTGTCTGTAAGGGATATTGCCAATCAATCTTGCTGCAGCGTTTTGAACCACCTGGAGGCGTTCAATTTGGTATAGAGGGGCCCCCACATATAGACTGTTGGCATAGTCCAAGTGGGAGGTAATTAAGGCCTGGGTGACTGTTCTGCGTGCCTCGATTGGCAAAAATGGGAAGATCTTTCTCATCATTTTTAATTTACCAAAGCAGGCCGAAGTAACCTTGTTGATTTGAGAGCTGCAGGATAGTGTATCGTCAAATATAAACCCCAGATTGCGGGCAGTGTGAACCGGGGTAGGGGGGGGGCTGAGTATCGTTGGCCACCATAATGAAGGTGGGATGGTCATTTTTTGATTAAAGAACAAAACCTCCGTCTTGTCGGTGTTAAGTCGCAGGTGGTTCGTGGACATCCAAGAACAGATTTCGCCAAGACAATGGCGGAAACTGGAGAGGCTGGAGTCAGAGTGATCGCTAAAAGAAAATATCAGCTGAGTATCATCAGCATAAGAGATCACTCTGACTCCACATGCCTCCACTACCTTGGCCAACGGGGCCAGGTAAACGTTGAAAAACAGAGGACTCAGCGCTGAGCCTTGTGGGACTCCGCGTACAAGAGGTTTACATTCTGATTTGAAAGGTCTGAGAAGAACCCTCTGTGATCGTCCTTGGAGAAAGGAACTAATCCACGATAGGGCAGCGCCGCTCAGTCCAATCTGCTCCATTCGGTCTAGAAGGATTTTGTGGGACACCGTATCGAAAGCGGCGGATAGGTCGAGGAGGACCAGCATGGCCTCCTCGCCCTTGTCCACACACTCTCGCACAGTCTCCGATACCTCTAGCAGTGCGGTCTCAGTACTGAATCCAGTACGGAAGCCGGACTGGGAATCATGTAGAAGGGAGTTGGTCTCTAGGTATTCTGCGAGTTGTAATTGGACTGCCTTTTCCAAAACCTTCGCGGGTTTCGGAAGGAGGGAAATGGGCCGATAGTTACTGAATTGCGTGGGGTCAGCATCAGATTTCTTTAAGAAGGGCACAAGCAAGGCTTCCTTCCAGGCTGAGGGGAATTGGCCTAGTTGTAAAGAGGCGTTCCAAATGGAGGTAAGTGGCTCTAACAGTAAGGTAGACAATTCACTCATGATTTTAGGGGGAACCGGGTCCAAAGGGGAGCCAGATTTGCACTGTAATAATAGTTTACGTGCGAGATTAGGAGTGAAATCCTTAAAGGCCACTAGTGTAGGAACAGTGTCCTGGTTAATTGAAACCGGGGAAAGGGAAAGGTCAAGAGCTCCAGCTGGAGGGAAGGAGGATGCAATTTTTTCAATTTTTTCTTGAAAGAAGTCTGATAGTCCATTACAAAGAGACTGATTGGCTAGATTGTTAGGTGTCATAACAGGGGGTTTTACAAAATCCTTGACAATTTTAAACAGTGTTTTTGCCGAGTTGTCTGCATCTTTAATTTGTGATGCAAAAAACTCTTTCATGGCCGATTTTTTTAATTTAGTAAATTTCCTAAGGGCCGTTCTGTAGATAGTTTTTGCCTCAGAGTCATAAGTTAGTCTCCAGCTGCGTTTGAGTTTTTTACAATGGCTTTTTTCTTTACGCAGAGCATCTGAAAACCAAGGAGCAGATGGGCGAGATCTTGCAGATGACACAGATATAAATGGGTCAATTTCATCGATCGCAGCCGATAAGGTCGTATTAAACTTAGTAACACAGGCATCAATATTTCCTAGGTGAGACTCCAAGGGGCAACTGAATATTGGCTCTAGGGTAGTACAAGTGACCTTATGCCATTTTCTTTCTGTAGTCTGATCCCAGTTCCACCGGAGTAGGTGCCTGAGGGATTGGAATGTCGACCGCAAGCAGGAAATGATCGGACCCTGTGAGGGGTAGGGAGGGATGAGTAATGGTCCCTGGGAGGTTGGAGAAAATAAGGTCCAATGTATGGCCTGCTACGTGCGTCGGACCGTGGATAAGTTGCGTCAAACTCAGGCTCTGAAGAGAGTCGAGGAAACGTGTGGCTTGGGTGCAGGTAGGATCATCAACGTGAAGGTTAAAATCACCTAGTACTATGAAGTGTGGGTGCTTAAGGGATAGGTCAGTGATGATGTGCACCAGCTGTGATAAGGCAGAGGGGGAGGCTTTAGGGGGATTGTAAACTAGGATGCCGGTTAGGTAGACTGCCGCTGAATCAGCAACAGAAAAATAAATGGCTTCGATCAGACCAATATTGGTAATTTTCTTAATAGTAATATTAAGGTGGGTTTTGAACAGGATGGCCAGTCCACCCCCTGTTTTTCCCTCTCGGTTAACACCCAGAAAGCGATAGTCAGGGGGGGTGGCTAAGTAAATATCCGGGTTTGAGGTGTCTTTAGTCCACGATTCCGTAAGGAATAGTACGTCCCAACTGTGAGTGGTAAGGGTCGACCAAATATCATTGGCATGACGGGGGAGGGATCTACAATTAATCAGTGCAAGTTTTAAAAAGCGTAACGACGGGGCGGAGGATAGAGGACGGGTGCGTTCACGCCATGGGGGGAGAGATAAGTGGCATTGAGGACAGTTAAAGGAGTGGCCATCTAAATCGTTAGGGGAACAACGATCAGATGTAGAGCAGGAGCTTGCTCCCATTTGTAACAGCTGTTCTCTGGTCCAACTAACGCGGGTCTCAATCGCAGCCTGGGCAGGGGGACTGGCCCTAGGCCCGTGCCAGGCATTCCGACTACTGTGCAGAATCCCTAAAAATTCTGGAGTTTTGAGCTTCCGTCGGGAACTCCACTGGCTCAGGGTAGAAAGCAGAATCCGTTTTAAAGCTCTGAACTACATGTTCAGAATCAAAGCAGGTACTGCACCCAAATACCTTCTAGCTCTGGCTCACCCCTATACTCCCAAGCGTAATCTTCGCTCGCAATCAGCTGCCAACTTCTGTGTACCAAGATTTAAATTGGCAAGAATGGGAGGCAGATCTTTCGCCCACCTTGGACCATCCCTCTGGAACGCACTCCCTCCCTTCATGCGAAAGGAGGAAAACCATGTCAGGTTCAGAAGGCACGTCAAGACCTGGCTATTCGAACAATAACAAGAATAGCCAGTAATTTCTCCTGACATCCTTATGCTGTATCTCGGCGCCGGGAAACCCTTTTTGGGTAGCTGTAGTGCCTTACAAATTAAAAAAATTTAATAAAATAAATATAAAATAAATACCAACACTCCCAGATATTTTACCGGCTCTGTCTCCCATAGCAGAGGGAACTCCAGCTCAGAGGAAGAGGTGGTAATAGTGAGCGGGACAACCACCGACTTGGACCAATTGATGGTAAGGCCAGAGAATTGGCCAAACCGAATGTATTCTCTCAGTACTGGAGATCAAAAGGTATGTGGCTCCCTTATAAATAGCAACATTTGTCTGCATATAGAGAGATGTTCATGGGACGGAGGGAGAACTGTAGCACAGATGCCCTATGTCTTTGCTGGATAATACAGCCCAGAGGCTCCAGGACAAAAATATGAGTGGCGAGAGGGGGCAGCCCTGTCTAGTACCTCTGCCTAAGGAGATGGGATCCGAAGTTATTCCAACGTTTCGAATCCTCGCCGTGGGGGCAACATATAACAGCCTGATCCAGTTGGTAAACAGTGGTAGAAAGCCCATGTGTTCAAGGATATGGAACAGATAGCTCCATTCCACTGAGTCAAACTCCTTGGCTGCATCAAGCATCAGGGCCACTGCCAGCAGCTATGGATCAAGAATATTGTACATCTCAAACAGTGTACGGAGATTGTCAATCAATCAATCAATCAAAATATTTATAGAGCGCGCTACTCACCCGTGAGGGTCTCAGACGCTGAAGTGAGGGGGGGGGGGTGCTGCTAGTGCACGAAAAGCCAGGTTTTGAGGTGTTTCCTGAAGATGAGATGGTCCTGGGTCATTCGTAGGTGTGCGGGAAAGGAGTTCCACTTTTTGGCTGCCTGGTAGGAGAACGATCTTCCTCCGGTGGTGGTTCTGCGGATCTGTGGGACGGTGGCGAGGGCGAGGCTGGCGGAGCGGAGTTGGCTGGTGGGAGTGTAGAATGAGAGCCGGTTGTTGAGGTATTCGGGGCCCATGTCGTGGAGCGCTTTGTGTGTGTGTGTGAGGAACCTGAACGTGATTCTCTTGTTGACGGGGAGCCAGTGCAGGCTTCTCAGGTGGGCGGATATGTGGCTGTGGCGAGGGATGTCGAGAATTAGTCGTGCGGAGGCGTTCTGTATGCGTTGTAGTCGTTTCTAAAGTTTGGCGGGGTTCCTGATATATAAGGCGTTTCCCTAGTCCAGTCGGCTGGTGACGAGGGAGTGGGTGACGGTCTTTTTGGTTTCGATGGGGATCCACTTGAAGATTTTCCAGAGCATGCGCAGGGTGTTGAAGCAGGAGGACGAGGCAGCGTTGACTTGCTTGGTCATCGTGAGGGAGGAGTCCATGGGTGTTGGTGCGGTGTCCAGCGCTGTAGGCCACCAGGAGTTGTCCCAGGCAGATGGGGATTGTCCGAGGATGAGGACCTCCATCTTGTCTGTGAGACGTAACTCTCTCCAGTATGAAGCCAGACCGGTCCTGCAGCAACAGGAGGGGCATCAGCGATGCAAGTCTGATCGCCAATATTTTCGCCAACAGTTTTGCGTCAATGTTTATGAGTGGAAGTGGGCAATAGGAATTGCACCGGGTGGGTGACTTGTCTTTTTTAAGCAAGGTAATGATAAGGACCTCACGTAGGGTTGCAGGGAGAGCGCCAGCCTCATAGGCCTCTGCATACATTTCAAGATGGTAGGGTGTCAGCTCCTCTGTGAACTCTTTGTATACTTCACAGGTAAGGCCATCAGGGCCTGGGGCTTCCTTATTCAACAAGGATCTGATCGCCATTTTGATATCATCCTCTGTGATGGATTGGCATAGGTATTCTCTGTGGGTATCTGATAACCATGCTAAGGCAATGGCTGACAGATAGGCGTGGAGCTCTGTAGTCGGCGCGTTGGTTTTGTATGCATACATATCTGTATGTGCTGCCCTAAATTGACCGACTATATCTACAGCTGAGTAATGGTCCGTGCCGTTGTTGTCTATCATGTTAGTAATGGTGTGCGTGTGTTCTCTAGTCTTGATATTCATAGCTAAGGTGTCGCCCGGTCTTCGCTCATAGTCCCTCTCAATGTCCTGCAGGGCCCGCTCCGTCCGTGACAACTGCCCCTGAATATGTTTTAGGATACCTGCGGTCATGCCAATGCACACTCACCGAATTGTTTCTTTATAGGCATCCCAAAATGAAGCTGTGCTAGACACTGTGCCCTTATTGACCTCAAAATATTGTGTTATCGCCTCTCGCATAGTTTGTGTAAAGAGAGTATCAAGAAAGGCCTCACTACGGAATCGCCATGTGAATTGTCGTGAATAGGCGTGTGGGACTTGGAGTACAAGCCTAACAGGGTTATGGTCTGAAAGTGTCCTGGAGATTGTCTCTATATCCCTCACCCAGGTTGTACTAGTGTCACTCATTAGCTAGTAATCCCCCCGGGACCAACTGGCATGGGTAGACAAGACATATGTACACACCATTGAGATTGGATTACGCAGGCGCCATACATTCTATAGAGTGAACTCCAAA
This sequence comes from Lissotriton vulgaris, assembly GCF_964263255.1. Lineage (NCBI taxonomy): Eukaryota > Metazoa > Chordata > Amphibia > Caudata > Salamandridae > Lissotriton > Lissotriton vulgaris. Next base: position 210,196,547 of record NC_141700.1, read on the forward strand.
ATTCCTGCATCAATGTCTTCCCCAGCTTTTGGAGAGTATCCCCCTACTCCGCTTGACTTGTCCTTCCATGGATATAAATGGGTATTTAGGTCCACCCCACCGTATGGTAGCTTCTGGCCTTTCTCGCAGTGTGGAAAATATATGCTGTAAAACTCAGGGTTGTCTACATTGGGACCATACACATTTACCAGTGTGATAAGGGACCCTGCAACCTTGCCATGAGTTATGGCGCATCTTCCAGCATCGTCTGTTCAACTTTTTTATCAGAGTGAAGGGTAGATTCCTTTTTATGAGGGTAATAACTCCTCGAGCTACGAGGAATATGAAGAAGCCTGTTGGTAGCCCGCACATCTAGCACCGAAGTGTGCTACTCTGTAGGGTGTGAGGTGCATTTCCTGAATAAATGCAATGTTGACATTATGGCGATCCAGTTAGGCTAGCGTCTGCCTTATCGTTTTTGGGGTATTGAGCCCACGCACATTCCACATCAAGCAGACAATGTTTTCATGAGCCATCGTGACCCTGGGATTGTAAAATATATTAAACTACACAATCCAGACTCTCAGTAACTCTGTTGGCCTTGCAATTGACTTGTTCAGCACGTATTAGCCACAACAACCCAGTCCCCCTAACCCCCCACCCACTCATGCCCCCCACCTACTTCAGCAACCCCAACCTGCCAAAGCCATCCCATTGTTTCAGTGGAGAACACCCACAGGGGACGTAGAAGCACTGTGACTCTCTCAGATAAAAGGGGAGGTGACCAAAGTGAAGTATTGACAGTTCCCTCCCAGTAGAGAAAACATAACACATCTTAGCTAACAGTATGAACAGTTGTGAGCTATGTGGATAATAGTTAGACCTTATTTGCCAAGTCCAAGCTTAGGTCACCCAGCCGCTGCTGGCCGAGCGCCGGGCCTCAGAAAGCAGGATCGCCCATATCAGGAGGAGTCATTGCCCTTTACGTTAGTCCTTAGTGTCATTCCGCGTGCTTTGTGATGCTGCATCAGTGTCATCTTCCTCTAGATTGGGACAAGTCTTGGCTTTACGTTTCAGTGATTTTGCATAGTCCATTGCATCTTTAGGTGTAGTGATGAATCGCGATCTGCCATTAAGTTCGACACACAGGCAGGCGGTATATAGCATTGCATAAGGAACTTTCTCAGGCATCAGTATTTTCTTTGCCAGTTGAAATGCCTTTCGCGCTGCTTTCACCGTCGTGGTGAAATCTGAATATAAGGCCAGATTGATGCCCTCGTGGGTAATCGTTCCTTTATCTCTGGCCAATGCAAGTATTGTATCACAGTCTCTGTAGTTGAGAAGGCGCACAATTATAGGACGCAGAGGCATCCCAGGTGGTGGTCTAGCAGCCAGGGAATGGTGGGCAAGTTCCACAATCAACACAGCAGACGGGTGTTCTGCCCCGAAGACCGACTTCGGCAAGGACTCTATGTACGTCTCAAGACGGCCCGTGTTCGTGGATTCTGGCAGTCCCGTTATGCGCAAGTTGTTGCATCTCGAGCAGGCCTTAAGGTCTTCATTCTTGGCCTGTATCACCTCAAGCACTCTCTCCATGTTCAGTGTCTTTGTGGTCACTTATTGTAGGCCATCCTCGGTGTCCAAAATACTTGTTTCTGCCGAGCCGCAGAGCGTTTTTGCCCAATTTGGTTGACATATGGTCCATTCTCAGATTGAGGTTGTCTATCTTTCCATTGATGCTCGGGAGACTGTTTTGGACCGCGCTAAGTGCTTTCTCAATTGCACCCAGACTGTCTGTGGGGTTGTCTACCTCAGAATCCGAGTTGGCATGCTGCCATGTCTTGCTGGATTTTCTATGCTCAAACGCGAGCTGGGGCTGTCCCGGGTCCGTTCTCCCCATCTTGTGACCAAGGCCTGACTGTCCGTTCAGTTTCTCACGGGCAGGCGATGTCAGAGGCCGCTGTGCATGACAAATATCCCTGCACCGCTGGAGAGAGAATGCCGCTCGCAACAATACTGCCCAGCGTGTGTACCAGTCATGGAGACGGAGCAGAGAGCACTATGATGATAAGCAGGCTGGGCCCTGCACAAGGCCGGTCGTAAATTTCACCAGTTGCTTGCCCTCCTTAGATCCTCAGTGTTGAAGTTAGGAACAGGCGTCGGTACGTCACAACTCAGTTTGTAGATGGTTCTGTTGGGTGTTTTGGCACTGCCAGAAGTCACCCCTCTGCAGCAAGTGCGGCCGATCAGTGGGTCATCAGGGCCTTTCCTCAGCACACCGCATATGGCCCAGTGCTCAGTATGTTCAGCTGTGCCACCAAGTATCTGCTATTGCCCAGCCAGCATCCTGTAGCAGCGTGGGAGCTAGGTAGAGCAGGACTCAGGTGGCTTACGCAGCGTCGGCGGTCAGACACACAGGGTGTCTGTATAGATCTCTGCAACACCCCTCAGGCAAGATGGTGGGGCACGGTGCAGCACCCCCAACTCAAGCCACAGGACTCCCAGGACGCCACAGTCTTCAGCACTGGCCCATCCACCACTACAACAGTCACGCTGGCTTGTTAAAGAGTGGGATCGGAGTGCCTGTTTGTATGCTATAACAGCGATGCCAGGTGCAGTCGCTCAGATTGCTCTAGTTTTTTATTTATTTATTTATTTATTTATTGTTTTCCCCAAATTTCTGGGACAGGGGGCGTGGCACACAACAAGGATCCTCGTAGTGTTGTGGAGTAGGCGCCACTCATCTCAACAATGCCCAGCGTGTTTTCCCACCCTGGAGGTAGAGCAGGGAAGTCTGCGAAGAGCATCAGGCTGGGTTCTCAGATAAGCCAGTCACAAGTGGTCTCAGTTGATTGTACCCCCGATTTCCCAGTGTTGTGGGGGTGCCAGCACACCCTGCACCCGTGTATACAGTATTGTTGGTTATGGCACCCTGTCTCAACATCGCAACCTCCAGATGTTGCTCTTTATATGCTTCTGCGGATTAGAAGCTTGATGTGAGCTGCAGCTTGATGTGAGCTAAACCTCCACGCACTATGTGTGAGTTGGCACTCCACTACACCATCAGGCGTTCGCCTCTGTCCAACCGGGGTCCCCAAGTGATGTGGAAATGGGAAAGCACAGGATAAAGGTGTCATTGGCCATGTCTGCAGTCCGCCACCTAAGACAAGTGCAAGCTTATCTGCGGTGCCGCCAATCAAAGCAGCGAGGTCCGGCGCCGCGTCCCTCACTCCTGTAGCAGGATTTCAAGGGCACTGCCAGCCTTGGTGCCGGTCTCTTTGACACACCACCAGTTGTGCAGATTCCTTTCGGATGGGCCCTGAGTGCCGCCTCGATCCCCGCAGCAGCGTTAGCGAACTCAGCCTCGCGGGGCCCGGGCACCGCAGAAGCACCGGGCTAGGCCACACACCTCACGGTCCGTGGGAGCCCTTTGCCAGCGAGAGCTGAGCACACGTGTCTGATGGGTGGCTCAGCAGCGTATACCATGCTCGCCTCCACAGCATGCACTCACCGGCAATCTGCAGGTCCCAAAGTCCGCCAGTCGGCCGCCCGCACCTCAGCTCCCCTCAGCAGCCTTAGCGTTGTCACTGGCAGGCAGACTTTCCCCAGGGATCGTAGCATTGTTAGGCCACCATTTTTTGAGTCCAGGTCAGCAGGGAGAATCACCTTGTGAAGCCTCCATGTCGCCATGTCACTTTTTGCTATTCGGATAGTCGGCGAAGGTGAAACACCATCAGAAGCCTGCTAGTGGTGTGTGATTTACGGGCTGAAACTGCAGGATAGTTACAGGATAATCACTCCAGTCGGCAGAGCTGCACTAAAGCACGGACATCTTGCTTGGCGCCCTCTAGCGCCCCCCAAATACCTCTACCTAAAGTTTTGAGTAGAACAAAATCCAGAATTAAAACTGATAGTATCCGAATCACACACTCACACCACTCGTACTTTAAGGTCCAAGCTCAATCCCACACAGCCTGCCTCCACCTCTATGGCTGCTTCCCCTACCTCCATGCACATCCCAGAGTTGCCTGGGTCAGTAAGAAGTATAGATAGCTTTGTGTCCAGTGAGGCTGGGAATAAAAATATGCATGGAAAATAGGTTCACCCCTCTGGCAGTGGTGGAAGAGGATGGCGTACTAGCCCATCGCAACCCCTGCCCTCTGAGCCCCTTGAGCCAGGCCCCCGAATAGAGAGAAGGGCTCACTGATTTGGTCACTGTGGCCTGTCCGGGGGAGCAATCTCAGACGGAAAGACTTTTAGCCAACCTACTAACAGAAATAAGAGATAAATTTGCAGTATCCAAGCTTAATCAACAAAAGATACTGGGGGGCGTGTGAGGTGCTAGAGGGCAAGATCAACAACCTTATGGCGAGAGTTGGAGCAATGGAGGTAGCCTTTGAGGACCTGTCAAAGCAAGTCAACACCAAGGCACTGCTATCGTCATTGTTGAACAATCGACCCACAGTACCATTACACATCTAGGTAGAACCCCTGAGGGTTCCTCTTGGGAATATAAGAACCACATCTTCACTGGGCAACCAGAGGAAAAGCTTCCATCCTGACACAAGACGCTGAGATTCCTGCACGTAGAACTTTGAGCACTCAGTGGTCTGCCATTCCTTGCGAGGTGTCTAACTTGATACCAAGATGGGGTCCTTCGTTCTCTCACATCAGGTAATGGGGTCAGCTTTTTGCTAGGGAATTCTTCTAAGCTTGACACCCACATACATGCTAGGTACACTTAGATAGGGTTTGCATTGTAGGAGTACTCATGATAAATGCCATGTATCAATATGCCTGCTTACATTTACTGTTTTAGCACCATGGTAGTCTATGTATCTCTCTGAGACTAAAGAAAGTACAAGTGACTGAGTGAAAAGTACTGCACTGTTTTCATGATCCCTGAAGGATCAAGGGCTTTCATGTTCGATAGTAGTCCAAAACTATTCCCTCCTTGGTAAGGTTATGGGGCTTATAGTGGCAATGTAAGCTAGCAGGTCTAAAGGCTAACATATCCTGTGGGGATGTCAGGAATCAGTCTGGACACCAATCCCTTAGTTTATGTTGTCTAAATGCACAGATAATATGTATTATTAGGAACTACATGACACATTAAAGGAGCAGCTGTCCTTTCCCTTCTTGAGCAATCGGACAGTGACATATACCTCTTACAAGAAACTCATCTACTTTCCATAGATACCCCTAGAATGCAGTCCTTATGGCGCCCATGTCAGCTCTGGTCCTTAGGCTTCACTAAAAAGAGCAGGGTGGCAATTATTTTCTCAAATGGTTTTAAAGGGTAAGTCCTATCTAAGGTAGCTGAAGTCAACGGACTCCTTATAGCATATAGGCTTAGGGTAGGTACCTTCTGTTTTACCCTTGTCAACATCAATGTTCCCAATGTACACCAACAGTCCATTCTTACTGATGCCCTTACCCCTGTGCTATTCTCCCCTGATGCTGCAATTCTGATCAGCGGTGATATGAATTTAGTAATGGACACTGACATGGATAACTCAGGCCAACGCTCTGACCAAACCGGGGCCTTCTCAGCTCAGTGCCTATGCTGGTTAACTGACTGTGAGCTGGAGGATGTCTGCCGACAATTACGCCCCACTACAAGAGACATCACATACTACTCTGCGGCACACAAAACCTATGCCTGTATTGACCATTTTCTAGTGGCTCTAGTCATACAAGCCCTGGTATCATATGTATTCATTGCACCCCACTCTTTATCTGATCATGCTCCCCTGTCCCTATTGATATGCCTTGACTCCAGCCAGCCCAGGATGTCTTGCTGGCGCCTCAGTGACTCTCTACTCCAGTCTCAGTTCAGGTGGATTCTCTTCGCAAGGTAATTGTTGACTATCTACACAATATTGACACTGAGGACAGCTCTAGCAACCCTCTTGAAAGCTTTTAAACTAGTAGTAGGGAGGGAATGTATAGCTATTATAGCAGCAGACAACTGCTGCTGAATAGAAAAAAGACAGAGGGGGAGATTTTCAAACTTTTTGGGCTGGTTTAGCGTCACAAAAGTGATGCTAACCAGCGCAATTATTTTGCGCTGGAAAGCACACTCTAAGTAGCGCAAAGCAGCGTGAAGCACTGCTCTGCGTTTCATTGCGCTTAGGGGGCATTACATGGGTGGTACTTGGGTGTTTCCCTGCAACCACCAATGTCTTTTGATGCAAAACCATATGGACAAAGATTTGCAAACATGGTTTTGCTCCAAAAGGTAACGTCTCTTCAAATGAGGCGCTAACAGTTGAAATATTTTATTTTCTCCGTCCTTTTCCGACTTTCCATGCGTGCTGCACTGCACAGAATGGATGCACAGTTGAAAAACCTTTGCATCGTGCCTAGCATAGTATTTTCCTGTACAAAACCTATGCTACACTCACCCTAGCACCGTGGTGCTAAGGTGTGTGCATGGCGCACGGCAGCTGAACTCGGAGCTGGCGCAAGGGAAAGAGGAGGAGAGAGCCATATCTCTGAAGATATGGTGTTTCCTGCTCCCTTCCTGTCCCACAACGCAGCACAGCCTCATAGGGGGCGTTGCGTTACTTTTTTAAAAATCTCCCCCACAGTCTGAAGCAGACAGTCACAGAGCTTGAAGCTATACACAAAAGTAGCAGGCCCTCAGGGTATAGAGGGAACATGAAAAAGCACAGCTACTCCTCAAAAGCTTAGACCTCAACAGAGTAGAATATGCAATGGCGTGCTCGAAACCTAAATTTAATCTAGGGAGCAATCAATGTGGTTGAATGCTAGTTCACCGCCTGTTGGCAAAACTCAATTTCAGGGGATTCCAACTGGCCCTTCATTTGAAGCGCTCACCAATGCACAAATTGTGTCAGAGCTTCAGACTTTCTACAGAACTCTATACACAGTCTCCAATAGTCCTTACAAAGGCCCCTAGAGCTACCTACACAACATTACACTCACTCTTTTCTCTGGCTGGGACTCTGAAAGTCTGGAGTAGTCCATTAAGATAGAGGTTTTGATCTCAGACATAACCTCCTTAAAATCAATGAAATACCCCGGGCCTGATAGCTTCTTCCCACAGTTCTATCAAATCCTTTGCCAGGAACTAGCTGCCTTGCTTACATGCCTTTAGAATTCCTTTACCAACTCTTCCAACCTCACTGACTCCATGATCCAAGTCGCAATCTCTGTAATCGAGAAGCCCAGTAAGGACCCAGCATTTTGTGGGTCCTTGAACTACATCTCAATAAAGACGTAAAACTATCACAAGCATTTTGACCCATCACCTCAACCCCCAAATGCCTGGCTTGATTGATCCAGACCAAACAGGTTTCATTCCCACCCATTAGTATGATGACATTACCAAACGCCTCCTGCATCTTATGGATAAGACCTTTAGATCCCAAAGAGAGACTCTGCTCCTCTCCATCGATGCCAAAAAGGCATTTGATAGAATCCATTGGCCCTACCTGTTTGAAACTCTACGATGATGTGGCCTTGGTGCTCTGCGGGATTCAGTGAGGGTAACCAGGGTGACATCCCTGCCCATCCTAATCCAACCTGGTACACAACAGTGTTATCCCTTCTCCCACTTCTTTTTGCCTCATACATGGAGCCAGTGGCTCAATGGCTAAGGTCCAACTCAGCTGTTTCTAGGATTTCCTTCGGCGAACACCACCAAATCATCAGCCTTTATGTGGATGATGTAATTTTGTCTATCACTGACCCAATGTCCTTGCACCGCACTTGTGGCAGAACTCCAGGCTTTTGAGGAGGTCCCTGGATTTCAAGTGAATATGCCGATGTCACAGATTTTGAATCTCTCAGTTATCCTACCCAATGAAGCTAATCTAAGCTCCTTGTTCCCTCTCAAATGTGCAATTGACTCCATACCCTACCTTTGTATCAAACTGGCTTGTTCTATTCCTAAGAAAATATCTATCATATATGCTGCTCTCACCTCACAATTACACAGAGACCTGCTCAGCGGGAGTCAGCTCTGCCTCTTCTGGATGAGCAGAATAGTGGTGGTTAAAATGACAATGTTACCACACATTCTCCATCATTTTCAGACCCTGCTATTGACCCTGACACTCTCCCTTTCCTCTAAATAGAAATTAACAAACTTATTTGGGATGGGAAGAAACCCTGCCTTCATAAACACCTACTCTATCGATCAACAGAAGAAAGAAGACTGATATTGCCAATGCTATTGCACTACTACCAAGCCTCCCAACTCTGTTTCCTGGTGGAATGTAACCGTCCGCTCTCTAAAAAGCTCTGGCCCTTTTAAGGACCAAGCTGCAGCGGGCTCCAACACATGTAAGGAAACCTGTCTTCCCCATAAGCACAGAGCTTGGAGCCTCAATTTCTCATCGGGGCCTAACTCCACATTCACGGTGTGGGATGCTGTAGCGATAAGGGCAGGCTTTACTAACTTCCCTTCCCCTATGACCTTAATTTTGGTCAACCCCGATTTTACCCCAGGGTTGGAACAGGCGAGGTTTTGGTGCTGGATGGAAGGCGGTTGTAAATGCAATCAAATCCTAACTGACTTGGAGATCAGGGGTCTCACGATGAATATGAAATGGAAACAGAAGAAGAGATCATCGATTCATCTGAAGTTACTACTAAATCTCTGGCGACCAGAAGACGGAAATGCAAAACCAAAACAAAGGTTAAAAAAGGGGTAAAGGTAACACTACCCTAAACCGCAAGATTACTAACAACATAGCGACTACTAAGAAGATTCTAATTGATAAAAGTCCTTTAAGAAAATGGATAGAAGCGAAGGGGCTGGTAAAGAATATGACACTAAGGCTATCGGGGACAAGCCCTACGGATCCTGACCCCGCCCTGATTTTTCCAGTCTGCCTTACTTCCCCAGAGAACAATGCTGTTCAAGAACCATCTAAGACATTAACAAAAGTAATACCTGAACATGATATGACGCCCACATATCGGCCACAACTTAACACACCAATTACAGCATCCAGCTGCTCACTTATAATTGCTGAGCCAATTTCGATAGCTACAGATGGAGAAGGGGGAGATAACATTAACCAGGCGTATATTAACAACAGTGCTATAACGTCATCTATAGCTTCAACCTCAGTCCTATCGGTGACCAATAATAACATCTCACCTCAAGATTTTGAAGAGGAAGATAAACAAGTACCTAACCCCTCTCAATTGGACATTATACTCCAAATCTTAACTAACCAACGCACAGAAGCACAAGAACACTATATGCAATTGCGTGAGGACAACAACAAACTCCAGACTACTCTATCAGAATTGACCTCCAACTTCAGTGAGGTTTCACGAGACATTAAAGAACTGCAGCACCGAGTTGCCGGTGCAGAAGAAACAGCTTCACGTACACATGTAACAGTAAACATACATGATACTCAGATAGCGACTCTTCAACTAAAAGTTGAGGATTTGGAAAACCGGCAGAGAAGATCAAACCTGAGACTATTTGGGGTGCCGGAAGGGTCAGAAGATTCAGATCCGAGGGCATTTCTTGTCGGTCTATTACAAAGAGCCTTCCCGGACCTAGCAGACTGGGACTGGGATTCACAAATCCAAAGGGCACATTGTTTACCCCTAATTAAAAAAAAACAAAGGAGAGTAAATTCCCACGTCCATTTCTCATTTTTTTTGGCAATTTTTTACTGAGACAGGCCGTCTGGCAGAAAGCTCGGCCTAACACACCTATAATAATAGGGAATCTATCACTGTTCGTACGGTCTGATCTCAGTAAAGCCACTATGGACAGACGGTGGGAACTGCGTAAGCTAATAGATCCAATCAAATCTGTGGGGGGGCAAGTTTTTCTTCAAGAGCCAGCACGCTTAAAATTCATTAAAAATGGGCACACTCATTTTTTCAACGACCCCAAAGAAGTCCGTAGATAATCTGATAACTAGCTAGGGAAAATAAAACTTTTTGACTATGATGATACAATAGTTAAGGTTTTGGAAACTAAGTCTCAAGGGATTTAGAATTTATCGGAGGGGGTGGTGGTGGGGCTCTCCAGGTAGTCTGATGCAGAAGCTGGCTGTTCAACGGCAGCAGCAACTGTCCCTTCCCGCTGTGGGTAGGTGACAGGGGGGTGGAGGGAGGGAGCCTTAGGCTCTCCGTAAGGGGGTGGGGGTGGAGGGATGAAAAAATTGAAAAAACTGTTGGCAACCTGAGGGGAAGACATATTACAAAAGATAAAAATATAAGTAATCTTTCATTTTTTTGTGCAACTCAAGAACAAAAAGAACATCCACTTGTTTTTTTTTTTATTATGGTTATCCCGCTTTTTAAATGCATAAAATAAAGTGCCTTGCCTGGAATGTTGCTGGGCTAAAAAACAAAAATAAACGACGTCTGGTCACAGAAGAGCTGAGATTATATAACCCCCATCTTATGCTGCTGTCTGAAACCCATATTGCCGGCAAGGATAGAAAATTACTTTGCCAATTAGGATACGATATTGTTAGCTGTTCTACCTCTGGGGCTTCAATTAGAGGGGTAGCAATCCTTAAAGATAAACGATTTAAAGCAGAAATCTTGCAAACCAGCAATGATAAAGACGGTAGATGGGCTATTGCCCATTTAAGCATTGAAAATCATAATTATGTTGACTGTGTGGTGTATGGCCCAAATCTGGATGAACCCAAGGTCTTTGACGATAAAACTGTAAAACTTCTAGATTGGGATGGAGAGCTTATTATAATGGGGGACTTCAACTGCATTATGGATTATCAATTAGATACCACTAGACCTAGGAGCTATCAACGGATGCGGAAAACCAGAGCCTCAATTTTAGAACTTAGTCGTATTCATAATATCAAAGATGCGTGGAGATATATATATTCAAACTCTCCTGGCAATCCATATTACTCGCTCCTCATAAGCAATGCTCTCGGTTAGACATGGCTTTTGCCAGTCCCAACCTTCTTAATAACAGCACAATAGAGGTAGGTCCCTGAATAACATCTGATCACAACCCGATTATACTAACATTTGATACACGACACACACACACTCGACCTAGACCATTCTCTTTTCCCAGACATTTAACATCAGATCCAGTCTTTATTTCACTGCTAAAAACACATCTTATTGACTTTATAGAAATCAATCAGAACTCTGCTACATGTAACGTAGTCTGGGACGCCTGCAAGGCAAGTATTCGGGGCTTTACCCAAGAATATGTGTTCAGACAAAACTCTGAACTACGCAAACTCAATAAATCTCTGACCTCTAGCATCGTTGCTCAGGAAATACAATTGTCCACAGCATTACGGCTAAATTTGCAGACGGTAAAAGAAATAGGTCTTAAGCTAAGTCAATTAAAATCGGAAACTAAAGCAAAGCCTATTAAAAAAAACAGTACCAATCTACATAAATATAAGATCGAACAATATGAGGGCGGAGATAAAATAGGAAAAATCCTGGCGTATAAAGTGGCTGAAGACAGAGCCTGTACTTTGATCACTAACATTCGGGGCTCCGATAATAAAATATATGATCAGCCTCATGATATCTTGGAACAATTTGCGGACTTTTACAGGACCCTATATACCCCAGAATCTTTTCAGAACGAAAATATAATACAGAAATATCTAGATGATCTTCCTCTAATTACACTCGATACCTTAGAAACAGATAAATTGTCCGAAAAAATTACAGAGCAAGAATTACGTCAAGCCATTGCTGCTTTACCAGCCAGAAAAGCTGCAGGGGAAGATACCATTCCCTTGGAGATTTATAAAGTCTGCTTGGAGGAACTAATGCCTATACTATTACAGGTTATACAATCTATTGGGGCGACAGGAAAGGCTCCCAAATCATGGAATAAAGCCAAAATTATATTTTTTCTTAAAAAGGGTAAACCAAAAGAAGAGAGGGGGTCATATAGACCTATATCTTTGATCAACACAGATGCAAAAATATTTGCTAAAATTTTAGCCTCTAAGCTGGCTCCTCTCATGCCCAAAATAGTCAACCCACAACAACATGGGTTTGTAGTTGGTAGGGACACTACCACTCACGTGAACACGGCTATAACCGCGTTTGACATGGCTGAGATAGAGACCACCCCACTCGTTATGATATTGTTGGATGCCAAGAAGGCTTTTGATCGAGTGGGGTGGAACTACCTTTGGCACGTCATGACTAAAATGGGGTTTAATGGCTATTTCCTGAATGGGATACAGGCACTATACGACAACCCTATAGCCTGTATTAGTTACGGGGGACAGACCTCTACGGACTTTGAGATATCTAGGGGTACTCGCCAAGGCTGCCCCCTATCACCTTTACTATTTGCCCTTTCACTTGAACCATTCTTACATTCCCTCCAGACACAATCCGAAATTATTCCCTTCAAAACTAACAAACAGCTATTGAAAATTAGGGCATACGCCGACGACATTGCCATCTACACATCCTACATAATTAAAGCATTACATGGTATTAACTTAGAAGCTCAAAAATTTGGTAAAGTATCTGGTTATAGACTAAACATAAACAAAACACAAATTATAGCTAACTATACACCAGTGGTCAATGTTCCTGAGATAGTCAAAACCACTACATACCTAGGTGTCAAAATCACATCCAAAATACGAGAAATAAATAATCTTAATTACAACGAATTAATCAAATCCACTACTGTCCTGTTAAAAAAATGGCATAGATTACCTTTGAACCTAATCAGTAGAATTAATCTTATCAAAATGAAGATATTACCCAAATTCCTTTATCTTTTCCGCTCCATTCCATTAGTACTAAATAACTCCTTCTTTAAACGGCTAGACGGAATATTCAGCAGCTTCATATGGGGGTATAAAAAAGCCAGAAGATCACTAAAGCTCCTCAAAAACAGCACAGACAAGGGCAGTCTAAATTTTCCTGATTTTAAGTTATACTTCTGGTCTTCATTCATCAGGCGCCTTTGGTCTTTGCTACATAATGAGGACACCTTTTTTTTCACTCTTTCATGCTAAAATCTGAATCAAATTTGTTTTTATTGCCAGCCAATGATCCTAATTACTTCAAGAGGGTGAAGTTTAAGACCGCCAAAGATATTGTTAGGATATGGGCTAACATTATGGCCCATTGTAAAACTTCTTTTTACCACCCGAAATTGCAGCTATGGGGTAATCCGGGTCTTCCGGGTATTTTCAACGATGGCTCTTAGATGGTCTGCTTACGGTAACAACACTCTGGGAGACTTATAAGGCGCAGAAGGGTTTTTAGACTTCCACACCCTCCAAACTCTCTATAACCTAACGGAAACTATGAGATTTAAATATGTACAAATACATGATTTCTTAATAAGAAAGAAACAACTACATAATATCTCAGACAATGACATTTGGAATTGTTTATATTCTACTAGAAATAAATCAGTGATAAGTGAAGCTTACAAATCCTTCTGCGCCGTTAAAATTGATGACTGCATAAAATTAGCGGAAAAATTGAGTAATAAGACCGGCTGAAATATAACCTCTAAGCAAACTACACGTTCTTTTTCTAATATTAACAACGCTGTACGGTCACCTGGTTGGAGACTGCAACAGTTTCGCACAACATGCATGTTGTACTACACACCAGAAAAGATATCCAAGTGGTCCCGCAATAACATCCAAGGGGATCGTACTAAATGCCCCAAATGCTCTGTCAGCGCAGCGGATTTAGGACATATGTTGTTTTCATGCCCAATCCTAAAAGACTTCTGGGGAGACTTACTCAAAATTTTGGAAACAAAAATATTGTTTTATCCACTCTTACTGTATCATCTGTATTACTTGACATATACCCTGCTTCTCATCCCCAATCATCTTTGATAACGATTCTCATATCCTGCGCTAAACTTGTGTTGGCTAGAGTATGGATATGTCCTAAACCTCCCAATATTTGGAAATGGTGGTCATTAGTCAATGAAATCCATTCTATGGAGCAAGGATTAGCCAAACTTAGAGGTGCTCGCTCACTACAAAAAATTGGGGAAACTTTATTGACGGTCTTGCGCCCAATCATGAATAGAAAGATATTTTTGTTGGACTAAAAAATATTATTTTCTTTTTCTATGCTCCTGTATTCTTATATATTACTTTCTTTTTTTTTCTTTTCTCTTGTCTGATGTATGTATGAAATGAAATTTTTTTTTATTGCACTCCAAGTGGAAAATGGAACTAGCTCCTGTTAGGGAGCGGGCTACATACATTTTGTAAATAATGATTTCTTATTATATGTACAATGATGTGTCTTCTCCATCAGTTTGTTAATAATTTTTTTTTTTAAAAACAAAAACAAATCCTAACTGACATTGATCATGCCCTTAACAGCTCATTCCTGAGGTTCCCTGCCTTCACCATACTTGGGCCTCCTAATCCGTTGACCTATCTGTGTCACTATATGTGAAGGAGGCAAATGGCCTTAGTCCTGGGGGCAGCCCTTAAGGTGATTCTTTCCCTATGAGGTACTCACTGGATCCCTCATTATACCTCTTGGCTCCCCAAGCTGTGGTTTATCCTAGGAATAGAGAAACTGCCTCTATCAGTTGAGCAAGAAAACACCTCCTACTCTGAATTGTGGGCGTCTTTCATTCATTTCTTGCCTGTGAATTCCGCAAACTGACATGCCCAACCTACCTGAAGTTACTATGCCTGCTCCCTGAAACTGCACCCATGGAAAACTCCACCCTTACCTGATGTTGCGCACCACTATATACACATGAAACCATCTTGAAGATCCCAATATACAAACACTACCGACCAATAAGCTATTTGTAAAGAAGGAGATTGGGGAGGGGGAATGTTTGATTTTATTGTTTATGTTTGATTTTAAAAATGTCTTAGCAACACAGCTAGCCCTAGATTTGTAGACAGATAGCTGTGTTAATTAAGATTTATGTAAGAGATTCTAAGCTTATCACCAGCTGAGACTTTTGAGATCCAATGATCTATAGCTATTTCAAATTACCCAGATCTGACAAGCTACAGAAGTGGGAGATCTTTTATGTATCTCACTTCAATGCTCTGGAACTCTCTTGCTCATTGTCTTCATCTTGTCCCTTCTGAAAGTATTCTCAGGAAACACTTATAGACTTTTTTTATTTAATTCCTGTCTGGGTGGTTTCCAATCTTGGGTTTGGCTTCCTAGTTAATTTTAGTACTGGTCACATGCTGTGAGCACTTGGACGCTTCTTCAGAAGCAGCTGTATGCTTTATAAATGCTATTGTATTGTATTCATACCAGAGAAAATAGCACTCAACAGCTGAAACAAATAACACCAGAGTGAGCAGCACAAAGCTGTAAAGTGTGCAGAGGATTCAGTCTGCTCTTTATTTTCTGATACAGTAATACAACAAAAAGCGAAGGCTGCTTCCGCTATAAACTTTCTGCTCATATTGAACCTCAAAGCCTGAGTTCATCACAGCTTGAATGAGAACATGTACCTTGCTTCAATGATGCCATTGCCCCAAAACAATAGGGTAGGGAGTGTGACATCACTTATCCTGGTGGTCAAAAAGGAAATTACATCACATGATCTTTGATCAATATGGAGGCCCGCTATCTATCTATCTATCTATCTATCTATCTATCTATCTATCTATCTATCTATCTATCTATCTATCTATCTATCTATCTATCTATCTATCTATCTATCTATCTATCTATCTATCTATCTATCTATCTATCTATCTATCTATCTATCTATCTATCTATCTATCTATCTATCTATCTATCTATCTATCTATCCATACATCCATCCATCCATCCATCCATCCATCTATCTAACAAGTTTAGGATGCGTTGGTAATGGAGACCATGCATCATCCTCAATCTTAGCAAGCCGAGGATGCACCAGGAAGCAATGTACTCGATCCTTGTACTGTGCGGCTGTCAAAGGAGAAGCACCGGTTTGGAGCAGTGAATGTCACTGATGCGTGGAATTTGTCTGTTTGAGCACTTTATACCAACTTCCAAGGGCCAAGGGCTGGGTTGGCACCACTTGGTAGGGCAAGACTCTCAGATGACCGAGTCAGGTTGCTTGCTGTTTGTGGAGTAGTTGGTAGTCATTTGTGACCCGAGACCTCCAACAGGAGGCAAGCGGACAAGCCCTTGAAGACACTTTGGCTTCAAGTGATGCAGGTCGAGTCCTTCTCACCCTGTCAAGGAGGACAGCAGGCAGCAGGCAGGTCAGTACAGCAAAAAATCCGTTCTTCCAGGGCAGCAGTCCAGTCAAGCAGCAGTCCTTCAGCCGCACAGTCCTACTTCCTGGCAGAGTATCTCAGCTAGTTGGGTCAGAAGTCCAGTTTTTATACCCAAATGGCACCTTTGAAATGAGTGAGAGTTCAAAGCGGTGTTTTGAAGTGCACAGAGATCCTTCCATACTGCCCTGGCTCCAGACTCACTACAGGGGGGTAAGCAGTCCTTTGTGTGGTGTCAGTGCAAGGCTGTGCCCAGCTCCTCTCTCCCGTCCTCCCAGAATACTCTATTAGGGTGTGGATGGCCCATCAGTCACACTTAAGCTACCTTCGTATGTGGCTTTCTAGAGGGAATACACAAGGCCCAGCTGTCACTCACCCCAGATGTGCATTGGAGGCCGGCAGCAGGCACACAGCGATAAAAGCAGAAAAATTCCATCTTTCTTAAAGTGGCATTTTTTAAATTGTAATGATACATTCAACTTTATCATTAAAGTGGATGTATTATTGCAATACCATAAGTACTAAACATCACAGCTCTACCAACTTCCAAGTGGAAATTACACCTATTATATGTAATAAAGGAATCCCCAAAATTAACCTACGGGACAGGTAGGCCTCACAGTAGTGACCAATGAATTTGGGAGTTTTCACTACCAGGACATGTAAAACACGAAAGTACATGTCCAACCTTTTAATTACATAGCACTTTGCCCTATGGGCAACATAAGGCCTACCTTTAGGGTGACACATGTGAAAAAGGGGAGCTTAAGGCTTGGCAAGGAGTTTTAAATGCCAAGTCAACATGACAGTGTAAACTGCACACCCAGTCTCTGCAGTGTAGGCCTGAGACATATTTTAAAGGGCTACTTAAATGGGTGGCACAATCAGTGGGGTAATACCACTAGTACTATCTAATTTACAGGCCTTGGGCGCATGTAGTTCACTTTACTAGGGACTTTTAGGTAAATTAAATATGCCAATTGTGGATAGGTTAATCAAACCATGTTTAGGGAGAAAGCACAAGCAACATGCACTTTAGCACTGAGTAGCAGTGGTAAAGCGCAGACAGCCCTAAAACAAACAAAAACAGATCAGCAAAATTGAGAGGCAAATAGGCAAAAACTTTGGGGGCAGACCACGCAAAAGCTGACAGGTATAGCAACTTTATTTACCTATCCCAACTAGAGCTAAAGTGCTTTTTAGCCCATAGGAACCTAAGACTAGCAAAGTTCTGGAAATGAATATACAACACACAGCTGGATAGAGTGCAGACTTACTTATCAGTTATATTCAGTATTGACAGAAGCTTGTCATTCCATGCCCACATAATCAAGACCAACAGAGACATTGCACCAATATACACAAACCCCCAAAACAGCAGGAGGTTAACACATCATAGCACATCGAAACTCTAAATGAAGTCATCCAGTAAGAAAAGCAGTAGGAAAAATAACTGAAGTACACCTTCTCAATCCATACATCTAAGAAATAGAAAAATGCCCCTACACATATACTGCTTGTCACTTCACTCCAACATTTTATTAAGCGGAAGATTCAACTTTTCATGAAGTACACCCTTTGTGCTCCTCCACTCTGAAGCCCAACAATAAGCAATTATGTCCAATTTCTGCTTTTTGTTCACAATCCTGAATTGTTCTACTAGGTTTTACTGTTCACCTACTGAGAGAAACTAAAGTTTGAGAACTAAGACCAGTTACCCATTATGTGAGTGGGAGCCCTACTAAACTGTACCTTCCTCCTTTCTCAAAGGTTTCATCAAGTTATGTCATGTCAAAATCTTTATTCGGTTATTCAAGCAGAAACAACCATAAAAGCACAGGATAATTATTAAATAAAACAATAAAACTTAATGTACAGATATTAAAAGAGCAAACCACGTATAAAAACACATATTAAAATCAACAATCACAGTTAGGCGAATGTAATAATAATGACAATACTAAGCAATTAACCCTCCATGCTATTTCTAAATTTTAGGGCAGATTTTAGAAAACCAATCACAAATAATGTACTTTCGGGGTTTAACAATTGCAGGTAACAGAGTGCTGATCTAACCTGGGTGAAGTTCAGTTTTTTTAGAAGGGGCTTTAGGTAAAACCTCTGAGGTGAATCGTAAAAAGGGCAGATAAATAAAAAGTGTACCAGGTCCTGCGGAGACTCGTTGTCGCAGCCGCAGGGGGATAGCACTTGACCTCAGTGGGAACCCTTTGGAACGGTTAACATGAGGTGGAAATAGTCCAGTCGGAACCTAGCTAGCAGGTATCGATCGAAGCCCAACATCGGCCAAGATAGATAAGGCTCCATGGAAGGTATAGTCTTCAAGATAGCATGTTTCTGGACACTAGGTTTGTTTAGTTCTACCTCTTTGCGATGTATGCGTTGTGAAAGGGAAAAAGTTTTCCTCACAAATTCTACATCAGCGAGCCTAATAGAATCAGGATTTAAAAAGAGTTCTGAACGCCCCATACCAAAGAAACAATCTTTCAAATATTTTAGCAACGGGATTTTGAGCATATTATCCAGGGATAAAGCCTCTCTCAGGAGTAAGTGGTTTAAAGTCAAGTCTTTATTTAGCCAACATTTTAACCAGCTAATTAGTGGCCGTAGTGCTAAGGTATCACTTACAAATGGAGTACCAGTTTCTTCATGCACTACTAATTAGTGGCTGTAGTGCTAAGGATTCACTTATAAATGGAGTGCCAGTTTCTTCATGCACTATCAAGTTGGAAGTCCCCCTCGGGACCCCCAACAAATGTTTCAAGAAATTATTCTCTGACACCACAATGTCGTTAGCTGCCACATACCCCCAGAGTTCGCTACCATAGCTTCCTATTGCCTGATAGATCTTTAATAGTGCAGCAATAGGGCGTTTGGCCATTTTCCTGGCAAAATTCAATATAGCAGCGTTAGCCCGAGTTATCTCCCCCCTTTTCCTCTAGAGTGATGGCCCCATTTTAACTGATCGTCGAACAGGACGCCCAGATACGAGAAGGTTCTCGTTGTGGGGACCTTCTCATCGTTAACCCAAAATAAAGACGGCTTCTTATTACGCTGCCCTACCTGCATTACAAAGGATTTGGTATTGTTAATAGATAAGTCGCTGGCTTTCATAAAACTGTGAAAAGCATCTAATAGGATTTGAAGACCTCTTGCGGTCCTAGCCAACAAAACGGCATCGTCCACATATAATAGGACAGGCAGACCCTTACGACCGACATAGGGGTAATCAGCACCAGTATTTAATAAAAACTCCTCCAGGTTGTTAACATATACGTTGAAGAGAAAGGGGGCCAAAATACAGCCCTGCGTAACACCCCTGTGGACACTAAAGTCCCTGGACACCCTAAGTTCCTGTGAATACCTCACGTTAGCCCTAGTATCCTGATGCAAATCCACCAGGAGATTAACCAGATTAGGCTCCACCCCCATGGCGCCCATGGCCTCCCAGAGCTTTCCCCGATTAACACAGTCGAAAGCTGAAGAGAGGTACATGAACACCATGTGGATGGTGCCCTGCTGCGCTAGGGTGTATTTACCTAGGACCACGTATAGGTTGAGACACTGCGCTATTGTGGAGTGACCGGGCCGGAAGCCATATTGAATTTTGGAGATTACCCCATGTTAATCCGCCCAGGCTGTTAATCTATTCAAAATTACTCCACCCACTACCTTGACCCCAGAGTCTATTAAAGATATCGGCCTATAACAGGAAGTGCTGTTTTGGTCCCCTTTCTTAAATACTGGTACTATCGTGGATGTCCCCCAGTAAGGACTGGCGCCCAGAGAGATACCCTTGATTGAAATAAGTCAGGGGGCATGCCATCGGGGCCTGGAGCTTTATTACTTGATAGCCCCATGATGCCTTTCTCGACTTCGCTATTGGTAAAGAGTGGTGGACTTACTCTTTGTTCACCTCTATCATATTCTGACTGTGGATTGTTACTGTCAAAGATAAGACTAAAATGGGATACCCACTCATCTTCAGTGATATTCGTGCCACCTGAGGTATCAAATAGAGGTTTGTTAATAATACCCCAGAATTTTTCACTGTTACCGAGAGTAATGGGGTCTAACTGATCTTGCCAGATGTTATCCCTCACTTCTGCCTTGCGCTTGGCCAAGGCCTTTTTATAAGACAGGTGTGATGCCCTAACCAGTATGGGGTCCCTAAGTTTTAGTTTCAGGGCCGCCTTTAATTCACGACCTGCCTTTGAGCAGGAGTGATCAAACCATTTGGGATCCCTACAAGCAGGGCCCGACGATGGTACAGTTAGCATTTCGCCTACTTTTAATACAATATCATCGAATGCAAGGAGGATGTCAGGGGGGAGAGATACAGAGGACACGCACAGTGATAACTCGGTAGCACAGGATTTGTGAATCTTGTCATAAAGTTGGTCCGAGTTCACCTTGGCCCATTTAAGGCAGCAGTAAAAAAGAAGAATCCCTTGGTGACACAAACTGATATTAAACTATGATGTATAATGTACATCAATTCAGCCCATATATTAGAAATAGATGTTTGGAAACCAAACCATGAATTGTATAATTCCTCTTTATTTTTTTTTAAAAACTGAATATTTGCACCAGAATAAAAACAGTACATTACAAATGCATTCAAATACATATACTTTAACAACACATAATATTAAAAACAATCCTTCACTGAAAAAGGTTACTAATACATGTAAAATCATAAAAGGTAGAGAAAGGAAAGGAGAGAACAAAGTAGACAATCTTATCTGTCATATAAGTACATATCAGGGAGCCTAAATTCAAAAGCTACTCCAGAACACGCTCTAAATTTGGTATCTATAGAGTAAGCTCAGGCCCTTGATTATGTGAATCTGGGTGTCGACGCGTTTCGATGGTTTAATTACAATTGACCATATTTTTCAAGACCAAATAGATACGTCCCTCCTATTGTCAGGCACTGGGTGGTTGCCAATTTCGAGGAAATTTTGTGGATAGACATACTTAAATAAGTATTGTATATCAAATAAATCAAACCTATCAAGTACAGTCACATTATTGTGATCTAACATTATTTTAATCCATATTATGCCTCATGTTGCACGATCTATCCACAATTCATTTTGATTGTACCAACATAGAAAACTAAGTTATTTATGTGCTGTTAGACACTCATCATTACGATCCATCTTTTAACTTTCTTTGGTACAATTGGACAATCATTTGTTGTACTTTTTCAGCATATTCAAATAACCGATGTAACCGCTGTTCATTATACATTTCTACTCATTGTTGAGTCTCACCAAGATGTAATATCGGATTGTAACCATTTCTTATATATGGGCTTTTAATGTTCTTAATCTTTATCCATTGTATAAACCCGGTAGGTAATATGATCGAACCACCTTTTCTCTTCCCACCCAAGATGTACGTTGTATCTAAAAAAAGGGGACAGAGGTGGGTTTTACTAATGTCTTTACCTTATATAATAATAG
Source organism: Lissotriton vulgaris (assembly GCF_964263255.1). Classification (NCBI taxonomy): domain Eukaryota; kingdom Metazoa; phylum Chordata; class Amphibia; order Caudata; family Salamandridae; genus Lissotriton; species Lissotriton vulgaris. Next base: position 210,218,226 of record NC_141700.1, read on the forward strand.
TTTTATTTCTTCCACTTTTCTTGATTACATTTTTTGTTGTTTAGTGATTGTTATTTTTGCGGTCATTCTTTTGTCAATATCCTCTAAATATTAAATTGTATTCTCCCTAAATATATCTTTCTTCCACTATTACCTTCTATTGGATGATATTCCGTCTATTTCTCGCAGTTTCCTTTTTGCTGGGGTTTTAATCTTCCCCGTATAAGATCATACAGTCATTTGCTGCCTGATTCCTGACTCTGTAATAAAGTGCAATAACATGATCTGTTGTTCTAATTGTTGCTGCTTTATTGCTTAATGTGTACTGGGACAGAAACCAAGAGTAACAACATACCTTTTATTGGTATTTAAGGCGGCGCCTTCCATCAGTACACTTAAGAACACCACAATTTGGCGTCTTTTCCCGTAATTTTAGAAGGTTGCCCCCCAGTAAAATACAGACTGGATTATGATCACTGTGCGTTCTCCTGAATTTTAAATCCTAATATAGTTGTATAAAGGCCACTAGCGAGAAAGATATGGTCAATATAAGACCCCCGAGTAACCCTTAAATATAGGAACTAATTGATAGCTACAATCATCCACCAATGACATGGCGAAGATTAGGTCAAATTCATTCATGAGTTCATTCAACCTATCCCCCCGGCCAGAATGTTCGAAGTGGAGGCCCCCCATCTTGTGACAGCCCAACGATCCAATTACAGTATTCTTAGGATTCCCACAAGGATGTACATTAAAGTCCCCCATAATAAGCATCGATGGGAGAGGCTCTCGCAGTGGTGCCTAACAAAGTTGCCCAGATCATCAAGCTTACACTCCCCTCTTGGGTTTACGGCATAATAAAAGTTAATCAGGGATACCTTTTCCTTCCCTCTTTTAACCGTCACTACTTAAATGTCAGTATTGTAAGTAGGTATTGTTTTGATGGTGCAGAACAGGGCAAAGTCAATGTACACAGCCAATCCCCCTTTAGCTCTGCCACTTCGTGACGGCTCTGCCGGTACAAAAAAACTTTTGTAACCTTCTATAAATATGTCACTCTCTACCAGCCAGGTCTCTTGCAAGCTTATCAACTAAAAGGATTTTATAAAGGCTAACCAAGTCGGATCTTCCACCTTTCCTGCCAATCCAGCAATATTCCAGGAAACAACATTATAAGCCGAAACCTTATTTTCGGCTGGAAGCAGGGTTTGGGCTCCCGACACTCCCTAAGGGGTCAACATTATTAACTGCAGTACTGACCCTCACAGGTGATAGGTGGGCACAGGGTATTTGGCTACTTCGTGCCTCGGTTGCTCCCTCATGTTGTACAATTCTCCCAGTGTCAGATACTCCGGGAGAGTTGTCACCAAGATTAAAAAGTCAGTCGACCATTTCTAGTCCGCTATACCTGTTTTGTGTGGGTATTTGACTGGGTGTATATGGCTGCTAGCCGGATCTCAATTTGTAGAAGTCTGTCTTCAAATGATTTAAAAAAGGACTTTAGTAAAGAACCAAGTTTGGCGAGATCAAAATCCTCCAATGGCAAAGCTGTACCATCAGGATTAGACACACAGGGAGTGTATACGGGTAGCATTAAAGGCCCAGTTGTCTCTAATTGATTCACAGCCACGGTGCCCGGACCCAATGAAGAAGAAATGCTATTGCAAGCTTGTTTGGCAAGTTTGGGCTTTCTACCTCCAGCAGCATCATTTGCCCCCCGCTTCCTCTTCGGTATCGCTCCCTCACGCCTCCCTCACATCTGCCTTGTGTTTGGTCTCTCAGGTGAACTATAGTTAGACACTATAGACGTTTCTGCAGCCAAGGGTATTTGAAGCTGACCAGGTAGTGAGGTGAATTCATGAGCCTGCGAAGGAGGGGGGTTATGTACAGTCACAGGAGCATCTATTATGTTTACTTGGGGTAATGACTCAGGGGTACGGGCATCAGCAAGGTGTCCCATAGAGGATCTTTTCGCTAGGGCGAGGTCTTGGGAAACCAGTTGCTCCATTAAAATGATCCCCTGATCTATAACTGAATTTGCCCGAATTATAAAATTGTCCAATGTCTCTGTTAAATTCCCACTTGAATTCACGCCCTTACTTCTGCTTTTGCGTGCTGACATCTTGCTGTACAGGCCATCAACCAAGCTGGTACTTACAGTTTAACTTGATGTCGTAAATGTACAGGGCGCCACGTGAAAGAGGGGTGGCCCGGTCCGGTCTCCAACGGTCTCGAACGGGCTAAAACGGGCCCGCCCTTGGCCCGGGCTTTGCCCGGCTCGTCCCGCGTGCGTCCCACGATGCGTGGTTCTGGTGCTGATTATATGCACCTGTGCTGGGCTGGGTGTTGCGGGAGGGTGTAGCTGTGCCCCATTGCCTTCTGGGCTATGTAGTCCGCCCTCTGCCCCTTCACATAGAGTCACACAGATTCCCAAGATGCGAGCGTTTCCTGCGAAGCGGGAAACGCGAGAAGTGCCGAGTTTTGCTCTGTGGGGGGGTGCGTGATTCACCTCCAGGCCGTGGTCCCCAATACTGCTGCTTCAATTTTTGGGCTCTGATCAAGGTCTTCATCAAGTTGTATTTGCTCATTTCAGATTGACACAACAATGTTGGCAAGGATACTTAGCGGCTTTGTAGTCAAAAGGCAATCATACCAATTGATTCGGGTTTTTTTTCTCCACAACTTCATAATCTTTCGATCCTTAGCACTTCGTGGCAACTGGAGAGTGATGTTAGAGATTTACAAGTCCCCTAAATAAACATATACTAACAATGTGTTTCCTATTCGGCTGCTCGCTAGATTTCCACTCTGTTACTGCCAATGTCAAACCAAGGAAACAATACAATTTTGTGACATTCCAAGTGTTAGGAAAATATAATTTCTACATATTCAGCTAAACAATACTGGTTCAAGACCATTCATTAAATTATTGTGCCACCCCCTGTGAGAAGTTAGCCTGGCATATGATGTCTACTAGTTCTAGAAGGCACCTTGTGCCAGTCTAACCAACCCTTATTGATGGTGGTTGTAAAGTCAACCTTATAGAAAGCTATCCTAGTGGTAGCATGAACCAGCAGTCATCAGGCTAAGACTTCAGTAGGCGAGTTAAGCAAGTTGTTTTACCATATATAGTCTCTTGAATACCAAATGAAAGGATATCACACAAGGTATATATCAAATATATATGTATTTAATCTAAACACAACCCCTCTGCACTCTTTATGAGGTCAGAGGTAAAAATACAATACAAGTCACATAGTTAATATACAATAAGTTGCACAGTATATGTTATGCACTAGGGGCCTCACAAACCATATACTAAGAAAGTGGTATAAGTACCACGTGAGAGTTAGAAAGCAGGCCTAGGGCCTGTATAATCTCTGGGGCTACACTAAACAACCAAAGGTTAGGAAGTAGGAGGCCCACGGGAGCCGCATGTAGTGCCTAAACACAGGTGCGGGTTCCCATTGACTTTCTATGGAGTTCGGTCCAGTTTAAGGGCACTTCCGGATGGACTAGGATGGAACCCTTTTAAACTAGGACACTTTGAGAGTCAAGACCCACGGGAGCACCGGAGTACTCGTGTTACCTCACCCAGGGAAGCCGGGTGCAAAGGAGCCTTTTCGTGTCGGGTTTTGTCTTTGTTTTCTATGGAGAGCTGCAAAGAAGTGCTGCAGATGACCAGAGGAAAAGTGTCCTGGTCATTCCAAGGGTGGATCATAGATGTGAAGAACCTGAAAGCAGAGGGGACAGAGTCTGGGTCACTAGCCAGTGACCAGGAAGGTACCAGGAAGGAACCAGGCGACGTTGGGTGCTTGAAGGTAAAGAAGGTGAGTTTGTCTCTTCAGCCACGAGGTCCAGGAGGCATTGAAGATGACCAGGAGCTGGATTCAAACATTTCCACAAAAGATCTAGATGACTGCAGTGTTGGTATCTTGATTTGACCCAACAAGCCTTGGCAATTGCAACCCATGCAGGATGACAAGATTGGATCTGTTGCAGACCAGCAAGGTCTGTGGTGCTTCTCCCTTTAAGGGAAGCTGAAGCCATCCTTGAGCAATCAGGATCGAAAGTTAGATCAAGATGGCGTCTTCAGGAGGCTAACTAGCCAACCGGCAAGGAACCAGGAAGACGCGTCAAGCACAAATGTAAAGCTGGAGCCCACGGGACACTCGCAGAGTGTGGAGGCCTGAACTTTGGTTCAAAAGGCGCTTCAGGCTATAGATTTTTGTACCCCAATGCACAACTTACTGAGGCTTGAGGAAAGGAGTACAGGTAGCAAAATGCATGATGTACAAGATGTCTAGTCCCACTTCTCTCGTGTCCGCCACGGGTCTCAGCTTTGCTGTGGATGTGGGTCAAGGTCATGAAAGTCTTGAAGCCTTGTTCTTGAGTTGCAGAGTCTTGGGGTCCTGACAGGAGTCTTGAAAATTCAGATCGGCAAAGTTGCTGTTGGTGCCTGTTTGCACAGGGTGGTCACTCCTTGACCACAAGGGCGATGTCTTCCGTCTTCCAGTCAGAATGGAATGTTGAAGATCCAAGATATGTCTTACAAAGATTCATCCAGGATAATCTAAAGTCCCAGGGACACAGCTCCTATACTTATAGTAAGAAAGGGGGCTGGATTACCTGACTAGGTCCCTCCTATCGGTGGACCTGAGAAGGGGGTGGTTACACCCCTTTCCCTCTGTCAAGTTTCGTACCAGAGCTGGGGATGGAGTGCCCCAGCAACTGGTTTGAACCGGGCTATGCATGGAGCACCTTGTGTGCCCCTGGCAGTGTCTAGATGCATTCATTGAATGCAGACCTCCCTGCCCCAATACACAAAACCCCTGCCTGGGGAGGCGCTGGCACCTCCCTGGACAGGAAACCTATTGTCCAGGCACCCCTTGCTGGAGTTTCCCCCAGCAATAAGAGGTCAGACTTGTGTCTGTGGCAGCAGCATCCATTTTGTGATGCTGAGGCTCTGTTTAACTTTAACCGGGTAAAGCAGTAACTTACAAGTCTTTTCCCTCTAGAAGGGTGGAATGCTACCTCCGCCGCCGGAATTGGCAGGGGGGTAGTATTCCAAAGTGTTTGACACCTCACACGACATGTTTTGATGAAGCCAAACCAAAGTTAGCATTAACCGCAATGATTATAATGCACCTAAGAGTATATGGTATGGCTATATCATAGAACAGATATAAGGAGATAGTTCCAAAGGATGCAGATGGTCTCAGCTCATGCTAGGGCACCCTCTCACTTAAAACCAAGCACTCTGCCTCCAGGATTGTCGAGGCCTACCATAGGAGTGGCTTATAGGTGTATATGTGCCTATATGTAAATGTAGATATAGGTATACTATATCTAAATAAGGGGTGATTACACCACCTTACCCAGGCTGTGTGAACAGACCTGTGGTGTCAGTTTGGAAGGCAAACCAAGGGTGGCACAATATATGCTGCTGCCCCTGGTAGGCCTAGGTTGCACCTATGCCCTGGGTACCTATGGTACACTATATGGGGGCTCACAAGAATGACCCAGTAATCAATCTGGTATGCACCTAAAGTGCATGGTATCAATTAGAGACAGAACAGCTGGGTTGAGGGTCTGATTAGCAGGCCCACAGCCATACTAAAGTCGAAAAACCGGAGAATCACAGCTAAAAGTGGGGGTGACCATAGGAAGCAGACCTTACTCTTCTACTCAACCCCCCCCCCCCCCCCCCCCCAAACGCAGGCACATTAAACTAACCTTGACCAGTGGAGTCTTCATGTTCTAAGTCGAAATATCTGGAGAGTCCATTTGCATTGGCATGGGCAGTCCCAGGTCAATGTTTCACTATAAAGCCCATCCCCTTTAGGGAAATGGACCACCTAAGCAGTTTGGAACTTTCACCCTTCATCTGATTTAGCAACAAGAGGGGCTTATGGTGTGTTTGAATCTTGAAGTGAGTACCAAACAAGTATGGCCTCAGCTTCTTCAGGGCCCAAACCACAGCAAAGGCCTCCCTCTCAATAGCTGACCAATGTTTCTCTCTAGGGGTCGGCCTTCTGCTAATAAAAGCTTCTGGCTGGTCTTTACCATCTTTATTCAGCTGTGAAAGCACAGCACCTACCCCCAACTCAGAAGCATCTGTTTGAACAATGAACTCTTTGGAGTAGTATGGACTTTGCAGAATAGGAGCAGTGCACATTGCCTGCTTCAGGTCCTGAAATGCCTTTTGACAGCTGACTGTCCACTGAACTTTCTTTGGCCTTTTCTTGGAGGTTAAGTCACTATGGAACCATACCGACAAATTTCCTGTAGTACCCAGTCAGGCCTAAGAAAGCTATGACCTGAGTCTGGGTGGTTGGAGCAGTCCAGTCCATTATGGTCTGGATCTTGCTCTGCAATGATTGAACCTGGCCTCCACCTCCAAGGTGGCCCAGGTATACAACCTGACTCTGCCCTATCTGGCACTTGGTAGACTTGATAGTTAGGCCTGCCTTTGGCAGGGCCTCGCCAAAATGTTTTAGGTGGATCAGGTGATCTTCCCAAGTGGAGCTAAAGACAGCAATATCATCAAGATAAGCTGCACAGTAGTCATCCAGACTTGAGAGGACTTGGTTCACCAACATTTGGAATGTGGCAGTTGCCTTCTTCAAACCAAAGGGCATCACCACAAATTGACAATGCCCACAAGGGGTTGAAAACGCGGCCTTTGGCTTTGCATCATCAACTAGTCTGATCTGCCAGTAGCCAGCTTTCAAGCCAAATGTACTCAAACACTTGGCAGATTCCAATCTGTCAATGAGTACATCTGCCCTTGGTATTGGATGGGCATCTGTCCTAGTGACAACATTGAGGCCTCTGTAATCCACACAAAACCTCATCTCTCTCTTACCATCTTGGGTGTGAGGATTAGGCACCAGGACTACTGGACTGGCCCAAGGGCTCTCTGAGGGCTCAAATCCAACATCTTTTGGACCTCTGTCCTGATACAGTCCCTGACATGATTAGGTTGCCTGTAAATTTTACTTTTAACTGGCAGACTGTTTCCAGTGTCCACTTCATGAGTGCACCAGGTAGTCTGACTTGGAGTCAGAGAAAACATATGTCTGTAGGACTGTAGAACTTGGCTGCAGTCCTGCTGCTGTTGTCAGTGAGGTTGCCTGCCAAGGCTACACCATCAACTAAACCATCATCAGGGTTCTGAGAAAGCAGGTATTGAAGAGGGTCACTCTCTTCCTCCTGTCCCTCATCTGTAGCCATGAGCAAGCCCATGTCTGCCCTGTCAACATATGGTTTCAATCTGTTGACATGAAGTACCCTGTGGGGGCTCCTGGGAGTTCCAAGGTCAACCAAATAGGTGACTTCTCCCTTCTGCTCAACAATAGTGTGGGGTCCACTCCACTTTTCTTGGAGAGCTGCTGGGGCCACAGGCTCCAACACCCACACTTTCTGTCCTGACTGGTAAACAGTCAGCACAGCCTTTTGGTCATGCCAGGCCTTTTGCAAGTTCTGACTAGCTTCAAGGCTTTTAGATGCCTTTTTCATGTACTTGGCCATCCTGGAGCGGAGACCAAATACACAATCCACAATGTCCTGTTTGGGAGGTTTGAGAGGTAACTCCCATCCCTCCTTCACCAGACACAGGGGTCCCCCTACAGGATGCCCAAACATTAGTTCAAAAGGGCTGTAGCCAACCCCCTTCTGTGGCACCTCTCTGTAAGCAAATAAAAGGCAGGGCAGCAGGATGTCCCATCTCCACCTGAGCGTTTCATGGAGACCCTTAACCATGCCCTTTAAGTTCTTGTTGAATTTCTCAACTAGACCATTGCACTGTGGATGGTAGGGTGTGGTGAACTTGTAGTTCACTCCACACTCCTTCCACATAGCAGTCAAATATCCAGACTTAACCGCATCGCTGTGGCGGCTTTTCCCGCTGTGTGCGGCAATTTTTAAAAAGCCGCATTACATGACGAGCTCAGCTCGTCATCCGCACACGACCACCATGGCTGATGACGAGCTGAGCTCGTCATCAGCAGCGAAGGGGATAAAGGTTGCACCTCTGTCTTGGACAACCTCCTTAGGAATGCCCACTCTTGAGAAAACTCCCAGGAGGGCTCTTGCCACAAAAGGTGCTGTTGTGGTCCTTAGGGGAATCGTTCTAGGTATCTGGTGGCATGATCCACTACCACCAGAAAAAATCTGTGCTCAGAGGCTGTTTGGGGATCCATTGGTCCAACAATGTCAATCCCTACACATTCAAAGCGAACCCCCACCTCAGGTAGTGGTATTAGGGGGGGCCGATGTGGTGTCACATGATTTGCCACTGACTTGGCAGGTGACACAGGAGTGACAAAACTCCTTGGTATCCTCTGACATATGAGGCCAGTGAAAGTGAGGGACAAGCCTGTCCCAAGTCTTGTTCTGGCCAAGATATCCTGCAAGGGGAATATCATGGGCTAGTGTGAGAAAGAAGCCCCTGAATGCCAAAGGTATGGCCAACCTCCTGGAAGCTCCAGGCTTGGTGTCTCTAGCCTCTGAATACAGGAGCCCATCATCCCAATAGACTTTGTGGGTCCCATTAGCATTCCCAGCAGCCTCAGCAGCAGCTTGCTGTCTCAGGGGTTCAAGATAAGGGCAGCCTAACTGGCCTGCCTCAGATCTGCCCTGGAGGGTCCCCCTGTCCCAAGAAACTCAACCTGATCAGGCTCAAGCTCTTCTAGGACAGTTTCCTCCTGGGTCTCACAATCAGCTTCCTGTGAATTCTGGCCCTCTTCCTGAGGTAAGGGGGAAGGCACTGCCTTAACCCTACTGCTTCTCCTCCTGGTAGGCAACTGGTCCATTGTTCCAGAATCCAGTGGCAGTTCAGTGTTGCTATTTCTGACCTGTGACCTAGTCACAGCAAGGACACGTGCTGATATCCCTGACATTTCTGCATCGGTCCTATGCTCCACTGCAGCCCAAGCTGAAGTCTTCAAGTCATTTTTCAAGCAAGCATTCTACAGGGAGGTCTGAGCTAACCACAACCTTTTTGAGGCCAGTTACCCCTCCCCAGGAGAAATTAACAAATGCCATACTGTGAGTGGTAGTGACATTGCTAACATTGGTCCATAGAAAATTTTCACCTAGTATGATCTGTCCAGGGTCCACAAAGCCAGGTGTTATGATTGTGACACTAGCACATGTGTCCCTGTAGGCCTGAGCCACTTTGTCATTAATTAAAGGAGTTTGCCTGTACTTGCCCAAGTTATTAGGACTCACAGTAGAGGACATAATTATGTCCCCATCACAGATCAAAACAGATTGAGTTGGTATTCTGACTAGGCCAGAATCCATCTAAGTTCCCAGGGTTAACCCTACTACATCCTTCTGTTGCGGCCCACCACTTGCAGCTGAACTAGGGGGAACAGTTGCCTTAGGGGCAATGGTGGCTGGAACTGTCTCATTCTTGGCACAATCACTAGTCCAATGAGTATTTACTTTACAAATCTTGCACCAAGGTTTCTTTGGGCCTTTTTTCTTTTTAGAATATTGGGAACCCCCACCATTAGAAGGTTTTTGGGGAACTTGAGAAGACTTCTGATCTTTGGCTTTCTCCCCACCCTTTTGGTCTTGCTTCTTCTAATCACCACCTTGGTTCTGTACTTCCTGCTTCACCCTGGTTCTGAACCATTTGTCTGCCTTCTATCCCAATTCTTGGGGAGAGGCCAGATCAGAGTCAACCAGGTGCTGATGCAATAACTGGCTCTGACAGTTGGTAAGAATTTGTTCTCTCCTAATCAAATTATACCATCCAGTATAGTCATTGACCTTACTGCCCAGTAACCAGCCTTCCAGAGCCTTAGTTGCACATTCTACAAAATCAGTCCAGTCCTGAGTCTGTGTCTTTTGGGTATCCCTGAACAGCAACCTGTACTGCTCAGTGGTTAGGCCAAACCCATCTATCAGAGCACTCTTCAGGACATAGTAATTGTCAGCATCCTGTTCATGAACTGTCAGGAGCTTATCTCTGCCTTTATCCGAAAAGGAGAGCCACAAGATTGCTACCTACCACCTTTCGGGTACCTGCTGTACTTTGCAAGCCCTCTGCAAAGCAGTTATCCATTTGTGGATGTCATCCCCAATCTAATTGGGAGTGACAATCTTGTTCAGGTTTCTATGGTCATGAGACCTTTCCCTATCTCTAGGAATTTTGCTGCTACCAGTGGGCTCTAGCCCACACAATTTCTTCTCTCCCTCAAGAGCTAGGGTCTCTTCTGCAAGGGCAACCTATTGCCTCTTGATCCTAAGCTTGACTTCTCTCTTCCTAGCTTTATGCTACCTTCTCTGAGGGGAAGACATCCTCCTCAGAGCAGAGGCACTGGACCCTACTGAGGAATCAGAATGATCAGAACCACTGGACAGGTATCAGGGCCTTCTGTTTCCACTGTTAGGCCTATTTGGAAGGTTAGAGGAGCATACCATGACCCTCTCCACCTCCAGACAGTCCTGTGTTGCCCAGGTTAGTTTAATCAACTGCATCCTGATCATCATCCTCATCAGAGAACATGGATCTTCTCCAGTGGTATTTTCCTCTGTTGAGAGATGGCCCCCCTCTCAACTACCTTGGTTACCTGGGTCTGATACATTCTCTACAACATGAGCCACTAAGATTTCTACCAGGTGGTTAAAGGTTGGACTCTGTCCTTGTTTCAACTTTCTGACTGCACACAGGCTTCTCAGTTCATGAAAAGTGAATGAGTCATACTTAGAAGGCACCCTCTGGGTTTCTTCTTGAAGAGGTCCACTAGGGCCTGCTTCCAAGGACATTTTCTAGTAAGGTGTGGTGTGTGCACCTACCTACACTAAATGGTTTCCTACTAGAACCTCTCTAGGAGTTGTAGTCAGGGTGTGCTAAGCCCTTGCCACCTACAACTACTAAGTTCAGTAGAACTTATGTATATACGACTTGATTTATATGTACCTACAGGTACCTTGATATGATCTTTTAGATGATATTACAAGATTATTTGGTAAAACAAATTGTAAGCTCTTATCCAAACCGCTGCACACCAATGTGAGAAGTTAGCCTGGTATATGATGTCCACTAGTTCTAATGGGCACCTTGCACCAGTCTAACCGACACTTATTGATGTTGGTTGTAAAGTCAACCTTATAGAAAGCTATCCTAGTGGTAGCATGAACCAGCAGTCTTCAGGCTAAGACTTCAGTAGGCGAGTTAAGCAAGTTGTTTTACCATGTATAATCCCTTGAATACCAAATGAAAGGAAACCACACGAGGTATATATCAAATATATATGTATTTAATCTAAACACAACTCCTCTGCCCTCTTTATGAGGTCAGAGGTAAAAATACAATACAAGTCACACAGGTAATATACGATAAGTTACACAGTATACGTTATGCCCTAGGGGCCTCACAAACCATATATGTCATAACCCACCAGAGTTCAGAGTTCAAACAGACAAGAGTAACACCTTAGAATGCACCCAGCAGGTTAGTTACTTACAGTTTTGAGCCACCTATATGCGCTGCCAAGACTGCTCTTGTTTGTGTTACCCATAACCCATGTTTGGTTCCAAAACTACTCATGCATGTATAAATCACAGACTTCTCATACAATGTTTGCCTAAACGAATTATGTGTATATTTTCCACCTAATCTTGACTCACAGTTTAATGTATTTTCTTGTTTATTGCCCATTGATGCCCCTTAGCATGACATCGAGGTAATTCTTTGCTTTGTTGTGTTTAGTGCGCTTTACTGCCCATTGATGCCCCTTTGCATGACATCAAGGTTATTCCCTGCTTTGTTGTGTTCCGTTCTGCTCCGCGCTCTGAAACACACGTGGGAAATGTGTTCAGACGCGGCCACCGTCTTTCGCCTCTGCACGTATAAAAAGGGACCGCGCCCTTCCCCTGATGCGGATTATCCTGTGATCGCAGTTCGAGTCTGCTGTGTCCCAAGGAGCCCTTCATCTCCGTCACGAAACTCCGTAGGAAGGTTCAGGTATTTCTTTAGAAGCATAGAGGTAAGGAACTAAGAATTATTTGTCATTTTAATGTAGTTATAGTTTAAATAGCAATTCGAGTCTACTTAAGGCGAATTTCTGGTACAAGGACTAAATACCAATTTGCATAGTTTTTATTGTCATGCGAACTTCTGGTACATGGACGGAATTTGCATACCTTTCAGCCTAAGAATAGAAACATAAACCCTGCGAACTTTTGGCAAAAAGAAACTCTTACACGACCTATGGACATTGAAACTGTTTACAAACTTATAAGAAACCACAGATATTTTGTGAAATGTTAAGCTAATCTTTTGTATTTACCTCTTGGCATGTATAAGTGATTAATATACAAATCGTTATTGTGCTAAGGTTCTTTGAACAGTTGGTGAATGTTAAACCAGTAAGATAGCAATTGTATCTTGATCTTTATTTTAAAGGCAGCATTTAGTGAAGAATTCATTTGAAGACAGAAGTACTAACGTAAATAAGATTGTGGATTGCTGCAGTTTCTATCGTTTCAGATCTCCCTCCCCGCAGTACCCTCCCTTCCCTTCCCCTCGTCTGGCCATCCTGATACTCTGTATTTCATATTCGGAGTCGGGGCTGCCTGAAGGTGGGCTGGGCTAACTTGAGGGTACTGCTCCTGAGGAACTTGAACTTTGACATATACTAATAAAGTGGTATTTTAGAAAGCAGGCCTAGGGCCCATAGAATCGCTGAGGCTACATTAAACAACCAAAGGTTAGGAAGTAGGAGGCCCACGGGAGCCGCGTGCATTGTCTAAACACAGGTGCGGGTTCCCGTTGACTTTCTATGGAGTTCATAAAAGTTACAAAGTTACAGTTTAAGGGCACTTCCGGATTGACTAGGATGGAACCCTTTTAAACTAGGACACTTCGAGAGTCAAGACCCACGGGAGCACCGGAGTACTCATGTTACCTCACCCAGGGAAGTTGGGTGCATAGGTGCCTTTTCGTGTCGGGTTTCGTCGTCGTTTTCTATGAAGAGCTGCAAAGAAGTGTTGCAGGCGACCAGAGGAGAAGTGTCCAGGTGGATCCAAGTTTGGATCCGAGATGTGAAGAACCTGAAAGCAAAGGGAACAGAGTCTGGGTCACTAGCCAGTGACCAGGAAGGTGCCAGGAAGGAACCAGGCGATGTCGGGTGCTTGCAGGTGAAGAAGGTGAGTTTGTCTCTTCAGCCACGAGGTCCAGGAGGCATTGATGATGACCATGAGCTGGATTCAAGCTGTCCCACAATGTATCTAGATGACTGCAGAATTGTTATCCGAATTGGACCCAACAAGCCTTGGCAACAGCAACCCACAAAGGATGTCAAGATTGGCTCTGTTGCAGACCAGCAAGGTCTGTGGCGCTTCTCCTTTTTAGGGGATCTGGAGCAAGCCTGGAGCAATCAGGATCGCAAGATAGACTTAAGATGGCATCTTCAGGGGGCTCACTATCCAATGGGCAAGGAACCAGGAAGACGCATCATGCACAAATGTAAAGGCGGGGCCCACGGGACACTCACGGAGTATGGGGGCCTGAGCTTCAGTTCAAATAGTGCTTGGGGCTGGGGCTTCTTGTACCCCAATGCACAACTTACTGAGGTTTCTGGAAAGGAGTGCAGGTAGCAAAATGCAGGATCTGAAAGATGTTTGGTCCCACGTTTCTCTTGTCAGCCACGGGTCTCAACTTTGCTGTGGATGTGGATCAAGGTCAGAGAAGTCTGGAAGTTTAGTTCTTGAGTCACAGAGTCTTCGGGTTCCAACGGGATCCTTGAAACTGCAGACTGGCAAAGTTGCTGTTGGTGCCTGTTTGCACAGGGTGGTCACTTCTTGACCACAAGGGAGATGTCTTCCATCTTCCAGTCAGAATGGAATTTCAACGGTCCAAGATATGTCTTACAAAGATTCGTCCAGGACAATCTAAAGTCCCAGGAACACAGCTTCTATACTTATACTAAGAAAGGGGGCTTGTTTACCTTACTAGGTCCTTCCTATGGGTGGACCGGAGAAGGGGGTGGTTACACCCCTTTCCCTTTGTCCAGTTTTGCACAGAGCTGGGGCTGGAGGGCTGGTTTGAACTGAGCTATGCATGGAGCACCTTGTGTGCTCCAGGCAGTGTCTAGATGCATTCGCTGAATGCAGCCCTCCCTGCCCCAATACACAAAACCACTCTCTGGGAAGGTGCTGGCACCTCCCTGGGCAGGAAACCTATTGTCCAGGCCACCCTTGCTGGAGTTTCCCCCAGCAACATGAGGTCAGACTCGTGTCTGTGGCAGCAGCATCCAATTTGTGATGCTGAGGCTTTGTTTAACTTTAACCGGGTAAAGCAGTTACTTACATGTCTTTTCTCTCTAGAAGGGTAAAATGCTACCCCTGCCCCCGGAATTGGCGGGGGGGGTAGTATTCCAAAGTGTTTGACACCTTGCACAACATGTTTTGATAAAGCCAAACCAACGTTAGCATTAACCGTGAGTATTATAATGCACTTAAGAGTATATGGTATGGCTATATCATAGAACAGCTATAAGGAGATGGTTCTGTAAGCTGCAGAGGGGTTCAGCTCATGCTAGGGCACCCTCTCACATAAAACCAAGCACTCTGTCTCCAGGATTGTTGAGGCCTACCGTAGGAGTGGATTATAGGTGTATATGTGTCTATATGTAAAGGTAGATTTAGGTATACTATATCTAAGTAAGGGGTGATTACACCACCTTACCCAGGCTGTGTGAAAAGACCTGTGGTGTCAGTTTGGAAGGCAAACCAGGGGTGGCACAATACATTCTGCAGCCCCTGGTAGGCCTAAGGTGTACCTGTGCCCTGGGTACCTATGGTACACTATACAGGGGGTCACAAGAGTGACCCAGTAACCAATCTGGTATGCACCTAAAGTGCATCTTATCAATTTATAGAGAGAACAGCTGGGCGGTGGGTCTGATTAGCAGGCCCACAGCCACACTAAAGTCGAAAAAACAGATAATCACAGCAAAAAGTGCGGGTGACTATAGGAAGCAGACCCTACTCTCCTACACCCCCTTGGAAATTCACATGTATTCAATGGTATTCATGAACGAACACACTTTTTGTTTTTACTTTCAAAACTGGATTCCAACCTTTGTTATAACTACCCTAGATAAAAATTCAAGTTTAGACTGGGTTGATTATATTTAAGTAACCAATACAAACAGTGAGCCCATCATGAGTATAATAACTATTATTCATTAGCAAGGTTCAAGAACATATGGTGTGCAGTCAAGAAGGACACTCCTTTCTCATTCTTAAAGAGCCAGATCTTATATTACAAATCCTGTACTCATGTTGATGTTCAAGTACACATGCAATGAATACACTGGGCTCAGCAGCTCCTGCGGAGTAATAGCAAATTAAAATAAACAAAGAAAATGTTATTAACCCTTTTGATGCTCATGACGAGCTCAGCTCGTCATGAGGCACACCGGAGCTGTGCTTATGACGAGCTGAGCTCGTCATGAACAATAGGGATCTAGATCCTTCAGCACAGGAGGGGAAACTCTCTAGCAGCCAAGGTGTTAATGAAAAACAAATAGGATTATCTATCCCCAAAACCACTAGAGGTATATATCTCATGTTATTGGTTTTTGAGTGTCATTGATACTGTTTTAAAACAGCAATACTGCTCTCTTTGTTTCCATCATGGAATTTTACAAATCATTAAACCAGTTAGTTTGTAAAGAAGTACGGAGCTCCAATATGGCGAGGTCAAATAAACGTGTATTGTATTCATTTCATGAATGTCTCCTGTTTATTTTTGAAATTCTTTAGTTTTTCAAATGCTTATGGTCAAAAGGTACCAATCTCACTAATGCTTTGAAAACTCATATGGGAAATTTGTACAACACTATGTGCCATTTTGCTTAGGAGAAATACCAGCCTTTAAAAAAAAATCACAGGACATAGTAAGTACGGTAGTATTCCGAGGTTCTGCGTTCTTGAGTTTTGAGAATAAGTGGAGAATGGGTCCCGGGGGACTTGGCATGAGCCGGTGTCCCCCGGGATTGTTCGCGCAATGCGACCTCCCACAGGAGGTGATTGGTTGGTTGGGGTGTGGGAGGGGCTTGGCTGTGCTCGGGGTGGGAGCGGGAAGATGCACTTGCAGCGAGTGAGGAGACGGTGTTGTCGTTTTGGCGCAGCTTTGTTTGGCTGCTCTCCCCCCCCTTTTTTCCTGTCAAGCTGAATGTTTTCACGGAGCTGAACTGTTTTCTGTCAGCTGAGGAGATTCTTTATGCCAAGCGACGAGCCGTTTTTCTTCAGGCGGAGACGAGAGGCGAGTTGGCATGACGGAATCTGCTATCATGAGGGGGGCAGAAGAGCGTGTCAACATGACGGACGTCGACATCGCGAGGGAAGCTGTGGAAGCTTTTCTGGCGGTAGGGAGAGGTGTTTTACAGCGTCTTGGAGCTGCTGTGGACTCGAAGCCGTCAGAGCGTTTCACAATAGGAACAGAAAATTACAATTGAATAAAATTACAACAGCAGGATAAATTACATGAGGTAAAAGTGTGAGCAAACAAAATACATGAGGTAGCAAACAGTGCAATACAAGGGGAAAGAGTGTCAAGTGTGCAGGTTACAAGAGAAGACAAAGTACAATTAGAGGTATAATACTGCATTATATGCTAGACACAGAGGCACAAGAACAAACGTTACGTAGGCAATGGTGGCCCTTGTGCAAGTATCAACAGCAAACAAAATGTGAGAGGTAGCAAAACAGTGTGTTACAAGAGAAAGTGATGTGTGCAAGTTACAAAAGGATACCATACACAGGTACAAGGATAATTCTGCAATAAATGGAACCATTGGTTATAGACGGTGCAGCAGGAGTCAGAGATTCTAGCAGGTCCACAGCGGGGCCAGTGGTTGTGGGTTGAGCACTAACATATGTCCACTAATGAGGCGTCTGGTGTACATAATGGATCTGGTAAATGGTAAGTTGGTGGCGGTTCCTGGCTGGAGTGGCGAGGAATTGTTAGCGGACTCTGGGAGCAATTCTGGGTCTCAGATTTTCTTTTCCAGCTACGGCAAAGCAAAGTGCGGCTTTTGGTAAGTCGGAGTATACCCGAGGCAGATCTTTTGCGGATTTGGAGGCATCGACCGGGTGCTCTCTTAAGAGTCCTGTGACCTCATGGGAAACTTTGGATGGGGTATTAGAGATGGAGAAAAGCCAAGTACATGTGTTGACTAGAGCAATTTCGCTTTGGGGGCATAATACATATCATGGTCCTGATAATGAGAATGGGATACTAATGTTGAATATTTGGTCCAAGAAGCGGCTCCTGTTTTGGTTAGTCAGGAGTTGGGTAGCTGGGGAAGGGGTCATTTCACGTTTGCTAGTTTATTACAGAGATCTGGCGCGGATTTCTCAACATTTTCATCATGGGCGTGATGTTCCTAAAGAACGGCAAAAGGTGGCATATTAGGGTCATGATAGTGAGAATGGAGATACTACTGTTGAATATTTGGACCAAGATGCGGCTCCTGTTTTGGTTAGTCAGGAGTTGGGTAGCGGGGAAAGGGGGTCATTTCACGTATTTTAGTTTTTTACAGAGATCTGGAGCAAATTTCTCAACAGTTTCAAGGCGTCGTGGTGGACATCATGGGCGTGATGATACTAAGATTAAAAAAAAAAAAAAAGAAAAGGGGCTACGCAGTTACTTTCATGTAGGAACAAATGGTGGGCTGCGTGGTCTTGTCCGTTGCTGGGTCGCAATTTTGGTGTTCGTGGGAGTGGGCTTGCGGGGTTTTTTTTCGGGTTCTTTTGGTAGCAGAGAATTTTCATCAAGTCCCTACACAGTTAAGTGCAGTGCCACAAACCGCTGGGGCGCCATTAGTTAATTTCAGTCCGGTTATGAATGTGGCCATTAAACAACAGAGTGTGGTTTTGGGTCTGGTCGGGCGAAACTACCTTATATGGGATTGGCTATGTCGTTGAGCACACATCTCTCTGGCAGGACTAGACACAAAATTTGAAGCCATGATTTTGCGGATGTTTGTAGATTATTGCTCAGAGATCTGCAGGCCACAGAGGGCTCGAAAGAAGAGGAGTTAGGATTGTCCCGCCGCCCTAGGGTCCCCAACAACGTCGAAAACGGGACGGCTGCCTTTCTCATTTACGCTAGTGTACTTGAGAGGCATCTGGAGAGGGTGGTGGCGCTATGTAAATATATTGACATTCTTAGGAGGGCGCACTTGCAGGTGGGTGGATCTGACTGGCTTAATTATGATGAGGAGTTTAGGGCCAGGGTAAGTATTTACAATGACAAGCCATTGGGGGGAAGTAGACCAAGAGCTTTGGCTGCATTGGATGTCTGTTCATCAGACATCGACATCTATCCATACAGTAAATGGCCTTCCCATCATTTATCGGCCCTTTATACAGTGTCCCGCTCCAATGGGGGCGGGTGGGGTTGGCAGAGCACAGTTGCAGGCAACAGTAGCCTGTTGGAATTTTTAACCGCGGTTCCGGTAGCCGTCAATCTTGCATACTCAAGCACAAGTGTCCGCAGAATGGGGAAAGACACCCAATTTCGCAGTGTTTTTTCCCAGTCAGCAATTTAGGGTCCACGGGAGAGGTCAGAAGGGCAGAGGGGCCGGTGCATTGGTTGTCCCAGAAGGCGCCTCCCCATTTAAACTACAGGCTATGTTACAATATTTGGATGAGTACCCGTATGTGGTAGCCGCCTCTGAGTTGTTTGGAGTTTTTTAATTAGGTTTTCGCATTGGTTACCAAGGCCCTAGTGCTCAGCGTTGGACGGACAACTTGACATCAGCAAAAGAGTTATCTCAGGTGGTTTGTTTGAAATTGTGGAAGGAAGTGCAATTCGGCAAAATAGCAGGTCCTTTAAAGCGGTGAGAGATGACCTGGTAATTTGGCTGCGGTTCATTTGGAAGATTTTAATGGTGTCTCCATCAATTTTGTAGAAAATGATATGGTGTGGCTGGTAAAAAAAAAAAAAAATTCAGATACCTCTGGGGCTCACGGCTTTGGGCTCTTTTGGGAAGGACGTGGTGTGCTGAGCGCTGGCCGGATCATTGTTTCCATCAAGGTAGTAGCATTGCTTTCATGGAGTCTTTCCTCTACTGGTGGCTTTACAGGTGTGGGATGAGGTTTTCAGGGATTCACTGTGTTCTTTTTTCACAGTGACAGCATGTTTGTTGTGAACCTGGTCAACTGGCGGAGTGCTAGAGATGTACGTGTTCTGCAATTATTCGGTTCTCTTATGTTGCAAACTATTCAATTCAGCATTGTGTTTAAGGTGAAGCACATACCAGGCATAATTAACTTCATTGCAGATCCTCTGTCTCGTTGTAATTGGCAGACAGGTTGTGCGTTGGCTCCAAGGGTGGACAGCTGCCAGACAGAGATTCCTTCAAACATCTGGGCCTTAGGGGTGTGAGGATTGCTGAATTGGTGGAACACCTCATTGCTCAGTCAACAAGACGCAGTTACCGCCAGGTGTGGTCCGAATTTTTATATTATGCTTTCTCACAGGACCAGGGTGGTGCAGCAGTTTGGTAATGAGGATTTTTTCATGTTACGTTTTCAGCTGTATCTGATGGACGGGGTGAACAACTCAATCGCCGATGCTCTGTCTCGTTGCAATTGGCAGAAGTTCCGGTATTTGGCGCCAAAAGCGGACATAGCAAGACGGCGATTCCACCGACCATCTGGGACCAGGGGGAGTGAGGATTGTGGCACTGGTGGAGCGGTCTATTGCTAAGTGTACGCGCAGGAGTTACCAACAAGCGTGGTCTGAATTTTTAAATGATGCTTTGGCACATGATCAGGATGGAGCAGCAGTTGGAAATGAACAGTTTCTGTTACAGTTTGTATTGCATTTGTTAGATAAGGGTTTGTCGCATACAACGATTTCTGGCAAGTTGGCGGGCATTTCCTTGTATAGTCAATTATTTTTTGGGTAAGGTAGTTCAGGTTGGGATTTTGTAGAGGAGGATGCTGAAGGGGTTTGGGCGTAGCAAAGTTTCTGTTAAATCTTTGAGAGAACCTATTACTTTTGAGTTGTTACGAAGGATTTTAAGTGTTTTGCCTAGTTGCTGCTATAGCGAATGGGAATTAGTTAGGTTCAAGTTGTGCATGGTCTGGATGTTTTTCGGGGCGTTCGGGGTTTCGGAACTTTTGGGTTTACGAAATCAACTGGGGATTCAGACATCGGACATTCGGGTTGGGAATGGGGAAGTTTTTACAGATCAGTTTGAGACAGTCAAAGACAGACCAAAGAGGGGTTGGAACCTGGTTTCAGTTAAAAGCGAGTGGCGTTGTGGGTTGTTGCCCGTTGGGGGAGCGGGATTCCTTTTTTAATTTGGGTGTTTTCCGTTCTGGGGTGATTTTTTGCCATGAGCAAGGGGGGCAGTTGTCTGGTTTTCCGTTTTTATCAGTACTAAGAAAAGGGCTTTCATTGGTGGGGGAAAATCCTCAATGCTTTGGGACACATTCTTTTAGGATAGGTGCGGCTACGGAGGCTGCCAGATTGGGTTGGGGGAGGGAGGAGATTCAGCGCATTGGGAGGTGGAAGTCCAACTGTTGTTACAGATATGTTCGGTTATGACATACAGTTCTTTTCTCATATGTTAGTTAATTGTGGGTCGAGTTTTGGATTTTCCCCGGAAAAAATGGACATGGATTGTGGGCCATTTCTTGATTAAATGCTCATCAGTTTTTGCAGCAAATCTGTGAAAGGGGTTTGGGTTTGTATGGGGAAGATCATGAGGTTTTGTGGAAAGGTGTGGGCGGAATGAGGTGGAAGGACCTTTTTCCGTTGCTGTCAAAGCTGTCTGCTGAGTGGGGAATCCCGGATCTTCTTATTATACACCTGGGAGAGAACGATTTGGTGGAATTGTCAGGCGTCACCATGATAAAACAAATAAAGTTGGATCTGGCAGTGCTGAAACAAAATTGGTTTGGAACAAGGGTTGAGTGGACTGGTTTTGTATACAGGCACCAATGGAGAGGGGCTAGGCTACACCAGCTGTGGAAAAAGCCCGTCGAAATTTGAACAGAGCAATGTCAGTTTTTTGCAAGTCAATGGGTATCACGGTCTTGGTGCATGAACATTTTTCAAGTGAGATGCTTCATTTGTTCAGGTGTGATGGGGTACATCTGTCGCAGATGGGGCAAGCTTATTATCTAATGGAACTGCGTGATGTGCTGGCAAAGCTGTGGGGGGTTGATCTGTGGTGTTCTCACAAAGAAGTTTAAAAAAAAAAAAGAAAAAATTGTTGTTTATATTTGCAGGTTTGGGGTCGGGCAGGAAAACACTGGGGGTTTTCCTGGGTGGCGTGTTTTGGGGGTTAGGATAGTCTAGAGCGGACATATCCTTTCTCTCTGGGGGGTGGGGGGAGGGTAGGTGGATAAGGGAAAAGAAAAGTTGGAAGAAAAACTTTGGTTGGGATAAAAACAGTTTTGGAGTTTTGGAAAAATGATGGAATCATTGGGGAATGGTGATGTAAAAACAGTTGGGGAAAAAGGTTTTGGAAAAAAGGTACAAAGGTTGGTGTTTTAATAAACGTGAGGTGCGGAGTCTGTCTTTGGCTGTCCTGGTAATAAAGTGACCTTTTATGCTATGAGCAGAAATGAGTGGAGTGTCTTTATTGCGCGATCGCAAATCTGTGACCATGATTGCAGATCAACACTTCTCTTTGTGACTCAATCTCAACGTGTTTTATTGCAGTAGCTCCTCGATTATTATTGCCTTCACGAACTACATTGATGAGAAGGGTTGGTATAAAGCAATGGCAGTGAAATGACACAGTTGTTAAGCAAAGGAAGATATTTCAAGTACTTGGGGCGGGAGTGTGTTGGGAAAATCGCATTTTTCCTTGACTCTTCAGCTATAATGAAGCTCTGATGTGTTTTTTCAAAGGCTCCTGTTAGAGGGTCCGGAGCTATTATTTTCCGTACTTCTGTGCAGGGATTTTCTCTGATCTCATACACAGTAATGAACTAAATAGAGTGCATGCCCGACGCAAAGATCATCACGCTATAGACCAGAAATCAATTGAACAGTGTACAGGAAATGCATGGTGATTGTATGCCCTAGGAAGTTTTGAGAATCAGAGAAAGGATATCAAAAAGGGACGGTGATGGAAACAAAACAGGAAAGGTACAGTGAGACTCCAATTAATAAAAACTGATAAAAGAACACACAGAAAGACATAATGACATTATCTGTAGCAAAAAAGTTAGCATAAAAATTCAGGCTCGTCAAGAATTCTGCTATTGATATGGATTCAGGTAAACAAAGAACGTAATCAATTTCAAATGCCTACTTCTTATAGTTTACTGCCATTTTTACTCTCAAGATGCTTGTATGAGCTAAACCGATCTGTGTAGTACTGGTCCCATCTAGAGAACCGCATACGTTTTTATATTCCTACCATTAGCAACTTAGAATAATGTGTTACTTTATACAACAACATACGTTAAAAAATAATTTTTTCACAGTTAGACCAATCTCTGGTAAAGAGCACGAAAAGCAAATGCCTCCATTTTGTTTGTCGGTAGAATAGTGAGCCACCCAGAGCTCACCCAGGAGGACCTTTACTCGTATGTACCCATGTTGCACTTCCTCTAGCAAGGCGAAGCCAGAGGCTATAAAATAACGGGCCTGGAACAGCACAGGGGGCCAGATGTACCACCAGTTTTTGCATGAGCAAACAGGTTTGCGACCCGTTTGCGCATGCAAAAACCAGCATGGTCATGTACTAACACTATTTTTGAGTCGCAAAAAATTGTGACTCACAAAATAGTGTTTTGCAACTCGGTATTAGGAAGGGGCGTTCCCTTCCTACTAGCGACTCACAAGCCATGTATGAATGTTTTGCGACCACAATTTCCAGTCGTAAAACTCTCGCATTTTACCGCCCTCTTCAAGAGAGTGGCAATGGAGTGGCAAATGAGAAGGGGTCCCCAAGGGACCCCTTCACCTTTGTGGTTGGCTCTTAAAATATTTTTTACTGGCAGGCAGTGGTCCCGGGGACCACTACCTGCCCTTAAAAAACGGAAACGAAAACGTTTCATTTCTTTATTAATGCATCCCGTTTTCCTTTAAGGAAAATGGGCTGTATTTAAAAAAAAAAAAAAAAAACTGCTTGATTGAAAAGCAGTTCCAGACATGGAGGTCTGCTGAGCCTAGCAGGCCACCATCCCTGGGAGGGCCAGCCATCCGCAATGGGGTTGCAAATTGCGAGTGTCTCAACATTTATAAGCCTCGCATTTTGCAACCCCATTGGGAATCGCAGTCAGTGTCTCTGACACTGTTGCACATTGTAAATTGTGACTCGCAATTTGTGACTCGCAATCGAGAGCAAATTGCGAGTCGCAATTTACAATGGTCATACATCTGGCCCAGGTTCTTCAGGCCCAACCCCTACTACTGTGTCAGTGTGTGTTCTGTGGGCTAGGGGGTTTAGAGTAAGGGCCTACCGAGCAGGAGGCCTACCGTGCTGGCAACCCGCCCCCCGCAACAGCTCGCACTCACTTTGCTAAAATTGTAACCTTTCATAGTTGGCGTGAGTGCTCTGCCAATCACTGCTGTCTCATTTACCCACTGTTGTTTTAGTACTTGCGCCAATGAAAAACAAATGGAAGTTAGTAAGTAAATATTTAATTGCTTGATTAATTGAAGTCTTACCATAAGTAAAAGCCATAAATATGTGTGACGCAGGAATAATTATTGGGTACATAACAGAAAGTGCAGGTGCAGAACTGTAGACATATCTTTGAGGGTCCTGGGTTTGCCTTAGAAATAAAATAAATATTTCATTGTTGTCTGTCTTTTGATGGTATACACATCGCTGTAGTCTGCTCAAAATAAAAATCTCAGTGTATCTACTGATTCACGCAGAGGCAGAGCTTTAAATGGGTGGGTACTGTCCGTTACAGAGTACCAGCACCTTCTTATTTTGAGAGGGAGAGTACCTGCCCTTCTCAAGAGAGACTAATACTTTTAATTGGAGAGTACCAGCACTTCTCAGAAATAAATAGGTTCTCTGGTACAGAGTACCTGCACATCTATTTTTCCATTTCTAGCACTGTGTAGAGGTACTTGCCTTTACACACTCAGGCCATGGTACTCATGCTTCAGCATACCTTGTGTAGGAGAGTAGGGTCTGCTTCCTATGGTTACCCCCACTTTTTGCGGTGATTCTCTGGTTTTTCGACTTTAGTGTGGCTGTGGATAACAATTGAATTTGTTTAGAATAAATACATATATATTTGATATATACCTTGCGTGGTGTGCTTTCATTTGGTACTCAAGAGATTATAATTGTTAAAACAACTAGCTTAATTCGCTCTCTGAAGTCTTAGCCTGAAGACTGCTCGCCATTGCTACTCCTAGGATAGCTTTCTATAAGGTTGACTTTAAAACCACCATCAATGAAGGTCGATTAGATTGGTGCAAGGTGCCTACTAGAACTAGTGGACATCATATGCCAGGCTAACTTCTCACACCTTGAATATGTATGATCCACAAAGAGATCCATATATGTGCATCCGCAGCATTACTAACTCAAAAGGATGCAAACGTTATTTAATTTAGTATTTGTATGGCGCAACAAACCATCCCCAGGGGGATCTCTCGACGTTATTGAAATAACAACGTAAACATAAACGAATGAACAAGTAAAAGAATCCATACATTCAATCCATTACAATGGAAAATAGAGTTAATAAAACGTCAAAAGCCTTTTTATATTTTCGAAGGTCCCAAATATAATACAAAAAAACTGCCCTCAAAAATAGCATAACGTTTGTATTAACCTAGAGTTAATATAAAGCAGTTAAACGCTGTTAACAAAAAATAATAATAACCTATAGGAAACAACAAATATTCATGGCGGTATAAAGTTTACCTCATATGGATGCAAATTAATGACATTCTGGAATTAACAAAACTTTTCGGGAGTACACACAAACTGCTGCGGCAGTCGCCGGCTCTTTATCATAATCTCGGGAAAAGCACTTAAATGGGTTCACTGATACTTATGGCATTGGGATTTTGTCAATGAGCAATTGTATTCAAGGTATACTTCCAAATTGTGGAAAGTCAGTTACTTTGTGCAATAACATGATTATTTTCTTTCCTTTATTTCTCCATTGTGAAATGTGTTCATTTACACTACTGCTATGCTTTTGTGTGATCTATTCCCTTCCTTCCCTAAAAAATAGAGGCTCTCTTGTTTGCAGAAGGAGTAAATCATTGTTTACTTCCATTATGATGTAGGAGAGGATTTACTGAAGTGCAGAAAACTCAAATTCACAAACTTTCGAGGAAGTCCATGTCTTGAAACAGCCTATTCCCGCCAACTGCACAGAATTGACTTCTGACTAATTTATGGAACCGTGAGGTAAAATTCTACAGAAGTAAAAGGATTTACTATTGCACGGTCACCTTTTGTGAATTTCCTAAAGACGGAAATACAGCAATATGGGCTTGTGAATCTGATTCACATGCACAAATGGCTTTGTGAATTAGGAAGAAAGGGGCATATTATCTAAGAATTGCGATAAATACGTTTACCGCTCAAAATCCTATTGCCGTCTATCACCGATTTGCATCGGCCTGTTAGCGGCGTATTATCAATGCTCAGCTAACAGGCGATGTCCAAACCGCGATAGACGGTGATAGTTTTCACGTGCTAATGTTCACCTTGTGAATATGGGGAGTAGATTCAGCATTGCAATCCACCCCCCCATGCAAAGTATGGGTAAGACCCAAAAAAAGCAGCGTTGGGAGACCTGAGATAAACTTGTGTATCGCAGGTTTTTGTCTCCCAACGCCTGTCACGGGCCGCCTTGAAAATAATGCGTTCCCACCTCCAACTACATTTTACATGTAGTTGGACATGGGAACGCCCACTTTGCATGTCATTAGCGATGTTTATCACTGACATGCAAAGTGGGGCGGTATGAGGCTTGAGGCAGGCGTTAGTATGCCTTGTTGATAGGGCGCTAGAAATATCGCCGATTTCTCGGCACAATTCGCCGAAAATGCGGCGATACTTCGCCTTAATAATATGGCTCACAGTCTCTCATAGTATTTCCAATATGCCGGGGAGGCCCGTCACCCCCTCCCAACACAATCCCCAAGGATGGGAAGACGGACGCAGTTCTTAACTTTTGGAAGGCGGGAGGGAGTCACCCTCCCGGCCGTATTTATTAAAATATGAAACAAAATTAAAACATTAAATAAAAGTTTCATAATCATGTACATTTTTCATTTATTACATTTCGATGAAGACATGTTATTTGGCTAACCTTAACAAATCTCTAATACAAAGGTATCCTAGCCGAGTCTAACATCCTGCAAATGCATACTTTCTAAATTAAAATTGTACATCCTACCATTAAGGGCCAACGGCAAGGTCTTAACCGGTGTCAGATCCCTACTACCAAAAACTCTCGCCCTCACGGTGTGAGTGACGGCCGCGCAGAGGACTGTACCCTCATGGCCAACTGTAATTTCCCTTGTCTTGTTGGGGGCCCCTCTTTCCGCTCGACGCCATCTTAAAGGTCGTCCGAGCACCCGTATGAGGTATCTGTAGGAAGGACAGCGTGGACTCCCCCCCACCCCCACACTCATCACATCCGCCGTCGCGGATATCCGGGCCCCGGGAAATTCGTAGGAGGGGCATATAGCCTCCTCCTCCCCTGGGAGGGGCCTATGGCCGTCTCCCCTTAGGCGACCGATCCTTAGTGGGTGCTGCCTCCTAGTGGGAGGGGCCAATGGCCACCTCCCCCCAGGCGCTCCCATCCATGGTGGGTGGCGCCCCCCTCTAGGGACCTTGAAATTACTGCTCACCGATCATGACCTTACCGCCCGACCAAAAAATAAATACGACATTTGTTTACCTACTGAGGAAGAAAATATCAGCCTACTTAATTGTATCAAACTGACTCCTACAAGAAAAACAGACCGACAAAAGTCACATAGTCAATCTAGACATTCATTCCCCTGCTATACGGAGGAAAAAAGATGTTATCAGAGCAAAACTTTATTGCAAAACAAACATTGCCATAAGGGGCTGGTGGGTGGGTCAAAAATGGCTCCTTGTTCCGTCGAGGGCTCACGAGCAACGAGTGGGTGCAGCCTTCCAAGCACAGGAACAAGAGGACGCTTCTTCGGATTCCCGCTCTCTTTATTCTTCTTCGGGAGGGCGTGTACCCGCCCCAGGTACGCCTCCGGGCGTGGTCATCGGTGCCTATGGCCGTCTCCCCTTAGGCGACCAATCCTTAGTGGGTGCCGCCTCCCAGTGGGAGGGGCCAATGGCCACCTCCCCCCGGGCGCTCCCATCCATGGTGGGTGGCGCCCCCCTCTAGGGACCTTGAAATTACTGCTCACCGATCATGACCTTACCGCCACAGGCCGGATAGTTGACCGGCTATCCGGCCCCCCCCAAACTCCTCCTAAAGGTCATGCCTTCAAACCCCTTAGCCATGCTATGAGTAAAACATTCCCCTCCCAGGACAGGTGAACCCCATCATTCAGATACATGTGATCACCCCGAATACACCCATGAGGAATGCTATGCAACTGCGCCGAGCAAAACAATCTACCAATTTTGTTGTTAACCTTTTTCACCGAATGATTCAGTGCTGAAACTGAAAGGCCCCCCCGCCACACCTTTCTGGGAATCATGTGGGACCAGGCAATCGTGCACCCCGGGATTCTTTTTGCCAACCAGCTAACGGCCGACAACACTTGCTCGAGTAATACTCGTCTACCCAGAGTCACCAAGTCGTTGCCCCCCAGGTGTACTATGACTACAGATGGCGGTAGCCTCTGCCGCCCTAAGAGATCCTCAATAAAAGATTCGAATTGGTCAACACAGAGCCCGCCCCTTCCATGGAAGGTCACTCTGTACCCGTATTCCCCAGCTGCGCGAGTCGCGTCACCTGCTTTGAATACGTCCCCAGCCCGCCTCACGTATGAGTGGCCCACGACCCAAACCACTCTCTCCTCAGACGGTGATCCATGACCGCTGGTCCCCTGGTACTGGGTCGACTGCAAATTCCGCCCCGCATGACATGCTCGCGAAACTGTAAACCAAACAGAAGACAAGAAGCGTGAGTGCATGTAACTTGACTTCACAACATGTGCAAACGCACATACCTTTTAAAACAATTCGAGGACCATCGTCCTAACTGTTTCACTTCATCTGAACTCCGACCCCTGGCTGTAGCCTCAGTAGCAGCCCCTATCCTAAAGGAGTGGGTCCCGAAATCGCACGGGTCCATGCCCGCCGCAGCGATTGTCAGTGCTAGAACCCTCTGGAACTGAAACCTCGTCAGTGGGGTGGCATCGATGTGCCTCAGCAGACTCCCCCCCCATGTATCCGCCCTCAGTGCCAAGTATTCCTCTATACACATTATCGGGCACGTGGGGGACCCTCGCATGCGCTGGACAACCACACTGTTTCCCATCGCTCCCTGGTCAGTTTTGGACTTAGTTATCGTGACTATCATCGAATCACCCCTAATTAGGATGTGATCCCTGCACAAGCCACCCTCCACATCTTTCTTATTTCTTGCGACCAGTTCGCTCACCCGTATAGCCCCATGGAACGCTAATGTGAAAGCTGCCCGGAACAGCACCGCCTCGAATTGGGAGGAGCATGTCGTGCCTAGTTTTTCCATGAGCAGGGACAACCTTTCAAAGCCAATCGGGCGCCTCACGTCTTGCTTGCGACCCTCGAGGCGCTGCCAGCCGCGAAGGGCTTTTTTCGCCAAAAAGGAAGCTGTTGGGTCTTTGATGCCATGGACCTGCGCCATGAATGAGATGGCCGCCCTGTGTCTATTGGCGGTAGCCGCTGATCGGCCCTCTCTGTGCAGTCCTACCAGGAACCCCATGAAGGAATCCTCCTGACCCCAGTTCTGACTCCCTGTCGGACCCAAAAATGCACAATAGGAACGAAACTCTCCTTCATATGCTTTCCTCGTCCTGGGGGCTAAGCTTGCTGCCACGAGGTCTTGTAATCCGGGGCACCGATTAGCCAGAGTGCTTCGGGGAATGGTGTAGCCACTAGGTCCGCTGTAGGTAGATAAACCCTGAACGCCTGCATATGTGAACAAGAGAGTGCATCAGCCGCATGATTCAGTACACCCGGCACATGTTTCGCCCTGAACTGTACATTCAGTCTCATGCAAAGCAGCACAATCTCCTTCAACAATCTCAAGATCCATTTGCAGCGTGCTGCCTGTTGGTTGATGCATTCGACAACAGTCATATTATCAGACCAAAATACCACCGAGCGGTCTCGGAACTCGTTCGGCCATGCCATTAGAGCAACAAAAATAGGGAATAGCTCAAGGAACCCTATGTTACCTGTGAGACCGCTGGTGTGCCACCACGTCGGCCATGTTTGCGCCGACCATCGATTACCAAAGATGGCGCCAAATCCCACGCTTCCCGCCGAGTTGGTCCACAAACCCAGCTCGTCCGAGGACGCTGGCGGCTTGTTCCACCCCACTCGACCGTTGAAGTCCGCCAAGAATGCCAACCAAATGCGCATGTCCTGGCGAACCTCTGCAGACAGTCTCGTGCGGTGGTGTCCTTCTTTGAGACCAACCATAGCTTGTGCAATAGAGCGTGAGAAGGGGCGGGCCATTGGTATCACTCTCAAGGCAAAGTTAAGCTGACCCACTGCCTGCTGTAACTGGTGCAGGGTCACTTTCGCCTTACCCAGGCAAACTTCCAGGGAAGCCCTAAATTTAGATACCTTTTCCACTGGCAAACGGAAACATCCCTCCACAGAATCGAGCTCAATTCCCAGAAACTCGAGTGAAGTAGATGGTCCAACCGTCTTACCGGGTGCCAATGGCACTCCGAACTCCCTCATAAGGATGCAAAAGTCGTGTAGCGCCTGCGCACATTGCGTGTCGCCGGCTGCTCCCAAGAACAGGAAATCATCTAGGTAATGCATAACATGCCTATGCCCCGTGGCCTCAGTGAATGCCCACTCTAAGAAACAGCTGAATTTTTCAAAATAGGCACAAGAAATGGAGCAACCCATCGGCATGCATTTATCCATGTAATAACGTCCTTGGAACGCAAAACCTAGCAAACGCTGATCCTGAGGGTGTACCGGGAGCAACCGGAACGCTGATTCGATATCCGATTTCGCCATCAGGGCTCCGGGGCCCAGGCGATTTAACATGGTGACGGCATCATCGAATGATGCGTACCGCACCGAACAGACTTCTGGGTCAATAGCATCGTTTACTGAGAAGCCCCTTGGAGCAGACAGATTATGGATCAGCCTAAATTCCCCCGGGTCCTTTTTGGGGACCACCCCTAACGGGGAACAGATGAAATTCGCCACTGGCGGGAGCCGAAAAGGCCCAGCCACACGGCCTAGTCTCACCTCTTTATCGATTTTTCTTTCTACAACACCTGGATTCTGTTGTGCTGAAAGCTGGTTTTTGCAAAAAGGTTCCCCATGAAAATCCCCCGCCGGGATGTGGAAGCCATATAAGAATCCCTTCCTCACACCCCAGCGGAGACATAATCCGGGTATTTGTTTAACCAAGGAGTCATAGCCATGAGATCAACGGGAGTAGGCAATTGTACCCAACAATCTACCTCAGTCCTGCTTGGACCCTCCTTTACCTCCCGCCCGCTATTTTTTGATCTGCATGAACTCTCCGTGTGAGAGGGATTCCCACAACCCGCACACACGTGCTTGAACCTACATGTACCTTGCGGTCTGTTGCAATTGCCTCTATTGAAGCCCCAACAAACCCCCCGCTTTCCACCATTCCCGCCGGATTTCGGCTGGTGATCGTCGCCGGTGCCCGCTCGAAAGGGCACCGCGGGCTTCTGGCGGGAAACCCCTGACCCATTCCCACCTGCCGAGGAAGTTCTCGCCGCCCCAGGCAGGAGCTGTTTATGCCAAGAATTGGAGTCGAGGCAATCCCATGTCAGAGAGGAATCATACTCTTTCGCTTTACGGAACTTCATGTCGTAACCTTTCCATTCACCCCCCTCAAACGTTTCATAAAAATCCATTATACGTGCCTGATAACAAGACAGCTCGGGCAATACCTCGGGATTACGTTCCCCAATAATCGCAGTAAACATTGCAAAAGCCTTAGCCCAATTTGTTATCGTCTCTTCAACCCTGAACTCTGCCATCTTGGCGCGCCAGACGCTCGGGTGCCACAAATCTTTCTGTGTTTTAGCATACTCCATCTCGCGATGGTCGGTTAACAATGAAAACATATTGACATATTTGTGTGCCCAGATTAACTCTTTTGTGGCCAACGGTATATGTTGAACCACCCTCTCCCGCCTTGAGGGTAATGAGCCCTCCCCTGCCACTGGCAAGGCGAGCTTACCTGGTGCGGTCGTTGTTCCCGCCGTTTTCTCGAGACCTGCTGCCGGTCCTTCCGGTGTCGCCTGTGGGGAGACAAGAGGGACATTCGCCTTCGCGGCATCTCGCGACTGCCGCAACTGCTGGATTAGTAATTTGGCCTCTTCGGCCGTGTCTCCTGGCACCGTAGCACCTCCTGCCCTCTTATTGAGCCATGCGGCCAACTGGGTGGCCAATTCAGGAGGCATATCCTCCTCGTTAGCGGGCGTAATCACAACCGGGATCGGTTGACCCGCGTCTGGGTTTGGTACTGGGTCATCAGCTGGTATGGCAGGGCTGACCGGGGGTACCTCAGGGACCGGATCCTCCCCTGCCGTCGCCCTCCTCTTGACCCGTTTCCCTCTACCCTCGGGGACGACTCCCGGCAATGCCGGGCCTATTACCTTCTTCGGGTTACCAGGCTTGTTCATTGCGGCCAGTTGCTTCTTGATGCCCGCCATATCCCGACCAAGCGCTGGAACCTGCCCGATGCTCCGTTCTATTCTCGCCATTCTGTTCACCAACATGCGAAGCACCTGGTCTGTCTCGGAGCCCTTTCCTGCCTTCTTGCCAGACATGGTTTCGCTTATCTCCTCCGGGTCGATCGACACGGTCCTGGATCCTTCGCTGTACAGTCTCTGAAAGAGAAACACAAGAATTACAAGTTCTCAAAAATGGCTCCTTGTTCCGTCGAGGGCTCACGAGCAACGAGTGGGCGCAGCCTTCCAAGCACAGGAACAAGAGGACGCTTCTTCGGTTTCCCGCTCTCTTTATTCTTCTTCAGGAGGGCGTGTACCCGCCCCAGGTATGCCTCCGGGCATGGTCATCGGTGCAGGTGTCTAGGACAACCCCTCTTGGGCGGGAAAAGGCGCGCCCCGGCTACGCCGCTTCGGGCATACCAGCCGGGACACGCCCCCCCGCCCAAAATGGTTTCCCGGGAGGATCGGGGCACCCGATCATACGTTCGGGGGGACCGAGTGGTCGCCCCTTTCCAGGATCTTTCAACAGCCCATCTTCAACGTCTTGGAGCACTAGTCAATAGATTGTGGTGTGCGTGCTGACTGTCAAGGCAAACTTCAATAGTGGAAGATTGATAGCACTGAATTTTACAGTATGTATAGAGGTACACATGATAGGAAATGCAGAGGACCTTTGAAGGTGATTGTTTTCTTCTTCTTTGTACAATTGCATTGAAGATTGATGTTTATCTCGACTTTACTCAGACTCCCAAATGGTCTTGCCTGATTCTTGGGTATACCAAGTTTAAGTACAGTGTATGCCTCTTCTTATAAGTGATGCTAAGAGAGGATGAGATTTGAAACATCATCATATATTTCAAGTACAAGTTGGCATGGCAAAGTGGACCCCTTTAAGCAATACACCCATCAAGTAATTAATTACCTTTGTGTCCACCACAGCCCAGAATTAATGATGAATGCACTGAACAAATGCAATAGCAACAGGCTGTGAAACATGGTGTGAAATGACAGGTAAATTGACCATAAGCTAGGGCAAGATTATTCCATGGTTTTTCTTCTACCTATTGATGCAATACAGGCACATTAACAGTAGCTTTGAGTAGACCTAACCCATGCTACACTGATGCAGAAATAACTCTCTCAATGTCCATGGATCTCAATATCTTGATCAAAATCGAGGAGTAACTAATGAAAATGTCTCAGACCCTTGGCAGTGATACTTGTTAATGAGCCGCCTTATTGTTAACCCTTCCCTTCCATATAATGGTAGCTTGATATGTGATGAGTAAATCCTAGGAAATTTTTCTAGGGCATTGCAAAATCTGGTCCGATGTTTGAAACATTATCTTTTCGCTAACAAATAGCAAACTAGTTAGCAACCACTAAAATGGGTTTTGATTTTTAAGAAAGCCCACTCTGAATCGAAAAGTTGCAAATCGAACAAATTACTGTTCAGTAAATTAATGTTTCGAAAAGAGCAATTCCTTATTTCAGATTCACAAATAAGTAATTAATAGTTTGAAGTGCAAAATATTCATTATTACCGTATAGTTTCAGAATGGGTATTTTGTATATGCAATTTACCACTAACTGAAAGCAGATGGTAACCAGGTGCAAACTATAAATGGAGACCCGGAATCCAACACTATATTTCCAATTAGCACCCGTCTGTCATCGATATTCTGGTTTTTATGTGCAGTGTGGACACAGTGTGATTCTATGTCAAGGAATATGTTGATTTTTGGATGGACATATTAAGGCACACTCAAGCACCTTTTTAAATCCAACATGAATCCTATCAATTAGATGAGATTTAAAGTAGAAACATGTAAAGTTGTAAAACAGGCTGACTGGCATCTTTGACTATTTTAAGCATGGAAGCCAGACATGCGTACTACAAATGGAAAATATTTACTTGCAAAGGGATTGTTGCATTACTATGAAGTCAAGCTTCATATTATGAAACAGTTAAGAAACTGACATATTTAAATGAATAATATAAAGTCAAATCACCTCCTTAACATAACTTTAACTTCTCAGCGAGTAGGTTGTACTTTTCAGCAATTATACCAGTAAATGTAGACATGGTTTATATTCTTTAAAAGAGAATGTGTCAGCACTTCTCTCAAAGAGCACATAGTAACAAATGCCAAGAGAGTGACATTGTTAAGCAGTTTGCAAAAAGCAATATGGTTCATGTAACCATGGTTAGACCTCAATAGGTTTTTAAAGATCATTATGCAAGGTGAATTGTGGATATAACACTAAGATCACATTTAGAAATTAAAGTGCAAAATTGTGCTTTGAAATCACTCTGGGCCATGTGTATTGGCCAAAATATGAAAGGGTAACAAATTTGACCTAAAATCACCAATAATTATTTATCTACAAGTGCCTAGCTATCATTTCGCTCCTTTAGGCTTCCTCTTACTTTCTCCATTTACATCCAATTTCTACCCCTGCTGCCTCTCTCAACCATTATCCCTTTCTGTTTGCTGCTACATATGTGCTCTCTTTCCTGTCTCTCCTTCTCTCTCTTGTTTATTCTATGTACTCTCCTTTCTTTCTCTTAATCTTCTTTTGTTTTCTAAAACTTCTCCTTTCTATCTTCTCTTCTATCTTATTTGTATTTCTCAATATTTTTTAATCAGTCTGGAGCCCTCTTCTCCATAGAACATGATTGGCAACTGAGACTTTTTCTTGGCTGTGTATGGCTATTAGTTGCATTACTACCTTTCTTTGACCACTGTTCCTTGCACTGTTCCATAGTCCCAGAGGCCTAGCATCGCGTGGGCCTCCTGTAACTGAAGAAGTCCCCTATGATCATGGAGCAAAGAAGTTAATGCAAAGTGGTCATTATATCCCCACAGCTTGTTGTCAATTCTTGTTGGATAGGACAGCAAGCTGCATGAATTTGGTTGGTTTAAACTGGTTTAGTGCAAATGACCCATTGACGTCCACCGCACTACTTTCACAGTGGGGTGGACTTGAATGTGCTATCCTCAGTACTGGAGAAAAAAAAATCTGGAAAAAACACCAGAAATGTTCTCTTTTTCAAAATCAAAATCAGTACATGGGGAAATGCTTCAAACGAGTCCCAAATTAGATTTTTGTTTTGCTGTATCAAGCAGCATACTGTGCGCCCTGATGTTACACAGCAAAACGAAAGTGAAAGCAGATCATGGTAATGGAATCTGTGGGGATACACAAGTGTCTAACCACCCAGCATTCCTACAGTTTTCCCGATAACAGTAGTACCCCACTCGTATGACTGAGCTATCGCCTATGAAATAAGAGGGTTCTTAGACATAAGGAAAGAGCTTGATTTTGCCTTGCAAATTGACCTATTCTAGCAAAGTAGGTAGCTGTGATATTTAGGCCAGGACTTGGTTGGCGCCAAGAGAAACCTTCCAGGCTCAAACTCTTTTCAAAACAAGGTACATAGGTCAGTCTGGGGTGGTGTAATTTCTAGGGATTATATTAGTTTCTTTTACCCAGAATAGCCTGTAAATTCCAAACTTTGGCTTAATCAGAGAATTTCCTCATATTTCTGTGAAGGACAATTAAAGAATCTGTGAGGATTCAAATAAATTCCATCCAACTATAGTTCCCACACTTCTCCCAATAAAAATACCACCCCAGATGTTCACCTAATATTTTGCATTAGTACATTAATTACATTGGACCTCATAGAAGCAGTTTATCTGCTATGACCATAAATTAGATAAAGATAAAGCAGAATTTCATAGGAGTTAATACACTTCTGAAAACAGATTCATACTACATAGATCCTAAATTATATTATACAAAAATCTAAAAATGTTCTGCAGAGATGTCTAGAGAGATACATCATATTGCAAATCAGTCAGTCAAAAGTATTTATTTCTGTACCATAAAAGAAAGAAGGGCATAGATCTTGCATGGCAATAATCATAATAAAAGGCAATGTAGATTAAAATACTTCATATACAGGCTTTTGATAATTAAAAAAAAAATCAAAATTAGGATAAAAAGCGTATCACAAAGATACAATATATACACAGTGCAAGTATAAGCATATTTCAATATCTAAAAGATGTGTCCTAACATCAAAATTAAGATAGCGAGCAATCCAAATATTTACAATCCAAAGTGCTAGTGCGAAAAACATGCACATCTGTTCAGAACATTTAGGTTTCAATTCATTTACTTCCTTCAAGTCGATAGGGTCCTCCTTCTAATGGACCATGATTTACCCAGAAATGTTGCTGTTACACAAGCAAAGAAAGGTCTTGCGTCTGACTTCAGAATACGTAGGGCTTCTTTATGACTATGTGTTCCTAATTATCTACATACAGGGGTAAGCCAGTTCTTTCTGGGTCTGGTGCACGCAGGGCAAGCAAAAACAAACGTGGCCTATTGTTTCTTTAAGGCAAGGGCAAGAAGGACAGCCCTTGGGCTGTGATATATTTATCCTCCAGGTATTAGTGAAGACATTGATAGGAAGGCAACCGTGTCTAAATTGAATGTACAATTTCTGGCACTTTTATTAAATCAAGGAAGCTTTCTAGCTTCCTTGATTTAATATCAAAGAACAGGTCAGTTAAGCAGCCGGTTTGTGTATTCATAAAGTTCTTCTGTTCCACCCAAGCCCAAATCTGTGATTTTTGTGTGTCCCTAGAGTATGTGGGAGGGTGACCTTCTAGCTCCTTGGGCACACCTATGTCCGCCCGGATGGTATTTATGTAGTTGATCCACCCAATTTTATGGTTTTTGTCCAGGGCAGAAACTTCATTAAAAGCAGCTGCGTAGGACATAATGCAAATGTTTTCAGGCTCAAAAGCCATGATTATGGTCTCCACATTATTTGGTTGAAGGAGATAAATGTTCAGTGTGTTGACTCTGGCAGGGTTATCTAGATATTAAACCATGTTTTATGATAGTCAGTTATAGCAGCCTTTTGTGACATTGTAGGCTATATTGGGTCATTTTAGATTCAAAATACTGCTTGTTAGGGTTTTTTCACCCCTCTACAGCAGGAACATTAATCTAACAAACGATGTGGTTCCTGCAAACAAAATAACAATCTGTGGAACGGATACCTAATCTCACCAGGCTATATTTTACAACAAGCCAGTGCAGGCTGGAGCAATGTCAGTCAAATGTAAGTCGTACCTGACATGTGATAATTCTGCCACAGCACAATAGGCTAATATAAAGCAACATGCCATTTTGGAATCTGGAGTTTCCTGATTGGATATTGCTTCTGAATGACTGGTAGATTTGTGTATTTTCATCAGCTCCTCATATACATCACTGTGGTATCTGATAGTGGTCTATCATATCCCCTCTTCCATTTAACATCTACCTTACCCCCTTACCCAACCTGGTTAAATAATTCAACTTCATCTGTTATAACTATGTGAATAACACCCAAATAATTTCTAAAAATGTATGGTCTGAAAGACCTCTGTAATTTAAAACTTGATGACTGCCTGCAGAACACAAACACATGGGTGACGAATAACCATCTAAAGCTAAATGCAGCAAAGACAGAACCTATGACATGCAGCCAGTGACAAACGTACTAGCCTACCACCAAATGTCCTCTGGAATATGAGGCCCCTCCTACAATATCAAAAGAAGTCCGAAACATAGTGTTAACCAAGCATTCAGACTAATATTTGATACCACATGTTAACAACATAAAAGAGTGCCTTTTACACAATGAAATCACTATGTTGCATCCTTCCAAACCAACAGAAAGTGCAAGCCATCCTCACACTGGTAATCTCCAAGCTTGACGATGTCAACAGCCTATACCATGGTACATCCATATTAACTCATCCAACATACTACTGCAATATTTCTTCTCTGCCTTCACCCAAGTAAACATATGACTGCACTCTTGCAATAAGTCCACTGGCTATCTATAGCAAGAAAAACAACATTCAAGGAACTTTGCATTGTTCAAAGAGCCTGCATGGAAAAGGACAGCTATCCTTACAAGCTAAATCCAAGCAATACAAACAACTCAAGACACTGCAATCCAGTCATACCACCTTACCATAAATAATCTATTGAAGGAACTTCTTTTTCAGTACTAGTTGTCAAGCTCTGGACCACCCTACCATTCAGTACTGAAAGCATTGAGGAGCCTGTACACTTCATAAGACAGTTGAAAACATGGATATTTCCAAGACAACTACACGACCACACATCCTTTCAATAGAACCTAAAAAGACACTCACACCCTCAAACTCAATCTTCAGCTTACGATACACAGATTGGTAACATCACAACAAGCAAACTACTTTCTGTAGGTAGGCAAGTAAAGGAGATTTGACCTTTTCTTTGCAGGAGTATTCTATTGTTATGTAAATTCATACATATAATTTTGTCCCTCGCTTATACCAGTGTCATAACACTCAGTGGTTGGCAGCCAGAGGTGGCTTACATCTCTTACATTCACATAAGATCTATCTGCCCCGAGGGTTGTCCATCACCAGTACTCTGCAGCCAATTAATCAACTCTCACTAAATGAACGGGCATGGAATAACTCAAAAGATCAGCCACACACTGCCGGTCAACTGAAGGACTTTAATCTAATCCATGACTGCACTTCCCAAATCTCTATACACTAATGGGGAATATTTTCATCTCACAATGACTTTCAGATATGAGATGATAGTAACAATACACATCTCACCATCTCTCTCCACTTCTCCCTCCCTCCATCAATGCCATCTCTAGCCCAGAACTATACACCGAAGGGTATATTTACTAAGATATTGTGTCACACTTGCTCCACTTTTGTGATGCAGCCCAATGCAAAATCATTTTTGGTATTTACTAAGCAATGCAAAGCCACCCTGTATGGCTTTGTGTAGTTTAGTAAATACAAAGTATTGCAAGGCAGTGCTGATTTCTGCCCTGAGGTACCTTGCATTGGGAAGGCATTGCAGGGGTGGAGCATTGGTGGCCTCATACACCCACCTACGGAATTTGGTGTATTTCCAGATTTACAAACCCTAGTAAACTTGGGAATGTGTCAAAATGGTATGCCTTTCCAAGTGAGTTGTAACAAGGAGAAATTTAATTATTTCTTCTAGGTATTTCGTCATTTTATGTGTGCTGCATTGTGCAGAACACAGAGAAAGAATAACATGCCTCAGTGGAATGTATTGGCACCAAGAGGAACATGCCTCTAGGGATTGTGTTGATCCCTTCCATCACAAAAAGAATCCTGCCTGTAATGCACGTACCCTTGCACCATGGCACAATGGTGCATTCGTGGGTGCTAGGCAGCGCACGTATAAACACGTAAAGAAGAAGCACAAATGTGCCATATGTTTGTGAAAATTGTGCATTTCTGTAATCTGCCATTTACGCAGCGCAGTGCAGCAAGCTGTATTACTGCATTGGGTTGCGTGAAATGTAAGCAAATCGGTCCAAACTTTTCTGATTGGACAACCCAGTGCAGTAACCAATTAAGTAGACAATGATAATGAGAAATACCATAATGGGACCAACAGAGCTGAGCTGTTCAAAAGCTGCCAGCATACTGAAAAAACACCAATTGTGCCTTTCTCAGATCTCATTATCCATCACACTGCTATGCGCTGCATCTCATGATCATAACAAGATAACCGCACCACGAGGTCATCACACACAACCACACCTCTGTGGTTATCAAACACGACTTGGAAGCACTTTCTACATTCTATTATAGAACAAAGGCAACACCACATGCCGCCATATCTGGCGTAGCTTGCTACCCATGTAGGTAAGCGCTTCAGTGCATATGGGTAGTGCTGTAAAAATGATCAATACAATACAATATTTATCACTTGCATAAACAAGATTTGTCCTGATACTATTAAAATCTTGTGCTTTTGTAATTGCTGGTATATGTTGAAATATTTGTACAGTTCATTCACAGGTATGTAAATTAGAAACAAATTGATGTCCTACAGTATTTATTTTGTACTCCCGGTACACAAGGCCACTGGAATAATGTGATTCTGTGGATTCGGAATTATGCGATTCTGAGGTCACGGTCTTTACCGTGTAATTATGAATTTACCTCACTTGCTACTTAGTCCATATCTGCTACATAATCTGCAGAATTTTACAACAATCACATTTTATTTCTAGTTCATACATATGTGAAGTAACTAAAGGTCATGCAGCGTGTGCTGCTGTACAGTAGAAAGTCATTCACAAAGGTTGAATGGTCACCTTTCAGTTACTTGCAGCGAGCCGCATTTGGATGTGGAACTTGTACTAATAAAGTGAAATCTTTGCTCAGACAGTGCAAACATGTGCAAAAATTACAAAATAGTGAAGTGATATTAATAGGTAATTTGCTGCATTAAATGCAATAATTTGTGTTTTCTTGCCACATAATTTAGTTATTATTGCTGCATAACTTAAGCCTCCACTGCTGCCTAATTTCACTGGCCCTGTCTGTACCACAGAGAGATTGCCAGATAGTTTGCTTTACAAAATTATTTCACTTTGCAGTCAAAGAAAAGTAAACATCTCCACAATAAAATGAATGAGCATCCGTTTGTCAGAAGACAGCCTGACATTTAATTAACCTGTTGGAACACAAAGAGATGTAACAAGATAAAACCAACATTTAAATGCATTTTTCTGGCTCATTTACCTTCTGAACTCCCGTGCCTCTTTACTGTGTCAGGTGCCTCGTTTATTTGGGGTGGGGGGGGGGGTGCTAAAGATTCTTATAACCTGGCCTGACACTCAAATTCCCCCCTATGGATTTGGCACCATATTCAAGTGGCGGTTAGTTGTTCATTACAACTGCTGGCCTCAGAAATCTGAAAAAGCCATAGCTGCAGTAGCTGGTAGAATATCACCAGGTGCTTTTCCCCATGTGTTTAGAAAGTGTCTCAAAGGACTTTTATGCGGAGTACATTATCAAATAGAATTTCAGCTTAATAAACAGGCATTGCGGAATTACATGGACACTTTTTATTGCATAACATATTTCTCCATAGTCATTGATTGTATAGAAGGAACCTATATATTTCTATTCATTATTACAAGGCATATCTTCATAGAAACAGGAACAAACAGCATTTGCTTAATATGAAAGTGGTATATAATTCAGAGGGCATTATAACAGACTTGCTGGGCCATTATCTAGACAGGACACATGATTCCTTCTTGTTTTTGTGTTGTAGCTGTATGATTGATTGCTTGGCAAGAGGAGAGTTTGGCGACTGTTTAACTTTAAATTAAATGTA
This sequence comes from Lissotriton vulgaris, assembly GCF_964263255.1. NCBI lineage: Eukaryota > Metazoa > Chordata > Amphibia > Caudata > Salamandridae > Lissotriton > Lissotriton vulgaris. Next base: position 210,259,333 of record NC_141700.1, read on the forward strand.
CACATATTTTTAAAAAGCCCAAATGAATTCATTTATTTTACCATTATTTTCTGTGGGTTTCTATTTTAAGCACCTGCCCCCATTATTTTCTGTGGGAGGGAAGTGCTTTAAGAGTGTTTGACCATGTGTGGTTCTGGACTTACTCCTGGGTCCTTTTTGTCTGTAGCAACTTTCCAATTGTAAATTAGGCTGCACCCCTGGTTCAGGGAATGGAGACATGTTGTAAGAGGCTGGCTTGGTATATGATGTAGACTTATGCAAGTGGACACCGAGCACCAGTCCAGACAACCCTTATGGTGATTCAAGAGGTCTTAGACAACGTTTGAAAGCTCTCTAAGTGGTAGCTGTGGACAGCAGCCTTCATGCTTAGCCCAGAAGGAGTGTAAAGCAGCTTGATTTACCAGAATGCAATCTTATAGGTATAGATTAAGTGAAAAAGAACCAGACAATGTAGTTATGAGAATATGTATTTATTATATAACAGACACTAACAAATATGGATATCGGCTAGCCAGAAATATGCACAATGTACACAATACTTTGCATAGAAATCACATAAATAGCACAGAATACACAGTGGACCCCGGGTGGGGGCAAACCATATGGTAAGATAGTGGTATAAGAACCACGACTCGAGTCAGGACAATGCCCAGAGGACGTAGAAGTTTTGGGACCCAAGGAAACACTCAAGATAAGTAACTTGGAACTAACCCTGGGTGGAGTAGGCATAGTGCCTCTACGCAAAGTTCCACAGAGTTGGAAAACAACTCTGTGGTACTTCGCTCTGCGCCCTCCAAAAGTAATTATGAAGTAATACAAAAGCTGTGGCTGCCTCCTCGCCATCACGCTCTCCTACCTCGACCTCACCGTCCTTCTTCTTAGATAACCCCTACGTTGTATGTCTTGCGCGTAGGGATTATCAGTAAAGAAGGACGGTGAGGAGGAGGAAGGAGAGCGGCCATGGTGAGGAGGAGCCAGCCACAGCAGGTAATTACTTTATAGTTACTTTGGGAGGGTGGAGGGGCCGGCTAACTACGCTCCACCACGGAGTCGCAGTTTTGCCTATACTCCTCGTTCGCAATGGAACGTGGAGTAGGCAAAACTTAGTAAACTACACTGGCGGAGTGTAGTTCCCCACATGGGCTTAGGAACCCAACAGAGATCATGTACAGTGTGGGAACACAACTGTGTGTTCCATACAAATCAACGTGAAAGTCGCAGTGCCATTTTTATGATTTAAGACCCTTGGCAGTGGACCCAGAAGAAACCTCAAGGAAGACAGAAGTTGGAGAGCCGCCTCAACCGTGGATACCCTAGTACCCACTTTACCTACACCAGGGAAGCTGGGTTCATAGGTGTGAAGTGGCGTTGGAAACTGCTGTCGAACCCAATAGAGGGCTTCAAGAAAATGCCGCTAGTGGAGTAGGAAAATGTGTCCAGTGGATTCAAGTTGAGGAGTATCTGCAAGCAGAGGGGACAGATTCTACGTTACTCAGGAGTGACCTGGACACCTGGAAGACGAATGCCCACCGAAGTCAAGAGTTGCAGGAGAGTTGACGATGCCCTTGACTCTGCAGCTGTGAGGACCAGACGATGCTGTGGAAGACCATGCACAAGCTGTCCCACATCAGATGTCGAGAGTTGAGTAGTTGAGTGGATGTGTCCATAGGGGACACCAACAGGCCTTGGCAACTGCAAACAACGTGGATGTCAAAGAAGGCGCAATGTTGGGACCAGCAAGATCCAGGGGACTCACCACCCACAAGCAGGGGAGTCAGGGCAAGCCCAGAGTAATCAGAGGAGCCTAAAAGAAGCAAAGATGACCCCCAACAGGACCCACAGGCCGGAGGCACTGGAGTCAAAAGAGTACCTCGAGCAGCTCACCCAAGATGCAGGCCATGTTGCAGATGATGTGGTGTGGAAAAATATTCTGGTCACTGGAGATGCTTGAAGTTTGGTCTTTTTTGAGCCTGAAGATCTTGTTGGAAGGAAGCCAACAAGCCTTTGCAGTGGCAAGTCAACGCAGTGCACAGCGTTTCGGTTTCTGCGGCTCCTACGAGGGATACTGGTCTCAAACTTGGTGAGAGGGCAGAGCAGGCCTCCAGAGCTGTGGAGAATTACCAACAATATTGCTGAGCCTTTTGGAATCTGTGGGAGCTCAGGATCTGCAGACCAGTCAGCTTTGTTGCTCAGCCTGCAGATGCAGGGATGTGACTTCTTCACTCTAAGGGAGATTCCGTCAGATGTCTTGGATGTCCACATGCCTTGGAAGGTTCCTATATAGTACACAGTTACAGACAATGCAGCAGACTGGAAGAGATACGATGTCAAACCCAAACGAAGTCCAGGGAAGTCCAGAGTGCCCATATGATAGAAGTTGAAGTGGTGTCTGAATTGAATCATGTCCCACAACGAATCGAGTGACCCACCCACACGTAAGCCCTTAAGTACCCTAAGGAAAGAGTTGGGACGATTCAGGGGACCCTCCCAGGAGAGTGTTTAGATAGGGGGGAAGATACTCCCATGTCCATTGTCCAGTTTTGCGCCAGAGCGAGACCCAATGGCTCCCAGAGCTGGTTTGAGCTGGACTATGCAAGGAGGCACCACATGTGCCAATCATGCAGACAGAGTGGCACTGGCAAGTTCACCCACCCGGTGACACCCCAGTACACCAAATCCTGTCTTGAAGGTGGTTGCACCTCCCTGTGACAGGATACCTTCTCCTTCTATTCTGCCTTCCCCTGCTCAAGCTTGGCTCAGCAGCAGGAGGTCAAAATCGAGTTTCTGGTCAGCAGATGCCATGTTGTGCTCTCCAGGTCTAGAAGACTGATACCGGGAACACTGAAAGCTTAACGGAGGGCTTGTCCAGGGGAACCAAATGTCCCACACCATATGATTCCAACATGTTTGAAAGCAAACATGATAGGATCCGTTGCAGCCAATTTCGAGATGGTCATCACATAAATACATGGTTCCCCTCTATTTGGTATATGACTGTTTCACTTACAACCCAGGAGAATGGACCTCATAGGTTGTAGGGGTGTCCTGTTCATGCAGGGAAACCCTCCCACTTAGAACCAAGCACCATGCCCTCAGGATAACAAAGGCCTGCTATAGGAGAGACTTATAGGTTTGAAGTGCAGTGAACGTAGATATAGGAAACCTATATCTTTCGTAAGTGGTGCTAGTACCAGCTAACACGGTCTGCAATAGCAGGCCTGTAGTTACAGTTTGAATGTTCTCCCATGGGTAGCATAATACATGCTTCAGTCCATGGGGGGCCTCTGGGATAACTATGCCCTGAGTATCTTAGTACTATATACTAGGGACTGATAAGGGTACCCCAGTATCAAATCTAGAATGTACCTAAGTACTTCAGATAACAATTAAGGGAGACATCAGAGAGACTGGGGTCTTGATTAACAGGATCCTAGTCCGACTAGTCAATAACATATGGGGGTGGGGGAAACTATAAAAGCAGATCCTACTTTCCTACACATGTTATTCTACATTTTGTACTAAATTTATACTTGGAACTGGTGCACAGCCAAAAGTAGTAACTTTACTACAAAAACAGTATATGCACATGTGTAGATTCACTCACATGTAAATTTACTCTTGTGTACAGGCACTTTCAAAGGACTACCTTTAGAAGTAAATAGTAATTATTTGATTATACATATCTACCCCATATCAATTTAACACAAAGTTGGTTGCCAATCAAGCAGCAACAGAAAATACACTCAGAACAGACACAACGAAAAGCATGTTTAGATAGGCATAGTACAATGTTTGGCTAATATACAATAAAAAAATGTACACTGAATGTACCAAACTCATTTTCTGTTTATTCACTGATCAAAGATCAGAACGAAAACTCACCCAGACATAAAAATTCTAACATTATATTTTTAATAAGCAGGTTTAAAAAAAATGTTTTTGTATGTGATCAAATCACTCCCTCTTCCTCTTTCGTGCTCCACCAACTGGAGCCATCTTTACTCCTGATCCTGCATGTGTTTCCCTCTCTTTCAGTGCTGAGGCTTCTTCTGCCGATTCAACAGGTTATTTCAGTGAGCAAAACAATGCTTGGGCTAGAAGCCCAAAATGATGAGATGGCTTCCTTCCAGAGACAGGAGCCGTATGTAGCTCTTCTGATGCAGATGTAAATTGCACTAGGGTTCCCACTAAAGTGACGCATCTCATTCACTTAACTGAGGTCCTCCTGAATAACATAATCCCGCCAGAGACTAGTTGTTTGACAGATCTGACAAACCCTTTTATTCTACCACAGAGTTGCCATTGTAGGCTTCTCTGTATTTTCATTATCATCCTGAGGCAATGCAGGTAGCCTTGTTACTGCACACTGCCTTTAATTGCTGAAGTTTGACAACAATCATCAACCCCTCTAGAGATCCAACTCCCTTCTTTGCATGTGTGGCCTTTACCCTACGAGCTATAGGTGTAGTGCTGACTGGTGGGGTAACACCTGCATCGGCCGTCACATTCCCAAACTCCAGGCCACATTCTTCTTCTTCCTACTCTAGAGTAGAGGCAGATGGAACTCCACTGCTTACCGTTTGGACGTATGCTTAAAAAGAATATGAAGAGTTGTTTATTTTACATTTCAGATTGAAATATCGAAAACATAAGATAGTAAATTGATTTCTAAAAACATTGACACATTGCTGTGTTATTTTATATAGTACATTTTTAAACTTCAATGAATTACTTCTCCCACAATGCAAAATCCCGGAAACATGGAGGACATGAGTATAAGCGTGGTTCATAATTGAATATGGTAGCTATGTATCAATAATTTAAATATAATCAAACATTTGTTGCTTTTAATAATGTGTATTACTATTTCATCACAAAGCGTTTTGTGGGAGAGGGATGTCCACTGCCTGCTCAAGTTGAGCTTGCAGCAAAAGCATCAATGTGAATGTGTCCAATCAGCGCTTCTGGGCCATCTTTGATCTTAATGAGCTCCTCCATAGGTGTTGGTGGACATTAGGTGGATGGGACTCCTGTTCCATTTTTGCATAATTCGAGATTATATCAGTAGTTCCTTATCTTCTCTGTGCTATACGGGGGTGTCACCGACAGCATTTATCCTCTATTAAATGCCTGCCAGATTTTTGGGGGGGTTGATTGTGTCAACGGTTAAGAGAATTTATCAATGTATTTATCATTGTGGCAATCGATTCTTGTGTTAACATTTCTCAGTGTGATCAGGAAATGTATGTTTTGATTTTCTTGCACCTTTATCCTAGCTTGCTGCAGTCTCTATTTTAGTTGAATTGTGGAGTGGTGGGCATTGGATGTAGACAGATGAGATCAGCTTGTAAAATGTCTGCCTTCCCTTCTCCACTTCTAGGTCTCTATAGAACATGTGGTGGTGTACTTCCTGTTTCTGAGCTAATCATCCACTTCCTGATTGTGACATTCATAATTTGTAAATTTTAGTAATTCCTTAAGAGTGATTTAGGATATAGCAAAAGCTATTTTTCCTAACTTGCTATTTTTAATTAATATCCAATTGCATATAAGGAATTGTGATTTCAAAATAGTGATTCCTTAAGGATCACAACTTAAAAAAGATTGTTTCTTGGATTTGCACATCTTGTGCCATGTTGTTGTTATCAACAAATTGCCTCTAATTAAGATGTCTTTGGCATTTCTGAATGAAAACGAAAGAACAGTGACGGACTATACAAATGAATTGACGGCTGTTAGGCCTCTCACATTGAGAGAATGCCCACTCATATTTTATTTGTCTAATCAATCATGCAAGCACTGGCATAACGTTGCTATTTACTTTCTCTAAAATCATGAAATAGTACCCCCTTCCAGGAATAAGGCCAACATTGAAACACCAAAGACTAAGAACAGCTATCATGTTTGGGAGAAACAGAAACATACATATGTTGCCTAAATGTAGCACACTGAGCTTCAGAGAAAAAGCAAGCCACCATATGACAACCCGAACATTGATTTACAACAATCCATTACTCACTGATCTTGCAAGCAAAGGTGTATTAAAGGCTCTGAAATCCTAAAAAAGAACGCCTTCCAACACTCACTGACAGCAACATCACTTCAACAACCAATAAATAAATATAAACAACAGGTTAAGATTCTACGGCCCGGCGCCGGTTCTACCCACTTGACTTGAACCCAGCCCAGCCGATATATAAATTACAAAACACACGTTTTGTGGGAAGCTCCCCACCAAACTTGCATAGTGCAACAAATAAATATGCCACTTGTCATATATTAGAAAAGTATACACCACAGAAAACACCCTGCGTTTTTCTTCCAAAAATATAATTGAAACAAACTATCTAAGAAACAGATCTACAATAAATGAACTGGAGTCAGAATATCTGCTCAGCGATATCAGTTTATAAAGATTTTCCTGAAACTCGAAATGACATGACAATTCATCCTCTCATCGCAGTTTACGGATGCAGCACCCTTTCCTTAACGTCTATACAAATGAATGTAATGTATTTCAGGAAGATAGGCTCATGAATACCCATCACCATTGAAGTTCCACACAGGATCAAACAGTCATCATTGTCAACAAAGCCTCTTCATTCGGGGAGTAGGTCTTAATGAGGGCTCCCAGTGTGATGGTATTTATTTTTTTCACATTTCTGTCTCTATTTATCCATATTTATTTTATTATCATTTTATCAGTATTTATCCGCACTTATTTTTGTGGCAAGCAAAAGAAGGCGCTGCAGCTATTCTTTTTTCACAATGCACCTTTTTTGCCTTTTTTTTATAGTGCGAGTTTGCACCAAAGGCATTGAAGTGCTTTACATGAGCAACCGTTTGATTACACAAGGTTATTTTCATTTTTACACACATTGGGAAATTAAGGGATTTGGTCACATTCATGGGATGGTGAGCCAAACCCGAGACTTGAGCCTGTATGTTCACGTCCATAGATCTTAATTCACCCCAGTGCTATAGCTAGAGGAAGTGACATCACAATCCTTTTGTCATCACAGGGTTACACCTACTCTTAACCCCACAGAAGTCACTTAATTCCTGCTATGCGGCTAAGGAAATAAACCTGAGTGAAAATCAAGGAACGCAAACAGGGCTTTTATATTCCTGATTTCATCCTGTTTCTCCCACAGCAGTGATGACAAAGCAAGTTGGATCGTTCACTATCTGTACTCCTCACTAACTCTAATTGACCACAAATCTCAAGTCCCTTCAAATCTACTACTCCCATTCCCTCCACCCACCATTTTTTTCGTTAATGTATACACCCATTGTCATATAATTAATAAAAGAAATGTAAAGACAGATCCTACAGGTTGAAACTTTAGGCCCCCAAGATTCATGCCCTTGTAACGGGCTCCAGCTTTCTCAATACAATTTGAGATCAGGCTAGAAATATGGAACACTAACGTTTAGACATCGATACAGCTTTTTCATGGCGAGAGCTACTCCGCTCCCTCAAAAGCCAGCTGATCTGACCGAATGCTTGACTATTCCTTTGCACTTTGAAATATGCCTCCGGACAGGCACTTCCTACGAGCTGATGGTGAGACAACAGATGAGGAATGTCAGGGTGTTGACAGGATGTCTGGTTGGGGGGCAATAGCTGCCACATTAACCCCGTGGCATGGTCAGTACGCGTGAGATGTATTGATAAAGGCTGATAAGTGCTCCCAGCCTGCTGCAATCTGGGAGGGGGAGAGGCTTGCTCATTAACAGATCAGTCTGGCAACAGAGTGCTGAGCCCCAACTCAGGAGGGCTGGTTGATGTAGAGGGGAGAATACTCTGCAGGACATCTTAGCAGCAGTTTCAGATTTCTTTCCTTGGCCCCTGTGCACCTCAGACACTGATTTTCCAGAAGAGCACATAGACGGCATTAAGCCGGTTGGTAAATATTTTTCCGTTTCTATTCATAAATACAGACAAAGGAATAAAAGTTTTCTGTCTGAATTTATATGTAAATTTTCATTGAAATGGAAAACCGGGAGCCTTAGTCATAATGCCGTATGTGTTAAAGTTCATAAGCACAACTTCAAGTCAAGTGTTAGAGAGTTTTCAGTAAACACCACTTGAGCTATAACAAATGCAGACTTTGGTTTCAAATGTATTTCTATAAATATGATGGTAAGGAGGTAGAGGTGTAGACATTTTAATGAATATACTTTTCATATTCCCCTTCCCTAACCCTTACAATGGGTACTTCAGAGAAAGGGGTATGGTAGTTGTCTTTATCAGGGCAAGAAGTTTACTTGTCCCAACAAACTCCATGTCCTTTACATTCCTATAGGATTTACTTTACATGCCTCCAACCACATCTAAGGTGCAGCACCGCTCCGTACTGCAAATAAGAAAAATAATAGTGGAACAAAAGGTGGAAGTGGTGGTCTCCTGCCAACCCTAAAACAGAGGAGGAGCTTAGAAAAAATATAACAATTACAAACTAGCAAAACCCTGGAAGAGGAGTTCTAAGTCTTATGTTTCCCAGTAAGCTTGGTGAAAGTGCATCAGGATTTCAAGACAGCAATCTACATGACAAAAACATGAAACAACAATATGATAATACATATAAGAAAAAACATTGGCAATGCCAATAGGTCTGGTGTTGGCCGCCAGTCTTTTGTCAATTATTGTTTTGTGTTGTCATATTTGGCAAAACTTTATTGTTTGAGAATATGCCAGGCACTGATCTATCTAAATAAATCATTTGCTACAAGCATTACAGTTTTTAGGTTTAAAAACAACCACATTTCAATAGTATTTAATGGCATTTTTTGGAAACTACTTTGTGGTGTTGTAACAACCGGATTTTCGGACCAGATAGAATCAGCTTACCAAGACACCACCAATCCAGCCGAAACGTAACCACCTCCCTCCTCAGAACCTATTTACCTAAGGCACCAGGGTACTTACCTGAGGATGGGGAATTAGCAATATACAAGCTTAGATCTTCTAAAATACCACATTCATACCTTATAATCTCGCTGCAGCATAGGCCCAGACTAAACTACCCTGAGGCCCGCAATAAGCATAACTCCATTAGAAATATACTAGCAACCTTACAAAAGGACGGATTAATACTAATACTAAGGAATCTATTCATTAACATAAGTTTATAGACCCTAAGATGCAGAAAAGGGTAGGGAATTATGTCAAACACCTTGTAAGCAGGCCAGGTCTGAGGTTCTAATCCTCCTATTACAATGATAGCAGGCTAAAGTCACCTTCACTCAAAAAGGGGCAAAAAACCCGGTCAGAACAGGTGTGTGTGTTCCGTGCAAAACAGCTACATGCTATAGCTTGTAATGAAGTCAGCTAATGGCTGAAGTGGGCTGATATATTGCCCCTTAGTGCATGCTGGAGCCTGTGGAAGAAAACTGTGGATGACCCCAACCACAGATTAATGGATACAGTCTGACTATTTTATACCCATAATTCTAGTAAAATCACAAGGAGGTCTTGGCTAACATAGACCTAAAAGGTATTTCAGTCTGGAATTGGCAGCAAGCCCCTTGAAAATAAGAAAGAAAAAAAGAAGGAAAGAAAGGAAAAAAAAAAGAAAGAAAGAAAGAAATAGTTTGAAATAAAGGAGGAAAAAGAAAGAAAGAAAGAAAGAAAGAAAGAAAGAAAGAAAGAAAGAAAGAAAGAAAGAAAGAAAGAAAGAAAGAAAGAAAGAGTAAAGAAGACAAATAAGGAACGATAAAAAGAAACAAGGCAAGCAAGAAATCAAGAAAGAAAGAATCAAGGCAAAAAAGAAGGCAAAGAAAGAAGATAAGAAAAAAGAGAAAGAAAGAAATTGGGAAATGAGGAGAGAAGTAAATTATGAAAGAAGGAAATACAAGGAAAAGAAAGAAAAAAGAGAGTAACAATGCAGAATGGAAAGGGGCGACCACTCGGTCCCCCCGAACGTATGGTAGGGTGCCCTGACCCCCCCGGGAAACCATTTTGGGCGGGAGGCGTGTCTCGGCTGGTATGCCCGAAGCGGCGTAGCCGGGGCGCGCCTTTTCCCGCCCAGGAGGGGTTGTCCTAGACACCTACACCGTTGGCCACGCCCCGTAGGCGGATCGGAGGAGGGTACACGCCCTCCCGAGGAAGAATAAAAGAGCAACAATCTAAGGAAGCATCCTCTTGTTCCTGTGCTTGGAAGCTGCACCTCATCGTTGCACGTGAGCCCGAGACGGAACAAGGAGCCAATTTTGAAACTTGTAATTTTTGTGTTTCTCCTTTCAGTGATTCCGAAGCTTTGGATCCAGGACCTCGAGTCGGATAGCCGTGAACGATGCCTGGCAAGAAGGTCGGAAAGAAGGTGGGGACCGAGCAAATGCTTCGCATGCTGGTGAAAGACATGGCGAACATGAAGAAGCAGATGGCGGCAATGAATGGCACAGGTAGACCGAAGAAAGTCATCGGGCCAGCATTGCCGGGAGTAGTCCCTACCGGGAGAGGTAAAAGGGCCAGGAATAGGGCGGCAGGGGGGGAAGCCCCAGTTCCCGAGTCTCCTCCAGCAAGCCCGGTCAGTCCAGTGGAGGCCCCAGTTCCGAGCCCGAACGAGGGGCAGCCGATCCCTGTGGTAGTTACACCCGTTTAACGAGGGGGATATGCCTCCCGAGCTGGCCGCCCAGTTGGCGGCGTGGTTAGGCAAGAGCAACGAGGGTGCTGGGGCACCGGGAGATACGGCTGAGGAGGCCAGGTTAATAATGAAGCAGTTGCGGCAATCGAGAGATGCTGCGAAGGCGCCTTGTCCTCTTGTTTCCCCGCAGAAACCCTCGGAACAACCGGCGTCGAGCGCGGGGAAGGCAGCAACAACAGATCCAGCTACTGGTTCGGGTAAGCAGCCATTGCCAATGGCGAGGGAGGGATCGTTACCCTCAAGGAGGGAAATGGTGGTTCAACATATCCCGATGGATGTGAAAGAAAGGATTTGGGCGGATAAATATGTGAACATGTTTTCGCTGTTGACCGATCACTATGAGATAGAGCATGTTAGAAATCAGAAGGAGTTGTTACATCCGAGCGTATGGCGTGCAAAAATGGCAGGTTTCAGGGTAGATGAAACGATCGCTAATTGGGCCAGAGCGTTTGGAATGTTCACTGCAATCATGGGGGAACGTAGGCCTGAAGTATTGTCGGGATTAGCCTGTTACCAGACACGGATAATGGAATTTTATGAATCGTATGAAGGTAATCAGTGGATGGGTTATGATAACAAATTTCGTAAGGCCAAGGAGCACGACTCATCCCTGACGTGGGATTGTTTCGACTCCATTTCCTGGCAGAAGCAGGTTATGCCAAACACGACGAGGTCATCCTCCTTCGGCGGGAACGGGGCGGAGCCTTCCCGCCATTTTATGGCGGCGCCCTTTCGGGCGGGCGCCAACAGTGATCAGCACAGAAGGAATAACGAGAACTCGGGTAGAAAAGGGGTTTGTTGGAGCTTTAACAGGGGCAAGTGCACTAGGCCACAAGGGACTTGCAAGTTTAGGCATGAGTGTGCAGGGTGCGGACAGTCGTCACACCCCGAGAGTTCGTGCAGAGCCAAGAATGGTGATACAGGAGGTAGAGGAGGGGCCAAACAGGTCTAACATCGACCAAAGGGCACCGTTACCTACTCCCGTTGATATCATGGCAATGATCCCTTGGCTGAACGAATACCCTGATCATGCCTCTGCCGGGGTGTTGCGAGACGGTTTCTCATATGGTTTCCGCATCCCGGTGGGGGATTTTCGGGGGGGAGCACAGTGTAAGAACCAACTATCGGTCCAACGAAATTCGGCAGTGGTAAAGGCAAAGATTGCAAAGGAGGTGGCCCGAGGTCGGGTTGCGGGTCCATATGGAGACCCGCCGGTTGTTAATTTTGTTTGTTCACCGTTGGGAGTAGTCCCCAAAAAGGACGCGGGTGAGTTCAGGTTAATCCACAATTTGTCCGCTCCTAAGGGTCTTTCGGTGAACGATGCGATTGACCCGGGAGTCTGTTCGGTGCGGTATGCATCATTCGATGAGGCCGTCGCCATGTTGAATCGCTTGGGGCCCGGAGCGCTGATGGCTAAATCTGATATCGAGTCAGCGTTCCGGTTGCTCCCGGTACACCCACACGATCGGCATCTCTTAGGTTTTGTGTTCCAAGGACGCTACTACATGGATAAATGTATGCCGATGGGATGCTCCATCTCGTGTGCGTATTTTGAGAAGTTCAGTACTTTTTTGCAATGGGCGTTCACCAGAGCCACGGGCTTTACGCAAGTTATGCATTACCTTGATGATTTTCTGTTCCTGGGGGCAGCTGGGGACACTGAATGTACACAGGCTTTGAGGGAATTCTGTAATCTCATGGAACGTTTTGGCGTGCCACTGGCACCAGGCAAAACGGTAGGGCCATCTACTTCACTCGAGTTTCTGGGAATTGAGCTCGATTCGGTAGAGGGGTGCTTCCGTTTGCCCAAGGAGAAGGTAATGAAATTTATAGCCTCACTTAAAGTATGCCTCAGCGAGAAAAAAGTAACTCTCCATCAGTTGCAGCAGGCTGTGGGTCAGCTTAACTTTGCCCTGAGAGTGATACCGATGGCTCGCCCCTTTTCCCGCTCTATCGCACAAGCCATGGTTGGCCTCAAAGAAGGTCACCACCGCACACGACTGTCAGCAGAGGTTCGCCAGGATATGCGCATATGGCTGGCATTTCTGGCGGATTTCAACGGTTGCGTTGTGTGGAACAAACCGCCAGCTTCCTCCGAGGAGCTGGGGTTGTGGACCGACTCGGCAGGGAGTGTGGGCTTTGGCGCCATCTTTGGTAATCAATGGTCGGCACGAACTTGGCCGACGTGGTGGCACGATAGTGGGCTCACAGGTAACATTGGGTTTCTTGAGCTGTTCCCCATTCTGGTGGCCTTGAAAATATGGCCAGAAGGGTTTCGTGATCGCTCTGTGGTGTTCTGGTCTGATAATATGACAGTTGTTGAATGTATCAATAATCAGGCAGCACGCTGCAAATGGATTCTGAGATTACTGAAAGAAATTGTCCTGCTGTGTATGAGACTAAACGTCCACTTTAGGGCAAGACACGTGCCTGGGGTACTGAACCAGGCGGCTGATGCACTCTCTCGTTCCCACATGCAGGCCTTCCGGGGTTTTCTGCCCTCAGCGGACTTGGTGGCGGCACCATTCCCCGAAGCTCTCTGGTCTCTCGGTGCCCCGGATTACAAAACCTCGTGGGAGAGAGTCTAGCACCCAGGACAAGGAAGGCATATGAAGGGGCGTTCTGTTCCTATTGGGAATTTTTGGGTTCAGCTAGGAGGGAGTATTGGGGGCAGGAGGAGTATGTCCTGAAATTTCTGGTATCACTTCATCAGGCAGGCCGAACACTGGCAACAGCCAATAGGCACAGGGCCGCCATTGCCTTCATGGCGCAGGCTCATGGCATCCAGGACCCCACATCGTCCTTTCTCGTAAGGAAGGCTCTGCGTGGGTGGCAACGCCTTGAGGGTCGTAGAGTGGATGAGAGGCACCCGATGGGCCTAGAAAGGTTGTCCCTGTTAATGTCCGTACTCCCTGCGACATGTTCATCTCAATCAGAGACAGTGCTGTTCCGGGCCGCTTTTGCATTAGCATTCCATGGGGCTATGCGGGTGAGCGAACTGGTAGCGAGGAATAAGCAGGATACGGGGGGAGGTCTGTGTCGAGAACACATCCAAATTAAGGGCGAGACGATGGTAGTCTCAATAGCCAGGTCCAAGACCGATGAGGGAGCGATCGGGGACTGTGTGGTAGTCCAGCGGATTCCGGGGTCTCCCATGTGCCCGGTAAAATGCGTGGAGGAGTATTTAGCGCAGAGGGCGGCATCATGGGGGGGAAGCTTGCTGAGGCACACCGACGCCACCCCACTGAATAGGTTTCAGTTCCAGCGGGTGCTGACAATGGCAATCGCAGCAGCGGGCTTGAACCCGAGCGATTTTGGGACCCATTCCTTCCGGATAGGGGCTGCTACAGAGGCTACAGCCAGGGGTCTGAGTGTTGAAAAGGTGAAACAGTTGGGGCGTTGGTCCTCGAATTGTTATAAAAGGTATGTGCGGTTGCACATGTTGTGAAGCTAATGTCATGCACTCACGCTTCTTGTTTTCTGTTTGGTTTACAGTTTCGCGAGCAGGCTTTGCGGGGCGGACTGTGCAGTTGACCTGACACCTGGGGACCAGCGGTCAAAGATCACCGGCTGAGGGAAGAGTGGTGTGGGTTGTTGGCCACTCATACGTGAGGCGAGCCGCGGACGTATTCAAAGCAGGTGACATGATTCACGTGGCTGGGGAATATGGGTGCAGGGTGACCTTCCACGGAAGGGGCGGACTCTGTATTGACCAGTTTCAAACTTTTATGGAGGGACTGCTAGGGCGGACGAGGTCACCGCCGTCTGTAATCATAGTACATCTCGGGGGCAATGATTTGGTCACTATTGGTCGACGAGTACTTCTCGAGTCAATTTTATCCACAGTGAGTTGGTTAGCGAGAAGGGTTCCGGGGTGCACGATTGCATGGTCACACATGATTCCTAGAAAGGTGTGGTTGGGGCCCTCTCTGTGTCAGCTTTGAATCAGTCGGTAAAGAAAGTTAATAACAAACTTAGTAGGTTGTTTCGTTCAGGCCAGTTGCATTGTATTCCACATGGCTGTATTCGAGGGGATCATATGTATCTTGAAGATGGGGTCCATTTGTCCCGGGAGGGGAACGTCTTACTCATAGGAGACTTCTTAGCTTGGTTAAAGAGTATGTGTAGCCATGACCTTTAGTAGGAGTTTGTGGGGGGTCCGGATAGCCGGTCAACTATCCAGCCTGTGGCGGTAAGGTCATGATCGGTGAGCAGTAATTGGAAGATCCCTAGAGGTGGGGCGCCACCCATTATGGATGAGAGCGCCCGGGGGGGGGCGGCCATTGGCCCCTCACACGGGGAGGCGGTACCCCTCTAAGGATGGGGCCGCCGAAAAAGGGAAGGCGGTCATAGGCCTCTCCCAGGGGAGGAGGGGCTACGGGCCCCTCCTGGGAATTTCCCGAGGCCAGGACATCCGCGACGGCGGATGTGGTAAGCAGTGTGGGGTGGGAGGGGGGTCTACGCTACCTTCTAGACACCTCACACGAGTCCTCGGACGACCACTAAGATGGCGTCGAGTAAATATGGGGCCCCCGTTAAGACAAGGGAAATTGGAAGTTGGCACAGAGGTACAGTCCTCTGTGCGCCCGCCCCTTACAAGTAAGGGGGGAGTTCTGGTATTAGGGATCTGACACCGGTTACGACCTTGCCGTTGGCCCGTAATGTTAGGATGTACAATTTAATTTTGAGTATATGCATTTGCAGGATGTTTAGAATCGGCTAGGAGAACCTTTGTATTAGAGATGTGTTAAGGTTAGCCAATAAACATCGTAATGTGAAAATGAAATTGTACATGATATGAAACTGTTAATTTAATGTTTTAATTTTGTTTCATATTTTAATAAATACGGCCGGGAGGGTAACTCCCTCCCGCCTTCCAAAAGTCAAGAACTGTGTCCGTCTTCCCATCCTTGGGGATTGTGTTGGGAGGGGGTGACGGGTATCCCGGCCATATGGAAAGGGGCGACCACTCGGTCCCCCCGAACGTATGGTAGGGTGCCCTGACCCCCCCGGGAAACCATTTTGGGCGGGAGGCGTTTTCTCGGCTGGTATGCCCAAAGCGGCGTAGCCGGGGCGCGCCTTTTCCCGCCCAAGAGGGGTTGTCCTAGACAACTACACCATTGGCCACGCCCCGTAGGCGGATCGGAGGAGGGTACACGCCCTCCCGAGGAAGAATAAAAGAGCAACAATCTAAGGAAGCATCCTCTTGTTCCTGTGCTTGGAAGCTGCACCTCATCGTTGCACGTGAGCCCGAGACGGAACAAGGAGCCAATTTTGACCCACCCACCAGCCCCTTATGGCAAAGATTAGTACTGCAATAAAGTCGATTAACAGTGATATTATCTCTTTTTACAGGTTGTTTTAATAAAGTCTGGATTGTCTTTTTTGGAGGATAATAAAATGGTTGCTATTTAGCATGTTCTTAAGCGAAGTATCACAGCTAGTTGAATGAGGTGTTACTTGTGTAAATAAAGGTTATTGTGTAATATCCAGTATAACCGTTTATTCCGTCCTCAGTAGGTTCAAAATGTCGTATTTATTTTGGTCGGGCGGTAAGGTCATGATCGGTGAGCAGTAATTGGAAAATCCCTAGAGGTGGGGCGCCACCCATTATGGATGGGAGCGCCCGGGGGGGGCGGCCATTGGCCCCTCACACGGGGAGGCGGTACCCCTCTAAGGATGGGGCCGCCGAAAAAGGGAAGGCGGTCATAGGCCCCTCACAGGGGAGGAGGGGCTACGGGCCCCTCCTGGGAATTTTCCGGGGCCAGGACATCCGCGACGGCGGATGTGGTAAGCAGTGTGGGGTGGGAGGGGGGTCTACGCTACCTTCTAGACACCTCACACGAGTCCTCGGACGACCACTAAGATGGCGTCGAGTAAATATGGGGCCCCTGTTAAGACAAGGGAAATTGGAAGTTGGCACAGAGGTACAGTCCTCTGTGTGCCCGCCCCTTACAAGTAAGGGGGGAGTTCTGGTATTAGGGATCTGACACCGGTTACGACCTTGCCGTTGGCCCGTAATGTTAGGATGTACAATTTAATTTTGAGTATATGCATTTGCAGGATGTTTAGAATCGGCTAGGAGAACCTTTGTATTAGAGATGTGTTAAGGTTAGCCAATAAACATCGTAATGTGAAAATGAAATTGTACATGATATGAAACTGTTATTTTAATGTTTTAATTTTGTTTCATATTTTAATAAATACGGCCGGGAGGGTAACTCCCTCCCGCCTTCCAAAAGTCAAGAACTGTGTCCGTCTCCCCATCCTTGGGGATTGTGTTGGGAGGGGGTGACGGGTATCCCGGCCATACAGTTTCAAATGGACACAATCTGGTATACTGTGAAATTGCAGTAGTCAGAAAAGCAAAACATTTCAAAATGAATTTACAACTGCATTGGCAGGAGATGGGGTCTTATAAAGATGGACTTTCCATCAGAAGCGTCTCGCTATCACATCAGGCTTTAAACACTAAGGCAACAGTAATGAAATTATAAAGTAAAAACAAAAGCACTGGCATTATAGTGAACTACTTTCAGTGTTTATGTGCACCTTATGAGAGAGCAAAATGCAGTCAATGACGTGAACCAGTGGCTCAAGCAGGCTGACCCTCTGACCCATGCTATGTCGTAATGGGCGGAAGCAAAATGTGTAAAACACAACAGACCAATGGTAGCTGAAAGGCCCTCTATGTAAGTAAATTATTCATGTCTTAGTGAAACCAAAAGGTCTTGGATAACGCCAGACCTAAAAATGGCAATGCACTTACCAACACAGAAAAAGGCCCACCATGCAGGACAGTGCTTGTTTTAAAAAAAACTGATAATTAGTATTTCCAGGTGAGAAATCATGTATTAATTTACTCAGAGAAAGTTTGAAAAGCAGTTGTGGATGCGTGTGGTTGCTGGTTTCCTGGATCTGACTCACCCACATAAGTTCTGTATAGGGGCCAAGAAGATAGATGATGTGCTAATGCTATCAGCTGTATTGAGTTTCATTTTGTGGCGATTGCTATTGGCAGTGTGTGAAGAAATTTGGAATTAAATCAACTTATCCGCGGAAGATGCCAGGAGTGTTTTTGCCCTCTCTGTTGATCGGGCGATGCCGATTTGAGCCACCCGCGCAAATCTCCGGAGCACAGAGTGAGGGTTTTCAATGGTTGTTTTACTGGAATTCAATTTGAACAGACGTACTGGAAATGTTCAGAAATGCAATAGCATATTCTAGATCGGGCACTGCCAGGAAGCAGCCAAACACTGGGGAGAAGGGAATGAAAATTATCAACCTAAATTGAAAGAAAAATATAGATTTCAGCGTTTGGTTAAAAGCTGTCTTTTAAATGGGGAATCAATAGAGGAGCCGCTTATCTAATCACGAAAAATGAGGCCGTGGCGTACATGCGTTTGGAAGGTAATAGTGTTTCCAGGCATTCTGCACCTCCGTTCACACAGCTGCTTTCTACGCTAGTACTTGATGGTTTGTATCTCGGATCAATATGAAATAATAAAATGCTGCTCCCGCTGTGCTGGAGAAATGATTACAAATTACTTTTCTGAAAAGCGACTAAAAATTCAAAACATTTGTCTTTTAAAAGCCAGGTCCAGCACCTCAGCAATGGAGAGAGAATCAGATATTACAGTAGGCTGCTGTCTATGTTGTGTAGTTCACAGAATATAAAGAGGGATGTGAGTGAAAACCTGCGAACACTAGGGCCAGATTTATGAATATTTCACACAATGCTGCATGGAAACTCGCTGTCCTCGGTGAAAGGGAAAAGGCAGTAATGTGTCATTTTTACCAAAATATGACACTTTTCTGCTCTTCTTTCTTCATGCGCTGGCGCACACTGTGCTGCCCAGTGCCAACACAGTCCGCTTTGTGCCATGATGCAAGGGTGAATACCAACAACTTGGATAACAATGGGTCAAAGAACAAACTATCTATAAATTGTCTGTGTTTCTAGAGGGTACAACCGCGAAATCTACTAGGAGTAATTGTGGTGAAAGAATTTTTCCCATCAGATTACCAACCTGTACCGCCCTACATCATTTGGGATCCTTCACCCCGAAGGAAAGTGGTTATATCGACTTTAGATTAGGCAGGTTGTAGCCTAGTCTAATGAAAGAAGTCACAAATGTGAGTGTGGTGTTTTATGGCATCAGGGGGTAAACTGACTAGCAGTGCAAAAATGTGATGAAAAAATAATATGTGCTAAGTGCAAGAAATAGTTAAAATTGGGTCGTGGAAATGGAAAAACAGTTTTAATAGAATCCTATCCACACCCAAAACAAAAAACAGTGCGTAGTAGTGTAAACAAATAACTACTAAAGTTGGTTTTAGGTTGACATGTTTCTGCAGTGAATATGGAGCCTGTAGGTCTCCTACTGCTTCCTCAGGACCTTCGTTTCTGCTACGTTTCTGCTACTGCATGAAGGGAATAATGGTGAAGTAAATTTAGACAATATCACCTGAGAGCACCTCCCCACAAGACTGCCTAGACGGATGTCCGGAGTACCGACGGACAGAGCGGTGCTCTGTTTTACCTGAGCTGTAGCCAGGTGAGGTGGGGCATGCATTCCCTAAGAATTAGGCGATACTCAGGTGATATTGTCTAAATTTACTTCACCATTATTTATTTAGTTTTAGACGGCTGTTCTTCATCCATTCGGCTACTTCTTTCATTCCTTCGTGTAGATTGGTTTTGGCGGTGTTTGGGTCTTTGGTGAGGGAGAGGATCAGCTGAGTGTCATCTGCGTATGAGATGATGTTGAGGTTGTGTTGGAGCACGATGGATGCGAGGGGACTCATGTATACGTTGAAGAGGGTGGGACTGAGTGAGGATCCTTGAGGTACTCCGCAAATGACTTCGGAGGCCACTGATTTAAAAGGGGGGAGGCGGACTCTCTGTGTTCTTCCGGCGAGGAACGAGATGATCCAGTCCAGTGCTTTTTCTTGTATTCCAATGTTGCTGAGGCATTGTATGAAGGTCCTATGACAGACTGTGTCGAAGGCGGCGGAGAGGTCAAGTAGGATGAGGGCAACTGTTTCTCCGTTGTCCAGTAGCGATCGGATGTCGTTTGTAGCTGCGATGAGGGCGGTTTTGGTGCTGTGTTTGGCTCGGAAGCCGGACTGTGAGGGGTCGAGGCAATTGTTGGATTCAAGGAAGGCAGCAAGTTGACTATTGACGGCTTTCTCAATGACTTTGGCAGGGAATGGGAGGAGTGAGATGGGGCGGTAGTTCTTAAGTACAGAGGGGTCTGCTGTGGGTTTCTTCAGAAGGGTGCTGAGTTTGGCATGTTTCCAGCTTTCCGGGAAGGTAGCGGAGTTGAAGGAACAGTTGATGACATCGCGGAGATGGGGTGCGATGATGGAGTCTGCTTTGTTGAAGATGTGGTGGGGACATGGGTCGGTTGGTGAGCCTGAGTGGATGGAGTTCATCAGGCGGATGGTGTCATCAGTAGTGATTGGGTTCCAGGCGCAAAGGTTGTGAGAGTGCTGTTTTGGTTTGATGGTGGATGGAGTGGACTGGTCTTCGGACTGGTTTTCAAAGCTGTTATGTATTTCAACAATTTTGTTGTGGAAGAAAGAGGATAAAGAGTCGCAGAGGAGTTGGGATGGAGTGATGTCGTTGGTGCCGGCGGTGGGGTTGGTAAATTCTTTGACGATGTTGAATAGTTCCTTGCTGTTGTGGGCGTTGTTGTTGAGTCGATCCTTGAATGCTGATTTCTTGGTGGATCGGATCAGTTGGTGGTGTTTGCGGGTGGCGTTCTTGAAGGTGGCTAGGTTGTCAGTGGTTGGGTTTTTTCTCCAGGTTTTCTCGAGAATACAACATAACTTCTTGGATTTCTTAAGGTCATCATTGAACCAAGGTGCCTTTTTGCTACCTTGTTTGATTTGGTGGTTTTGCAAGGGTGCTAAATCGTCAGCGCTGTAGGTGATCCATTGTGTGAGTTTGGTGGCAGCTTGGTTTGGGTCCGATGATATGGCGGGAGGGTTTTGGTTAAGTGATGTGAAGAGTTGGTCGGTGGTGATTTTGTTCCAGTTTCTTCAAGGAATAGGTTGTGGGGGGTTTTGGGTCTTGGTCTTTTTGTGGCTGAAGTGAACGCAGCTGTGGTCCGTCCAATGGAGAGTTGTGGTGATATTAAAGGAGATGTGTTTGCTGGAGGTGAAGATAGGGTCGAGCGTGTGTCCGGCAAGGTGGGTGGGGGTGTTAACAAGTTCTTTGAGTCCGAGATTGGCCATGTTGTCCAGAAGGGTGGTGGTGTTGCTGTCGTTTTTCTTTTCCAGGTGGAAGTTAAGGTCTCCCAGTAGAATGTAGTTCTCGGAGGTGAGGGCATGTGGGCTGATGAAGTCAGTGATGTCTTTGTTGAATTGTGTGCGGGTTCCAGGTGGTCTATAGATGAGGGTGCCTCTAAGTGTGGTCCTGGGGTCGGTGTAGATTTGAAAGTGAAGGTGTTCGGCTGTAGCGAGGGTATCGTCGGAGCTGGTTGTGATACGGATGGTGTTCTTATGGAAGATGGCGATGCCTCCTCCTGTTTGGTTGGTGCGGTCTTTCGGATGATCTTGTAAGCATCCGGGATGGCTATGGCGATGTTGGGCGCTGATGAGGCGTTCATCCAGGATTCTGTAAGGAAGGCGACGTCCGGCGATGCAGTGTCGAGTAGGTCCCAGAGTTCATTGGCGTGTCTGTGGACTGAGCGGGTGTTCAGCAGGATGCACTTCAGGTGGTTAAAGTCGGAGCTGTGTTTGGAGTTAGTGGATTTGGTGTGGGTCCTGATGCAGGCGAACTTGCAGGAGTGGCAGGTGAAGGGTCCATGGGTGTGTCCTGGGACAGCTTCGCAGCATTGTGGTGTGCGGCCAGGGTTAAGGGCAAAGAGGTTAGGGGCGTCATATGATATGTGGGTGGAGTGGGTTATGCGAGGACCAGGGGTCTGGCGCTGGGCGCAGTCCAGGCACGGACGGGCGTAGACGGGCTTACCTTTGGCGCACCTTCGGCACGCATGGGGCGCGACCGCAGTGCGTGAACGCTGCGCGCGTTGACATCTGTCATATGTGGACAGAGGAAGGGGAGGGGCGAGGGAGGAGCAGCTGGGAGGCGGGAGCATGGTGAAGGGGACGGGCTCCGAGGTACAACAACAACAAAATGGCTGCGAAACCGAAACTACAACAGGTTGGGGCACACACAGGGTTACGCTGGGGGCAGGGGCACTGGCACAATCAGGCTACACACTCTGAAGGTAAAGCGGGCTATTACCACAATGATGCAAGTTATTACACAGGCAATGCGATTTGAATGACTCATGACAAGGCGAGCAGCACACGATTTAAATCAAGCTGAGTACAATGGCAGATGCAACGACAGAGGCAATGCGAGCAGCGCAGGCACCAGATCAAAATCAATGCAGTAGAGCAAGCAGCAGTGTAACGATGCCGAGCAGCGCAGGCACCAGATCAAAATCAATGCAGTGGAGCAAGCAGCAGTGTAACGATACCGAGCAGCGCAGGCACCAGATCAAAATCAATGCAGTAGAGCAAGCAGCAGTGTAACGATACCCAGCAGAGACCAGGGGTCGTGGGGAGCGACCGCTTCCGATGGAATCAGGGCGGACACAGCGCTACACGGGACGGAGCAAGGCTTGGCAATCAGTGGGAGGGAGGAGCAGCTGGGAAGCGGGAGCGTGGTGGAGGGGACGGGCCCCGAAGCACAACAACAACAAAATGGCTGCGAAAGCAAAACTACAACAGGTTGGGGCACACACAGGGTTACGCTGTGGGCAGGGGCACTGGCACAATCAGGCTACACACTCTGAAGGTAAAGCGGGCTATTACCACAATGATGCAAGTTATTACACAGGCAATGCGATTCGAATGACTCAGAACAAGGCGAGCAGCACACGATTTAAATCAAGCTGAGTACAATGGCAGATGCAACTACAGAGGCAATGCGAGCAGCGCAGGCACCAGATCAAAATCAATGCAGTAGAGCAAGCAGCAGTGTAACGATGCCGAGCAGCGCAGGCACCAGATCAAAATCAATTGTGAGATCGAACCGCTGCATGTAGAAAAGGCCAGGAAACCTTGTCAAAAGCCTTCTCGGCATCGAGGGCCAGGGCCGCAGCAGGAAGGCTAGAAAGCTTTGCTTTCCCTAGGATATGACAAAATATTTGGATATTATCCTAAACCAACCTACCTTCAACAAAGCCAGTCTGTGAATAAGCGAGGGAATATATGGTTCCAGACGTTTAGCCAGGATTTTGGCGAACACTTTCGCTTCCATATTTAGCAGAGATATAGGGCATACTTTTTTAGGATCCTCTTTAGGAATTACTACAATAGTAGCCTCAGCCACAGAACCAGAGACGGAGCCAGACGAAACAAAGTCATCAAAAACATTGTTGAGGCGAGATATGAAAGATGGGAGAAAGGTCTTATAAAAAAGAATGGGAAACCCATCTGGACCCGGAGCCTTCCCTGAGCGAGTGGACTTAATAGCATGAATAATTTCCTCGGAATGAATCAGACCCCCCAACTTTACCCCATCAGCATCAGAAACAGTCTGAGTAGGAATTGAATTTAAAAATTGTTGGGATTGATCAAGAGAGGATTGATGAAAGGGAGTGTATAATTCACTGTAATACTCACAAAAGACCTCGAGAATATCCTTAGTTTGAAATGTCTTAGCTCCAGAGCTATCATTTAAACAAGATATCTGTGCTGATCTATTATTAGAATCCTGGAACTTTAACATAGCCGCCAATACCTTCCCTGCACGATTCTTTAGGAGCAGCTGTTTAGACTTCTGCACCTGGACACCAATGTGAGCTCTCTTATATACAATAGAATTGTAAGAGTATTTTAAATTCTTGATATCCTCTAAAAGCGCCTTATCTTTAGAATTCCTATATAGGGATTATTTCCGCTTAATAGTATGCACAAAAGCAGAAAGTTCCTTCTTAATTTCTGAATTCTTTTTTGCCATTTTATTAATGATCTGGCCCCTGATTGTACACTTAAAGGCGTCCCATAAAACCACAGGAGAGCTAACTGAGGACTCATTCTCCAAGAAAAACTGTGCAATATCCTCATTAAGTAAATTAACTTGAACGTGATCATACAAGATCTCTGTATTCAGCCCCCAAGTGCGTGGTTCCTTAATGTCTGAACATTTGAGAAGCGTAAAGAAAATGGCTGCATGATCAGAGACAAGGATAGGATGAATGACAGGATTCGAAGAGTGTTTTAGAAGAACTGAGTGAACTAGAAGATAATCAATACGAGAAAAGCTAGAGTGAGGAGAAGAAAAAAAGGTGAAATCGCTACCAGGGGGATTATGCAATCTCCACACATCAGTAAGATTAGAGGAAGAGCACATGTTAGTCATCTGTTTGTGAGCCCTAGGGGGACGAAACTTAAAAGCAGAGTGTCTGCCCAAGATGATGTCCATAGGGAAATTAAAGTCCCCTCCAACAATCAAATTACCATTATGAGGAACTTCTGAACGTTTTTTTAGTAAAAAGACGCCAAAAAACACTATTAGGTGTTCAAATATTCATGACATAAATATCGAGAGAACCATTGGATAAACGAGTCAGCAAACACCTACACTCAGAGTCATGCTCCACAGTAACAATAGTCAATCCAGAATTTCTGGAAATCATAGTCACCACTCCATTCTTCTTACCAGAAGCCTCAGAACAAACAACATCAAGAACCCACTCCTTCCGCAACAATAAAGCTTCTTTATACAATAGTTTGGTTTCTTGTAGCAATGCTAAATCACTGGAAAGGCTGTTACAATAGTCCAAAATTTTGGCTCTCTTCACAGGATGATTCAACTCACGTACATTAAGTGATAAAACGTTCAAGCCTGGCATAATAGTGAAGAATCAAAATACCAAATACTACTTAGTGTAAGAGAAGATAAACACATAGCATCAACATCTTCACAACAAAGACAAAACAGAACCAATGAAAACACAAATAATTGGATACCATCAGGAGACTCTAGAAAAGAAGGAATAAGTAAAGATTGGTAAGAAAGAGAAAGTGAAGAGAAAAAAAGAAAGCAAGATACCAGATGAAAGAAAAAAGAAGACCCCACCAGGGGAAATCTATAATAGACAAAATACATAAGGGGGAAAAACATGAAGGAGCAACCAAGGAGGCCACCAAAACCCCCCAACCACCCACATAAGGAGAAAATAATAGAAAATAAGAAAACAGAAGCAGCAAAAGAGGTCAATCAAAATAAATATATAAATGCATTCTATAAATTGATGAGAACAATAGATCTAACGAGGAGCTATCAAGCAATATGAACTGCCTTTAGGCAAAGAAAAACGTATATAATATTCATCATATATAAAACATGGCAGAGCGCACTATATATATTACTATAGAACAATATATGATAAAAGTAACATACATAAATAGATATAGAATCATAAAAACAAAATAGAATTCATATATAACAATTCATATATCTCATTAGAGAAATGCAACTAGCAGAGAATAAACAGATCATAATACCAATAGGCTATCTAATAACAGGGAAAAGGAGTATTGGAATATGGAACAAAGCATAAGAATACTGAAACAAGAAGATTAGAAATAAAATATGAACTATGATCTTAAATGATCTGTGAATGAATTAGAAAATCACAGCATAGTATACTCACAGAAAAACAAACATGGAAAAGACATAACACACCATAAATACACAGAAACACCATCAGACATGAACAAGAGAACGAAAATGTATATAACCCACAATAAGACTTTAGTAACACCAAAATATATATTGAGCTATCCAATAAAAAAATCCAATAAAAAAAGCAAGAAAGGAGAGGTACCAATATAATACATGAAACTAAACAATATCAGTCACGAAATAAAAAACGCGACCTCCTAGCGATACGACGGAGCTTACAAGGAAGCGGCCATCTTGGATGCTCTCTAGCTACGCCCCCCTTATTGTTGCAATATTATAAAGTACCAGAGTGCTGATTAAAAAAATGCCTATTACTGCGTGGTCGTCGAAATGTAGTAGTTCTTCTATAATCAGGGTGCAGCATCTTGAAAGCCTAGCTGTGACGGGTGTGCCTTATAAGATGTACAAGGTTTGACCTAGTAATTAGGTCTTGACAAGCCCTTGTGATATATTTTTTCTAATATCTTGAAGAGAGTGGTAGATTGGTTATACAGTTGACTTGAAATTAACTCAGGGGATTCGATTCCCTTCTTGTTAGTAAATTTGGGCTTGAACAAAGGATGGCTCTTCAAATGTGTGATATGGAGATGGGCACCCATGTAGCCATTCAATGTTTGTGAGTGTTAGTTCTGTTATCACTTCCCGTTTTGATGCAAATGTCTCTCAGATAATAAACATCATTATGATCATGTCAACAAGGGAGATTAGAGATCTAATAGGTGACATTGTGTTTCATAGGGTGTGCACGTTTGGATAGACTGAATAGCATTGTGGAATTCCGGCAATACCAAGGAAATGTTGAAAATAAATGTGAGGGTAACTCCAATAAATATTATGCTGAAATGAATTATAGACCAGGTTGAATGTAGTGTAAACACAGAGAAAAGAGGAAACCAGTGAACAAATCATCCTTAAATGGCAAATACAGCACCCATAGATAGAACATAGTGAAAATGCACTACAACATAATATGTGTCATGTAATACAATGTCTAATGATGAGTTTGCCAGCACAATGACTGTGAGTCCATGAACAGTAAATAAAAAGATAAAACTAAAGGCTCAGAGCATTGCTGTGTCTCATTTGATATAGCCTCCGTGTATAGTTGCAAGTCAGCTAAAGACTTTTACACCCGTTGCGATGGCAATAATTATTGTAGCAGATGTAAAATAAGCATTTAAGGCTACCGTAAACATGTGGTGGGCTCATACAATAAAGCCTAGAAGCCCAAATGATATTACAGCCCACATTATGCCCATATAGCTGAAAGGCTCTTTTTTAGCGGAGTAGTGTATGTTAAGATATGTGAAATCATGCCAAAGTGTGGAAGAATTAAAATATACACCTCTGGGTGGCCAAAAAATCAAAACAGGTGCTGATATAATACAGGGTCTCCTCCTCCATCAGGGTAAAAAATTTGGTGTTCAAGTTTCTTTCAGTAAGAAGCATTGTGAGGCCTGCCACATGCACAGGGAGAGAGAGAAGCAGGCGGATGGCTGTGATTAAAGCAGATAAAAAATAGGGGTGTTTGGTACTGCATTATTGATGGGGGTGTCATGCTAATTTGTCGTGTTCATATCTAGGACCTTAATTCGATATTCCCGATTTATGCCCTTGTGAGGTTATAATCAATAATATCCTGATAAAGGCATAAGAATCAGATTCATATTCAGTAATAGCCCATGCAATACAAAGCACAGCACGGCTATTCCCATCGACTCCTAAAAAGCACAACGCCTTCTTTAAACAAACCAAGCCTCCAGCAGACCGGGAAAACCCCCTTGCTTTTGTTTTGATTTGAACAAGAACTCCTGAAGTTCAGCAAGAACTGTGAGTTCTTTGGTGACGTCTTATGTCCAACCTTACGTCAAATCCGGCACCTTTCAGGTATAAAATACCAACAGTTGCCTTAAGCAAACACGCAGTGGTTTGGAGCAGAGCGGCCATCTACTTGCAAATGGCCCTGGAAGTTACAGTTGTCAGATAGGCTTTTCCTGGTAGCATGCCACAACAGCTGTGGTCACTTATTAAAATGGTAGTTACATTTTAATAAGTGACCACAGCTGTTGTGGCATGCTACCAGGAAAAGCCTATCTGACAACTGTAACTTCCAGGGCCATTTGCTGTATGCAAGTATTGTATCCACACAGCAATCCAGATATGGGGGCTGCGTTATGGCCTCGGTTGAATATCTCTTCTATTCGAATTGATACTTTAAGCAGAATGAAGTCTATTCTTTTACAAACAACTTTGCCTTTAACGTCATCAAAAGAAACATATGATCTGCAAGTTGCAAGGACAGCAGCAGAGATACATATCCTTTTATCAACAAATTGCCCCGTACATTTCGTAGAAATGTTAAGCCAAATCTTAAACATGTCTGATACCAGTGGCATCGCACATGTATTAAAGACAATTTTTTCGGGACTGTTAGCACCCTTTGAAACAGTTCTGGGCATCTTCCCGAATTTTGTCCATTCTGTCTTCGGCGGGCTACCCTTAATCTTGCGACTCGTGGCAGGAATTTTATTTTTGCTCCTTCTGCACCGATATGGCAAGCCAATCCACAGGCAAGACTCTAGCAACGATGGAAGAAACGATCCTAGCGATACGATACAGAGACCGTATAACTAAGGCCCTCGGATTGGGCCGGCTAAGAGATCTAAGTACAACCTGGTTTCTTTCATTCAGACCGATCTGGCAAGATTGCATCATACCTGTGCGTCGATGTCAGCTATGCGGAGAAGAATGCGTGTTGGACATCTGTCTTACACTACAATCAGCAGTACCAATGGATATCGATACTTTGCTAGGTCCGGTAAAGACTCATGCATCGTGTTGTCCCCAGCGGCTACCGATTCTGATGAGAGCATTCGTTGAGACTTCACCACTACGAGTAGGTGGCGGTGAGGTAAGAGAGGAAAGCAGCACCGTACAGGTACAGCCTTCTGTGAGCATTGCTAATCCAACCATCGATGATAGCACTCACACAGAGTACTGCGCAGTAGCAATATTTTCAAACTTAGCCGAACTTTCACCTGATGTGGTAGACCAATTTTTTGCGGGTCTGTCTGAAATAATGTTCTCTCCAGTCAGCGAGAATAACTCTTAATAAAAACAATGAGCACACAGCGTTTCCTGAACTCTGAATTCGGCCTTCAGTTTTTGATAAACAAAGCTACAGAAAATATTTGGAACTTTTCCCCTGAAAGCGAAATTATTTTTGCTGATATTTTCAAAATATTTACCTTTTTTGGCACATGGTACTCTGCTTAAAGTAGAACTATTCATAGAGAACAGAGCTTGTATTTTTGAATACTAGAGACAATATTTTACCTCAGCCTCTAGCACATATACAGCAATTTGTATAAATATGTGATGAAATGGTCTCAACCTTCTTTTCTGTATTTAGATCCATTTCATGTGTAATTTTTGCAAATTCATTCAGCTGATATATATATGCATTTATCTGAATGATGACACTGCTTGAAAAGCGTACAGTACAAATACTCATTTTTCGTGTATTTACCTTATGCCATTTCAAATGCAAAATATGTATTTTGGGGTGGGTCGAAAAAAACACATGCATCATTGAATGTTTACTATTGCTTAGTTTTAGTAATGATGGACATCAATCCGTGGAGTGGGTGTCGTGTTCATATCTAGGACCCTAATTCGATATTCCCGATTTATGCCCTTGTGAGGTTATAATCAATAATATCCTGATAAAGGCATGAGAATCAGATTCATATTCAGCAATAGCCCATGCAATCCAAAGCACGGCACAGCTATTCCCATCGACTCCTAGAAAGCACAACGCATTCTTTAAATAAACCAAGCCTCCAGCAGCCCGGGAAAACCCCCCTGCTTTTGTTTTGATTTGAACAAGAACTCCTGAAGTTCAGCAAGAACTGTAAGTTCTTGGTGACGTCTTATGTCCAACCTTACGTCAAACCCGGCACCTTTCAGGTATAAAATACCAACAGTTGCCTTAAGCAAACACGCGGTGGTTTGGAGCAGAGCGGCCATCTACTTGCCCGAGAGCCCAGCTGATGCGAGTGCCCACGGAAGCCGCCCCTCCTGTTTGACGCACTGAGAGAGACGCTGTCTTTTTCTCCAGCCGAGAAAATCCAGCTCCGGTGTTCCCAGCCTACCCTTGCGGGTTGCTGGAATATCGAGTCCTGAGGAAAGAGATACCAGACCTCCCACATTCTATACCAAGGTACGGAGCTGACTAAACCCTTAAGAGAATTCTTGATGCAGATTCTTGGCAAAATTATCTTAACCAACTTAACTTAAAACTGCTGCTTACTCATCCCTTCCCAAGTATTAGGCTTAGGTCAGGTACACCGGGGTAGGCTTAGTTAGAAGCACCAGTTGAGTACTTTAGTAAATGTATTTATGTAGGTATATATTTTATCCATTTTAAACTATCATATGTCTAAGAAACCATATCAATGCTTTTACAGTATTATTTCATAATACTACTTTTACTGTACGCACTTTACTTTACTTTAAGTATTGCAATTGTGGCAATTCATTTCTCTTGCATGAGAAAGAAGACTGCTCAATAAATAACACCTTTTTATTGAAAACGCACGTCTCTCTATTTCTCTGCATTCTGGTGAAACTAAGTATGCACTGCTGACTGAGTGAAATAGCTGTCTATTGTTTTCACACGACTCTAGAGATTTACTCTTATTCTGAGGGAGCAAAGTTGTCATATTTATGTGGTTGTCGGAAACTGAATCCCTTCTTGTCTGAGCCAGGGGAGCTTGTCCCTCCCTATTTCATTCAAGAAAGTTTCCAGTGACCTCTGAGCTAGCTGACGCAAACCTAAATTAAGTTTAACATAGTCAGTAGAGACCTAGATGACCTCAGTCCTACGTCTACACTGCTGTTTATGTTATTCCAATGCGCAGAGCCTATTGGGAAAATAGGAACTACACTACAAAATGAGGTGGTAATAAACTTAGTTGGTCCTAGAATTGAGGAAACTCCGGCAGGATGCAGTGAAAAAATTGTTTACAGAGGCACCTGCGTGAGCCAGATTTCCAGCGAGTGGCCTATATACTGTCCACTCAGTACTTACCCCCCCTTCAACCGCTGAGGAGGCTAATAGCAGTAAAAATTAAGGGGGGAGGAGTCAAAAGCTTATATTGTTTATTTGCCGGAATGCCATGTCAGGGGCGCCAATTATGAGTGGCACAAATCAGTTTCCAAACCCTGCTCATCGTGAAGGGTCAGGGGCTGCTCATCGCTTCCGTTCGAGGATTTTCCTTCTTCATGCACAATTGGCTGATCACAGAGAATTCTGCCTCATCTTGGATAGAAGTTCCTCAGCTGGACAGAAATATTATCAACTCTAAAGCTGAGCTGAGCTTCAGTTGTAAGATGCGAGATTGGGGCTAAGCGCGTGCCAACTTTTTTAAAAAAGCAAACAGCAAGGTGGGAAAGAAGCATTTTTAAAAAAAACACTTTGTGATTTCAACTTACATTTATCTTAAAGTATGATACAGCCAAACCGTCTTCAGAGTGATTAACCATTTCCTAGAACGATCTGTGGAAAAACAAACAGCGACACAGGATAAAAGCGGTATACACCTGTTACAACGCAACTTTTACAACTACCTACTGTTACAACGCAACTTTTACAACGCATACCATTACAACGCATTGCGCTGGGGGGCGCTCTAGGATAGGGAATAAGTATAATTTACTATCCAACACCTTCCCTAGTGTCCACGGGGACTGGAGTTAGAATAGTAAATTATACTTACCACTATCCAGCACCTCAAAGCGCTATGCGTTGTAATGGTATGCGTTGTAATGGTCGCGTTGTAATAGTAGGTAGTTGTAATGGTATGCGTTGTAACATGGTACATCCGATAAAAGCAGTTTTTTAAGTAAAGATGCAACTTCATGCTTTTATTTCAAATTTACCCCAAAGTATGGTACAACGGGGGCTGCTACTAGGCTGCAGCTGTTGTAAAATGATGGGAGGTGTGAAAGATGGGACAGGAGCACAAGGTACAAGTAGGAGTGGGAGACAAGACTTCAACATTTCCAATCCGCTTTAAAAGAAAGTCCAAAATAAAACGGAAATCCCACCAAAAATAAGCCCAACTGACTGTGGGCATGAAAAGTGCAATTAAGGGAGCTGGAGGCCTGGCACAGGAGGCAGCACTAACCCAACTGTGGCATTAGGAAGAGGTGGGAAGGAGAACTATTATATTTATATGTAAGCAGCTATGGCACCGAAGCTGGACACAGGCAATCAGTAAATGACCGGGAAAACAAGAAATAAATAGTCCTCCATAGAACACATAAAGAACCATAGTGGAATGAGACAGTACTTAGTCCCTGGTGCATGGGAAGAACAGGAGTGAAAAAGGAGGGACAAAGAGGCATGACTGACCACTAGCAGGCAAGGAATTTTAAAGGTCACTGAAACAAATCAATCAAAAGTAGGGAGATATCTTTAAGCACACAGAAGAAGTTATAACAAGTCTTGAATGCTCGATGAAACAATCCTCTGAGGCTTTTTGCAGCATACTTAGAAAGAGGAAGCAACATGTAGAAAGACAAATATTTCTTCTTGTTAAGCCTCATCTGGGAAGGCGTAGCATTTTGATGCATTACCATGTTGATCAGTCTTGTTAAATCTAAGAATATGTCAAAATCCATGGGTGGATACTTGGGAACACCCATGCTGCGCCCATGGTACTCCTTCCCAGGGTAGGATAATGCAATGCAGCAACTTGCTACGTTACTCCAGATTTACCAAGCAATGCAAGGTGGCCTTACATGTCTTGGGAAATCTATTTTAAGTATTGTGTTGCCCTTGTGGCACCATACGTGACCCAAGGGAAATGCAATACAATGATGTGTCTGTCCCTAGATAACTCCCATTGACAGCATGCTACATGTTTTTAAAAGGGTTCACTGTACTGTTTAACCCTGAACAATGTTCATTTAATGGATGATTTATTGTAAGAATATACTATTGCAAGTATGATAAATGACAAAGTATTATTTATGAATGACATTGCTAATGGTGTGTTGATGGAGCTGATTCGTAAAGGCTGCATGAGAACACCTGTATGGCTTTATTTAAATTTATTGGTATTCTGAGTTATTCACATCTCCAATCACATACTAAAAATGAAATGTTTGCTCAATATTATCATAGTAATTATTTGGAGACTGTTATATGATTATAGCCACAGTTCTTAAAAATGTTTTAGCAACTAAGAGTACCAATTGAATTAAAATATATTTGTATTGATTTTGTCAGTTAATAATAACTGGGAAGTACATTCATCATGACATCTGAAATACAGGATGATGCAAAGTCATTAGAATTGTTTGCAGCAAAGTTAAAACAGCCAAAAACAGAACAGTGTATTGTTTCAAGCGTCCTTTTTCGTGCTTTTAGAGACTGCAGTCAATAGCCAGATTAAGTGGTTACAAATGTTAGAAATTGTATTTTTGGTTGTCTAAAGCATGTCAAATAAAGAAAAATGTTTTCCCTGTGGGAGATCAAGTTATCTCAGATCCAAAAAGTATTCAGAGACCTATCTCACTCAGTCTGCATTACTCACTCAAATATCAACATTTTACTCGGGGAACACTCACCAGAAGGAAAAAACAATATTTATGTAAAAATAAACATTTTATTTTAATAACAAACATATTAATCCATTTGCAATTTAAAAACACATACAATGTACAATAAAACCACCTAATGTGGAAATGGAGAAAAATGGGAAAAGACAATAGTATTTGTCTTAATCTTGTTAATTCGGACCCACTGTTTGACAACACGGGGAAGGATGTTACTTCTATATACCCAATATGTTTGTTGGCAACCTCCGAACCCTTTGTGAATGCGTCGACGTGTTTCAGAAGCCTTGAGTGATTATGGCCTCCTTCCTCAGGACAATATCTATGATTTTCTCCACAATCAGTGTGTCACCTAATGCACAAATAAAACATAGCTTTTAGCCCACAATCTAACCGTTATGACTTTACATTTAATTATCACCATTAGGACACCAATATGACAACCTTCGGTCTATACTCTAAGACTAGAACCTATACATGTTATTAGCATGGTTCCATATATCACCTTCTATTGCAACTAGGACATTTATTTTATAAAAAGAACACAGTCAAGTTATCCAAGCTTTACATACTGTTGAAACAACGGGTCATCTTTTGAAACAACAGGTCATCTTTTAATTTCTTTTGCGTGATTAACATATTTTATAGGATTCCATATATCACCTTTTGTTACATCTAGGAAATTTATTTTTGAAGAAGCACAGTCAAGTAGTCTGAGCTTTACACACTGTTCAAATTACAGGTCATCTTTTGCTTTCTATGGTGTGATTCACAAACTTTACACGATTGTTATCTCTATCCCATGTGCCCAATTGTATTTCGTGAACTATACAGTTATTATTTATGTACATCCCCTTGTTTTTTACACATATAGATGTCCTCTTCTTTTGTCTGGTCATTGCTACCCCGGTAAAACATTCCAGTCTTTCTGGCACTCTTTCACACCATTCAAACCACACATTTAACATACACATGTTACTCACCTATGCAATTGCATCTTGGTGAGTTGTGACAATTATTTTTCTATCTGGAGTCGTTTTAAAAATTGCACGATTTCCCAAACTCCTATTAAATATAAAGGAGTACAATGCATTAATGAACCCTAATTTGTATTAGGATGATGGTATGACTTTTGTTTAGTCAATAAAGTATTGCCTCAATTATTTTAAAAAAACCGATGGAAAGCTTCAAATACGGTGTCATTCAATTTTTTGCACTCGTTTTCGATTTTCCTAGCGTGATCCTATTCAAAAGGAATAGATTATCTTTTTTTAGTGCTCCGGCTTATTACACTGAGAGTAACTTTCATTACACGCCCCCCAGTTTGTGGATGTTTACCTCAAGGTGTCTTGTATGAAATCGATTCTTTCTTGTATATTTTAAGCAGATATCATTTCTGCCTCTGATTCTGCAAAATATATACATATCTTTTAGTCATTTGTAATCCTCCCAATAATTGATATAGGCTCATAAACTCCCAAGTGTGCTCACCTGTTTTAGAGGGAAGATCTGTATATATTGATTGTCTTGGTGCACCCAGGTAGTTTGCGCTCGGGGCTGCATACAAAAACATATTTGTTTCAGAAAAGGGTCAATATTTATCTAGCCACGACCTTCTATAACATTTATTTGGGTAGTTGGATGTTTGTTTAAGCAAGCTCGAAAAGTTAAGCGGCTACGATTGACTTAAACCGATCATGTAATTAGGTTAGCTTCGTGATCTTAAAACATGATTAAAGATCAATAACTATTTCACTATAGTTGTTTTATCACGTTTCGTCTATCACGGCTGACTAGTTTTAACTAACGCGATTCTGTTCTTACCTCATTCGGTTGGCCGGCACGTATTCCCGGAGTGCTTCGTGTGCGTCTGTTTAAAATCAAGTAAGAACTCGTATGGCGCGTGCTGTCGCTTTTAAATCACGTAAGTTGTACACTTGATCCCGAGTTAATTGGACCACTTTAAAAAAAAAAAAAAAAAAAAAAATACTGGCACTCGAAGAACTTTATTGTTCCCCGCGTGGGAGCGGATTTATCGCGTTGTAAAAACCATGTTTGCGTTTTGAATCTTCGATCCTGCACTATTGTTTTTTACTTTATGACCTAATTAATTATTCCTAAATGACTAACAGTTTTGTGGTGAAGTTGGTAATTCATGTACTTTGTCAGAATTTATGGGACAGAGGATTTTTTGAAAGTTAATGTTATAATTTAGTCCTCATGTAGGCAGCGAGATACAGGGGTTCTTAATTTGGGAACCCTACTTACGGTCCTTGATGTCCTATATTAGGCGCGGGTGACGTTATGGGCCATTAATTTTTGTACCACATTAATATTTATGAATTGTTACAAAAATTCCAAACAGTTAGTTGGGAACCCTACTTCCGGTCCTCATGTCTTGTAGTAGGCGCGGGTAACGTTATAGGCCATTAATTTTTGTGCAACATTGTTATTTATGGATTGTTACAAAAATTCCAAAGTTAGAAAGGTATGAATACCCGGGATTCAGTAAATCGTGCAAGATATTTCTATAAATGATCAAGCACAATATCTCATTTATTAGAACTAGACTTCTTATATATAATAAAAAATGTTATTTTTCATATCACAGTTATCCAAATTCTATACTACAATTCTCATCCAGTCTTCCTTCGTGTTCAAACCTCTATTGACTGTATCCAGAGTAGATATGTACCATTGTTCTCTATTTTTCCTTTTTTGTGTCTATGTTGCCCCCTCTTTTGGATGCAGTAATCTTCTCTATCACAAACCAAGAGAACTCAGTGTGTTTGTGTTTTAGTTTGGTGAAATGTTCAACCATGGGGGCATTTTCCTTACATGTTTTAAGGGCTGATCTATGCTCTAATAGGCGTAGTCTTATTTCTCTTCCTGTCTCGCCCACATACGCTAATTTACAGGAGCACAGTAAAATGTAGACTAAATTGCTACTTCTGCAGTTATTCAATGTTTTGGATGTCATGGTATAGTTGCTATAGGTTAATGTTTTGGTGACAACACAATTCTCACATATTGAGCAATTGCTACATTTATGATTTACTACTGCTCTGGTTCCATTTATGGTCATTTGATTGATCTGGTTTCCCTCTCTGTATGTGTGTCCTAGGTTTTGGAGAATATTTTTATTGCGCCTGAAGGCAAAGATAGGTTTAGGGAGTTTCTCTTCTTTTCCATAATTTAGAATGTTCCAATTTGAATGGATGACATTTTTCAATTTATTACTGATATTGGAAAATTGACTCACAAATACCAATTTTGAGACCGTCACGGGCCACAGGGACAGGTTATCAAATAGACAACGTTCGCTGTGTTGCAGAATGCCTGGGGTTAACCACCTGTAGTGGGTCACTACCCTTGTGGTAGTTGTAGCGTGTGTCCCTTCACAACAAGTTCAAAAACCTTAGAGTTGGAACCCTACAAGACCTGGGAACAGAGAAGCCATACTAACTGCAACACAGCAAACGTTGTCGATTTGATAACCTATCCCTGTGGTTTGAAATATGTGGGAATGACGAAAAGGATGGTCAAACTCCGCATATGTGAACATAGGAGTAGTATAAGGTGTGGCAAAAGTAATACTAAAATGACCACACATTCTCTAGAACATAGACACTCCCCAGACAACATCCACTGGACAGTGATTGAACACCTACAACATGGTAATGAGCAAAGATTATTTGAGCAAGAACAGAGATGGGTATACCGTCTAGCGTCTCACCAGGTGGGACTTAATGACGATATTCCGTGGGGTATTGTACTGAAATAATACCCACCAATATACCCTGTTTTCTTGCCTCACAGTTACACGCATCTGCCTAAAGAGGTTTTCGACTCATGCACAATTGTGTCATCACCTTCCTTCATAGGACGCTTAATAATGAGACGCTAGTCCTGATTGTGATCAGAAGTTAAGTTCTATCCTTGGTCGCAATTTTGTGTCACCCACTTCATTATATCACCACACTGAGTCAGTGTCCCATATTTATTAATCATCTGGATGAGAATATGATCTAATATGAATAAAGGTTAGCAGTCTAGTCTTCCTACAAACATCACCGGAAGTGTTTCTTTACCGTGTAGGGAGCGACCGTAGTAGTGCTCTTTCTCATTGATTATGACCCAACAAAGTATTGTATACAGATCAGACGATCTGACAATGAGAAACATTATGAGTGAAAATCATTAAAAACATTTTTAAAAAAACCTTCGAGCAATGTTTACTTTCCGGTCACGTGACTGATGACGCAGCCGCGTATCAATTACGCAGCTTTAAATACGAAAAAAACACCATTAGGGGTAAGATCCTGACAACAGTGGAATGCACTACTAGGTTCCAGGTGGCTAGTCGTCCTGTACGAAGTAAGCAAGTGCTTCTTTATAGCACGTGTTAAATATTTTGGCTGTGAGAATCATGCAGAAGCATGGATCTACTGATGTGTGACAACTCGCTCCGTTTTGTTTTGTTTGTTTTTTGTCAGACAGAATGGGACGTGAAGATATGGCCACACTGTGAGTCCATGTGGCACGCCAACTTCTTAAACATAGTAAGTGCGTTATAATCGACCATTGGATCTCCTTAGTTTTGTCTGTTTTTCCGTCTCTGCGGCCTCTGACAGGGGGCTATAAGAACTGGGATTTTTATGGGTTGTATATCCGGTGTTTTTAACGTGTAACTTGACTCCAAGGAACTACATACCTCTAATTGAGATGTGCAGTTATCCAGCTTAATAATAGCTTATAAACTATAATAAGACCGAATATGAGTCAGAAAACCCCAGCTTGAAACAAGTTTTGAATAACAGGTCGATTAACTGATACGGACACATCTAATATGCATGTGTTTTTTCTATTGGTTTCACAGATTGTATCCAGGCGAATAGCAGGAGCACTGACTGCGGGTAAAACCGTGAGTTAACTGAGGAGAGTACAGAATCTCTGTCTTTTCTCTTCTGTCCTAACGGTGTGGATACGACTTAGCGTGCGTGGACCCCTGTAGGACGGTGTATTTCTATTATAATAATGGTCCTGATGAAAGCTGAGCTTAGAAAGCAGTAAACAGCAGAAACATGTTGACCACTCAAACCGGGTCACTGGGGTTCTAATATAAACCTCCAAGTGACCTCACTGTTTGTAATGTGAACAACTGTCCCATTAATAAAGTTGTTGGGGTCCAACTGTGATCTTTTACTACACCACTTATTTGTCACCGATCACACATATCACGTTTTTGTAACACCTGCTCCGCTGCAATCACAGGCATCGAAGCACACAGGGGGGGATAGTCGGCCCCTCCTGTGGCGAACCCCATGATGAAGCATGTCACCACTAGGGTGAGTGAGGGTTCTTTTAGAAAATAGATTTTTCTTTTTCCCCTTTTTTCTGTTCTTTGACCGCACATTCAATTTAGTCTACGCATCATGTCGTTTTGAAATTCACAGCAGTAGGAGCTCTTTTGTTGTTAGTAATGGTGGTTTTGATGTCGTGTGCAGAGCTGGCATTGGTCCAGGTCTCTTTGAGGAAGGTGACATCAGGTCAGTGGGTTTAGAGGAGGTCCCAGACTTCTACTACATATCTGTGCAGGGAGCGCACATTGAGGAGGATGCAACTCAGGGGCTTGTTTACGTTGGCGTCTGGTGGGTTGAGGGTGGCTGTCTGGGTCCAGAGGTGGGTGAAGGTGTGGTGGCGGTGGCAGCAGGAGATCAGGCCTTGGATGTCGCTCCGCTTTGAGAGCTGGCAGTTGTTGTGGTGTCCAGGGTTGAATGCGGCGAAAGTGCTGGGGTCATACCAGCAAGGGATCAGGGACCAGGGGAACCTGGCCCTGGTCACAGACGGGTCGTGGACGGTCGCAGATGGGCTTGCCTTTGGCACGCCTTCGGTGCGGCTGCCATTAAGTAGGGGTTAGGGGAGACAGAATAGCTGAGATCTGGGAGGCGGGAGCAATAACACTCAGGTGGCAGGGATGCAGGGGTAGCAGCTGCAGGGAAAAAGGCAGTAAAAACACAGAAACACACAGGGAAACAAAAGAAATAAGAACAAGGCAAAGACATAGGGGCAAAGGCAAAGGCAAAGAAAGGCAGATAACAAGAGATAGGAAAACCAGAAAGAGGAAGACACACACTGAGCAGACTAACAGAAGAGCAGGCTCTTCCTATAGACCACCAGGGATGTAGCACATGCAGGAGCCTGCGGGTGGAGGAGGGCCTCAAACACCTTATTTGGATCACCAGAAGGCACTATTGGCAGTGCCTTATAGTGAAGCTGTGCTACTGGGAAGCAGATGCCCTGACCAGGAGGTCAAGGTGGGCAGAGACTAGGGGGGCACTATTTCCAGCCCCAGGACCTGGAATGTGCTATTAGGGAACATATACAGGGAGCCTGGTCTCTACCAAAAGACCAGCTATAGAGACAGGAGAGCTGGAGGGGTGGCTGTCACAAGTACCCTTCCAGTTCTGTTTTCTGGGAGCACCACTCCACAGTAGAGGGTAAAGAGGCCAGAGGCAGGGACAGGAGTTGAAAACTGCCCACAGTGGGAGGTCCAGTGAGTCAGGTGTTGCCAATTGTGAGAGCAGAGCACCCTAAGACTGACCTTTGTGGGGCTACTTCTGGTCTTGTCAAGCTCTATTCCCCAAACAAACAGACAGAGGTCTGGTAACCCGCACCAGGCAAACTTGTGCAAAAACTGCGTTTCCCTGGAGGGTAGTTGCTCTCCCTTGGAAGTCATGGCTTGCCTGGCAAATGTTAAGCCTCAGAGTACATACTAGCTGAGTGACAAGGCTCAGCATACCACCCATGAACTGGAGGGAGGGAGAGTGGAAAAAGCATGCAAGTCACCTGGGGCTACTGCCGCCCCTCTCTGACAAACTTCAGAGGTCAGAGAGCCCTGAATGTCCTGTGGCCAGGGTCCTGAGACTGACAGATGTCAATTGCCTCTGCTGTTTGCTGTCCCTGTGGACGGAGTTTTTCTTTGGTTGGGGACTGAAATAAAACTCAAGGGGTGGAATGGGCCACAACACTTTGTTGGCCATGGTGGGGCTATCTACCTACTGGGACACATCTGTGATCAAATTAAACTTAGGTGCTGCACAGATAGGGTCCACAGGTGAGGAGAAGGGTTCCCCATGGGATAACTCAGTGGCCCCAAAGAGTATAGACAGTGAAGTCCCAATGAGTTCAGAAAAGCGTAGAGCTGGCAAGTTGTGGTCAATTCTCCTTGTTCTATTGTTATGTACCCCAATGAACCCCAATCTAGGCCTAGGTAGCTACACAACCTTTTACCTACTTTGTCCTATCTTGATCTACAGAACAGTTCCTAGCACTGACCTTTTACTTCTCTGAAGCTAGCCCCATTTATTATGCATGAGGATCCTCATAAAAGTCCCCTGCAAATGACGTACGTCACAGCATGAATATACTCTACGTAAATGTCATGATCTTCTTCATCGCAGGTTGAATTAAATATTTTGCATAAATGCAGGAATTGATTTAGGCTCATTTACATACTCATACTCACAACACATCTATTGTATAAGAAACCCCAAAGCTATATTCTTGATATAAAAGAACCATACCAAACTCTAAATAGTTAGAGGAGAAGCTTCCACGCTGACACTGGATGTTGAGGTCTGTGAACTCAGAAGCTCCAGCAAGCAGTGGTCTGACATCCCTTGCGGGGTGTCCAACCGAAGACCAAGATGGGGTCCTTCATTCTCGCCCATCAGGTAATGGGGTTGGCTCTTTCCTAGGGGATTCTTGGCTCTACACCCACATACATACTAGGTACACTTAGGTACACTTAGGTAGGGATTGCATTGTAGGAGTATGCTTTATTTCTGCATTGTATGTATATGCCTGCATACATATTCACTGTTTTAGCACCATGGTATAATTCTACCTTTTATTCACTCTGTTGGTGCTTGTAATCTTATATATGTGTTTCTGTCTCATAATTGTCGCAGCAAACATATTTTATACTAGAATGACACTGGTTCAACAAATGCTTATTGAAAACATCCCCAGTGTTTCTTCTGTGTATCTCTCTGAGACTGAGTAAGCAAGTTTGACTGAATGAAATGTTCTGTACTGTTTCCATGATCCCAAAAGGAGCAAGGGTTGCCATGTTTGATAGTTGCCAGAAACTTTTCGCTCCTTGGTAAAGTTAGTGGGCTTATGGTAGCACTGTGAACCAGCTGGTCTAAAGGCTAATAAAACCTTTGGGAATGTCTGGAATCAGTTTAGAAACAAATCCCTTATTTTATATTGTCTAAACACACAGATCCTATGTATTTTTAGGAACTACATGACACTATTGCCCTAATCAAGGAAGCGCATCAAGGTATTGATTATTCTTTCTTGGCTTTGGTCTAGACAGGGGTTATTTTGGAAAATGGCCAACTCTGAAGGATCCCTCTAAATCTTTTGCCATCCTCCTCATCTTTGATAGCCTCTATTTTTTGTAATTTCCTTATAAAATGGTGTACCATATACCCAGGGGCATCCACGCAAGTAGCCTTTCAAACTTCTCTAAGGCCTGCCACTGCAAGGCCTGTGTGAACAGTTTACTACCACTTCAACTTGGCATTTAAAACTACTTGCATAGCCTTAAACTGCCCTTTCAGTACACATAAGTCACACCTAGATAGGCCATATAACAGAGTGCTGTGTAACTAAAAAGCAGGACATGCACTGTTAGGTTTTGCATGTCCTGGTAGTGACGTACACCCCAATTCATTTTTCTCTACTGTGAGGCCTACTCCTCTCATAGGTCAACATTGGGAGTTCATTAATACACTCGTAAGTAGTTGTGGGCATTAAATTCCGCTCCGTCTGTGGAGTTGATGGAGATTTTGCTACTCCGTGCTCTGCTTGGAGCATGGAGTTGGCAAAAAACTCAGTCAACTACTGTTGGAGTGAGGTATTGGTGTGTGCTGCTAACCCCCTACTTAAACCCCATCTCCTTCCTGCAATGCCGCCTTCCTGCTGCTGGTACTATGTTCACAACCTGTCCACAATGTGCATGATGCCTAGCGGTACTCACCCCAGGTCTGGCAAGGATTGGCAGGGATCCTCCTGCACACAGCACAATAGCCTTGGATACCAGTTTGTTCTTCACTCTGGAAAGGGGGTTGGCTTCCTGTAAGCATGGGCGAATTTTGTGAATTCGCAATTCGCAAATTTGGGAATTTGCGAATTCGCGATCTGCAAAATCCGCGAATTTTGCGAATTGTGTGGGTAAAGGCCGGGCATGAAAACGGTGCACTTTGCTAGTGTGAGGGGCAGGGCCAAACGGGCGAGGCTTATATGCGAATTCACATGCCTCTTGTGTGCATAAAAGGACAGGCACGGATCAGAGAAGCTTGTGGTCACAGGAACTGCACAGGGATTGAGCTTGTGAAAGTCAATAATGCAAAGGCCTCCATCAAGCATCATAGCTATTTTTCGACAATAGATATGGGGAGAACGCACACCTGCCCAGCCTCCACAAAAATGCAGAGACTAGGAGCACTAATAGATCAAATAAAGCAGGTGCTCGAGCACCTGCTTTATTTTATCTATTAGTGCTTCCTGTTGAAGCTAACTTAGTAACTATTTTAGGATGGCGCTGGCAGCTTGCCAGCGCCATCCTAAAATAGTTAAAAGTTCAACAGGCTTGAACTTTTGCCCCCCAAATCTGCCGCTCGCGGTTATCGCGGATTTTCAGTAAATCTGCGGATCGCGGATTTACCGAAAATCCGTGAAATCCGCTAGCGGAACGGATTTTGCGCTCACCCTTAGCTTCCCGCCCAAGTCTGGACAAAAAGGACAGGCACCCAATGCCCTGGTTCGGGGTGTTACATCAAACAGGGGTAGTCCTATCACTTTAACCTGCAGCAAAAAAAGGTTATAATAATAACAGTGAATCAAGTAAAAAATTACATAAAAAGAAATGGCATTTGCTATAAATACAGAAGACTGCAAAATAGAAACAATATAAATAAAACACAAGTCATGAAAGAATCAAATAAAGGTTATGAAAATGCACCCATAATCAATCAAACAGTATGTATTGAAAAAACATCTTTTGCAGGAAATTAAAATAAAATGACAATGAGACAATCGGCAATAGATGCTCATTAAGCTTTGGATTAAAACTCTGCTCTGCTTGTGGAGTTTGCAGAGTTTTGGCAACTCCGTGTAGAATGCGTAGTTGCAGAAAAACTCCGCAATGGACCAGAGTTTTTTTGTAATGGTGCACCTGAAATGCGTTTTTGCACCCGCGGGAGTAACTTACCGATTGCCCCTGATCGCCGACGAGGTTTCCCAACCGTTCGCGAGTGGCACAAGATTTGCTAGGCTGTCGCATAATCCAGCGAATTTTGCTGTTGCAAACACATCATTCCACTGTGCCATCGGAATTTAGGCAGAGGTTTTGTCAAGAACACGATCCCAAATTAGCAGAATCTACAGTGACTGCAGTCTGGAGATGGTTCTCTCCCTGAGCAGCATCGAAACGTATGTATTGTATGTATGTGCCTCCTATGTATTGTATTGTATTGCATTGTATTGTAATTGCATTTATATAATGCTTACTACCCCTGACGAGGCGTCAAAGCATTTTTTCGGTAAGTAGCATGCTACTCCGGGACCCATAGAGGATTAGTGTTGAATTAGTATAGTGAAACATGTAAGTACAATTTAAGTTGTGGATAAGTTAGTCAGTTATTTGGAATGATAGCAGAAGGATAGAGGAGGACAAAGGTTTGTATTTATATAGAGCTTGTGACGCATGTTATTCAGGAAGCCTATAAAGGATTAGTGGTGAATTAATATGGTGAAATATGAAGTAATTTCAGTGGTGGATAGTAGTCAGTTTCTTGGAGTGGGAAGAATAGCAGAGGGATAAAAGTGGAAGAAAGATTTGTATTCATATAGTACTTGTTACAACTGATGGGTGTTGAAGCGCATTTCTGGCGAGTAGCACGCCACTCCGGAACCCATAAAGGATTAGTGTTGAAAATTAGTACAGTAGAAATATGAAGTAATTTGAGTAGTGGATATGTTATTCAGTTATCTGGGTAGTATATTAGTATAGTTGAATATGGAATTTGAGAAGTGAACATGTTAGTCTGTTAATTTTGATTGAAAAGGATAGTGGAGGGAAAAAAGTGAAGGATTTTTTCTCTTATTTTTTAGGTCTTAGCAGTAGGAGGAGGCTTTTGGATGAGTAAAAAGGAGTTTTGGACCGGAGAAAGGTTTGTTTAAGGGGATCGGGATAGTAAAATGAGGTGTCAGATGATGCAAGGAGGGGTAGAGTAGGAGAGAGTCTAGAAAGGGTTATTTTGGCGATCATAGTAGTGGTATGAGGTTTGGGATAAATGAGAGAGTGGATGTAGAGGATGTATTGATAGATGTATAGGATGAGAGATAGGGTTGTGCATTGGAAGGAGTACTAGAAAGAAGTTTAAGATGAGTCAGACGGTTGGGCTAGAAGATACATGAGCGAAGTATAGGCTGAGAAATAGGATAGTGCATTGGAAATGCTAAATTAGAAGAAAGTGATAACTATATAGATCCATACGTACATTGAAAGTATTTAGATACATAAAGGAGGTAAGTATATGTAGATTTAAGATATTGATAGAGGCACAGGATGAGAAATAGGGTAGTGCATTGGATATGCTTTTTCAGGAGAAAAGTAATAGACACACAGATCCAAGTACATGGAAGGTACATAGATGCATAATGGAAGTATGTATATGTAGACCAAAGTTGATTTTTATTTATTTATTATTTCCTCTCTTAGCAACATACTAATA
The DNA here is from genome assembly GCF_964263255.1 of Lissotriton vulgaris. Taxonomy (NCBI): domain Eukaryota; kingdom Metazoa; phylum Chordata; class Amphibia; order Caudata; family Salamandridae; genus Lissotriton; species Lissotriton vulgaris. The sequence continues at coordinate 210,304,128 of NC_141700.1, forward strand.
TTGTACATGTTTATACAAAGTAATACACAAAGATAGGTACATATCTATAGTGAAAACAAATGCTTTTATACAGAGGGATATGCTTAAATTTCTGTTTGCGTATGGAGCTTATGTGGGGAAGAGCCAAATCTTGAGTAGTTTTCTGAAGATAAGGTGGTTGTCGGTAGACCTTATGTTGGGGGGTAAAGAGTGCCATAGTTTGGCTTCTTGAACAGAGAAGGATGTGCAACCCAGGGTTTTTTTCTTGTATGATGGGATTTTGAGGCAAGATGCTCCTTTAGAGCGGAGGTTCCTTTGTTGAATGTGTTTGGTGATTTTATTCCTGATGAAGAGTGGTCCTATTCCATATATTGCTTTGTGTGTGATACAAAGCAGCTTGAACGTAGATCTTCTGGCAACCGGTAACCAATGCAGGGATTTCAAGGCAGGAGAGATGTGGTCTTGCTGTTTGATATGCAAGAACAGTCTGGCAGCTGAGTTCTGAATCCGTTGTAGTCTTTTCATGGTCGTTAAAGGTGATCCGTGGTAGAGGCTACTGGCGTAATCGAGTTTGGACAGAACAAGGGAGATGGTTGCTTGGACCTTGTGTGGAAATCCCAAATGAGGGAAAATTCGTCGCAGCGTTTTTATAGTAGCAAAGCTTGATCTTGCTAGTTTATCCACATGGGCATTCATCGACAGCTTGGAGTCCATGGTCATTTCAAGGTTTATTACTTCCTTTGATACTTTATGCAGTGATCCCAGTTCATCAGGCCATGCAGCAAGCAGGTTGTAATGTTTCCAATCACCACACATGAGTATTTCAGTTTTTGAAGCATTCAATTTGAGATGGCTCCAAGTCATCCACTGATCCACGGTTCTGAGACAGCTGAAAATTGGTGATTTTCCAATGTCTTTGGGGCATTCCAGTTGAAGGAATATTTGCGTGTCATCTGCATAGTTATAGCACGTGAGGTGAAATGTATTGCTCAGTACTGGTAATGACTTCATGTAGATGTTGAAAAGCATGGGCGAGATGATAGAACCTTGAGGGACCCCTGTTTTTGTGGAATACGGTTTGGACGAGAAAGGTGGGGTATGGATGACATTAGTTCTGTTTCAAAGATAGGACGCAAACCAGTCTAGAGCAGTTCCCTCTATGCCGGCTTCATAAAGTCTTTTTTTCAGAGTGTCATGGTCAACAGTGTCAAAGGCAGTTGAGAGTTCCAAGAGAAGTAGCACAGCAACCATGTTGCGATCAACTGTATTCTTTAGGTCATCTCAGATGGCAAGGAGGGCAGATTCATTGCCTCTTCCCTGACGGAATCCTGTTTGGAAGTCTGAAAGTATATCATCTTCTTCAGTGAATTGTGACATCTCGGTGAACACTCTCTTTCTATCAGTTTGCCCAGGAAAGGTTCATTTTTGATGGGTCTGTAGTTATCAGGGTTCAGTGTGTGAGTGTATTAGTAATAGTAGTATAAAACATTTGCCTTGGCTCCCTATTTGGTCAGGGGCCATTTTGTAAAGTCTGTGTCCATAGGCCTGCTTTTGTTCATTGTTTTCCAGGCCTCCTGCTTGTTGTTGTGAGGGACCATGTGGCTGGTGGCTATTTTGTGAAGGCAGTCAGTGTGCTTTTGCCATAGGCCGCCTGCATTTCTTCCCTTTATTGCACTTGGATTTTTTCTTCTTGTTGTGGTGGCCTGGCCATGTGATTGGTGGCCATTTTGTGGAGGCAGTCAGTGTGCTTTTGTCTTAGGCCTGTATGTCTTCCCTTTGTTCCTCTTTGCTTATTGCTCTTTTTGTGGTGGCCTGCCATGTGGCTGGCAGCCATTCTGTGGACGCAGTCAGTGTGCTTTTGCCATAGGCCTGCATGTGTTACTCTTCTCTTTGTTCTCAAAAGCCTTCTTCTTGCTTGTTGTTCATGATGACCATGTCGCATACTAGCAGCTTAGTAAATGAATAAATAGACAATTGATGCTAATTTTTATTTTTTACTTATTATAAGTATTTATTTATTATTTAATTTTTGGGGGGTTTTGTTTATTTTAATTTCTTTTTTTCATTTACTGTTTTTAGTTTTTGAATTTGTTGAATTTTTTTCTTTTTATATTCAATTTTTTAAATGTATTTTAAATTTTTCACAGTTTTTTTACTTTTTTTAAGTTTTTCAATTTTTTTAGTTTCTAAGTAACATGGTTTGCAATTAATTATACTCACATTAACCCCACTTCTGCGATATGAGGTGTGTATCACTTACAACGCAACTTTTACGTCGTAATGCTGTTACAACGCAGCTATTACAACGCGGGATCCATTACATCAGATGCCATTACAACGCATGGCATTATATAGCAGATGGTATTACAACGCATACCATTACATCGTAAGTATTGGTAAGTATATAATTGTTTTTTATTTTATTTAATATTATATAATCGATTTAATTATTATTAATTATAAATAAAAATATTTATTTTTGTTTTTAAATATTATAAATTAAATTTAATAATTTAAGTAATTTTTTAAATAAGTATGAGTATTGGAGTATATGTTTTGGGGTACTGAGGTATATGTTTTGGGGTGTTTGGGTATTTTTAGGTTTTAGGGCAGGGTTTGGGTTTTGGGGTACAGGGGTGTTTTTAGGTTTTAGGGCAGGGTTTGGGTTTTGGGGTACAGGGGTGTTTTTAGGTTTTAGGGCAGGGTTTGGGTTTTGGGGTACAGGGGTATTTTTAGGTTTTAGGGCAGGGTTTGGGTTTTGGGGGACAGGGGTGTTTTTAGGTTTTAGGGCAGGGTTTGGGTTTTGGGGTACAGGGGTGTTTTTAGGTTTTAGGGCAGGGTTTGGCTATTGGGGTACAGGGGTGTTTTTAGGTTTTAGGGCAGGGTTTGGGTTTTGGGGTACAGGGGTGTTTTTAGGTTTTAGGGCAGGGTTTGGGTTTTGGGGTACAGGGGTGTTTTTAGGTTTTAGGGCAGGGTTTGGGTTTTGGGGTACAGGGGTGTTTTTAGGTTTTAGGGCAGGGTTTGGGTTTTGGGGTACAGGGGTGTTTTTAGGTTTTAGGGCAGGGTTTGGGTTTTGGGGTACAGGGGTGTTTTTAGGTTTTAGGGCAAGGTTTGGGTTTTGGGGTACAGGGGTGTTTTTAGGTTTTAGGGCAGGGTTTGGGTTTTGGGGTACAGGGGTGTTTTTAGGTTTTAGGGCAGGGTTTGGGTTTTGGGGTACAGGGGTGTTTTTAGGTTTTAGGGCAGGGTTTGGGTTTTGGGGTACAGGGGTGTTTTTAGGTTTTAGGGCAGGGTTTGGGTTTTGGGGTACAGGGGTGTTTTTAGGTTTTAGGGCAGGGTTGGGGTTTTGGGGTACAGGGGTGTTTTTAGGCTTTAGGGCAGGGTCTGTGTTTTGGGGTACAGGGGTGTTTTTAGGGTTCAGGGGTAGGTTTGTGTTTTGGGTTAATTAAATTATATTTACCATTTTTAAATTAATTAAAATATATTTAATAAATTAAATAAATTTTATTACATTAATTACATTTTTAAATTACAATATTTAAATTAAATAAATTATTTCAATTAATTTAATTTAATTTCAATTATAAAAATATGTACATTAAGTTAATTTTATTTTTTTAATTAAATTAAATTATTTCCTTTTTTATTAAAATTACATTTATTAAATAGATATTATTTTATTAAATTAAATTAATGGCTATTTTAAAATGTATTTTAATTAAATTAAATTAATTAAATTAACTTAATAACATTTTTTTAAAAAAGGTATACTTACCTATACTTACGATGTAATGCCATGCGTTGTAATACCATCTGCTATGTAATGCCATGCGTTGTAATGGCATCCGATGTAATGGATCCTGCGTTGTAAAAATTCCGTTGTAACGGAATGCGACGTAAAAATCTGCGTTGTACTGACACCAATCCGCGATATGACGTGCACATTACACAACAGTATTAATTGTCTAGGGATTGTTCCACTGTCATTTGTCAGCTGCCGCGGACCCTAGGCTGGAGGATCAGTGGCCGTCTAGAACTGCCCTGAGGAGAGGAAGAGTGAAGAATGGCTACTATGAACCAGGGGTTACTACCCCCCACTCTGTGAATAGGCAAGGACCAGTGGCACCTATGTGGCCTAGGGCCTGGTCCTGGCCGCGGACAGCTGAGGAGTACCAGTGGGTTAGCCCAGTTGTTCCGGACAGTTTTATTAGAAGGAACCACATGGGTTCACCATGGCGTAGAACCGGAGGGTGTCCCTGCAGTTGTGGGCCCACGTCCGTGGTGATTGGTCTACCATGCGTTTTGGCTGGAAGGGGGTTGTGTTGGACTTGGCCCTTCTGGCAAGTTCACCCCTAAACTTTTTGTCTTTTAATTGTGACCTGGTATTAGTTATTTTAGGCTTCTGCGCACTTTAACACTGTGTCCCAGTGTAAAGTGCGTGCGCACTCTGAGTGCATGTTGTGAGATTGGCCTGCCCTCCCATAGGAATGCATGGGGAATGTGTGTGTCCATAGTAGTTCCTGATGCGTGGGGAGTGCAGGGTCGTGTTTGGTATGTGCGAACTCGTGAGGGTAAATGCTGCGCGATGATGTGTGCGGATTTACTGTGTCTAGTGTGGAAGTGCCACTTCTAGAAGTTGGCATGTCGGTGTCATAAATATGAATTGACTGTCTGGTTTGTGATTGGCTGGAGCTGGCTGGTGTGCCTGGCTCCAGGAGTCAGAATGGGTCTGCCCCGGTGGTGAATAGAGAGATTTACATCCAGATGGGTGGGAGAGGAGTGCATCTGGGACCTGAATAGGGCTGAGCCTTCCCTATACTATGCTGGCTCCGCTCCCTGTGGTTCGACTTATGTCCCTAGCCTGTCCAGTGAATGGGGAGAGGGGCTGAGCACAACAGAGTGCTCCAGAACCAGCTGCATCTGGTTACCCCCCACCCTGCAGCCAGAGATAAAGGAATATGTGTATAAAAAAGGGCTGTGACCCCATGAAAATGTTCTTTTTCCTGATCCTAACTTGAGGGGGGCCTGCTGCTGCTGCTGGGCACCAGGAGGACCGCCACTGGGTGCTGCCTCCCTGTTGGAGGGCCCTGTGAGCTGGCACGTGAGCCCAGCCTTTGCCCCCTGCTTCCTAAAAAGACTTCTGCCTGCCAAGCGCGTTGTTTACACTTTCCTGGGAGAGCTTTATTTTTCCTTTTCCAGGAGCCCTGTATTTCTGGTGTCCCAGAAGAAGTAGAGCGTGAGGGGGCTTTGTAGTGCTGAGCTGCCTTTCCTCAAGAGGGAATCCCGGGTGTAGGGATTCCCCCCCTCCTCTTACACCTCGCGGGTGCCCACCCGGCATATCTGCTAATTTTCAAAACCCCTAGCGGGTGCCCACCCCGCCAGGGACTTGGCACAGTTTTATGGCCTAGCGGGTGCCCACCCCGCTTCATATTGAAATTAAAGAGAGAGCCTACCCCTCATCTGCCCTGCATCACCGCTGCTGCCCGGGACAGCAGAAAATCACCGTCGCGGCCCCCAGCAACACTCGCCGTGATGGGAGTGGGATTGACCCGGAAGCGCTGGAAAAACAGCAGGAATCAGACGGGAGCCTACCCTGTGCTCCTGCACCGCCTGCACGAAGTCAGCATCTCTCCCGGGGCTCCCCTGAGTGAGGGAGAGCCCCGTGGGACCAGCTGCAGGAGCAGAGAGACTGGAAAGCCCCAACGGAGTCCGGGAGGCTCTCCCAAACCCCTCCTGCAGCCCCACCGCACCGCCGCAGGGAGGAGATCGCACCGGGACCAAGGTGCAGCCCGGTGAGTGTTGACGGGCTGGGGATAGCTCCAGGCAGGTTCAGAAGGCCAGAGAGAGGCCCAGTGTTCTCCGGGTGTCAAGAGCCCCGTGGCTCCAAACCCTTGTGGGCAACCTTCGATTTAGAGCCTGAGAGGCTCCACCAGTGCGGGGGCAGTTTCTTCTGGCAAAGAGCAGCCCCGGTTGGCAGCAGGAAGCACCAACGGTAGTTGGGGCATTGTTTGTAGTCCGAGCCTGAGAGGCTCCACCGTTGTTTGGCCAACTATTTGTTTTAGAGCCCAAGAAGCTCCCGGAGGCATTTCGGAGGGTAGAGTGGCCCCGGGTGGCAGCGGGCCGGTCCCACAGTGTGGCAGCATTTTTCATTCAGAGCCCACTAGGCTCCAACGTTTGAGGGCACTATTGTTTATTTGAGAGCCCAGAGGAGAGCCAGGATGCACGCTAGTGCCAGGCTCAGTTTCCCAGCTGCCAAGTACTTAGTGGGCAGCAGCATCGTTTAGGCCTAAGAACCCTTGCATTTTTATTGGCTGCCTGCACAGCCCAGTCCTTTCATTCTAGGCAAAGGGCATTTCATCCCCCTGAGAAGCCAAATTGGCCTGGGGACCGTTTCATGTGTTGTGCCCTTGCTTGGGGCACATGGTTATGCCTTATGTGATTTTTGCGCAAATGTGATTACTTGCCCAATGTGATCTATGCAGAATATGTAATGCTTTATGCCTATACCCCTAAATGTGTGGTTATGCTTAGGAGGTTGTTTTTCCTAGTATAGGTTATGCTAGTGAGTTCTTGGTTCTCTGCGTGATATATGCCTAAGGTGGTTAGGATTGTGTAGTGTGTACTTACCTTTTACCAGTGGTAACTGGTTGTGTGCTACACTTGTTATTTGGTGCTACAAGTATTTTATGTTGTAAGTGCTATTTCTACAAAGTGCTAGTTCTACCAAGTGCTTATTCCTAACAGTGGTCCATGTGGCCCTGTCCTGTGTATATAATCCTCCGTAAATTCCGCCCGTGCTAGTGGCACAGTGTAAATTGTGTGTTTATTATGTAATGCGTTTGGTATAATACAAAGGCTATTTTAACCTTGTGTGCAGTTTCCTTTGTGGTGGGCCTTGGGTGTTGTTGCTGAGTGCGCGCGCAAACGCTTTACACATTGCCTCCGGGATAAGCCTGACTGCTCGTGCCAAGCTACCAAGGGGGTGAGCAGGGGTAATCTTGGCGTGTGACTCCCTTGCCCTGACTGGAGTGGTGGTTTCTGCCTGGCTTTGGAGCAAGCCTTAGCAAACCAGAAATCCCCATGTCTAACAGAGGTGAACATTGCTATATGCTCCATTTGTGAAGTAGGTGTTTGTCGGGGCAAGCTTGGTACAAACTATGATACCGGAGGCTAAACTGACCATCTGAAAAAACACCACTTGATCAAGTGGGAGGCGCTCCTGAGTGGCAAAAAAATAAAACTGCAATTGTTGTTGATGGAGGTGATGAAGATCTGATCATGGTGGAAGGTGAATAAGAGGGAGACATCATCATCAGCAACATCACAATGGCACAAGTGTCAGGCTGAGACACCAAGGAGTCCAAAGCAAGAGAATACTGCAATGAAAAAAAAAGCATTGAGCCTAACTATAGCTGGTCTCAAGAAGTCACCTGCATCAGTGGCACCAGAAATGAAAAAAATCCAGGCTACGATTCTCAGCATGTTTACGTAAGGGGGCAGTACGAACACAACCAGCTAACAGCACATTTTTACAACGCAGAGCTGGCTAAAAATGTTAGCGATGGACCTCCTCCCAATTTTCTTTTGTGGAAGGGGTGGTTTTTCTTTAATTAGTCGAAACCATCTGCCCAAAATGGAAGGTTCCCAGCCAGACCTATTTCGCCAGAGGTACTGTTCCAGCACTTCATCACGACATGCTGGAATTTCTTGGATACACTTTGCAGCAGAGTGTTGTTCACACTAACTTTCTAACAACAGACATGTGGCCCAGTTGCCAAGCCACTGATTACATGTGCATCACTGCACACTGGCTCTCCTTTATGGGGGTAAGAGAAAACATATCTGCAGGTGGTGACACTGCTGACATTTTTAATAGTACTCTGAAGTAGCCTTGTTCGCCACAGAGAAATCCCATACTGTTGCAGTATTTTTGGAAGACTTTAATACTATGGTCTTTGAATTCTGCATCCAAGAAGGTTGAACATTGGTTTTGTTGCCATGGACGATGGCAGTAATATAGATAAGGCCATGGCCGATGGTAGCTATTTCAGGGTCCTGTGTTTGGCGCACTGCACTAACAACATTGTTCAAAATTTTCTGAAAAAAATAGACCAAGTAAGCATCTTACTGACTACCTGCAGAAGAATCTGCACACATTTCAGCCATTCTTTCAAAGCCTGGAAGCAGCTAAGGATCATTCAAAGAGATAATAGAATGCCAGTTTAAGACATCATCCAGGAGTGCCAACACATTGGAACTCAACTTATTACATGCTTGAATGTCTGTTTGAGCAGTACAGACCAATCAATGAATATGTTATGCAAAGAGGGGATGCAACTTTGAAAGGCATGATCATTGAGATGAACCAATTGGGCCTAATGAAATGCCTGACAGAGTTGCTGCTTCCTTTCGAGGTCTTCACACGTGAAGTCAGCAAGGAGGACTGTACCATGGGCCAAGCTATCCCAATGTTGTACATGCTACAGGAACAGCTAAAGGAGGTATCTCCAATGTATGCAGGTATGGAGGAAAAAAAGAATCATATGAGTTGGTGGAGAACTTAATCCTTCGCTAATCTGAAAATACAAGGGTGCAAAGAGGCATGTGTCATCCAATCATTACATATGTGCTACAATTCTTGATCCATGGTACAAATCATTACTGGGCACTTTAATTCCTTTTTTAGACGGGGATGTTGCCACCTACAAAACTTGGATAGCTGTGCAAGCTAGTCAGCTAGAAAATGGAATGGCCGGGAATTAGAGGCCCGCTCTTCCAGGGCACAACTAGTACTGCAGGGCAGCCTTCAAATTCAACTTCAGAGCATGAGGGTAGTGCAGTTGGTTCACAGTAGCAAAAACTACCAACAACAGCAAGAACAACATCAACTTTAAGAACAGCAACAACAACAGGAGCTTCAGCCCCAAAAACAGCAAAGGAATGATTTCTACTGGGAGGGCTTAAGTCCAGTGCTGAGGCAATAACAAAAGAGGCTGAGTAAAGTGGAGCACCCATGACCATTGAGTGGGTGGTCCACAACTATCTGGATGACACAACAGAGGTACACTTTGATCAAAACCCATTGCTGTATTGGTATGTGAAAAGGCGCCAATGGCCAGTGCTCAGCAGGCTGGCGATAAACTCCATAGCAATTGTCTCTGCTGAGTGTGTTTTCAGTGCTGATGGTGCCATTCTGACAGTGAGAATGACCAGTTTCTTGCCCCAAACTGTAGAGAGGTTAACCATGATCAAACTGAATCAGCACTTTATACTACCGGTTTACACCATACCTGAAGTACCACAGCAGGAAGATGAGGGAGACTCAGGTCATGAAAGTAGTGTGTTAGATGACCTACTTCTGGGTGAACCGGCAGAGTTTGAAGATGAGCTCTACTTACCTCACAACTAGGCTTTACTTTCTTTCTTTCTTTGATGTCTAAACACCCCCAAAAATATATAGCTAAGGAACATTATTTACTTTATTTGTGTGTGTCTAGTTGACCAATCCATCCCCACTGTCTTACTCTTTGACATATTTTATTGCCATATTGGAGTTGCAACTTGGTACAGTGAAGAAGTCCTCCTGACTCACCCTAAGCCATTTCCATCAAGGCTGACGTTCGATGGAGAAATTAATCAAACAAATGTGTGTCGGCCTCTGCTTCCAACCCTGGGCTCTACCTATCTATCCTTTCTTCCTAGCCTACAGGGACTGCCAATCCTACATGTGAGATTATTAATAATTTGATTTACAATGAAGCAATGGATGATATGAATTCTGTAATGTGCCACCACCAATTGATCACGTTGAGCACAAGTGAAGCGCAAGTAAATGGTGGCATGCATTGCACGCTGAGTGATTGCTATCTGTGAAGATGTCAACTTGTGAATGATGATATGTCATCATCATCAATCATGTGTCTGTCAACTTGAGTTGAGACTTGCGAGGAAGAGAGATGATTCATGTGGGGGCTTCAGGCAGTGTGAGACTGGGTGATTGTTTGTTACGCCTAATGTTTTAGTGATGATGATGATGATGAACATTCACAATGTCGAGGTGGCCTACAGATGGCTGATCAATAATTTTCCCCTGAAGGTTATTTTTTTCCTTCCCCTTTGAGAGATCGGATAGCAAGATTCCTTCACCGGGTCCACTCCAAAATGTCTACAATGCTTTTTTATTCGTTACAGTCCTCAAAGACTCAAACCTGACTAGTCACTTAGTTAATACAAAGCTTGCCAACACAAATGTAGTCTAATGTAGTCTACTCAAAAGTAAGTCCGTCAAGTCAATCTTTCCCTTCTTGCTCTTCAATAACATCTGTACTACCTCAGGCCGATCCATTACATTTAGTCAGGACTCACTCAGGAAACTGTTGGTACAGACTTGGACACCATACTCGGAGTTGTAGTCAGACTCAGGAGGACCAGATTTGATGGAATGACTCAGGGTGTGGGCGTGAGCGGGACTACTTTGAGAACTGCCACCAGAAAAAGATGAACGTTTTCAAATTCACTGATACCAACCGATTTTGATGATGATGACTTTGAAGTGGCCTAAAGGTAAACAACAACAACACCAGACTTACACATGTCTGTGTAGTGGTGGTGGTGGTGAGAGTGGTGTGACTGTCTGACTGATACTATAGCGGTGCATTGATTTTTTACTTAATTGGGAAAATGGCATGCTATGTTGCTGTGTATGTCTGTGCTCAGTGATGTCTGGATCAAAATCAAAGCTATGCTGAAGTTGGGTAGGGGGCCTGTTGTAGGAGGTAACTGCCAGAAACAGACATTTAGCCATGCTGCCTCAGAAACAAAGTCTTCTTGTTGCACTCCTTTATGCAGTTCAACTTTCCCCTTGATTCTTAATTTTCATTTCTTTCCATCCTACCCTATGCCATACTGGAAAAACAAATCACACTTTCCGCACTGAACCGCATCCGCCAGGCACCCAAGAATAACTGACAGTCCAAGTGGAATGCAGTGCAGAGAGCAACTCCCAATTTGGCAATACATACAGTATATTTTTTTCTCTTCAATCATTACAACTGTGTGTACTGTTTATGTTTGTTTAGTTTTCTTGACATAGATATTTACATTTTATTTGCTATCTTTTAAAGCTTGCTACAAACTTGGGTCTCTCTGGGGTAGACGGAAAATCAATTTACCTATACTGGTCTAGTACTTATCATGAAGTATGCATTTCCTTTTCCTCTCCTAGCAGATTTATGATGGTCAGCCGCCAGGATGAATGTGTTGTTGTCCTTGTGTTGTAGTGTTTGTCTTTGTCAAACCTTTCCCTCAGATCCTCCTTCCTATCCATTCATTGAAGCCCTAACGCTCTCCCCCGAGCGGTGTGATTTGTTGTGACTCAATTAAATTTACACCATTAATAGATCACACACTTGGTGGGGCGGATGTGGTGAAATGAACACCAATTAATGGGCAGGCAGGTCAAGGATCATGAGGACTGCTCTACGTATAACTATAGCCCACACAGCCATATATTAGATTGTTTACCCACGCACAGACAGTATTCGATATTCAAATTTACTTCAGAGGTACATAATCCATCATAATAGCCAGTATCATCATCTGTCCAGTACTAAAAGTTACGCTTGTCCACTTCAAAAGTTCATAGCTCGATTCGACTTCAGTTTGTAACTTGTACCAGGCTAGCCCACCATTCTGCATTGCGTCTCATGGTGTCTCGTTTGACAGTTTTCTTCTTGTGTAATGTACTTCTACTTGTTTTCTCTAGTCTCCCTAAGATGACTGTGTCATTTTCTTTTTTTGGAACTGCTACTGCAGTGTCTACTACTACCACCACAATGGCACCTTGGGAAACTAAACCATCACCATGCAGACATCACTTCACCTAATCATCAATCACAGGTAAGAGAAGAACTGTGGGGAATGCAATAACGTATGTGCTATGGAAATTAATTAATTTACACACCCACACCCTTCCAAGTCCATATGGGCTTTAGTTGCAAACTGCATAGACTAGGAGGAGAGACTGACAGTAGTAGGACAAGTGAGGTTCCACATCTCTCTGTTGGTGTGTTACACCATCAGCAAATAAAAAAAGTCTGCACCCTTGCAGCAAAGGAAACAGGGTGAAGTAAAAGAGTAACCCCTAAACAAGTACTTATTTTGTAAAACTATAAATGTATTCCCCTAACAAATCAACTAGAGTGAAAGAAAAACCACAACACCTGACCCACCCCTCTCCCTAACCCCAACCAATGTCCAGTAAAAAGTCCTATTGTCCATAAATCTAAATGTGTGAAAAAAACCAAAAAAGAACACCCAGGTTTTCCCCAACTCCAACATTCCCACCCTCTCCCCAACAAGTCCCACCCACCAAGAAAAGATTTAAAAATGGGCGAGAGACTGAGGTTTATGATCATCTAGTGCCGGCTAGGAACTGCATCTTGCGCTCCTGATGGTCCAAGCGCTCCTCAATCCTGGCCTCTCGGTGGGCCATCCAGAGGAGCATGCGGCACTGAAAGTTTTTAAAATGAACAAGGGTGGGCAGCAATTGTTGACTTGCAGCGTTCGGCTTCCAGACCACATTACCATACCACCAGATGTAATGTAGCTGGGGTCCAGGGCATTAGAGGTTGCAGAAGCTACCTTCTCCGCCGCCAGAGCCACCAGCCACTTATATTCATCCCTGATGGCCTCCAGCTTCTGCTGCCGGGTCTTAACTGATTTCTCCTGCCTGGTGGGTTGGGAAGGAGTAGCTATAGCAAGAAAGAGAAAAAGACAATTGTAATCAATAATCATAGCAAAACAGTAACACATAAAATTAAAGTGACCCAGTAGCACTAGCAGCACATAACATTTGTGGTATCCACGATTCCTCAGCGCCTAAGATTTGAAAGTGATTACAGTTTTAGGCATTAGGCACTATGGAGTAGACAAGTATTCTTCATCTCTCTCTTCTTTAGCTAAATTATTCTTGTAGGCATGCCAGCTCAGCTTGGGGCTTAGACAGACATATTTGTGTTGTAGACACACGTTACTTTACCACTGTCTGCAGGTGGGGCAGTTGTACAGCAAAATTATCTATTTTTCTAATATTCTGGCAATACTCTGTTAAATCAATGGCAAATGCTCAATTTCACTTTCACTCTGACTACTACAACAAGGCAGATGATATTATTAATTACTAATATAAATGATGATAAACGTCACAACATCAAGTTGCATGAGGTACTACTATAATTTCTGACCATGCCGTCAATAGGCCACCCATGGCTTACACTTTCCAAATGACATGGATAGGGAGGGAGTGGGCATCAGAGTCGGAGGGAGGCTATTGATGCTGGGTGGTACATCCATACATAATATATATGTTTTGTTTCCAAACTACTATGAGTAAAGAGAGTAGTCTGAAATACAACCTCCAAGTAAACCTTTGAATCAAAAACCTTGAAAAATAAACATTCCTTTTAATCTTTTTCCCAGCTATTGTTACGTTTATCATTGCATTGTTCTTCTAGCATTATTTGTATTCTTCCCTTGGCTGTGCTACTCTGGCATGGTTTAATTTTCTTTTATATTGTCTCCGTCCAGTCTATACCTATGATTGAATACAATCCAGGCATCCACCATCCAAACATTGCTATTATAGTATAGTATTCTCAACAAACCTTTCACCAACATAAATTAGATTTTTGCTGTTTAACCACCCATGCGTCTTCCTTGCTTGCCTTCGAGTTAGACCCAACAAACCCCTTGGAGGATTCCATTCACCGATACAGTTTCTCCCACCCAGGCAGACACCCTTTATTTCACCTTTCACCCATCCTGCTTCAATCACCCATGCATCCTATCAGCTATCTTATATGCATCCCTGGGACCCCTTCACCCACGCATCCTTCTCTGCCAGTCATATATTACATGTTATCAACACCCGTTCTTCCTCCTTCCATCCTTTTTTCCCTTTTCCCTCAACCCATCAAGGTCTGACTCTTAGTCTTCTTCATAAAACTTTCTCTGCTGAGTTGAAGACGAGAAGAGGCCATTAGTCACTGAACTCCCACTGATGCTAATGCTAAGTAAAGAGTGTCTTCTTTAACGGTTCCCAAGCTAGTCTCTCACTGTGGACACGCGCAGATTCCATGTAATTGCTGATGCTATTTGCACTTGAACTGTTTTTTTACTGTTTAATTTTTGTAATATTACATTTTGGGGAATCTTTTAAAAATCCTCGGTACTTTGCTGCTGCACTGTTCACTTTGTCTCAAGCCTCTTGCTCCCTCTTACCTCTCGGGGGGCTTGTCTCCCTTTCCAGTGCCTTCCTAGCTTCGCTAGCATCCCGTTTCACCGCTGGTTTTCCCGTTTATTGTGGAGGGTGCGGGCGTACATCCAGGCACAATTACAATTAGGGGCGGAGCCAGGGAATTTTAGCTCTCTAGTCCCTTAGGTTATTTAAGTAGCATGGCCGGCTCTGCGCGCAGATTCCATGTAATTGCTGATGCTATTTGCACTTGAACAGTTTTAGTTACTGTTTAGTTTTTTAATATTACATGTTGGGAAGGCATTCAAATCTCCTCAGTACTTTGCTGCTGCACTGTTCCCTTTGTATTGAGCATCGTGCTTCCTCTTACCTCTTGGGGGACTTGTCTCCCTTTCCAGTGCCTTCCTAGCTTCGCCATCTCCCCTTTCCACAGCAGGTTTTCCCGTTTGTTGTGGTGTGCCCGGGCCTATATCCAGGTACATTTCCAGTCGTTAGGGGGCCGAGCCAGAAATGTTAGCGCTCTAGTCCCCTAGATGGATGTATGTCGTTACAACGCATACTTTTACTCCGCGTACCATTACAACGCGGTATTTACAACGCATACCGCTACAACGCATAGCGCTTTGGGGTGCTGGATAGTGGTAAGTATAATTTACTATTCTAACTCCAGTCCCCGTGGACCCTAGGGAAGGTGTTGGATAGTAAATTAAACTTACCTCTTATCCTAGAGCGCCCCCCAGCGCAATGCGTTGTAACGGTATGCGTTGTAATGCCTGCGTTGTAGTGGTAGTGCGGAGTAAAAAATGCGTTGTAACAGGTGAATACCCCCCTAGACTATTTAAGAAGCATAGCCGGTGTGGCGTGCAGCGGACGCGCACAGTGGACGCACGCAGCGGGAGCGCCACTGGCGCACCACATTTCCGGTCAGTAGGGGGCAGAGTCAAGGTATTTTAGCGCTCTAGTCCCTTAGACTATTTAAGAAGCATGGCTAGCTTGGCGCACACTGGACTCGCACAGATTCCATGTAATTGCTGATGCTATTTGCTCTTGAACTCTTTTTTTTACTGTTTAATGTTTTAGTATTACATTTTGGGAATTCTTTTAAATCTCCTCAATACTTTGCTGCTGCACTGTTCACTTTGTCTCAAGCCTCTCGCTCCCTCTTACCTCTCGGGAGGCTTGTCTTCCTTTCCAGTGCCTTCCTAGCTTCGCCAGCGCCCCTTTCCACAGCAGGTTTTCCCGTTTATTGTGGAGGCCGCGGGCGTATATCCAGGTACATTTCCAGTCGTTAGGGGCCGAGCCAGAAGTTTTAGCGCTCTAGTCCCCTAGACTATTTAAGAAGCATAGCCGGTGCGGCGTGCAGCTGATGCGCACAGTGGACGCACGCAGCGGGAGCGCCACTGGCGCATCAAAGGCAAGCCCGTCTGCGCCCATCCACGTCAAATCTGTGCCATGCGCCGGAGATGCTGCCCTGTCCATTTCTGACCATCTGGGATTGATATATCATTCCAGAAAGGTACTGCATGACCTTCGGTCAGAATGGGCCCCTTGTCATCATACTTTGGACACGGAAATGTTTAGCAAAAAAGCGGCATTTAGTATGCACAGGATGTAATGTTTCTTTTAAGCAGGTCAATAACATTCTTCCTGATAACAATGTAATCAGGCCCCCTTCCAAAGAACAGAGTGTGCAGGGATATCTCATTAATGGAAGATCTCTTATTAAAAATAAGGTTGCTTTTAGAGACTTTGTCTCAAACAAGGAAGAAAACCTGGGTGTTTATAACTGAAACTTGGGCTACGTACGCCTCTGTCCCTGACCTTGCAGACGCTATCCCTAATGGGTACACCTTTGCTAGAACGGACAAGTTAGGGCGGCGGGGCGGGGGTGTGGGCATTCTTTATTAAGAAACCTTGATCTGCCGCAGTCATGCTTTGTCCGCTCTTTCTGATCTATACCAGGCCTTTTATTTTTCAATCAATCTACACCCCACGGAAAGCTTCTTGGGTTGTTATAGGCAACCTGGATCTAGGGTTTCCTTTAGCCAAGATTTTAGCAGGCTGTTAGAACCCTACTGTGAAAGATCTAATTTCACTCTCTTGGGGGATTTTAACTTTCATTTAGACAATATCCCGTGTAAAGATTCTCAATGCCTTTTGGAAACCTTGAGTGGCTGTGGTTTTTCACAATTAGTCAGAAAGACCACCCAGATAGCGGGGCATATCCTGGACGGTATCTTCTCCAATGACCCTCGTATAAGGATGGGGGAACCTATCCCCTAGCTATGTCTGACCACTTTGCCATCCCTTTTGATTTACACTTCATGCATCAGCGATGGCTCTATCTGGCAGCAGGACCTTAGAAGAATGGAGGAACTTTAGCCTCATCAATAAGGAGTCACTTTCTGATCTCCTTAATAACCTTGAGCTCTCTAAGGTCCCCAATGTGAATTTGGCAGCTGCGGAGATATCACATCTTTCGATAGGGATCTTTTCAAGGTAATAAA
Source organism: Lissotriton vulgaris (assembly GCF_964263255.1). Taxonomy (NCBI): domain Eukaryota; kingdom Metazoa; phylum Chordata; class Amphibia; order Caudata; family Salamandridae; genus Lissotriton; species Lissotriton vulgaris. Next base: position 210,320,865 of record NC_141700.1, read on the forward strand.
CTCCCTCACCTCTCCCCATGTCACTGACCCCTCAGAACTTTCCTAGGAGCCTTGTGATAACATTTCTGATTTTTATTCATACAAAGATCTCAGACATTAATTCCCTGCTTGAAGTATCCAACTCCATTGAGGGACCGTCTGCTCGACCCTCTCCCCATCTTAATGAGACCTCATTCACGGAGGCATCTCCCAGCCTCCTTACTTTTCCTTGCTTGTCCTCAGAGGTGACTGATCAGCTTCTAGAACGGGTCAAATCGGGCTCCCCACTAGATCCCTGTCCCCTCAAGGTGCTAAAAATTGGCTGTGAAGTCATTATTTCCCTTATTATCGATGTCCCGAATGTTGCCATCTTAGAGAGGCAATATCCCACTCATTGGAAGACGGCGGTAGTGAAGCCCCTTTTAAAGAAACTTTCTTTGGACCCTGATGAACTGAAGAATTATTGGCCAATCTCTTTGCTCTCTGTTCAAGCTAAGTTCCTGGACACTCACTTGAGCTTTCATCTTAGCTCCTACCTAAAGGATCACCACCTACTTGATGGCTCTCAACATGGGTTTAGAAGCTACCATAGTACAGAAACAGCACTGACAGCTGTTTTTAACAACATTCAGAGCACGACAGCTACCCAAAAAGGGTTTCCCAGCGCTAACGAGACAGTGGGCTAGACAGCTAGAAAATTTCCATCATGTAAGTTCAAAGGAAGATTATTGATCAAATAGCCAGGTCTTAATGACTCTGCGAAAGCTGGCATAACTGGGTTCCCTTCGGATAATAAGTGGCAGAGAATTCCACAGCTTTGGTCCCAATAAAGAAAAGGACCTGCCTCCCATTCTGGAAAGGCTAACTTGGGGAAGCTAAAAAGGTCAAGAGATGAGGTCCGCAAACAGCGAGCAGGGGTATACAAATGCAGCAAGGATTGTAGATATCTCGGGGCCATACCACATTTTATTTTGTGCATATAGCTGAGAGTTTTAAACTTAACTCTACTCTCAACCCTTGGCCAATGTAAAGAATGTAGATGACCTGACAGATGTTCCCTTCTATGACATTTTCATAGCAGCCTAGCCGCCGCTTTTTGAACAAGCTGAAAGCGCCTGATGACCACCTGTGATGCCCCTAGGTAGAGGATGTTGCAGTAATCTAACCTAGAAGTGATCAGGGCATTAACTACTGACTTCTGTGAGTCTTCCGGCAACATCCAAATGATTTTCTTAAGCCAGCGTAGAATGATGAAGCTTAAAGCAGTTAACTTCCTAACCTGGGGCTGCATAGTCAGGCCTTTGTCAATAGTCATCCCTAAGTTTAGCACCTGGTCAGAAGGAATAGGAAGAGTTTCCATTTCAGATGGCCATTGTCTCGGAATCCAGAGGTCATGCTTAAGACCCAATATGAGGACCTCCGTTTTCCCGCCATTCAATTTGAGCAAATTATCACTCATCCACTTGGCAATTGTCGTAAGACCGGATTGCAGGAGGGAAGGTGACGCTTGCTCTGAATTTGACAGCAAAAACGTAATTTGCAAATCAGCAATCTATATCTGTATCTGATTCAACCTCTGACACATATTGTATAGCTCGCATCAGGAGCTTATCCTTTTATTTTAACATGGCAACTGCTATGTCAATGTCCCAACCACATCCCTTCCTAAATGAGGATGGGGAACCCCTCACTCCCTGGAAGAATTGGGTGAGGATATTTGAGTCCTATTTATTAGCTATTGGTGGTAATAGGTTCTCATCTGTGCGAAAGCTACACATTTTGCTGCATAATTTAGGGATGCATGCAAGCGAGATATAAGACAATTTACCTGGCATTGTGAGTGACAGTGGAAGTGGGAGCGTTGACGGTGATGTTCCACCTGATGTTTATCAAGTTGCTTTGATAAAGTTAGATGCTCAGTTTGGTAAGAAAATCAACGTGGTTTTGGAACGACACAAATTCTTCTCTAGGTCTCAAGGGAAGTATGAAAGAGTGGTGAATTATATTGCAGTGCTTAAAGGCCTATCTTCCACTTGTGATTTTGGGACTCTTACTGACTCTCTGATCAGAGACCAATTGGTTAGATGTACATCTGATAAAAAAATACAAGAAAAGTTGCTAGCAGACGCTCCAGATTTGAAACAGGCTGTGGATATAGCTAAGAGCATTGAGAACACAACTCTCTGCATGAGTGAGATGAAGGACTCCATTGAGGTAAAACAAGTGTGTGAGGAAGAAATACTAAAAGTATCAACAAAGAATGATAGAAGCAAAAGTGTACCAATGGGAAGTTCAGTTCAAAGGGCTGAAACTCAAAAGTTAAAGGGTTTCCGTTGTGGCAACCCAAACCTCCTAGCAAATAATGTGAAATGTCCAGCAAGGAACGTTGTATGTAGGAAGTGTAACAGACGGGGGCATTTTACTAAAGTGTGTCATGATATGAAGAAAGATGTAACCCATGTTATTCTTGAGGAGGAGGTACCTAGAGGTGACATTGTATTCCAGGTGAATGAACTTCTTGAGAGCTCTGATTGTAGTTACCCGGAATGCGAGATATGGCTTGACAATGTACCTTATGAAGTGTATGCTGATTCTTGTTCTCCATATACACTCATAAATGAAGACACATTTAAGGCGAGATCTGTTAACAGAGAGTATGAGTGGTTGCCTCCTGACATCAACCCGGGGGGATAAAACCGTGACACCATACCCCTAGTAGGAATGGCCATTATGCAGATCAGATTCAAGGATAGAGTCACCATGGGCAAGGTATACTTAACCAAGAAGGGATCATGCTTATTGGGGTGGAAACACCAGAAAGACCTTGGCATTAAGTTAGATCCTAATGCTTCTGAGCCGGTGTACTTGGTGGAACAACCTAGCATAGGTACAGAAGTGTGTGAGGAGTTCCCCGAGGTATTTTCAAATGAGTTGGGACTGCTTAAGGGTTTCCTTCATAAGATAAAATTGAAGAAACACTGTAAACCTACAGTGCATAAAGCCTGATCGGTACCGTTAGTGGTGACAGATTCTCTAAAAAGTGAACTGGAGAAGTTGGAATCCATCGGGATAATTGAAAAAATTGAGAGCTCGGAGTGGCTTGCCCACATTGTGGTAGCTTCAAAGGGAGGGGGCAAAGGGATTCGTTTGTGTGTGGATCTCAGGGACCTCAATGCCAACATCTGGGTGGAGAGGCATCCTCTCCCCAGAATAAATGAGATGCTCAGTGTAATAAAAGGAGCACAATACTTCAGTGTTTTAGACCTCTCAGCAGCATACCACCAGTTTGCCCTTCATCCGGAGACTTAAAGCCTGACTTCTTTTATAACACCCTTTGGAGCATACCAGTACAACCGGATGCCATTCGGGTTGGCATCCGCGGCTGCCGTATTCCAACGCATTATGCAGCACATTTTAGAGGGTCTTGGAAATTTCTTGTGTTTCCAGGACGATATTCTAATTTATGGAGATTCAGAAAATGAGCATAACAAGAACCTGAGAGAGGTACTAAGTAAGTTAAGCAAGGCAGGCTTTACAACCCAAAAGGACAAGTGTAAAATTGGGGTCAGGTCTGTGACTTACTTAGGGCACACCATTTCAGGAGAGGAAATCAAGCCAAAAACTAGCCTGGTGGACGCAGTGATGTTAGCTCCAGCTCCTTCTAATAAAGACAAGCTCAGATCCTTCCTGGGCTTAGTGTACATGACCAAATTTGTAGAAAATTTTTCAAGTCACACATGCTCCATGAGAGAGCTTTTAAAGAAGGGTTGCTCCTTTGTTTGGAGTTCTGAGTGCCAACAGGAGTTCCAATATGTCAAGTCAGCCATTGCCAAGGCACCCACTTTAGGTATGTTTGATCCTAATGAAAAAACCACTCTGACAACTGACGCCAGCATTAAAGGCCTGGGGGCATCCCTCACCCAAATGGTAGGAGGATGTGAGAGAATAATTGCTTTTGCTTCCAGGGCGCTGAAAGAACCTGCGTCTAATTACTCAACAATAGAGAGAGAAGCCTTGTCGTGCTATTGGGAAATAAATCATTTAAACATTTTTTTGTGGGGAATCCCCTTTACCTACGGACCGACCACACGCCCCTAAACCCATTGTTTTCAACAAAGAACATTGAGAGGGCCACTCCACGCATTTCTCCACGCATTTCGAAATGGGTTTTGGCATACAATTTCAACATGTGTTACGTGGCGGGTGTAAAAAACACCATAGCAGACTGCATGTCAAGATTGCCCGTACATAGTGAGGACAACCTGTGCAGTCCACCAGAGTAGGTTTTTCTCGCAGTTGAACACCCAGCAATCAATAAGGAGGAGTGGGAGAAAGAATCTCAAGAAGACCAGGTGTTGAGTGAGTTGAGGAGATTAATTGAGAAAGGGTGGCCTGAGTCTAACAATGAGCTGTCAGAAACTCTCAAACCATATTGGGTAGTAAGAAATGAATTATCCAACATGAATGGTCAGGTGTGCAGAGGGAATAAAGTTATTCCTCCTGGTAGCATGAAGGAACGTATTATTGCATTAGCCCACAAAGGTCATCCAGGGAGAAGCATGACCAAGAGTAAGATCAGGCAGCACTATTGGTTCCCTAAGATGGATGGGTTGGTGGAGAACACTGTGCAGGACTGTGAGGCATGTGGAAGGTGTGACAAATCCAAGGTGATACATAAAGTACCACTCATTCCGGTGGGGGTACCGACTAAACCCTGGGACAAGCTGGGACTTGATATCATAGGCCCTTTAAACCTACTTAACATCAACCAGAGGTTTATGTTCGTAATCATTGATTATCACTCTCATTGGATCAGTACCAAGTTTGTACCTTCCATAACTACACTGGCCCTAATTCAGTTTTTGCAGGAGGTTTTCTCAAAAGAGGGAATACCGAGCACCCTAGTGACAGATAATGGGGTCCAGTTTACGTCTGATGCAATGAAAGAATTCCTATCTGAGATGGCCATTTCACATGTAAGAACACCTTTTTACTGTCCCAAAGCTAATGGGATGGTAGAAAGAGCAAATATAATGTTGAAGAACTCCATTCAAATGGCTGTTACCATGCATGAACCAGTAGAGGAAGCCATAAGGAAAACCCTATGGTCATATCATTCTTCCCTAAATGCTGTGACAGGAGTTTCTCCTTTCGTATCCCTTAAAGGGAGAAATACGGGATCTAAACTCACCCCCAACTGGTTAAATGGAGGTATTCCAGTGTGGGTGGATAGAGATTCTGTGAGAGAGAAGGTGGACCGACATCAAGTTGATTACAAGACCAAATACGACCAAAAAAGGGGGGCTTCCAATAGAAAATCCCATGTTGGACAGTGGGTGGTAATCAAAAGACCTGTTATAGGACGTGCAAAAGTGTCCTCTTTCTCCAAACCATTGAGAATACAGCGTGTAAACAATAACTCTGTGGTTTTGAATGATGGCAGCACATGGAGTATGGACAATGTGAGTTGTTGCCCCAATGCATGTGTTCCATTGCCTGGCTGTAATGAGAACCAGGATGTTGTACTACCTGATGTTCAAGCAGCCAGAGAAACCAGAGTACGTCAACCACCACGCTGGCAGGAGGACTACGTGAAATAGCTGTAATGTTTGCTTAATGTTGCCTCCCTTGGAGGATATGTTCTATATCTATTGTTGTTTTCTATACAGAGGGAGATGTGTTGTAAATATCCCTCAATATATCGTAATGCGATTATGGTATGTCCCACTCACCCCTTCCCCCACATGAAGTTACCTTGACCCATGGAATGTTGGTGGGGCGTTTCTTGTCAGAACGTTGTGTGAGGCTGGCAGCGCAGAGACCAGACGTGAAATAAACTGCTCTTCCTCATCATCCAGTGTATGCAGTTTTATTCTAACAATAAACATAGTCAAACCTTCCCGTTCGGCAATCTGTGCGAGAGGTGAAACATATAAGTTAAAATGCAAGGGACTGAGTACCAAACCTCGAGGGACCCCATACGGAGACAGATGAGTATTAGAGGAGGCCGAGTGTGAGAAGATTGGAAATGTTCGCTGAGTGAGAAAGGATGTGATCCAATCCAGGGGCAAACCACAGATGCCCATTGCAGAGAGAGAATCTAATAGTATAGTGTGAGAAATGATGTCAAATGCTGCGCTGAGATCAAGAAGTATCAGCGCAGTTGTGTTCCCTCTGTCCAACATATGGCGTAGATTCTCTGTAACGCCCAACAAGGTAGTCTCTGTGGAGAACCCTGGGCGGAAACCTGATTGGGATGGGTAAAGTAACACATTTGTCTCAGTAAATTGGGCAAGATGATAATGAACATGCCGTTCCAAAATTTTGGAGAAAGCAGGCAAAAGGGAGATGGGTCTGAAATTAGCAAGAATCTTCGGATCGGCCGATGGCTTTTTCAGCAGTGGTATTACCATAGCATGTTTCCACAAAGCTGGAACATTTGCATTTAATAGCGATTGGTTGAGTGCTCTACAAATCTCAGAAAGCTGAGGAATGTTCAAAAGTTTAAGTACCGAGATTGGAAGTGGATCAACTGGTGATCCAGATTTTAATTTACCTAAAATATCTTTCAGGCTTTGCACAATAATCTCAGGCCAGGAAGTAAGGGGCTCATATATCAAGCAAGGTTGAAGGGCAGAGGCCAGATCAATGTTGCTAGTATGATCAGTAATATTCTCTTCGGACACCAGATGCAGGTTTGCTATATACAAGTAAATAGTGTCAATCTTCTTTGTAAAGAAACGGGCAAGTTCCTCACATTGATCACTACTCAAAGGCAGAGGGCTCGCACTTGTTTGGGCACCCGCAAGTTCTTTGACTAGGTTAAATAGTATTTTCGATTTATTAGTTGCCTTAGCAATAGTCCTGGCAACATAACCCACCCTAGTTGTAGCACCGGCCTTATGATATTCCTTTAGTTAATTCCTATAAGTGATCCCTGCTTCTGAGGAATAGTCTCTCCTCCAAATTCGTTCCAGCCTTTTGCATTTGGATTTCTCTGCTTTAAGGTATTCATTGAACCGTAACGCAGGAGATTTGTGGACTCTAACTTTTTTGTATGATAGAGGGAGACAAGAATCAATCGCCTCCTTAAGCCATGTATTTACCTTGAGTGACACTGTTTCCATATCGTCTGAATCAAGGACAATGCCCAACGGTTGACAATCTAGGGCATTATTTAGGTGATTCATATCTAGCTTTTTACAAACCCTTTTCCCAGTCCTAAGAGTCTTAATAGAAGGAGTAAAGGTATCTGGGATGGCCAAACTAAATTTCGATAGGAAATGGTCCGTCCACTGTAAAGGCAAAGCAGGAAAACAATGTATGTGAGGCAGATTGGACAAAATCGGGTGCAATAAGTGACCACCGCTGTGGGTGGGACCCACGTTCCACAGCATTATGTTCATTGCCGCAAGGTCATCAAGAAAGTATTTGCCTATATTGTTCTAAGGATCCTCGAAATGAATATTTAGGTAACCCAGAATCAAAAGATTACTGGAGTTAACCAAAGTCGATGCAGTAATGTCCAAGAATTGTGTAACCCAGGGCTGTAACAGGCCAGGCGGCCGGTAAACTAAAAGCCCAGTAAGTGTAAAATTTGGGAGCAGAGCCAGTTTAAAAAGAGCCGCATCGCAGTTGCTCAAGGAAATTGGTTCAAAAGTACACTGCAACGTCTTTTTAAAAATGATCGCAATGCCCCCCCCAATTTTCCCCCGTCTGTCACTCCTGACAATTACATAATTTAAAGGAAGAGCTTCTGCGATGTCTGGCCCAGAACTGTCATGCAGCCACGTTTCTGTAAGAAACAGGGCATCCGGTGACTCGTCCGATAAAAGATCGTAGATGTTTTTTTTATGCTTGCTAAGAGAACGGCAGTTCAAAGTGGCAAAAAGCCAGTTTGGAGAGGATTTTGGGAGAGAAGAGAAGCAACAACATAGTTGCGGAACATATAGATGAAAATTACAATTATGACAAGAACTTGGGTACAACCTATCATTGGACAGAATATCACATTTGAGATTCACCTTAGTTCGCAGTGCATGCAGTGTGTCAGATGAGTAACCTAAGCGGGTTGATGGATTTTGGCCAGGCGTCCTGGGCCCAGGGCTCGGCCTGGCGCAGACGGGCACAGACGGGCTTGCCTTTGGCGCACCTTCCGCATGCCTGCTGCGCGGCCGGGAAATGATGGCCATATTATGTAGGTGAGTGCGGAAGGAGTGAAGAAACTAGAGCGTAGCCCCTGTCTGCTTCCCCCAAGATGTCTACCCCCCTGACTGTTCCGAGCACCAGTGCATAATCGGCTGAGCAGGGAAAATAAAAACTAATAAGGTGGGTAGCAACTCCAAAGAAAAATAAACAGTTTTAAAATGCATTCAGCAGTGAGTAAAATTCAAGCGAACTCGCTTTCCCGGCTCCTGCCTCAGGAAAGGTGCATACTATCTCGCAAGTGCGCGAGGATTCAGCCCCAATTTATGTGCAGATGAGGGTGGGAGGGGCAAAGAAACTAGAGCGTAGCCCCTGTCTGCTTCCCCCAAGATGTCTGCCCCCCTGACTGTTCTGAGCACCAGCGCCTATTTGGCTGAGCAGGGAAAATAAAAACGAATAAGGTGGGTAACAACTCCAAAGAAAAATAAACAGTTTTAAAAAAGCATTCAGCAGTGAGTAAAATTCAAGTGAACTCGCTTTCCCGGCTTCCGCCTCAGGAAAGGTGCATACTATCTCGCAAGCGCGCAAGGGTTCAGCCCCAATTTATGTGCAGGTGAGGGCGGGAGGGGCGATGAAACTAGAGCGTGTCTGCTCCGAGCACCAGTGCCTAATCGGCTGAGCAGGGAAAATAAAAATGAATAAGGTGGGTAGCAACTCCAAAGAAAAATAAACAGTTTTAAAAATGCATTCAGCATCGAGTAAAATTCAAGTAAACTCGCTTTCCCGGCTTCCGCCTCAGGAAAGGTGCATACTATCTCGCAAGCGCGAGAGGATTCAGCCCAAGTTTATGTGCAGGTGAGCGCGAGAGGGGCGAAGAAACTAGAGCGTAGCCCCTGTCTGCTTTCCCCAAGATGTCTGCCCCCCTGACTGCTCCGAGCACCAGTGCCTAATCGGCTGAGCAGGGAAAATAAAAACGAATAAGGTGGGTAGCAATTTCAAAGAAAAATAAACAGTTTTAAAAATGCATTCAGCAGTGAGTAAAATTCAAGCGAACTCGCTTTCCCGGCTTCCGCCTCAGGAAAGGTGCATACTATCTCGCCGTACATTGCCATTTATTCACCTATACAGTTATACACACACCACGTCACTTATTCATACAGATACTACTGTCTTTAGCAATTACTGACATAATCACACCCTTATCCATGCAGCCACTGTCTGTCACAATCACTCACTGTCACATATACTCACTTATAAACTCCAACACTCACAAATACTGCCTTTCACATTTGTAGTTTCTTACACATATACCACTAAGACTGATTCACTCACCAACACAGCTATAGCTACACTCACTCACCAATAAACTCCCTAACACACGTACTCATAAACGCATATACCCAGTGAATCACCCACTCACAGATCCATGCAAGGAGTCACACAACACAGATATTCAGGCACCCATACAGGTTCTCAGGCTACCATTCATTCTTCAATATACCTTGGCATATACAGATATAACATTCTTGAACTTTTTTTTAGAACAACTCAGTCACTGAATGATGTCATCAGTGATGTCATTTGAGATGTCTTCAGTGATGTCACTGAGCATGTCATGAGTGATGTAATATGTGACATAATCAGCAGTGCATAACGGGGGCGCTAGTTATGGTTAGCTCCACTAACTATAATGGCCGCATATCGCTGGTTGTGTACGAGTGAAAGTTCAACTAACTATAACGCCCTGCACCCAATAGTTTTTTTCAGTGAGCTTTATATATATATATATATATATATATATATATATATATATATGAACGTAAATTCGTCACACTGGCTTAAGCAGCCGCCCCAGCTCACAAATTCCAAATGACGAATGAACAGACCCAGATTGAGTGCTCAATTGAAGTGTTTATTTTCCAGCAAGCCTGCCGCCGCCATTACGCGTTTCGCCTTTTGCAAAGCTTGATCACATGGCGAGTTGCTGAGAGCAAATGCTGAGATTTAAAGTGCCAGTGCGCGCGTTATTTTTTTCACATAAAGTAAACAACATGGAAAAAATACTATGTTTCACATGCGTTAATACAAAATGTAACAATGCATTATACATTTCATTTGTGCAACCGACTGATATATAAAAAATATATAAATAAATATGTATTTAAATATTTCTTTAAAAAAACAGTTTTCACATTGTTTTTCATTATAACTGTATGAATACATTGGTGATGTGAAGTGAGAATATATCCAATCCTCCACCCAATTCATTTAGTTGCAGGTTTCCCTGCTATCTCTCAAAAGTGATATGCACAACATCAAATGTTTTAAATAAAGCCCAAGTGGGCAAAAACTTCATGAAAAAAATACTGAACTTCTAGCTGTTTGTCATGTTCTCGGCACATAAAACAGTGAGTGCATAGTTTCTTTTTTTCTTTTTTTCAATATATAAAGTGCTGGTGCAAGTGCTAATTAAAAACAATCAAATTCTCAGATATAGAATCATTGATACCTCCCTGGATAGCCATCCAGGGTTGCCCTCTTTGGATTAGTGGTGCTCTCAAAATACACATAAGATGAAAAGGCAGTATGTATTACTAAAACACATGTTCTTTTTCATTATGCTACTATGTTATGTTATGTTATGTTAAGCGTTTTGTAAAGCGCAACAGCTGCCCTGGCAACGGGGCGTCCCGGCGCTAGAACCAACATAACAAACTGGGAAAGAAGCAGGTGGACATCTACAGGGGGGGAAAGAGGTGAGTTTTAATCGCTTTGCGGAAAGCCAATAGGTTGTTCATGCTACGAATATGGAGGGGGAGGGAGTTCCATAAATTAGCCCCTATCAGTCTGAACGAGCGCCCTCCTACACGGCAGTATTTCGTGTAGGGGACCAGGACTAAGTGTTGCCCTTTGGAGCGAAGGTTTCGTTGGGGGTTATAGGGCGTTAGCAGTGGGCGAAGGAGCTCAGGTCCCTCAGATCGCAGAATCCTAAAGGCAAAGATGAGGGCCTTGAATTGGATACGGGCTTCCACAGGCAGCCAGTGCATTCTATGAATAGCAGCTCTCGCGGAGCACCTTCTAGGCAAGCCTACTATGGCCCTGGCTGCGGAATTCTGAATCCGTTGGAATCTCTTAATTTCCGCTTTATTGGCTCCTAACAGCAGAACACTGGCGTAGTCCAACCTGGCCAGGATGGTCGATTGAACAATCAGTTGTCTCGTTTTGGAATCAAAGAAGCCTAAGATGGGGTTAAGGCTTCTCAGTACTCCAATACAAGTCTCGGCCACTTTTTTAGCGTGAGCCTGAAAATTAAGTGCAGAGTCCAGCCATACTCCCAAGTTTTTTGCCAGATTTTTTGGAGGAGGGGCTGGGCCCAGTGAGCAAGGCCACCAAAGATTGCTCCAGCTGTTGGCGTTTTTGCCTATGATCAGCACCTCCGTTTTACCACCATTGAGTTGGAGGCAGTTCGCTGTCATCCAATTGGCGACAGCGGTCAGTCCATCCCTGAATCTAGTGGCATCAGGGGAGGGAGCCTCCTTGAGGCTGATGACCAACTGGGTGTCGTCGGCGTACGCCACCATTGTAAGATCCCATTTTTTGGCGACTTCCGCCAGGGGTTGCATGTATAGATTAAAGAGGGATGGACTGAGGGCAGAGCCCTGTGGCACTCCTTGTCCTATTTCTTGGGGTTTAGAGATGAAGGGGGTGCCGATACCTGGAAGGATCTGTTCGTGAGAAATGAACGGAACCACTCTAGAGCTGAGTCTATGATCCCGATGTTTTCCAGTCGTTTAAGTAAAATAGCATGTGAGACCGTATCGAAGGCCGCGCTGAGATCGAGCAGAATGAGCGCGGCACTTTTACAGGCGTTCTGTGGAGTTAAGGAGAGCGGACTCCGTGCTGTGGCCCGGCCTGAACCCGTGTTGGGAAGGGTCCAGGATGTTATTTTTTGCCATGTGATCGTTCAGCACTTTGTTCGCGTGGGCCTCCGCTAGCTTCGCTACCCAAGGTAACAGCGAAACCTGCCGGTAATTCTCCGGCTTCGAGGGGTCTAAGGTGGGTTTCTTTATAATGGGTGTGACCCAAGCCTGCTTCCAGCAGATGGGTACCGTGGCCGTGGCAAATGAGAGGTTGAGAAGAGAGGTCAGGGGTGGGAGGAAGAATTCCAGGGCTCCTTGAAAGTAGACTGGTTTCATGGGGTCTGCAGGTGCGCCAGATTTAACCTTCCTGCATATTGTAGTCAGTTCCTCGCGAGAGATGGCTGGAATGCAGGAGAGCCTGTAGCTCTCACAGATGACTTTGGGGGATTTAATGTCCTCTGGAAGGTCGTGAGTGAAAGAGTTGTAGATCTTCTTCACTTTATCGGTGAAGAAAGTTGCTAGATCATCACATTGCTGAGTAGAAGTGATGTGGGAGGCTGGTTTATCTCCATGTTGCAATTTTTGCACAATTTTAAAAATGGTTTTCATGGGGTTGGGACTTGTTTTAATTTCATTCGCGAAGAAGGCTGCGCGAGCTAAGCGTATGGCTTTATGGTATGCTTTAAGCAAGGCCAGATACGCGTTTTTTTCCTCCTGCTTGTATTCTTTCCTCCAGTGGCGTTCTGCTTTCTTACATGCTTTCCTCATAGTTTTCAGCTTTTCATCGTACCAGGGGTTAGAGGGGGAGTTGCGGCCCTTGGTCCACTTGGCCGGTATAACAGCGTCCAGTCCCTTGGTGAGCCAGTCCTGGAAGGACGCATACGACGTATCAATGTCGTTCACACCCTCCAAGTTAAGCTCGCCTAGGCTGTCAGCAAGGTTAAGATGTTGAAGTTTATGCCAAGGCCGTTTTAGGCATGAAGTAGGTGCCTTTATCACGGGAGGGGAGACACTCTGGATCGAGAAACTGACCAGGGAGTGATCGGTCCAGGCCATAGGTTTAGGGTCGTCTGCTCTGGCATCTGGGATATTAGTAAACACCGGGTGGAGTAGGTGACCCGCTGTATGAGTGGGGGTTTGCACAAGAGGGGTCAGCTGTAGAGCTGCTAAGTCAGCTAAGAAGTTGCTAATATTAACATTATCGGTGTCGTCAAGATGAAGATTTAGGTCCCCTAGGATGGTGAAGTTAGCTGAGCTGGTGATCAAAGCGTGGGTTATGTCAATGAGCTCTTCTCTGAATTTCATGGAAGGCCCCGGGGGTCTGTATATAAATAGGCCCGAAAGAGAGAAATGAGGGCTTGTGGATATAGTAAAGCGTGCGCATTCACTGCCCGTTATGCTTTCCGGAAGGAAAGAGCATGTGAAGGACGATCTATAGATGGCAGCAATGCCCCCTCCTCTCGAGGCCCTATTGATGGTAATCATGGAGAACCCCTCCGGTAGTGCTAAATTAGGGATGCTGGTTAGGTCATCTCTCATCCAGGTTTCACACAGAAACAAGATATCAGGGTTTTCGCCTATTAGGAGCGTTCTTACCTCCGCGTGGTGTTTAACCAGGGATCTCACGTTAAGCTGTAGGATGGTAAGCGAAGCTTGGCTTCTCCTGGGCGATTTGTGGCAGATAGGTCGTGGCTCAGGTATAGTCAGATTGCAGAATTTGCATTGAAGGGCGGTTTGACCAATACATCCTTCTAGATAGTTACATCTGGGGCCAGGGTTAAGTGACCACAGTAGGTTGCTATCGTATATGTGTATTTTTTGAGCAGGGGGTCTGGCGAGAGGCGATGACTTGGCGAGGACGGGCGAAGACGGGCTTACCTTAGGCGCGCCTTCGGCGCGCAGACGGCGCGCCCGCTGCGCCCGTCCGCTGCGCGTACCGTGGATGCACATAATTTCTAGCCCCTAAACGGGGGCGGGGGCGTGGCCTAGAAGTGGGCGTGGCCTGTTGCCTCGCCGACAATGGCGACCAAGGAATCTTTTCGTGCCTGGGCTCCGCTGAAAGCGCTAGAATCCGCTGTGCGGTGCGCTCGAGTGCACACAGAAGGTCTAAGTACTGCTACGAAGCAGCGTGGGTTAAAAGGTACAGAGAACAACAAGCGTGACACAGGTGAGGTAAATTTTAAAAACAAAGGATCAGGACGCTCCCGGCTTCCGCCTCAGGAGTATGCAGGTTCCGGTGAATGCACTTTTAGTCAGTGCTTTTATACTGGTGGGGCGGGGGCGTGGCCTCGAAGTGGGCGTGGCCTGTTGCCTCGCCGACAATGGCGACCAAGGAATCTTTTTGTGCCTGGGCTCCGCTGACAGCGCTAGAATCCGCTGTGCGGTGCGCTCGAGTGCACACAGAAGGTCTAAGTACTGCCAGGAAGCAGCGTGGGTTACAGACAAAACCAATCAAACAAACGAATACATCCTATATGGTAAATCCCTGCTTTCAACTACCTGTAACATTGCTATGTTTGCCACTATGTGAATATGCTTATTGGTCAATGAGATATATATTAGTCCAGGTTGTAATTTTAACCCTGTGACTGAATCTTTTTACCAATTCTCCTCCTTCTGATTCAAAGCATATAACAAAAGATCTATAGCGGTCCTGATAATTTACAAACAAGTATACAGATCTTCAGTTGCATTTAACCCATGTGGTTGCTTACTGTTTAGTTCCAGGATGTACCTGGTTTCGAGTAAACGAAGCCTCGTATCTCGATTGCCTCCTCTTTTCATGGGCCAAAATGTATCTACTGCAAAATACGTAAGATGAACTGGATTGGAATTATGATCTGACTCAAAAGGCCTGGCCACTGGGTAGGCCTGATCTTTGTTCTTAATGCTCTAATGTGCTGTAACACACGTTGATGGACTGTTACACAGGTGCTACCCACATACCGGAGCCCTCAACTGCACTCTAGCACATAGACTGCATAATCTGTTTTGCAGTTGAGGCGCTTTGTGATCTCTCTGGGGGTTTCAGAGAAAGGGACAGTATATTTGGTCTTGTTGATCCCATGTCTGCATGCTTTGCATTGCGAACATTTTTTGAAACCCCTACCCAGGGCCTTCCAGGTATTAGACATCTGCGGTTCCAAAGTATTTTTAACTAAGGATCTAGCCATAGATATTGATCTTCTGAACGTGAGGAGTGGTCTTTTCAACACCTTGTTGCCAATAACTGGATCTCCTAGTATCAGGTTCCAGTTTTGACTGAAAATTCTTTTGATGGCAGAATGCTGTCGGCTGTACGTAATGATCATGCGGGGCCTGATTAACTCCCCAGCCGGGGATGTATCTGCCTCCTTAACCTTAGGCAATAGTGCAACTTCCCGGGATACAAGCTTAGTTCTTTTTTGAGCTCCCTCAAGTAAGTTTCTGGAGTACCCCCTAGCAAGAAATCTGTTTATACTGGCTTTCTGTGCTAGTTCGCATTCCTCATCACTGCTGCAAATCCGCCTGATACGCAGCAATTCTCCATAGGGAATACTGCGTATCAAGTGGCGTGGATGGTGGCTTGTGGCATGCAGGATGGTATTGCCTGCTGTGGGCTTTCTAAATAATTTGGTTTGCATGCGATTGTTCTCAATGTAAACCTCCATGTCTAAAAAACTAACAGAAGTTGCACTGATGCATGATGTAAAATGTAAGTTTAAACTGTTAGCATTCAAATTGTTGACAAACTGTTGCGCCATCTCCTCCGTCCCCCTCCAGATAAAGAATAAATCATCTATATACCTGAGGTAGATCACTACATGTTGCTCCATAGTGGTATGCAGTTCTCCCGCCAGGACCTGTTCCTCCCAAAGCCCCATGTGCAAACATGCGTAGCTTGGGGAGAAACAGGCCCCCATGGCGACACCCCTTATTTGTTGGTAGATTTGGTTATTGAATAGAAAGAAGTTCTGCTCCAAACACATCTGAGTCATAGATAGCAACATCCTATTGTGTACCCCATAGTATATTGGACGTTTGTTCAGAAAGCATTCAATCGCTTTTTGTCCATCTCGATGCCCTATAGAGGTGTATAATGACGATACAACAAGGTTCATTAGTAGAAATTCTGGGTTCCATTCTAGTCTCTCCATTTTCTGAATAAAGTCAGTTGAATCCTTGACATAAGTACCTAGTCCTTTTACCCAGTCCTGTAAGAAAAAGTCTATATACCTGGACACATTTTCCAGGGAACTATCAATTGCAGAGATAATGGGGCGACCCGGTGGTGTTTCGTAATTCTTATGTACTTTGGGGATCAGATAGAATGTAGGCACCACCGGATGCTCATTTTTCATGAATCTGAATTCATCCTCCGTTATGATGCCCGCACTCCTCCATGCCTGGAGTTTCGCTTTTTGATCTCCCCAAGTCGCCCTCAAGGTGGGCCAGTTGCTTTTCCTGTAGCATGTAATGTCATTCAATTGTTTTTCAGACTCCTCAAGGTATAATTTCCGGGGCCAGAGAACAACATTACCCCCCTTGTCCGCCTGACGCACCACGATGTTGTCATCAGTATTTATTTTTTTGACCAATTGATTGTAACTCCAATTCTGTTTTGTCATTTGTTTGCGTCGCCCATTAGTGGCAGAGTACAGTTGTTTCAATTCCTTCACCACTAGGTCGTGATACACGTCAATGTTATCATGGAGCATAATTGGTTGGAACGTGGACTTGGGTTTAAATGGAGTCAAACCAGCCGCTGTATTATCATTGCTTAAATTGCTTACTCCTTCCTGGCTGCCAATGGTTTCTTTTTGTAGGGACCATATTTCATTCATTCCTTCCTGGTCCCCTACGGTTAGCAAAGTTGGACTTCTGCTTACATTGGGTGGGTGTTTTTTGGACTGTGTGCTGTGAAACTTGTTCAATTTCAGCTTACGGACAAACCTGTACGTGTCCATTCTAGCGTCCGCATAATTAAAATCACATGGTGGGCAGTATGATAACCCCAGGGACAGTATTGCTTCCTCCTGCCTGGTTAAAACCATCCCTGTAAGGTTTATGACTGAGTTGTTGTTCCCACTTGTGCCGTGTTGTGTTTCTGAGACCGGTTCCATCTTCCCCTTGGGGCTCCCCTTGTTTTTCCTCTGGCGGCTCCGGTTTCTTTTCCGGCGTTGGTTCCGCCTGTAGTTGCGCCTGATGTTAGTTTCGTTCTTGAGCGCAACGTATCCCTTCGATCCAGGCAGAGGCAATCTACCTCCTCCGCCATTGTAAGTTTGGTAGACCCCAAGGTCGGTTCAGAAATGTTATCACCCTCTGTCTCACTTTTTATGTTGGAACTGAGGTCAGATCCTGACACTGAATTTTCACGTCTTGCAGGATTTTTGTTTTGTGTTCCCTTGACTCTCGCTTTCACAGCATCATATTTTCTGGCAAAGGTGAAAATTTGGCCATTGAGGTAATCGAGTCTGTCTCTTTCAAATTTGTATGCTTTTCTTTTCTTGATTACCTCTTCCTCTTTGTTTAGCCGAATCAACATGTCTTCACGCAACTTCTTAATTTGCTCATTAGTACCCAGGGCGCTAATTTCGTCCTCCAATTTTTCTATTTCGCCCTGTAATTTCATGCGGTCGCTTGCTGCATATTTCACTAGAATTTTAATCAGTTTTGTTGAAGATTCTATATATTTCATAGAAGTTTAAAACGAAAAGTATACACTTACTTGCTAGTCTCACTGCATTCTTTCTGATGCAGCTGTCTCCTTAAATATTTTTGTTATTTTTTAGTGTAACAAACCCATGGGTGAAGGAAGGCTTACATTTTGAGCAGAAAAGGCAATTTCTAGATAACTTTGGTGAATATGATAACAAAAAAAATAAGCAGAAAGCTAATTTATTATTAGATGGGATATTTCCATGACACTATGAAACGCTAATTTTATTCCTGGCCTCGTTAATTAAAACGGCCTAAAGCTAAAAGTGTCACCTAAGTAGGTTGTGCTCTATATTATACAGTGCTGAGGAAGATGCTGACATACCATGCAGAAGTAATTGGATGTTTGCAAGAAGGCTCCAACAGCGACGCACAATAAAAGCATTGAATTGGAATGTGCTTTTGACTGACCTTTGTCAAAAATGCCTGAGGGAAAAGTATATGTTGTTTTTCAACGATAATGGTGACTATAGAGTCTAGTTGTTTGGAGTAGTCGCACGTATGGAGCTGTTTTGCATGAAGTTGATTCACTTTTGTTCATATCAGCAAACTGTACACACAGGCAGGAAATTGCTGCCTTAAGGTTAAGTGAAATTTCAGATGAAATCACTTCTGGGTTTGAAATGGAATATTTGTATTTAGCATGTTTGTGGTGTTTTTCAGAAACAATGCGCTAGCCATTTCTGCTCTATCTAACAAACTAAATTACGCTGCAGTGAATTAGGGCATCCATTTTGACGATACAAAGGTGAAATGAGGGTTGTGATGAATACACTGTTGTTATGCTACCTTGGAACCTAGCCAAAAGATCTTAATGCACTTTACGTTTTCCTAAATATTAAGGGGTAGATTTATGTTGGTAATGTCCCACGTTTGCGTCACGCAACTGCGGCGTAAACGTGGCGCATCCCTACGACCAATTTACAACGTGGCGTATCAAAGTAGATGCGTCACGTTGTAAAGCCCTGCGCCACATGTGGGCGTTCCGGCGCAGGGTGGGCGTTCCGGGGCAGGTGCGCCTCGCAAAAGTGGCTGAGTGAAATCTATAAGATTTCACTCAGTCACTTACAGGCCAATGCTGCGTCAAAACCCTGCTTGAAGCAGGCGTAAGGCTTGAGGCAGCATTGGACATATAGGGCACCCCCGAGCCTTGCTGGAGCTGCGTCGTGCTTGCGACGCAACTCCAGTAATGCGCCACCTTTACGGCACAGATGCGTCACGCATCTGTGCCGTTTTTGCAGCATGGGTGGCGGAGCTGCGGCGCAAAATAACTGGCGCATCCCTGGGGATGCGCCAGTTATCATAAATCTGCCCCTATGACTTTGGCCAACAGGGTGCAAAGGATTGCAATCTGCTATGAAAGGGGTTCTTTGGCATGTAAAATTTAAGAAATGAGAATGCTGTCTTTATTAAAATTAGAAATATATTCATTTAGTTTAAAAAAAAATATTATTTAAGCAAACTGAGCAACCTACTCACCTTACTTTGTCTTTGCCGTCTCCGTAACAATCTAGTAACAGAGATATAACTTCTGTGAAACTTTAGGGTCTCGCACAAAAAAATAGGATGCAGCACGGTGCCACAAGCCATTTAGCTGTGCTGTGCTGCACCATTTTCAAAGCACAGGGATGCATCATATTAACCCCTTCAGCGCTGATGACAAGGTCAACTCGTCATGGGCTTTACCTGCCCTGCGCTAATGACGAGTTGACCTTGTCATGAACAATGGGGATCATCCAAAGTCAGCGCAGAACGGGAAAACCCCTAGCAGCCAAGGTGTTAACAACAAAAGGATGCATCTGTGTGCTTTCCCCTGTGCTGGTGCACAATTGGCTACCATACACCAGCGCAGGCAACCTTGCATGATTTTCATTAATGGTATTTTGTCATTCTATGCATGCTGCAGACTGCAGCACGCATAGAAAGAGGAAAAAACTAGGAGAAATAAAAGTATTTCTCCTTGTTGCACCATTCTCACGCCTCCCCTGGGGAGGTGTAGGATTCTGACACATTCATGCGTTTTACAAAATGTTGTTAATCTGGAAATGCGGCAAGTTCAATGGATGTTGCTTGGGAACACCCACAGCAACATCCGTGGAATACCCCTTTCACGCAGAGTAATGCGTGAAAGGGGCCTATATTTACATGGCCATAAAAAGTCTTGCAGGGGGGCTTTAGGTGGCCTTGTAAATATGGGCTAGCTCACTGCCCGCTGGAGTGTCAAAAAAAAATAACTCACTGACGGCTCAATGGACTTGTAAATAAGCCCCTTTGTTTTTAATTAATTTCACTATTTCATGCTCATTATTTCCTTACACTTGGCGCATTGCTGGAGATGGGTGCCCCATCTTGACAATGCTGCGTCAAGACCTACGCCTGCTTCATGCAGGCGCAGGGTTTTGACGCAGCATTGGCCTGAAAGTGACGGAGTGAGATCTTATAGATTTCACTCAGCCACTTTTGCGAGGCGCACCTGCCCGGAACGCCCACCCTGCACCGGAACGCCCACAAGTGGCGCAGGGCTTTACAACGTGATGCATCTGCCTAGATGCGTCACGTTGTAAATGGGTCGTAGGGATGCGCCACGTTTACGCCGCAGTTGCGTGACGCAAACGTGGCGCATTCCCAACATAAATCTGCTACTAAACGTTTAGCAAAGCCCAACAGAGCCCCTGTTGCCCTCGCTAATGTGTTTTTTTTCAACGCACGCTGTGTGACCCATGATCTTCTATCATCAAAAACTATACCCAAGTATGGGAAGGTGGGTACTTTACTAAGCTCCAGCCCCTTGCAGACAAACGAAACCCCTTTTGCACTTCTGCTTCCTAGCGACATGGTGCGTGATTTTTTAAAATTAGTTTTTAAATCCAGGGAGTCCATAAAATTAATAAAGCAGTCTAACAGGGATTGTAAACTTTGTGCAGTCCTGGCTACTAGTACAGCATCATCTGCATATAATAATGCAGGTATCTTTTTTTGACCAACTCTGGGGATATCCTTACATGATAAAATCAAGGCTTCACCCAACTTGTTTATATAGAGTGTAAATAGCAGAGGAGCAAGGATACACCCTTGCCTTACCCCTCGCTTTATCAGCCATGCATCTGTCAAGCTCCCATCCTTATTGTAGCGAACTGCTGCGCTGGTATCTTTATGCATATCGGCTAGAAAATATATCAGTACAGGGTCTAGTCCTATATCAGACAGGGCACTATAGAGTTTCTGACGATTTACAAGGTCGAAAGCAGTGGACAAATCCATAAAAGCTAGATGTATATCCCCCTGCTCGATGTACATCCCCCTTATTTAGACTTCTATTTTTGTCCACTAATTTTTAACAAAACAGTTTGGCCCTTTATTAAAGTTTATAGCGAGCAAACGCTGTTTCTTTTAATTCACATACACTTTCACTAGCACCACTGTTGTTTTTCACATAAAAAACTAAAAATCCAGCTCCGCTGTAACACAGGCATTGTAGCACACTGGGTGGACATTCGGTCTCCCCAGTGGGGACACTATGATGAAGCATGTCACTACTAGGTGGTGAGTGAGGGTCCTTCTTCAAAAGAAAAATTTCTTCTGTCTTCTTTCTTTCGTCTTTTTGCTCTCCCCTTTTCTCTTGAGAATTCTTGAATTTGAGTTTTCTAATTAATTTCTTAATCTTTCACACATAGTATGTGCTTCACATTAATTGTCACTCTTTAGTTGTTGTAATTTAATCCAGTTAAATGATGTACACTTGGTGTCAACTAGGCGGACCACTTTGGTTTTATTTAGGTTCAACTGTAAGGGGTCTATTAGGATGGCGATCAGAAAACCACCCCAACCGCCATGGCAGCGGAAATCAACCGCCCACCGGATCCCGCTGAAAACCCCGCGGTCCAATTAGGATCAACCGCCCAAAAAATCAGACTGCAGCGGAATGAGGCAACAAAAAGACGCCCGTAGCAGGCAGAGAAGGCTAAAATCCGTCTGCTGTGGTCGGAGTTGGGACGTAAAATCACCAAACCGCTGCCATGACAGCGGAGACACCGCACGGAAAATTAGGATATCCCCAATGTGACCACGGTATGTTCCGCAGATTCCGAACGCCAAGGTCGCAAACAGTGATGAATGGGAGAGACAGCGGAAGAGCTGCAGCATAGCCACTGCTACAGACGCTCTGTGACAAATATGGCGGTCGAACCAAAAAACACACAACAAGGCCACCAAGTGTACACAGCAAACCTGCCATGACCTCAAAAACACAGAACACACCCCAATCACACAACCGGAGGACAACCCACACAACACACCTGACATGAATACCCCATTTAGACACACCCACATAGCCGAGTATAAAACCAGCCCCTTCCCTGACCAGAATCCTTTGCAATACTCCACAACTGAAGGGCCCAACACCAGAGCACAAAGGAGAGGGAAATCAACACACCATCACTATTCACAACACACACAGCACCACCAACACTTCCACACCTACACATCTAACCCCTCTGCACATCACACATCATACACATCACCCCCACCACTTACACACCTGCACCTCTAACCCCTTTGCACGTCACACAACATGGCAACACAGAAAATTCCCAAAGAGAATTAGTTGACAGTCATGGTAGATGAGATAATCAGAGTAGAATCACAAGTGTTTGGTTTCCTGGTCCAACAGACTCCATTAGCCACAATAGTTCAAATGTGGGCAAGGATAGTCAACAAGATCAATGCAGTAGGTACCATCCCGTGCTCCAAGCAGGAAATCATGAAGCAGTGGCATGACTTGAAGAGGGTTGTCAAAGAAAAGAGGAACAAGAACCTTGAGCTGGCTCAGAGGACTAGGGGTCGCCCTCCCATTCCACCAAGAACATTCACTGCATGGGAGGAGAAGGTGCTTGCCATGCTGCATCAAGAGAGTCTCGCAGGAATATCCGGGGGAGTGCAAGCTGGTAAGTACAAACATATATAGACCATTACATTGATATTTACTGTCCAGCACAACAACAAAGCTACATCTCAGAGGCACAAGTATATTCAAATGCGCCACAATATCTAACACATGTCCCACAGATGCAAAAAAGTATTTCCATCTGAATCACCCCAAAGGTAGACAACATATACAGGGATGTACGTGTCCAGGCAACCAGCACTACAACTCCCAACAGGACCCCCTGTCCCACCCCTGAGCAGGATGTAGCACTCCCCCCCACCCAGAAGCACATGGCAGCCATTGCATTGCTCAACTTCACCTAACAGGTAGGTAGCCATCTTCCTAGGGAGGAATGTTTGGGGTGGGGGGCCTGCACTACTACTCCCACCATGGCCCCTGTGCTACCCCTGAGCAGGATGGAGCACTCCCCCACCCAGAAGCATGTGGCATTTATTGTATCACAATAAATAAAGTTATAGGTATGTAGCCCAGACAAACTTACAGGTTGATAGCCATCTTCATGGGGAGGGGTGGGAGGCCGGCACTACAACTCCTACCAGGCACCCCTGAGCCACCCCTGAGGAGTATGGAGCACTCCCCCGACCCAGAAGCATGTGACAGCCATTGTATCACAACAAACAAACACACAGGTAGGTATCCATCCTCACAGGGAGGGCTGTTGAGGGGTGGGAGGCCTGTACTACTACTCCCACCGTTCCCCCTCTACCACCCCTGAGCAGGATGGAGCACTCCCCCTGCCAAGAAGCATGTGGCAGCTATTATATCACAACAAACAGACTTACTGGTAGGTAGCGATCTTCCCAGGGAGTGGTGGGGTGGGAGGCCTGCACTACAACTCCCACCAGTCACCCCTGAGCAAGATTGAGCACTTCCTCACCAGAAAGCATGTGGCAGCCATTGCATTGATCACCTTCACCTAACAGGTAGGTAGCCATCTTCCCAGGGAGGGGTTTTTGGCAGTGGGAGGCCTGCACAACAAGTCTCACCAGGCACCCCTGTCCCACCCCTGAGCAGGATGAAAGCCTCCAGCACACACACACACAGATGTGTCACAAATCCAACACAAATATGAAAACAGAACAGGTAAGTAGCCAGTACATGCACCCAACCATTCCTCCCAAAAAGCATGGTGCCATTTGACAACACCAGCCCTCTCATCACACAAAAATACACACAGTGTTGCCACTCACAGTGTGCAGACAGCTAGGCAAATGTAAATGTCACAGCAACCATGTGACACACCAATTCACATGTAAAAGAAAGTCTGAGCACAATCATGCACAGCACTGAGTGCCAAGTGTAAGGACCATTTGGCCAGAGCATCAAGGACCATATTTAAGCAGAGAAAGCATGGTTGGTGGTACAAAGTTTTATTTGCAGATCACATGACAA
The DNA here is from genome assembly GCF_964263255.1 of Lissotriton vulgaris. Taxonomy (NCBI): domain Eukaryota; kingdom Metazoa; phylum Chordata; class Amphibia; order Caudata; family Salamandridae; genus Lissotriton; species Lissotriton vulgaris. The sequence continues at coordinate 210,344,883 of NC_141700.1, forward strand.
AAGGTATGCAGGAGATGACAATGGCCAGTTCAAGCTCAGATGTAATGTCTGCAAAGCCTCACATAAAATTTTTGTTGCGCTAGTCACTAGATGTCAACATGTCCCTGTAATCACAAAACATGCATGAGGAGCATGGTATATTTCAACACATCACACCATGGCCAGGTAATGCATGTACCTCAACATCATGTCAGGAGGCACAGTAGAATTCATACAAACAATGTGTTGATAAGTCAACTGTGTGGTGAACAAACACTGTAAATACACATCTAATACAAAACTTGTGTGGTGCACTACAATGACCATTTGCCCTCTGTCCCACAGGTGACCAAGAACTGACTGCAAACGACAATACCAGCATCCTGCAGAGCAAGGCTTCCCCCCGGAATATGGAATCTCTGATGTTGACTCCAGAGATTCAGAGGACGAGGAGCTCAAAGCCGACCCATCTGGTATGCCAGGGCGCAACAGGTCCCAGGACCCCACAGGGACCCACAGTGGTGAGGCAACAGGTGGGAGGGCAAGGGTCAGTCACAGACAACCAGACCCTGGGACCGCAGCCCTGGACAACATCAACAGAGTTTTTGGGGCCTATGAACGAGCCCAGGGACGAATTGGCTGGTCAGAAGAAGATTCACGCGAGCTCCTCCTGCTGATGAGGTCCATGGACACCCGCATTGGCCAAATAGTGGACCTCTTGGGCCAGCTATGTGGCGGTACTGAGGGACAGGCCTGCGTCACAACCAACAATTCCACCTCCCTCTGGTGTGCCACAGGATGACAGTTCACCATCCTCCCCTGCGGTCACAGAGAGGGGTGAGTCCTCAGTCCCCACTGGTTCTACAGCAGAGGCTTTCCTGCCAAGTGACGAAGGGGCCATCCCAAGAAATCCCTGGGAGTATCCCGTGGCAAAGCACCTGCCAAACATCAGTCATGGAGCCAGGCATGAAGACAACCCTCTTCACTACTGCATTGACTTTTAGGACTGTCCTTACCCACACTGCCTTGTGAATGGCGTCTGTCTGTTGGACTGGGTCACCACATCAATGCATTGACTACTTGATTCTCTCCTTTACCATAACTGTCAACTCACTGCTTCACTAATAATCTCAATGTAAATGTTCACCCTCCCTCACATGTCACCATTGTAAATAAATACTCCTTACACACATGTTGTTGTTTCTGCTCCGTGTTTAATCCAGGATATGCAGTCTCCACCATGATTACACTATACCAGGAGCATGGAATGTATGTAGGCAAGGAGAGGCTGAAGGGACCTAGGAAAACACAACAGAACAAGATTCACTATTCAGGGGGTGGCATCACAGACATCACACAACACTTACCATCAAGCTACTCCATCGTTCACACATCACAATGAGCAACAGTGCCAACATACACATCCTGTAGATGTGCCTAAATATCCTGTTCAAGAAATATTGTCAGCCACCACTGAGTCAACAACCGGTTGCATTCACAAAGCTCACATACTCCTTACCAACAACAGTGACATCATCAGACAATGGGTCCGTTGTACATCGTCACTCACCTCCTAGTAAAGTAGAGGTTGATGAGCTTTTGACGCAGGTCGACACCTTCCTCCTCTCCACTATCCTCGTCACTGGACACGGGTTGGTTTGCAGGCGGGGGCCTTGGCTGCTCATCAGCATCGACGAGCAGGGGGATTTCCTTGGGAATGGCCAGGCTGTGGAGCATGCAGCATGCAACTACAATCTGACACACCTTCCTGGATGATCACATCAGTGCACCTCTGGTCTTGTCCAGGCAGCAAAATCGTGACTTCAGGAGACCAAAGGTATACTCCACCACACGGCGTGTCCTCCCATGGGCATCATAGTAACAGACGACAGCAGGTGTCCTGGGTTTCCGCAATGGGCTCAGCAACCAAGGACGGTTGGGATATTCAGAGTTACCTAGGTATGAGAAACACAGAGAAACCTTGTAATGATACTGTGGCAGAGGACAGCATGTCACACACACAGCATGCTAATTGACTCTGCATACTCACCCACAATCCATACACGCTCAGAAGCAACTTAGCCATCAGCTGTGGTACAATGCTGTTACGCATGATGTAAGAGTCATGGGCCAAGCCTGGAAATGTGGCACGCCTGTGCGAGATGATCATATCCGCTTGGCACACCACTTGCACATTTATGGAGTGGAAATGTGTACGATTCCTGTAGATATGCTCACATGCCTGTGGTGGAACCAGCCCAACATTTGTGCAATCAATGGCACCGACAGCATGGGGGATGTTACCAAAGGCATAAAAATCACCCTTAACACCCGCCAAATCATGCTCCCAGGGGAAATGGATATATCTGTCCTTGTAGATCATCATAGCGGACAGGACAACACGCAGCCGCATGCTGAATATAGGTTGTGACATCCCACATGCGCTGGACACCGTGTACTGGAAAGATCCAGAAGCAAAAAAATGCAGGGCCGCCATCACCTTAGACGTAGGTGTGAAAGCATCCGGATTTGTCCTCGAAGGCTGCAGGTGGGGCTCCAATATTGCACATAGTTCTTTGAGGGTGGCTCTATCCAGACATTATTTGCATATGACATCCTCATCCTCCATGTCTGCCAGCACTGTGAAGGGACGATGCACATTCGGTCTCCTCCTTGATGAGATAATAGAGGACACATGTCAATGCAATCCACCAGGAGATGTGTCTGACATCAATGACCAGCATCACAGTTGAGGATACAGCACACCTTACATGTAGGGACACCTTCAGCTACACTTGTCGTACACTTGTCCACCTTTCACACAACAAGTACCTACAAAACAATTTCTGAATATGAGAATACCCGAAGGGATATGGTCACATCTTGTATGAGCAGCCCTGAGAGTAGGTCAGACAGCATATGTGTGAAACAGCAAAATGACTGTCTCATACCTATCTGCAGTACCTGCCACACCCTCAGGCGTAAGTAAAACAGGGCACACATCAACAATGCAATGGGCACAGTCTGTGCGAGAAAAGAGGTATGTGCATAATCCAGGAAAAGTAGACCCTCAAAACAGCATATTGGTCAGTAAGGCAATCATCACTGTGAGTTGCTCAGCACTTACACACATTGCAATGTGTACCCATTGGAGGGTCCATCACAACACTGTTTTGAGGGCATGCCCAGCAATTTCACAAGGGACATGTGAGGGAGTACATACAAATATCCCAAAACATAAACACAAACATGGCATGTGAAGTCAGCAGTGAGGTAAATGTGACATTGGCATTGTGTGAGCAATCATGTGCAATATGATCACGTGGCCACTGTGCACTGTTGAGAACTGCACATTGGCATTTCACACGTGTCCATAGGTGCTGTCAAACTGCACCACCACCCAAATCACGGTCATTCATGGCAATGTTTGGCACCCATATTGCGGTAGCTACCGCCTGGCACCAGCAGTGTGTGACCGCTAATGCCCAAGACACAATCGCGGTAGTGATAGGCATATCCACATGGTCAAATAGTGGTTTGCTTGCTCCGCCACTACAATCACGGACATTTATGGCAATGTATGGAATCCATTTATTTATTTATAAAGTTTTATATAGCGTGTACCCATGTTGCAGTAGCTACCACCTGGCACCAGCAGTGTGTCACCGCTAATTCCCAAGACTCAATTGTAGTAGTGATAGGCATATCCACATGGTCAAATGGTGGTTGGCATGGTCTGCCACTAAAATCACGGTCATTCCTGGCAATGTATGGCACCCATATTGCGGTACCTAACGCCTGGCACCAGCGTTTTCTCACCGCTAATGCCCAAGACACAATCACGATAGTGATAGGCATATCCACATGGTCAAATGGCAGTTGGCATGCTCCGCCACTAAAATCACGGTCATTCATGGCAATGTATGGCACCCATATGGTGGTAGCTACCGTCTATTACCAGCGGTGTGTCACCGCTAATGCCCAAGACACAATCACGGTAGTGATAGGCATATCCACATGGTCAAATGGCAGTTGGAATGCCAAGCCGCTAAAATCACGGCCATTCATGGCAATGTATGGCACCCATATTGCGGTAGCTACCACCTGGCACTAGCAGTGTGCCACTGCTAATGCCCAAGACATAATTGCGGTAGTGATAGGCATATACATATGGTCAAATGGCAGTTGGAATGCTCTGCCGCTAAAATCACGGCCATTCATGGCAATGTATGGCACCCATATTGCGGTATCTACCGCCTGGCACCTACAGTGTGCCACTGCTAATGCCCAAGACATAATTGCGGTAGTGATAGGCATATACACATGGTCAAATGATGGTTGGCATGCTCTGCCACCCAAATCATGGTAGCTCCCTCCTGACACCAGCGGTGTGTCACCACCAAGGGCCATTCCCTTACAGCCAATGGGAACTGCAATTGTGGTAGCACAATGCAAGATTTGAACATTGCGGTAGGCGTGCTCTGCCACTGCGGGCTGGTCATTGGATGCAATTGAAAAATGCAGCACCGCGGTAGCGCCCGCCTGGCCCCTGCGGTGTGTCCCTACCATGGACCATACCCTTACAGAGAAAGGGGACTGAAATCGCAGTAGCACAATGGAAGATTTGAAAATTGCTGTAGGCCTTCTCCACCACCACAGAGCCGCTCATTGGATGTATTTGAAAAAGGCTGACCTGGAAAACCAATTGCAGCAGCTTAGAACCACTGAAATGAGCCCAGGGGGCTATATATGTGTGGGAAAGAGCCTCACATTTCCATAGCTCAGAACCTGCTGCCTTACCACCAACTGCTGCTGCTGCTTCTGCTCCTGTCTCCAGAGACTGATGCCTGAGACCCCTCACCAACAACTGCTGCTGCTGCTGTCTCCTGACCACAGTGATGTCGAAGACTGAGAAGATCTGTGCCAGTCCCTTCACCAGCGAGGAGCTGGAGGTCCTGGTTGACAAGGTGCTCACACAGTATCCAAAGCTATTTGGTGCTCCAAATGTTATAGTAAGTGTTCCAGAGTGGGAGTGATAGTGCAGTGTGGGGCACACATGAAGTTGATCGGCTGCAGTGTGTGCCTGAGAGTGTGGGGTCATGTCATGCAGTGCCTAGCATGCTGTGTCCTGGGGAAAGGGGTGTGTAGCCTATTTCAGACGTCTCCCTGCCTGCATATCAAGATTGGAGGGACATGTATATCTTCACAACCATAAATAGATGCAGCAAGCTGTTAATGCAGGAGTCAGGGCAGTGATTGCTTGTGTGAATGGCTGTGTGGGTCTCTGATGTCCTCCACAGGCTCATCTGTGGCATTAGCTGGGGTTTTCGTACAGAGGGTAGAGATGGGATTGTGTCTGGCTCCTAATTGTGCATCATCTCCAGTTCAGCAATATCCTCAGTACTTCATTACCCAAGGGTGACACTATTGGTGGGCATTCACCTATGACCCAGCAGGTTGCCGTACTATTGTGCGCAGCACCCTCCATTTCCACCAGCATGCGTACTGACTGGCATGTGTAGGCACTGGTTCTGCTCTCTATTTGTCCCTTCATGTGACATTTCTGATGCCCTACGTTGGACCTCAGTGTGAGCCCACCTGGCCTGCACAGTCACTGCGCAATCTGACAAGGACTCATCACTGAGTGTACAGAGTGCATTTTGCGGGACTCTCCATCAATGAGCCATCTCAGCTCTGTAGACTGCACATGACAGGCTTTGTGAGAAGGGTGTGTGTTTGTAATATCATGTCGCTCAATGTGACATCCATAACACAGTGAACCATTCACAGGGATAGGACATTGAGGGCTACACAATGTTGGACACAGTGAGTCAACCCCAAACATGTATTGAAATGTACTGTATTTCTTGCTCAACTAAATAATTGGACAGTAGATGTGGGCAGCCTACATATAGATATCTGTGCTGGCATCTTGCATGTGTATGAGATGGGCAGGTACTGTGTGCACCCTCATACCTGCATGCATGTATGTGCGATTATCCCATGCTAATATACAATGTGAAATGCTGTCTTGTATCAGTTACACAACTCTGTGTATTTGGGCTGAGTTAGTGTCATGCTCCTGTACTGAGAGATATTGGGACATAACATTGTGTCACTGATTTTCCCCCCTCTTGTCTCCCAGGCCAGCAGCTCAAAGTCCACCAGCGTAAGGCCATGTGGAGGGCCATTGCATGCAAGGTGGGGGCTCTGGGTGTCTCCAACCGACTGCGCACCCACTGTTACCGGATGGTGGGATGACACCTGCCAGCTGAGCAAGAACTTGGTGGAGATGATGCTGGGGCTGCTCCCTTGAACTGGCAGGTTGGCGTGTTGGAGCATGACACAACTAATGGCCCGCATCTTGGCCGTGACACATCCTGAGCCAGATGCAGATTTGAAGGAGCATCAGCAGAAAGCTAGGGGTGAGTATTCTTGGAAGGGTGACTTAGGCTGTGAGTGGCTGCATGTGTTCACAGCCTGGGCCAGTGCTGGGGTATGTGATGTTGGTAGTGTGATGCAGCGGCATGTAAGTGGCCTCTGTGTTGAGTACAGCTGTCATGCATTTGCCCTGCCTGTACTTCCTAATGGTATTGGAGTAATGGGCATTGACATTGCATTCAGAGTTGTGGGCTTCAGGTATTGTCTGCATTGGGTTGGTCTGGGAAATCCTTGTAAGTGCATGGCAGTGTGCATAGTCTGTGTGTGCTTCAGATGTCAGAATGGTGAGGCTTATACATCTGACACCAATGTGCAACAGTAGTTGTGCACCAAAGTACAGCATGGTGGATGTCATATGTTCATGGCCATTGTGGACTGTTATGTTGTAGTCTGTATCTGTGTTTTCCCCTTCTGCTCCATCCAGATGACAGTGGCAACATGTGGTGGGGTACATCTTTGCCCCCATCAGGGCCCTAGGTGTGCTCAGAGCAATTTGTGTGTCTGGTTGAACGCAGCCACCGAAAAGATATTGTGATGTGTGGTCATCACATGGCTCACTTATGCCCCATTAGCTTTTTGACAGGCAAAAATCGAGTCAAAAATTGAGGACACACAATGTTGTTGCACAGGGTAGTGTGCAACGTGGAGATTTCATCTTATGTAGTGATGCTTTGCTTGCATATGAATTTTCTGTTGATGCCAAAGAACTGACCCTACATCTCTCTCTCATGCAGCATATCCCATGGGCACGAAAGGACAGGGGATGGACACCAGTGGTGAGTCATCAAGCACAACTGCTGCACATGAGCAAAGTGACATAGATGTGACCAGCGCCTCGGAGGGGGACAGGAGTCTGCTTGAGGAATCACAGCCAGAGGCGCAGAGCTCAATGTCATCAGACGCTAGTGGTGACACATCTATGTAGCCTGGCCCAGGGAACGGGGACTCTGCCTCCTCTTCCACCACACAGCATACAGTGCCCACCCTCCCAGCTACTTCCACTGTTGCTGCCCGTGTTCACACCAGTAAAAAGGGTAGAGTGTCCTTCACCCCAGGCACCGCTGCCCCTGCCCTTGTCCCCCCTGCTCCCATCAGTGCTGAGTCTGTGGGCCTTTTGCACCAGCTGTGTGTGGCCAGACAGCTCTTCTCAATGCCTTTAAAGACCACGACAAAAAGTTGGCTCAGATGGTTGCTTTCATGGAGAACATTCATTCAGACGTGGGTTGGATACACCGGACTGTCCAGTCTTTGTCCTCTGCAGTGACGGCAGCCATTCAACTGGCACAATCTCAGAGTCCAGCTCCAGTTCCTTTGTCTACCCCCCTGCCATTGGCCACATCTGATGATAGTGACCACACTCCACAGTCCTCAAGGGCAAGATACAGCACATGCAGAACACAGCAGCAGCAGCCCAAGAGGTCCAGGGCACAGACACCATCCCCACAGAAAACTAAAGCCCCCCCGAAGCAGAAAAGACAAAAGCCCATCAGGCGACACCAAGAGCCACCAAGCCAAGAAGCAGGCCTCAGAGTGACATGCCTCAGAGGCCTTGCCTCAGACTCTCCTGTCCCAAAAGCGTCTCGCAAAGACAAGCGGACAGCTTCCATTCCTGCTGAGAAGTGGTGCATGCTAAGAGTATGCATAAGAAGGGATCCAAGGAAGATTCACCCACAACCTCAACTGCCATCCAAAGCCCTATGAAGCTGGGAAAGGAGGCTACTGTACGGGGTACACCTGGTAAATAGGATGGAGGGGCAAAGGCAAGGCCAGGCCAAGCGTTCCGCTGGTTCCAGCATTTCCCCAGAGGGAGGGCCCCCGTCTGCACCTGATGCAGCTTTGGTGGTAAGTGGGCCTGTTGTGTCCACACCACTGTCCATTAATCCCGAAGACAGGGAAGCCATTTAGAGTCTCCAAGAAGTGGAAAGGCACCCCTCCACAATCTCACACCCACACTGTGTCTCATAGCAGCATGACTCCGCCTCCACGTACCACTGCCCCACCTGGTCCAAGCAGCCCTCCGGCTTCCCAGGCCACTGATGCCTCTACCTCAGCTGGGACTCTCTCTCCCCCGGTCCAGTCCTCCAACTGTCCCCAACATACAGCCACCTCTCAGTCAGCCCGACAGCCAAGTCTGAGTTGAATTCCCCCTCACACACCAGTGCCTCTACTGCCCATTATTACCCCCCTAAATGTGTTGCTGACCATGGCAGGGTACAATCACACACATTCCCTTTACAGCTTCTCATGGACTTACCCTGCACTTTGTCCTGGCCACAGGCATTGTTGTTTGCTGCTGTTTGCCCCTTGCCTGTGCATGATCTCATGTAACTACTCTGCACATTGTCTTGGTCACTGGCCTTGTCGTTCACTGCTGTTTGCAACTTGCCTGTGCAGGATCTCATGTCACTACTCTGAACATTGGACTGGCCACTGGTCTTTATTTGTGCCCCTTACCAGTGCAGCTTCTCATGGACATGCTCTGCACCTTGTCCTGGCCACTGGCCTTGTTGTTCACTGTTGTTTGCCCCTTGCTTTTGCAGGATCTCATGGAACTACTCTGCACTTCGTCCTGGTCATTTGCCTTGTCGTTCACTGCTGTTTGCCACTTACCTGTGCAGGATCTCATGTGACTACTCTGAACATTGGACTGACCACTGGCCTTGATGTGTGCCCCTTACCTGTGCAGCTTCTCATTGACATGCTCTGGATCTTGTCCTGGTCACTGGCCTTGTCATTCACTGCTGTTTGCCACTTGCATGTGCAGTATCTCATTTGACTACTCTGAACATTGCACTGGCCACTGGCCTTGATGTGTGCCCCTTACCTGTGCAGCTTCTCATTGACATGCTCTGGATCTTGTCCTGGCCACTGGCCTTGTCGTTCACTGCTGTTTGCCACTTGCCTGTGCAGGATCTCATGTAACTACTCTGTACTTTATCCTGGTCACTGGCCTTGTCATTCACTGCTGTTTGCCACTTGCTTGTGCAGGATCTCATGCAACTACTCCGCATTTTGTCCTGGCCACTGGCCTTGTCAATCACTGCTGTTTGCCATTTGCCTGTGCAGGATCTCATTTGACAACTTTGAACATTGGACTGGCCACTGGCCTTGATGTGTGCCCCTTACCTGTGCAGATTCTCATGGACATACTCTGCACCTTGTACTGGCCACTGACCTTGTTTCCCACTGCCGTTTTTCCCTTTCCTGTGCAGGATCTCATGTACCTCATCTGCAATTTGTCCTGGCCACTGGCCTTGCTTTTGTCTTATTTTGGTGCCTATCTGTGTACTATGTGAATGAAATCAGTTACTCCTGTTGTCTGCCTTGTCAGTGTCCTTGTTAAATAAAGCATTTTCTGTGTGGGTATGGTTTACTGTGAGACAGGCTCTATATGCCACTTCAACATTGCCAACGGCTTGTTTCCTCTGTTCATGTTGGTTCCACTTTGGGGGCCAGACTTGTGCATCTGTGGGTGTTGGGTTAGCTGTATGTGTGTTTGATGAAGGACTGCTTGACTTTCTGGGTGTGGTGTTATCTGTGTGCTGTTCTGATTGTTGTTGTGGGTGTTCATGTTGTGTCACTCATATCTGTATGCAACTGGTGTGTTTGTTGTTCACATACTGCTTGGTGTGCATGCAGTGCTGTGACTGTATGTTGCCTTGCCGTTGCCTAGTCTGCATTCCCCGATGTACTGCAGTGTTTGCAAAGTGATTTCTTTGCATTTGCATTGTTGTGTATCTGATGTGACTGTGTGCAGTGTTTGGGCTGTGTTGTCTCTTGCAGTTGACAGATGCTCTGTGTGTGGTGTTCTTTTTGCATGTCAGTGTGTGTGTTTTGTTGGTGTGTTTCATTCAGATGTGTGTTGCCTTACTTGTGTGTCTGTCACATGAACGTAGGTCTATTCTAGTTCCTGTGCTTGTTTTAGGTAAGTCCTTGGTGTTTTCTTCCCTCATATTTGAGCTGTCCCTTGCCATTCGTGTGCATGTGCAGGCATTTGGTACACTATGACACCATGTTGTCTTGATGGTTGTTGTGGTAAGTCTGTGTGTGCAATTATAGGCTCATTCTCCCAGTTTGTGTCCATGATTGTTTTGTGATGATGCACTTCTTGTCTGTGTTGTGGTATGTTGTCTGTGCATTGTTCCTGACTGATGAGGTTGTGTAGTCATATTGTGTCTGTGCTCCCATTGCCTTTCCCCAGTTTTGCTGCACAGATCATGTAAGGTCTTGTTGTAGTTCTGTGTGGGTTTTTTTTTAGTTATGTGTTTGGCTGTTGTTTTTGTGCACTTATTGGTTCAGGTATCCCTGTGTGTTTGTGATGTTTGTGGATACCCCCCAGGGAGTGTGATTGTTTGTCAGTGTATTGACTGGACATTATTGGCACCCTTCTGTGTGTTTGACACTAGTGTTGTGTGCTGCAGGTGTGATGGGGTGGGGGTATGTGGGAAGGTTCCTACTTGTGTTTGACAGTCATGGAGTGTTGCAGTTGGCCCTGTGTGTTGAGATGCTGGCCTACTCCTGTCATGTAGTTAGATACAGATGTGTGGCTGTTCACTGTTTGACTTCATACCCTTCTTTTTATCCCTGTGCCTATGCATGGGTTGCCTTGCTGTCTCCCTGAGTTGTTGCACTGAGGTGACTGTGGTTTGACTTCACTCACTGTGATTTGATGGGCTGAGAGTATTGTTATATGTTCCTTCTCTTGCACGTGATGTACACATGCTTGGTGGTTTGCTCCTCGACCTTCCATTTGTATGCACCTCACTTTAGGTTTCCAATGTGTTGTTCTGCATTGCTGCTGGCATGTGGTCTGTGTATGTGGCTGTGTTTCAGTGTGGGGTATATCTGTGTGACTTGGCAGGCCTTGTGTCCAGTGGAGTGTTTGTTTATTATCTGTGTGTGTGTTTATTTTGTACTTGGACTCAGTTTTGTTGCAATGAGTGTGGTGTTGTTATGGTGTGTGGGTTGCCCTGGCCCTGTGCTTCTGTGCTGTGTGTTCCTCTGCAGCCACACCGGCAGAGGCTGTCTCCCTATTTGTTTGGTGTGTGGTGCAGGGTGCTTGTTCACTTGATTGGTTATTGTGCATGGGGGAGCACAGGAGGGGCACATGGCATGTCCCTTCATGTTGGGGGGGGCTAATGTGTGGAGTGTGGAGGTGTGGCACTGTGAACTTTGTGCACTGCCCATGCCTGGTGCTGGCCCTGCCTACTACATTGTGCGCATGTTTTCCTGTGGCTTCACTGCTGCGGTGACGAGACTGGGACATTACTTCAAGATCTTGGAAAATGGGTGAGCTGGATGCAGAGGGGTGTCTTGGTGAAAGGTGGGTCATGTGTGGGTACACTTGAGCATGTGTTCCTGTCCCTACCAGGGTGTCTAATGTGGACAGGAACCCTATATCTGCACATGGGTAATCAGTTGTTGTTGTGTGCAAAATGGTGTTATTGCATACCTGTAGCGGCGGCCGTGACGGTGCATGAGTTGCTGGTAGTGTATCAAGTACAGCACTGGGAAGACAAGTGGAGCTGGGTCAATTGCGGTCGGGGCAGTGAGGATGAGACTCTGGTTTTGCGATCTTCTATCAAGCTTCCACCCAACCTGGTTGGGCAGTTTCTCTGCTGCGTGCGACTGGTTGTTTGGGGCATCCTGATTTGTACAGCGGTTGGGACGTCATTCCGCACGGCGGTGAGTCTCTATTGGCTCCCACCGCCACGGTGGCAGGCGCTATTTTACGGCGGTTTGCATTGCACCGCGGCGGACGGGAAATGGGCTATGTTTGACCATACTAATATGGCGGGTGTGAGGACCGCTGCTGGTGTGCGGAAAAGGCATTTTCCGCCACCGCCAGCATCGCAGTGGTGTCTCCGCCCGCCATCCTAATGGGCTCCTATGCGTTGCTGGTCTAGGTATGTTTTTAGTGTAATCATACAACGTTGGGGTGACTTGACATTTGGCTCATGAGAACAATATCATTGGCATACAGAAAGCCTCCAATTTTCTCTGTTGCCAAGCTAGGGTGATGGTTTCCCTCTTGTGAAAGGAAAAGTTCAAAGTCGGCAAGGTATAAAATTAACAGACTTGGGGCTAAGACGCAAACCTGTTTCGGGCCATTTATTGTGTCAGTTTTTCTAGTGACTCTGATGCCATCTTCTGTTTTAACCTGAGACCATGTTTCATTATACATAGCTAGGATTGTCCTTAACAGATTTCTTGCGATATCCCATCCTACCAATTTTGTCCAAAGGTGACCACAAGGGACCCGGTCAAAGGCTGATTTGAGCTTAACAAAAGATGCAAATAGACAGGTTTTGCACTGTTTTGCTTTTTTAGCAAAGATATTAAGGGCTGTTAAATTTATCACTGTCCACATATTTGGTCTGAACCCAATTTGTGTGGTATCAGGTTCTTTTCATTGACCCATGCTTGCAAGTCTTAGAGTAAACATTGCCCATAAAGTTTTGCTTTGATTTCAATGAGCGCATAATTGCTCAGTGAGGATTGGTTCCCATTTTTATAGATGGGATCAAAGATGTTTCCCTTCCATGAGTCTAGTATGAAGTTAGTGTTAACTGTGTGCTTAAATGGGGTGCTAAGTAGCGAGCACAGAAAGCAATGTCCTTCTTTAAGCATGCTTTGGGGGGGCTCTTTAGACAGGAGGCCCCTTCTGCCTTTAGTTTCTTTAAGATTTGATCTAGCTCTAATATCAGTCATGGACGCTATGTTTTACAAGTGCTTGCTCATTGCATTCTTGTTTTCTGCGGAGTCCGTTTGGTTGCTGTGGGTTGGGGGTTCTTGATTTGCCTCATTGGTCTCCCTGCTGTATTCTATCCAGGTCAGCACCAGGGTATGTTTCTTTTGGCTGGCATCATACTTATGACAGAGCTTACATTTTGCAAATATGGGCTTCCCAGAGTTTATCTGTAATCCCCATATTTTGATGTCGATCCTTTCTCATTACCACTTTACCAGCCCATTTATAAAGTACCAGAATTCTTAACAGTTTAGTAATATGCTGATCGATAAGATTTTTTTCCAAATTGATGCCTTCTTTTTGGTAATCAGCATTCCTCATGGCATAATATTCTCATGTTTCGCAGTGGGACTTTTTGGGCCCCCTTTCCTTTTTCACGTCTGCTCTCTTCTCTTGTAATTTGTGATTTTTGCTTGCGCAACCAGCCACTGTACATAGTTTGCCTTTAAATTCCACGTTTTGTGTAATCTCCTTCTATATTTATGTGTGGTATCGCTTTGGCTGGAAATTTTGACAGTAGGTTCGTGATTAAAATTCACGGTGAGCTGCTCCTATCTTTACCTTTTCTGAATTTCCTGCACAGTGATAAAGCTCTGCCACTATTTTACCTATACCTGGGCCATGCCATTTTAATCTTTTTAGGTTATAGCTGACTGGTGTGGAGACTAACCCATTTGCTGGGCTCAGCTTATGGAACTTGCTTTTGATTCTGATGGATTGTGGGAAGTGATCGCTCTCTGAGCAAGGGATGATTTGAATGTGCTCACCAGTGAGTACGCTTCTTCACTTATTAGTGAGCAGTCTATTGTTGACCTTATCTTGTCGCTGAAGAAGGTTATTGATGCTGGGGTGTGGTCCTTTGTGTTGCCATTCAGCATCTTTAGACCTCGTTCTTTCAGCTGCTATTGTGAGTTGATGGTGTTAAATTGATTGCTCCGTTTTTTAATACTCTAGTTGAGGTTAATATTGACATCCCCTGAAATCATGAGAATCGATTGCTGGTATACGTTCTGTAGTGTCTTTATTAACTCAATCAGGGTTGCCATTGATTCCTTCCTTTACATGGATTAATGTAAACATTTAATATGAGAAGCAACTAACAGCCTGATTCATCATAGTGAAGTTTTGCGGGTCTGGAATAGCGATTAATAAGGAATCGCTATTCCTGACTCGCAAAACGGGATTCATGTAGGAATTGCAATATTTTTTGCTATTCCTACAGGTTCCTTATTTGCGATTAGCTAATTGCTAATCGCAAATAAGGAATAACTCCCCATTCATTCCTATGGGCCTATGGGCCTAAAGGCCCATAGGAATGAATGAGGAGTCATTCCTTATTTGCGATTAGCAATTAGCTAATCGCAAATGAGATTGTGATTTCAAGGGTGCAGGGGTGTCCAAAGGACACCCTGTAACACCCCTGAAATGTAAATTCACACAGATGTTACACACACACATGTCCAAAGGACATGTGTGTGTGTAACATGCAACTAAGAAAAATGCATTTAAATGCATTTTTCTAAGTTTTCGCTATTTACCACGAGGTTTGACCTCGTGGTAAATAGCGGCCCAAAATTGCAAATTCGCAATTTTTAAATGTTACATGAATAGCATTTAAGGAATCTCTAATAGAGATTCCTTAAATGCTAATCATCGCAAATTTGCAAATTCTTTATTAGCGAATTTTGCATTTGGGATGATGAATCCCAAATGCAAAAATTGCACTCGCAAAGGGCCAGATTCTGAGAATCTGGCCCTTTGCGAGTGCAATTTCGCTTGATGAATCAGGCTGTTAGAGGGAGAACACCTGCTTTTGCATTGTAACTTGGTTACCTGTATCTAGTTTACTCTTAGGTCGATCTTTTCTGGTGCTGAGTTGTATTTTGTAGAGGAGTAAATGGAAATGCCCCCCCAGGGTTGCCATAATGTGAGAAGTTTTCAGCTGGGGTATGATGTTCCACATAGCATATTATTAAAGTTGGCTTTGAGCTGCAGATTTCCTGTGTTAAAATGGCGTCAAAGTTTAGGAGAAATGATACTGTGTCTCCCTGCAGCATTTCTCGAAACCATAAGTGTAACAAGAGCAAATGTTAACACGGTTGTACTCTGACACGGAGATGTCACAATAAGGATCAGTTGGTATCTTGGTCGCTTGGGGTCTGCGACCATTCCTGGTTTGATTCTCCTTTGGAATCCTGCTGGCGCTGCTGGGCCTGTCCAATATGACCGAATGGCAGGAATTTCACTATGTTTGGCAAGGTTATTTCTGCTCCTATCGCCCCCCCAGAACTGAGTGCCTAGTTGCTGGGGAAGTTGATTTGACATTTGTTTTGCTTGTGGCTTTGGGGAGCAATGCACCCAGAAATGTGGTGAATCGCTTCTTTGTATCTCAATCCCCCATTGCTGAAAGGTTTCCTGTTGTGCAAGAACTTGGTGCACAATTTCAGTAGTGGCCCATGATTAACAGTTGCCTCTCTATTTCTTATATAAGGATGTGGTTTGAATTCTATTGCTAGTAAATGTGAAGAATTGATGTGCACCAGCTCTCATATTTCTTTTGTTAGCTTCATGATCAGCCCTCTGTTTAAAATGTCAAACTTACTTTTTGAGGTCTCGCCTAGCGTTGAAGCGCGAATGCGCTGCCATTGCTTTGCGAGTCATGTTGTGTACGCTATAGTGTGGAAGCTTTGTGGAAGCTCCACCCACTCTCTGGCCCATCTTCTTCATTGGCTTACGTTATGAATGCTGCCTTCCGATTGGTTTTAAGCTTGTTAGTCCCTCCCCGTGACAGCCTTGTCAGTCATTTGTATCCTTCCATGGCTACTGCCCCTTCACTGCACAGACTACTTTCTTCCCGTCCTTCGCTACCCCCCTCCTGCAGTCCGTGACTTCTTGGGGCCCCGCTCCCCCTCCTGCACATGCTTATGTCTTCTCGCCCACACTCCCATTTTTGGTGTTAAAGTCGGACTGCTGCCTTACAGGTTGTGGTCCTCACGTGGGAAAGCCGTTACATGGCGTCTCGCACTGGGATTTGCCGCTTGAGTTTTAGGGCTTTTTTTCAGGGTGTCCTGATGTATATGCATTGGCCGTCTTTAGCTATGGGCGATACCACCCGATTAGTCCTTCATTGCGCGACAAACAAGAGAACTAGCTGCATTGCTTTATTGTTACGTTTTCTAATTGCGCATCTAGGGCTGGCTGGGGCTTGTAGTTTCCTTTCATGCTTGCCCACACTCCTGTACTGTGGGGCAGGGGGACAGGGAGGGATTCTCCACTGACCCCTCCCTAGGCTCTTTGGGGAATCTAATATCGATGTCTAGGTTTCCTGACTAATTGCGCTTTACAAAAATAAGGACCTGTTTTAGACACTGATGTTGCATGAGTCTGAGTGCACTCACCCGGATTTGAAAGTGCAAACTTAAAAGAACTTGTTTACTTTGCCACATGGTTTGCTTCAGATGTTTATGTTTCCTTTTAAGAGGCCGGGTTTATCCGAGTTCGGCCTGTGTTACAATACTTATGAGGCTTAAAGTCTAACCAGTATTGCGTTAACTTACTATTTATTATTTCCAGGTTTGCATAAAGTCATCTCATAGGCTTCTTTTGGACTATGAGGATTTATTATAATGTATTAACGCAAACTTGTTATTTAATTTTCTCCCCGTACTACATCGTTTTAACGTCCAGGTCCAGTTTCTTTGCTTAGGGCAGAGTTTGGGACGTGTTTACGTCCATGTTTCTTTAGCTACATACTGCAGCACAACACACACGGTCTAGTTACATGCCGTTATCGCAAAAGGCTAACACAGGTACAAGTACACGCAATACGCTACAAATTGCATAGAGTACCTGGCTACACATTTCATAGGCCACCGCAAATATGCAATTCAGTGGCAGTAGGATTTTCAGCATAATTATGGATCTGCCACACTTGCCACATAATCCACCTCTGTTGCAAAATGTGTAGACTTCAACCCAAAAAATGTTTCTAGCTTAAACAGATCAGGAGTTACTAAAACAAAGCTCCACACATGATGCTACATGATGGCAGCCTCTTTGCAAGGGTTAACAGGGAAACTACAGCTGCTGATTGCCACATTCAAATATTAAATGGATATACGTCCGAAGACACGATTGTCCACACAGTACGGATGTGCGTAAAAATTATAAAATTCAGAACAATATTATGAATTACTGAATAATTTGCTTTTCTCTGTGCATAAGTTATTCAACATGCAACATTTACTTTTTATTTTTTTTATTTTAGGAGTTTTATATAGTGCTGGCTGGACCAGAGGGTATCATAGCGCTTGTACAATTATGTGCAAATAGACAGTACAGGTAGTATGGTAGGACGTGAGGGTTCAGGCCAGATAAAGATCGAACAAAGGAGTGAACAGGTAAAGGGGCATAGAGGGTGCAGGTCAAACAAGACGTGAGGATTCCCTGTTCAAATAGGACGTATGTCCAAACAGTTTTCTTGGTCAGAGTCATTTTCATCGGTTTCAAAATTGAGGTACTGCATTGGGTTTTATCGGTTCACTTGAGAGCGGTTGAGGAAGAGGACTTTGAGCAGGTTCTTGAAATTGGGAAACAAATGGGTCGTTCTGATGTGAAGGGGGTGGAGTTTCAGATTTTTGGGGCGTTTCTAGCAAATGATTTGGCTGCGTTTTTTTTGCTTACAAGTTTTCAGTGGGATGAGTAGCAGAGTGTTGGAACTCCTGTGGTTCCTGGAATGGCCGGCCCTTTTTAGTTTGGCGGCCAGGTATTCCCGTTTACCTGTGTGTAGGGCTTTGTGTGTGAGGCAGGCTGTTCTGAAGCTGGCGTGCAAATCAATTGGTAGCCATGTAAGTTCTCTGAGTGCAGGAGAGATTTGTTCGAATTTCTTAGTTCCGGTGACCATTATGGCTGCTGCATTGAAGGGTGTTTTCAGTGGGGCCAGGTGCGATTTTGCTGTCCCAGACAGGGCTGCATCCCATAGTCAATTCTGGAAAGCACCAGTGCTTGGGTGGCTTGTTGAAGGTCCTTGGGCGGGAGGAAGGGTTTTATTTTGTATAGCAATTTCAGGGTGAGAAAGGCACTTTTAGCGGATCTTGTAATGTGTTTTTTCATGTCTAGTTTCGGGTCTAGGGTGATACCAAAAGATTTTACCAAATCCGCCAGGGTGAGGTTACCATTGAGGGCGTCTATGGCTTTGAGCCTTTCTTCAATTTGAAGGTTTTCGTCTTTGTTGGAGACGAGGAGTATTTCCGTTTTCTCTTGATTGAGTTTCAGGTGATTGCTTGTGAGCCAGTGTTGAACCTCTCTGAGCATGGCGTTTAGTCTATGGATGTCATCAATGGAGGTGGTTTCTAGATATAGCTGCGTATCATCCACGTATAAGTGGAAGGGGATGTTAGATCTCCTGAGTAGTGTGGTAAGGGGTTCAATGTAAATGTTGAAAAACTGAGGGGAGAGCACTAGCCCTTGTGGAACTCCTCTGTTGACAGGGTGGAGGTCGGACTCAAAGTTTTAAATTTTTATTCTTTGTGAGCAGTTGTGGAGAAAGGAAGAGAACCAGTGGAGGACTGTCTCTTCAAGCCAGGCTCTTTTCTTGTGGAACCTTGATGAGCAGTTTGTGATCAACTGTATCAAATGCTGTCAATAAGTCTAGGAGGATGAGAAGGCACTATTGGTCTGAGTCCAGTGACTTGTGTAGATCATCAATGACATTGAGTATTGCGGATTTGGTGCTGCAGCCTTTTCTAAAGCCAGATTGATGGGTATCCAGGAGATTGATGTTATCCAGGTGTTGGGTCAGCTGAGGGAGTACACATTTTTCCAGGATTTTGGACTAAAGAGTTAAGTTCGATACTGATCTAAAGTTATTTAGATCGTTAGTGTCAAGTGCTGGCTTTTCCAGTAGTGGTGTGACTTGACCTACTTTGAGGCAATCAGGCATGATTCCAGAGCTCAGTGAGCTATTAATGATCTTGCACCATAGCAGGGCTAGGACGAGCTTCAGGTCCTTGGCCAGGTGCAGGGGTAGCTGATCCAGGGCGTGGGATGAGGGTTTGGCATTAGAGATTATTTTGACTATCGCTGCTTCCTGAATGGGAATGAAGGAGGACCAATGTTTAGGGGGGTTCAAGAATGCGCTATCGTGAGTTTCAGGCTTCTTGATCTCGGTGGAGGAGATGAGATTTGAGCCAAGTGAGATCTTGGTGATTTTGTTATTGAAAAATATGGTGAAGATGTTGCATCATTCTTTGGATGCCTCAGTTGAGGATGTCATAGGCTTAGAGGTTTGATTTCTGATGATATTAAAGAGCTCTTTTGGTAGTTAGTTTTTTTGTGGTGTCTAGAGCAGAGCAGAAGAAAGCTGCCTTTTTGTTCCTTATGTGCTTTTTGTAACTCCTGTGGGCTGCTAGGAGTTGATTGTGATGGAGGGAGGAGGAATTGTTCCTCCAGATTCTTTCTGAGGCTCTTCGATGTCTTCTTTCTTCATTGATGTCAGTGGTGAACCATGATCTGGAGGGAATGTTCCTGGATTTTTTTAGTTTCAGGGGAGCAAGATAATCCAAGGTGAGCGTCACATTGGAGTTGTAGAGAGCGGCGAGTTCAGTAGTTGATAGGAGATCAGTGGTGCTGGGGAAAAGCGAGATGATTCTCTCTTCTAGGTCAGCTCAAAGGGTTCTGAGCTGTGTTCCTGACCCATTTAGAGGGCTCCTGCTTGGGGTGTTGAGTTAGGACTGATTGGTTTATATGGAAGAGAAGGATGTGGTGGTCGGACCAGTCTACGTGAAGGATGTGATTGATGGTGGTTGCGTTGATTTCAGCAATAATTGCGTTCAGGGGTGCTCCTCAATGGTGTGTTTCTTTTGAGCAATGTTGGGTCAGATTGTTTCCAGTAGGAGGTTGTTTAGGGTTTGAATGAGCAGGGTTTTTGTTTCATTCCATCTTAGATTGAGGTCACCAAGAATTATGTTGTTAGAGTTACCGAGTGCGCAATGGGCAATCAAGTCGAAGAGGTGTTCCCTGAATTCAGAGGAGTTGACTGGGGGTGGTACAGGAGATGGCACAGGGCGGCCTGTTATCGCATGTCTTGATGTTGACTGAGAGACACTCAAAGGAGCTATACAGTCAGGAGGTCATTTCCGTGATAGAGATGTTGTTTTTGTGGATGATTTCTATGCAACATAATGTGGTATTTCCTTGAGTAGGATTCCAATGGCCCTGTACATGTAGCAAACACCTGCATAATGCTTATGACACTGCACAGTCCCCAGTCATTGTTACATATGTACCTGTGCACATTCTCTTACTGTGCTCGCTGCTGATCGTTATAAATGTAGAAGTAAAAATGAGGCTAGAATGTGCATCCATCTGCAAATACAGAAACTTCAAGAAAGGCATGTGTAATACAACAACCATTGCAAAGCCAATAAATGAAGCTTTAGATTGGTAAATACTAGCATGCACAAATGAACACTAGTATGCACAAATGAACATGCATGCGCAACTGATGCTTGTATGCAATAAGCAGCACATTAGAGCCAGACCCACTGGCTCTACCATTGCTTGTTAAAAATGCTACATTATAACCTTCCTTGATAACATATACCCTAATTAACAGAGTTAAGGCAACATTTCTAACAACCTTCTCTGCCTCCCTCCACTTCCAACAGTGAGCCATCCCCTCAGACTAGAAACCATTGGAGGCAGCTTGTCTCGCCTCGCCAACACCCTAGCTGTACACCTCTTTGCTAAAAGGAGGGCATTACAAACCATCTCAGAATGCACATTTCAACTGTACACCGAAGAGGCTGTTTTATATGTGCTGTCTAACCCGCTCCAAAAAACACACCAGCCCTGAGCATCCTCTTAGTAGGTGTTGACATGTAAGCTTTAGGGCAGGGCACCTGGGACTCTCCTGATGTCTTGGAGCCTCTTTTAACGCTTCTGCTGCCTGTATTTGAGTGACAGGAAGATATGTGTTTGCCCACCTACAGATACCAACTCACACGTAGGCACAGCTGTGGAGTTCCAAGAGGGCCTATGTGGTAAGCCTCACTTTCAGGCAGGCCTGGGATTTTTACAGGCAACATCCTCTCCTTCTAATGGCGATAACTAGTCTACAAGTCCCAGAATGAAACACTCTGTTGCTAAAAGCTGAAGTGTTTAAAGGCTATATACATACTATAGGTCTTGTAGCATCTGTGCACATGATCGAATAGAAGTAAAACCAGCCTTGGCATAGCCAATAGTTCTCGCCTTTGCGTAACATAAGCACTCTTTTAAAAGTGATCTGGAGAAGCTTGTACCTAGGTAACAAACTCTGATTTGATCTGCGCCTCTAGTGGGGGTGAGCACCATCCTGCCACTGCCCTGCGGAGAAGGGGCTGCGATCGCCGCTGCCATTGTCATTGTTCCAAGCAGTACCCGGCGAGCATGAACTCGGATGCCCTGGATTGTCCACCTGCCACATGCCAGGACAGTACAAGCTGATGCAGCTTCACTCTCCCAAGCAGCAGCCCCTGCACAGGGGCCGAGACTAGGCCATATAGCAGCTGGAAGCCAGAAACACAACAAAAGACTTTCCTAGTGAAACTTATTGTGTTCTTACGGCGCCGCAAAGGCACATGTGCTACATAAAAGCGGAAATAAAAACCACTGACACAAATAGTGCAGAGAATCGAAGGGAGGAGGTGCCTCATTATATAACGCTGCCAACTTGGGAGCTGGAGAACGGGGTTTGATCCCTGAATGTGGGCTGTATCTAATATAAATAAATCCTGGCACCCTACAAGGTATTTCAGGTCCTCCTGACTTCAGGTTTGGACTTCTCACAAGCGCACTCATATTTTATACAAGCGGCTAAAGGCCGCCCAGTTCATAAAGGTGACCACTGAATGCACTTTAACTCTCTGAAGGTCAGTTTGCTCTCTTAGCGACCATGCATTGAAGTGTTTTCTTTTTCCTAACAGAGGTCAGCCTGGATTTTTTTGTGGCTTATTTCCCATTGAACGAGGCACGTAGTTGCCCTCGTCCACCGGTCTGAAGCGGTGGAAAATGCCAGTGGACCCCACTGCCTGGAGATGTCCTTGGTAGGCCACTGTGAAGGCCACGGCATGGGGCCGGAAGCCATCTGGTCATGTGATTAAGTGCATCTTAAGCAAAGGCCCCTTAGTGTAATGAATAACTTAATGTATGAAGACAGTCTCTTGAAATCATGCCCAAAATCATGTTATAGTCTCAATAGCAATAATGTTTCCAAAAATTACTATTATAAATCCCTCCACTTCATTAAAAATTTCTAACAAAGCCATGTGAGCCAAGCATTTCAATTCCTCTGCCCTATTAAAAAATATTGTACTTTAAAAACAAAATAAATAAAAAGCCAATCTACTATTAAATTGCAAAATTAAGTTTTACTAATAAAGAACAAGTTGAAATCTTTAGGGCATGGTTGCATATGTGTCCTGAATTATTTATGAATAACTGCTTCGAAGTGTGTTTCTCATTCACTTCAATATAAAATCACATCTATGGAACTTTTAATTAAAAAAATGCTTATTAAAAATGCTTATTAAAGCGCAGATAAAAAGAAATACTCCATACTTCATTTCCTGCTCTGTGTACTACCTATTTTACATCTGACACACAGAGCAACATTCTCAAACCGGACCTAATTTGTTTAAATTACCAGACGGAGGGTTGCAAGTGGTTTCTTGGCCTTAATCATAAAGATACGTATTGGAGACCTGGGCAAAGGTGTTTATGGAGGCCCAATGAATGTTCATGAAAAACATTAGTCGATATGAAACCTCAGTGGGCTGCACTCTCATCGATGAATCTGGGTGTATCCTGAAGGCCACAGGTTCAACCTCAGAAGAGTCAATTCAGCTGTTCATCACTGTCATGTTGATAGCGTAACTAGTATTTACTTGGGTGTTAATGACAACTAATATGTGGCTATTAAGTTTTTGATTTGGACCATATAAGTGGCCTGATATTACAAGAGGAATGTCTGTGTCAGAAGCGATAAGTAATGCACAGTCTTAGGTACATGTTCGGGGAGAAGGTTAAAATCTGGTGATTCAATGGAATCACAGCTGGTTTCACTTACAATAAACAGGTACATCTTAAGGATTTTGGGGGCCCTGGTCCAAACATATTTTGGGGACCCCCCTTCAGAACAGCTTTTAATTTGTTATCCAATTTGCGCCCCTGTTTCCCACTCTGTTTCCGCTTCCTCAGCAGCGTTGCGATCCAGTTTGCATCGTAGGCATTAGCCTATTTATTCCCAATGTAAACGGATGTGGGCAGCTGACAGCGGTAGGATTTAGTGTTTCCTGCCCTGCTAATAGGGTTTTAATACTTTTTAAATTGTCTATGTGTGTCTGAATTACTTTGTGCTCTTTAACAATTCCTCCTACCTATGCACACTTTCATTTTACTTGATTCTGCTTGCCTACACCTCCATAGCTGCTACGATTTGCATCTTGCTTTTCCTTCAGTCCCGTCAGTGACCCTGAGGCATCCAGCACCAGCCATGCTGCTCAATTCCCCTCCAATGAGTTTCTTCCACTATATTATAATAGGGAAAAACTGCCTAGCTTTAGGCGGCTACCATTATGTCAGTGTACAGTGGCTGATCCGAGCTTGGAGGTAGACTTTTGATGCAATAAGTGCAACTGGTCTCTCCTCCAGCCCAGGAAAATTGCACCCAAGATCCTCCCACGCAACAATAAGTGTAAAAAGAATAAGAAAACAGAGGACTTAAAGGCCATCCATTTAAATTTTAGCTCTATGCAACAACATGAACAACACATTTATGACCTACTTTTAGACAAACAGCCTGATCTTTTATTTCTCACTGAGACTTGGCTGTCTGAAGCCTCCAACCAAACTATCACCTTGGCCATCCCTAAGGGTTATAAAATTATTAGGAGGGACTGACAGAGTGGGAAAGGGGGACGGCGTTGCCAAACTTTACAATAAAAAATTAGGCTGCTCTCCCATCCCGATGGAAAACATCGAGGGTGAAGAGACCTTAGGCTTCCACTGTACCTTATCCCCTCATCATAGCATAGCTGGTTTTCTGATTTACAGACCTCCCAGTGCAATTGGAAATGTTATTACTATGCTTAATACAGCCATCACCTCCCTGGCCTTAAAATGCAACAACTGCCTTATTCTAGGAGATTTCAATATACATATGGACAATGGAAAAGACCCTAAAACAATATTCTTGTTGGAAAAGCTGCAGGCCTGCAAAATGTTTCCATCTATTTCTTCTGCCACCCATGAGAAGGGCCATACCCTAGACCAAATCTTTCACAACTTTGACATTTCAGTAAGCCTACCTCTTCCCATTACTCGGTCTGACCACCTCATATTAAAATTCATCATTCCCAACTCTGCCACATCCTTTGGGCTAACACAGGGCAGAGGGTCCCTAATTACAGGATGTTTCATAAAATATCCATCCAGATGTTAGCAGACGCCCTCGATCATTCCTCTCCGGTGCTGTCTGGCTGCCCCAGCGCGGATGCCCTCTCAATAAATTCATGGCTCCGAACCAACATTGATGCAGTTGTACCAGTTGTTTCCTGTTCGCAAAAGAGGTCGGCCCCACTAGCTCCATGGTTTAATGATTCCTTCAGATCTAGCAAAAGAAATTGTAGAAAAATGGAACGGAAATGATGTAAATCCTATCTACCTGAGGATGGGAAGGTGTATAAAGACCCATTAAAATCTCATTACATTCTCGTGAAGGCAGCCAAAAAAAACTTATATCAAACCAACACAGAAAATGCCCAAAATAGGAGTAAAGAAATCTGAGTACAGGAAGGTGTATAAAGACCCATTAAAAGCTCATTACATTCTCGTGAAGGCAGTCAAGAAAAACTTCTTTCAAACCAACATTGAAAATTCCCAAAATAAGAGTAAGGAAATCTTTAGCATAGTTAAATCCTTTACTGCCCCAAAAGCCGGCACTAATGAAGGGCCATGCACGGAAGAATGGTCTAAGCAAATAGCTCAATTCCTCCACAAAAAGATCTCCATGATACAACAAGCCTTCACTAACATCTCAGAAGAAGAACTGGCCTTCTACCTTAGGTCTAATAGCAAATAATTTTAACTTTTGGATCCTCCATCTTTGCTAACTTTCCCTGAGTTTCAGCTTGAAGAGTCACTGACCCTTCTCCAAAGCATTAAGTCTGGCTTTTCTACCGGCCCATGTTGAGCGAATATCCTGAACCTATTGGCTCCCACCATAAACCCCACAGTAAACTAATTCTTTAATGCTTCCCTCTCCTCAGGCAACATGCAAAAATGATGGAAGAATGCTAAGATTCATCCACTGATGAATAAGACTAACTCCAAATCTCCCTTCTTCCGGCCCTCTCCAAAGTATTAGGGAAGTATGTAAACAAGGCCCTCCAAAAACACATTGAAGAAGGGAAGCTCCTTCATGAGTCCCAATCCGTTTTTAGGGCTAACTACAGTATGGACTCTGCTCTGCTGGAAGTGACAGAATTTCTCAAGGTTAAGCTGGACCAGGGAGGCAAGGCTGTTCTGATACTGCTCGATCTGTCGGTGGCCTTTGATACGGTCCCACATGTGAGGCTCCTGGGGAGACTTGCTAACATCGGCCTGGGGAGACCACTAAACCGAAGGACACTGCCAACTACAGGCCAATGTATCTTCTTCCATTCCTCTCCAAAGTATTAGAGAAGCATGTAAACAAGGCCCTCCGAAAACACATTTAAGAAGGGAAGCTCCTTCATGAGTCCCAATCCGGTTTTAGGGCTAACTACAGTACGAACTCCGTTCTGCTGGAAGTGACAGAATTTCTCAAAGGTAAGCTGGACCAGGGAGGCAACATCGGCCTAGGGGTGGGGGGACTGACTTAACATGGATGTCATCCTTCTTGTTAAATAGATCTCAGGACATCTGGCTCCCCCCTTTCTCATCGCCGGTTCCGGCTGTGAATGTAGGTGTCCCTCAGTGCTCCATTCTCAGTCTTATCCTTTTTAATATATATCTATCCCCCCTTGCATTTCTGGTAGGGGAAGAGGGCGCCAAATTGTTTCCTATGTTGATGTTACTCAGCTGATTTTTACATGTGAAAAAGGAACCGACTTTGACAGGGCAATGATTAGGTCTTGCCTCACAAAGGTTTTTAACCGGCTTAAGATCAATCAGCTGAAGTGCAATCCTAACAAAACTGAAGTTGTTTTCTTTGGTAATCCAGAAACGCCTGACTGGAGCGCTTGATGGCCAAAAGAACTGCCGCCCCATCCGCAGAAAAGGATAGAGTTAAAAACATAGGAATTGCCATACACAAGATACTCTCCTGCGCTTTCACATCCAAAGTCTAACTGGCGGTTGATTTGGCATACTCCGGATGCAAAAAGAAATCCTGCCACTGTTAACACTTGAGAGCAGAAAGATCATGGTGCAGGCTTCCGTGACCTTAAAGCTTGACTATGTCAACAGCTTGTACCTCGGTCTTCCCAAATCCCTTATCCAGCGCCTACAAGTAGTACAAAACACGGTGGCCAGAGCCATCTTGAGACCTAAACCCAGATCTAGTATGACCCCTATTCTTAAGTCTCTACACATAAAAGCACGGATCAACTTCAAAGCAATGATGATCTTCTTTAACCCCTTCGATGCTGGTGACAAAGCCAGCTCGTCATGGGCGTTACCTGCGCTTCGCACATGACGAGCTGGCTTTGTCACGTAACGCAGGTTTTTTCAAATTTCAACGCGCAGCGGGAAAACCCGCTAGTGCGCATGCGGTTAAAGCTTTCCACAGCTTAGGAGCTGGCTACCTAAATAAGCCCTTAATAGATACACAATATCTAGACCCCTAAGAAATTCCAATGCCAACCTGGCCATTGTGCCTAAAATATGCTGTGCCCGCACTGGAGGCAGATCCCTCGTCTTCCTAAGCGCAAAATTGTGGAATAGACTCCCTGAGTCTCTGAGACTAACAACAGACCTAGGGCCAGATGTAGGTGGGAGATTTTGGCCATTTACCGGCCGGTAACGGCCGAATTTGGCCGTTACCGACCGGTAAATAGCCATGGAGATGTAGGGGGATAAAAAACATGCATTTTCGGTAATTTTACCTATTCAGTAAAATTACAGAATCGGTAAAATTACCGAAAATGCATGTTTGGTATGTAGGTGCCAATTTTAACATTGACACAGGGCTTTGAAAATCGGCATTTTACCATGCAATACAATTGCATGGTAAAATACTGATTCAGGTGTACATGCACATCTGTGCATGTACACCTGTGCCATGTGGCACACATACATGCCTTAGGGCATGTATGTGTGCCACATGGCACACAAGCCTAAAACAGGGGTGCCAGAGGGTGTCAAAGTGACACCCCCTGCACATTCGGTATTCACCGATTCGGTAAATACCGAATTGGTATTTGATATTGAATCCTATGGGATTCAAGGCCCATAGGATTCAATAGCAAATACCGATTCGGTATTTACCGAATCGGTAAATACCGATTTTACCGATTCGGTAAAATTTACCGAATTGGTACCTACATTAGAAATACCTAAATAAGAGTCGGTATTTCTGATTTTGCTACATCTGGCCCCTACTCTCTTTCAGGAAGAACTTAAAAACCTGGCTTTTTATTAACCGATGGATCTTTTACACACTTTTTCCTCCTGTTGTCACGCACCAGGACACTCTAGCATGAGTAGCTGCGCGCTTTATTCAATACACTATTTCATTTCATTTCATTAGGGACCTGACAGTGTAAAGGAACACTCATCCAAATTCTAAGGGCCTTATTTATGAGGCCTTGCTTCACTTTAATGCCGCCGGTGGGTCACTTTTTGTGATGCACCGGCAGCGTAAAAAATGTGCCATGTGGCGACCTATTTACAAAGTGACGCATCTAGGCAGATGCGTCACTTTGTAAACCCCTGCACCACATTATACCTGCTCCAGGTATAATGTATGCAGGGTGGGTGTTCCCCCTGCAAAAAACCTCATAGAAGTGGTGCATTGAAATATATGAGAACTTAGTGCACCACTTCTAGGACACCATTGCGTCAATATCCTACACTTGCCTCACAGCAGGCGTATGACTAATGGCAGGCCCTGCGTCTATTTTTAGACACATCCCAGCAATGCATCACTTTTGCACCTACAGATACGTCAGAAATACTGACGCATCTGTAACTCCTTGCAACATGATGCGTCATACAGTAAATATGATGCATCCATCATGTCGCAAGGAAGGTGCACTATGAAGTGATGCATCCCTGTATTCACACAGCAATGCATCACTTCTCATAAATAAGGCACTAAATGTGTTTACATCTAATATTCAGGGATAGTTATGTGTGTTTTCAATATTTTAACGCAGCAGCTCATCAATATTACTGCAAATAATCTCTGTGACGCCCTCCCATTTCTTATATGTTTTGATCTAAAAGAAACTGTTTTAATGTATTTTACATGAAACATAAACACAACATTTCTCTGCAAAATGGCTGTACTAGACTCTCACACATCAGGTACATAAAAAACAAATTAAAGGAATCTGTTTAGGAAATATTCAAGTTCATTAGGGTAAAACTCTGGAGAATGGAGCTGACTCTGTCAGGGGGCCTCCTGAAAGGCTGGGGCCCTGGAACAGAGCCTTCGTTACACATGCATTAAAATGTCTCTGGCAATAAATACTTAAAATTGCAAAATTGACCACAAAGCTTAGTGAATTGTTAGAAACATACTTCTAAAGTGCCTAGTGTCACGAAGTTTGGTGCTTACTTTCACTCCATTATTAAGAACAGTAGATATTTCAGCACCCAGGCTAATGTGCTGCATAGCTAAATACATATAAGGTCCCACAGTCGAGACAGATTGCATTGCAAATGCTTGTTATATATTGGAGGGTATTGGCAGGAATTAGATGCTCCAGAGTCAGTGCTTGAATCTTGGCCCCGTGTGGCTCAGAGAGTGCCAGTTTTTTTCCTGGTGTGGCACATCATGCTGTGTGTATTGCCCCTGAGTCTTGATCTGCTGTGGGACCTCAGTGTTACGCGTGTCTTGATGTATCAGGCCATTCTTTCTCATTATCCCACCGTTACTGTTTTCTTTATGATAATGCAGATTTTGCTGCTCACTGTAGTCATTTGTTCTGAAAAATGCATGTTGTAATACCTTGTACATGTTAGTTGATTTGTTTTTAGTTTCTTCATTGTTCTTTGTGCTGTGTCGAAGCTCGTAGAAGTTCTCGTTAGTCTTTCTAGACTCAATGCTGACTGAAGAAAGGGCTTAGTACAAGCACTGAGCCCTGGGTATTGCTGGGGGCTTCATCTGTTGTGACTCTTTCTTCATGCTTTGATTCCACCTGATTGGCCTCTGGTAGAACTTTGTTTTATAAAACATAACTGCAGTACTATTTTCTTTTTGGACCCCTTTGCATTTCTTAAGGGTTTTCCTTTGCCTTTACCTTTCCATTTTGGTGAGAGTCCGTCCTTTCCTTTCAGATTCGTCCAGTACGATGTCCAAACCTTCTTCCTCCAGTTTCTCTTGTGCTGGACTATTCCTGCCATTCTCTGCAGTCCCAGGTTGCCTTCGCTAATGTTAATGTCTGCAGGAGCTGTTTGACGTTTTTTTAGGTGATGTTGAAGGTGGAATGTCCGTGATGGCTTGTGCATCGAGAGTGGGTTTTGGTTCTCCTAAATCATATTATAAGACCGAATGCCTCTCCTGTGGTCCGATTGATTGTGTTATTACTTCCTGCAGGATGTTGTTCAGAAAAGATGGGAGAGTCTGGAGATTGTCCCCTCTTCTTACACATTGCTAGAGAGAATTCTGTATGTAGTTGTGGTTTTGGGCTCTCTGAAGCAACTCATTGAGCCTTTTCTTGTCTATAGCAACTATGTGTAATGCCAGGATATTGAAGGGATCAACCAGTATTCCCTGCTTGTCGACTTGATGTCAGATTGCAGCCGACATTGCCTCCATTGTAGTTAAGAGTGCTCCCCATGGGCCTGGCGGAACAGTGGTGTTGGCGGCTTCAGCTACTGCTTCTGAGCCTGGAGTCCTCGTCTCCCTTCCCTTGTTCATTTAGAGCAGTTTTTAGAATCATCTTGGACTTAGGCATCTTAATTAGCCTTCAGGAAAGCTTTGCCTTATAGGAGAACTTGTCCTTAACTTGTAAGCTTCTACTGTGGACAAAAAACGGCTCAAACTAACTGTGGTTGTGTCCTTCTGTCGGCTTTAGCCTTGTAATAAAGGTACTGGGGTTTGGGTTGGTTTTGCATCTTCACCTTGCATGGTGAATATTGTTTCCATGAATGTAATCAATGGATGATCCCATGTTTCAAGACTCTTAAACTGACCTTTGTTGTTAGCTGGGTCAGAGCTTGAATTGAAAAAGTCAAAATTGCTAACGATTGAGAGATTCAAGGTTGAAAATGACAATGATGTATTGACTTTACACACTTCTGTTTGTGCTATAAGGGAGCTTGTACTTGTTGTATCTTGTAACTAGGATGAAAGTATCATGTGTGTTTGCCTTGTTTAAGGGGTGGCTATCTGTCCCTAATCTGATTCCCAGTTGAGGAAAAGTTGGGCATGTTTTATTTGCCATTGTTTTTACTTTCTCTGTGTGTTTCTGAATTGGTACATCTGTTATTGTATGACCTTCTCCTTTGGGCACCATTAGGTACCAACCCTTTTTTGGTTTTGGCTTCAGTGATGCTGTTTCTAGTTCTTTTGATTCTTCTTCCTCCGGACATATTGTGGAGTTTGGGTTGGGCGTTCTTGATCTCTTTAGGGCCTTCTTCTTGCCCTGACTCGGTGTAGTATATGTCCTCCCTCGTGCTGGGTTCAGCACGAGGGGTTGCTTCTTGTTGTTGATGTTCTGTCGCTCCGTTCGGTTCTAGCGCTATGGGCAACGCTAGTCAGTTGCCCGGAGTCCTGGAGTCGAGCGGCGGCTTTTCCCTGTGGGTGTTTCTTCATCTGAAAATAAAAGAAGATTCTTACCTCCAACTCTTGCCTTGAAATCCACTTATTTCATTTGGCGAAGAGCGGGTCCTGAACCTACTGAACACCCACTAGGAGATACTCGGACGATCCCTCCATGCCTGCCCTCTCACTCCGACCAGGCGCTTCTTTATTCTTCAAAAACTACGCATCTACCTGCACTTCAAGCCGACGGTAGCTTGCTTTCTGCCTGGTTTTCCTGGATTTCCCTGCAGCTCCCCATTGATGGTGACGGTTTGCCTCGAGCTCGAGCTTCAGCCCGTGAGTACGCAGCATTCTTCAGCGTCATCAGCTCCTGCGCGTCATCAACCCTTACGCGCACTTGACGCTCGTACACTCGACGCTCCAGCGCTCCACCTCATCACGCCTCCACGTCATCACGCTTGCGCATGGCAGCCATTTTAGCTGGTTGCCTAGCTACAGCTACACGCTCCGCGCTAATCTTCACACGGAGTCAGTTTCCTGGAATTTGACGCTACAGCGCGACCTTCGCTTCGTTTGCTTGTCATTTCTTCATACTGAGGAATCAAATACTGGTATTTTCGCCACATTTTTCATATATGACAAAAATTTATTATTTCTTGTGTGTGCTCCTTCGGTGACAGGCACACCTCTGCCTGCATGTCAACTATTCTTTTAAGCTTTAATTCATGCCTATTATTTCTTGAGCACTTGTAACTGGTTTTATCATTTCCTACTATTCCTTGGCGTCAGTGGGTTAGAGCTTTTGCCAACCATATTGTAGCAATTGATGCAGTTAAGTTCACGCCTGAGAGAAAAGTCACTATTTTATATGGTTGCTTGGGAGTTGCTGCACAACATACCTTTGAAAATCTCCCAAGGTCTTCTCCTCCCTCTGGAGATGCCGGTGACAATTGGGACGAGTATAAGGAAGCTTTATCTCGCCTCGCAAGACATTATGGTGAAGAACCTAATGAAATGCTGGAGAGACATCACTTCTTTAAGAGAAAACAGCGAGAAGACGAATCCATTGAGGAGTACATTGCTCAATTAAGAATCTTGGCGTCTACTTGCGAATTTGAATCTAATCCCGACATTTACATTCAAGATCAATTCGTTTTCGCTTGTTTCTCCAAAAAGATTCAACAACGCCTGTTGAGCTGCAAGAAGCCTACACTTCAAGAAACTATTGACATTGCCAAGAGCATCGAAAGATCCATCACTACTTCTAATGCTCTTCAGAAAGATCAATCTCATTCTTCTGTTCATACTTCTTCATTTGATAATTCTACTTCTGTTAGTTTAGTTAGAACCAATAAGTCTGTTAGACCATTTCAAAAAAATCCTAACCCTTATTGTTACAGGTGCGGTTCTAAATCCCATATTGGCAATAACCCCTCTTGTCCTGCTTCAGGAAAAAGGTGTGTTTTATGTAAAAAATTAGGACATTTCCAAGGTATGTGCAAATCTGTCAAAAGGTCGTTCAGACCTTCTGTAAATAGTATTGTATGTCCTGATTTGGATGATTGCATTGATGAATTCCAAGACATGGTTGTATCTATCCATTGCAATTTCATCGATACGTCTAATTTGGTCAAAGGTCCATACTGCTCTGCACTATTCGGGAACATTGAAGTTACAGTCATGGCAGATTCTGGATCCCCAATTACCATTCTCAACGAAGCATTCTTTCATGAAAAATGGAACAATTCCATTTCTTTGCTCAAATCTGACCTTAGTCCAAAAGCATTTAACGAGTCTGATATTATTATGCTTGGCTACTTTAACTATAGGCTAGAGTGTTTTGGCAGATCTATAATTACAAAGATTTATGTTGCGACCAAGGGTCCCAACATACTTGGCTGGCAAGATCTCGCCAAGATGGGTATTTTCCTAGTTCCTGGTTCGGATGATCCCATTAGAGTGGGTGATCCTCCTGAAGGTTATTCTCCTGTTCCACCTTTTGTTTCAGTTTGTCTTCTCACTAATGATCATGAGTCAGACATCAAACAAATCTTGGACAGATTCCCCAATGTTTTTTCCAACCAACCAGGTACTGTCAAAGGTTTTCAACATGAGATTAAGCTGAAAGCCTCTGCTCAACCCATTGTTCATAAAGTCCATCCTGTCCCTATCAGTGCCAGGGATGAGCTTAAATCTGTGCTCACTTCTCTTAAAAAGGATGGTATTATTGCACCTTCAGACTCTTCCGAATGGGTTTCGCCCATTGTTATCGTTCACAAAAAGAATGGTGAGGTTAGGCTATGTGCCGACCTTCGCACCCTAAACAAAAATATTTTGGTTGATTGCCATCCCCTTCCCAAAATTCACGATCTACTTGCCAACCTAGGTGGTGCCAAATATTTTTCGCTTATTGACTTGCGCTCGGCATACCATCAGGTACCCCTCACTGAATCTTCTCAAGATCTCACCACTTTTGTGACCCCATTTGGTGTTTTCAAATATTTGAAACTTCCATTTGGACTTGCTAGTGCAGCTAGTGTTTTCCCAAAAATAATGGATCACCTTTTCGAGTCTGTTCCTGGGGTGCAGGCCTATCAGGATGACATTTTGGTTTTTTCACCTGATTGGAATTCTCACTTGTCTCACCTATCTTCTGTTTAGAGCAAGCTTAATGAAACTGGCATGACTGTCAGGGCTGACAAATGCAAATTTGGCTCTCAATCCCTGGAATACTTAGGTCACACTCTAACTCCCGAAGGCATAAAACCCAAGTCCTCTCTCATTGAGGCTATCTCTCATGCCTCCCCTCCCAAAGACAAGGACGCCCTCCGCTCCTTTTTGGGTTTAGCAGAGTATTACGCCCGTTTTGTTAAAGGCTATGCTCAAATTGTTGAACCCCTTCGTTCTTTGCTTCGCAAAGGTTCCAAATTTTCTTGGTCTGAAGAGATCGATGCCTCTTTTGCACATGTCAAGAACATGATTGTGGGTGCTCCCGCTTTGCATCCCTTTCAAGACTCTGCCAAGTGTTTCATCATGGTTGACGCCAGTTTGACTGGTTTAGGTGCTGTCTTGGGTCAGTGGATTTCTGGTAGAGAACACACTGTTGCTTTTTCTTCCAGAAGACTTCAGGATTCTGAAACCCACTATAGCACCATTGAACGAGAGTCATTGGCTTGCGTTTGGGCAATTGAAAAGTTTAAAAACTACATTTGGGGTAGAGAATTTGATTTATTTACCGATCACAAGCCTCTCACTCAACTTCTCAATGGGAATGGCCTAGGTAAAGCCTCCTCAAGACTTGTCAGGCTCTTGTCCAAATTACATGAGTTTCACTTCAATATTAAGCACATCTCAGGTGGCAAAAATTTTCGTGCTGACTGTTTATCTCGTATGTCACTCAATAATACTTCTGATTTTAAAGAAATTGGTGACGTTGAGTGTGTAGTTGCCACCCT
The DNA here is from genome assembly GCF_964263255.1 of Lissotriton vulgaris. Taxonomy (NCBI): domain Eukaryota; kingdom Metazoa; phylum Chordata; class Amphibia; order Caudata; family Salamandridae; genus Lissotriton; species Lissotriton vulgaris. Next base: position 210,379,462 of record NC_141700.1, read on the forward strand.
TGACGCCATCAAATTGTGCCCTTACATTACGGAGGATTCTTGGTCCAAAGCCTATGAAAATGATCACAATTTAAAATCTTGGACAGATTCCCCAATGTTTTTTCCAACCAACCAGGTACTGTCAAAGGTTTTCAACATGAGATTACGCTGAAAGCCTCTGCTCAACCCATTGTTCATAAAGTCCGTCCTGTCCCTATCAGTGCCAGGGATGAGCTTAAATCTGTGCTCACTTCTCTTAAAAAGTATGGTATTATTGCACCTTCAGACTCTTCCGAATGGGTTTCGCCCATTGTTATCATTCGCAAAAAGAATGGTGAGGTTAGGCTATGTGCCGACCTTCGCACCCTAAACAAAAATATTTTGGTTGATTGCCATCCCCTTCCCAAAATTCACGATCTACTTGCCAACCTAGGTGGTGCCAAATATTTTTCGCTTATTGACTTGCGCTCGGCATACCATCAGGTACCCCTCACTGAATCTTCTCAAGATCTCACCACTTTTGTGACCCCATTTGGTGTTTTCAAATATTTGAAACTTCCATTTGGACTTGCTAGTGCAGCTAGTGTTTTCCAAAAAATAATGGATCACCTTTTCGAGTCTGTTCCCGGGGTGCAGGCCTATCAGGATGACATTTTGGTTTTTTCACCTGATTGGAATTCTCACTTGTCTCACCTATCTTCTGTTTTGAGCAAGCTTAATGAAACTGGCATGACTGTCAGGGCTGACAAATGCAAATTTGGCTCTCAATCCCTGGAATACTTAGGTCACACTCTAACTCCCGAAGGCATAAAACCCAAGTCCTCTGTCATTGAGGCTATCTCTCATGCCTCCCCTCCCAAAGACAAGGACGCCCTCCGCTCTTTTTTGGGTTTAGCAGAGTATTACGCCCGTTTTGTTAAAGGCTATGCTCAAATTGTTGAACCCCTTCGTTCTTTGCTTCGCAAAGGTTCCAAATTTTCTTGGTCGGAAGAGATCGATGCCTCTTTTGCACATGTCAAGAACATGATTGTGGGTGCTCCCGCTTTGCATCCCTTTCAAGACTCTGCCAAGTGTTTCATCATGGTTGACGCCAGTTTGACTGGTTTAGGTGCTGTCTTGGGTCAGTGGGTTTCTGGTAGAGAACACACTGTTGCTTTTTCTTCCAGAAGACTTCAGGATTCTGAAACCCACTATAGCACCATTGAACGAGAGTCATTGGCTTGCGTTTGGGCAATTTAAAAGTTTAAAAACTACATTTGGGGTAAGGAATTTGATTTATTTACCGATCACAAGCCTCTCACTCAACTTCTCAATGGGGATGGCCTAGGTAAAGCCTCCTCAAGACTTGTCAGGCTCTTGTCCAAATTACATGAGTTTCACTTCAATATTAAGCACATCTCAGGTGGCAAAAATGTCCGTGCTGACTGTTTATCTCGTATGTTACTCAATAATGCTTCTGATTTTAAAGAAATTGGTGACGTTGAGTGTGTAGTTGCCACCCTTGACGCCACCAAATTGTGCCCTTACATTACGGAGGATTCTTGGTCCAAAGCATATGAAAATGATCACAATTTAAAATTGGTTGCACAATACATTTCTCAGGGCTGGCCTGGGAGTAGAAAATTGTCTAATGAGCTAAAAGCCTTCTCCATGATTTCTTCTGAACTCTCTCTCGTTGACAATTTAATTATGAGACATGATGTTTTTGTTCCGCCTTTTGATGTCAGACCCGATATCATTAAATTTTCACATCAAGGGCATCTAGGTATAACAAAAACATCTCAACTCATCAAATCCCATTATTGGTGGCCTTCTATTGAGTCCCAGGTGAAGTTTTACATTGATTCCTGCAATGAATGTTTGCTCTCAGATAAGAAATGGAAACTCATTAGTACGCCCCTCCATCCTGTTCCTTTTCCACTTAAACCTTGGGAAAAGGTTGGGTTGGATTTTTCTGGCCCATTTGATGTCCTTCCCCATGACATGAAGTATGTCATTCTTCTTATTGATTATCATTCAAAATGGTTGTACCACATGTTTTGTGACTCTCCCTCCTCTGCCAATGCCATCAAATTTTTGCGGAATTTGTTCATCATTGAAGGTTGTCCTTCTGTTGTAGTTACCGATAATGGTTCCCATTTCGTATCCGAAAAATTTGACTCATTTTTAATGGAACATGATGTTGTTCATTTCAAAGTTGCTCTTTATTCGCCCACTTCAAACGGTTTAGTTGAACGGGCCAATAGACTGCTCAAAGATGCTGTTCAAACTGCCATCTCCTCCCACAATGATGTAAGGAATTTTGTTGAAGAGAAGTTTTGGTCATACAACATTTCTCCCCATTGTACAACTGGCATATCTCCCTTTTCTTTGTTAAGAAATAGGAGTGTTCACACCAAATTGTGTCCTACATGGTTATCCGAGAAAAACGTTCAGACCCTTCGACCTTCTGATGTTTCTCTATCTGAAAAAGTCTCTCAGAAACAGTCTCTTATGAAGTCCAGGCATGATTCAGGTAAATGTTTCACTTCTATTGTTTTAAAAGTTGGTGAGTGGGTTCTCATCAAAAATCCAAGAAAAGTTGCTAAAGGGCTCTCTAAATTCTCTACCCCAGTTCAGGTAACTGCTGTCAGTAGGGCTTCTGCTTTACTTGGCAGCAGAGGATGGTGGAACAAGAGAGCTTTGGTTCATTTGTCCGACTCACAGGCTCGCTCCTTATTAAGTTTGTCCAAAGAACAATTTGATCAGTGTGACTGGTCTTTTTGGTTAGATCCTCCATGTTCTTCTAACTCTTCTTCATCCTGTTCATTGTCAGATGCATCTGCATCATTAACTGATTCCTCTCCTTCTTCTTCCGGTCCCTCCACTTCATTCTTGTCTCCCTCTCCTTCTTCCTTTCATTCTGAGATTGTTGGGGAGGTTTCTCATCAAGCCTCTGCCCCATCTGTTCGATGTAGGAGGTTACCTGTCAGGTTTAATGATTATGTTTTAAGTTGAAACTCATTTTCATGTTTCAGTTCAAAATGTTTTTGATGTCTCAGCTCACATGTATTTGCTTTCTTTTTATTTACTTGCTTTTCTTTCCTTGCTTTGAAATGTTGTGAAGAGGGAGAAGTTGTAGTATATGTCCTCCCTCGTGCTGGGTTCAGCACGAGGGGTTGCTTCTTGTTGTTGATGTTCTGTCGCTCCGTTCGGTTCTAGCGCTCTGGGCAACGCTAGTCAGTTGCCCGGAGTCCTGGAGTTGAGTGGCGGCTTTTCCCTGTGGGTGTTTCTTCATCTGAAAATAAAAGAAGATTCTTACCTCCAACTCTTGCCTTGAAATCCACTTATTTCACTCGGGTCTCCCCTCGTCCACCTGGACTGCATTATTGTCGGCATTCTTTGGCTCTCTTAGCATTTTTGCGGTGTATCTTTCTGAGGATTACTGATAATGGCACAGGGAAATGGAGCCTTATATAACCACCCTTGGGTTAGGATCTTTTGTGCTCCAAACTTCGCTCCTTATATAGGATGATTTCCAGGCACGGCTCACTCCCTTGCTGATTTGCAAGTGGTGGTGGATCAAGAAGGGAACAAGAAGGAGCACACTAGACCCCCCACAACCCTCACACAAGCCTAGCTGGGCAGCTTCCACAGGGGGACAGCTTTCTCCTCAAGAGGCTACCTGGAGCCTCCTACGCTTGCATTCACCCACACAGTCTTCCTTAGCTTTTTTGTTGGTGTTCTGTGTCACCAGCTAGAAAAGGATTCCTTTCAGGTCCTTAATATACTTTTGGTTTTGAGTGATGCTATTCTTTTTTTACACGCCCTGTTTGTTCACCTCCATGAAGCTCTGGTTAGCAGGCCCCATGAGGTTTCCACTAGCTTCTTGCTGTCTCCCTCTCCCTCTACAGGTGTCAGGCAGGGGGCAATGCTGGTTGAGGATTTTGCCTTTTTCCTTTAAGGGTGCAGTTTGGAACTCAGTCTAGATGTCTGCTGAATGTTAGCTGTAATTGGCTAGATTTTGTTGCATTCGGTCAGTGTCTATAATTTTAGCTTTCCCCTGCTGCAGCTGTGCTCCACAACCAAGATGGGGGCATGGTCCCGTAGCTCGGACTTTGGCCCACCTGGTTTTGCCGCGATCAAACTGTGCGTTTGCTGGGCCTGGGACTACTACTGGCAGTGGTAAAGCTCTATTGCCAGGGCCAGCGGGAATGTGGAGTTAGATAGGCAATGATTCTGCTCTTTTAGGGGTTGGGGTCCAGAGACAATGGGTGGATGAGTCCTGCAAAGCAAACCTCAAGTGGCACTGACAGCAATGGTGCTGGCTTTTTCCCACAAGCTGTGCCTGGTGACACATGTGTTTCAGCATCTGCCTGATATGACTCAGCCTGCTCAGGAGGGCATGAGCACACCAGCCATTTTCAGCCACCTGCCCCACCTACCCCTGCTCCTCAGGCCCACCAGTCAATTTTACCCAGGTCCCCAGGTCGAAATCTGCTCCACGTTTACAACCACTATGTGCTGCTTCTCGGCTGCTGCTTGGTAAGATAAGCAGGCCTTCAGATTCAACCTAATGAGTTTGCATTTTGGGCTCATCCTTATTTTGAACCATTTAATGATGGTCTCAAAACCTTAGGCTCAATTCATGATGGTTGGTGAAGATTCCGATACTCATTGGAACACCTAACAGTTTGCGAGAACAATATTTTCCACAATCTGCAAATGAGAGGAGTTATGTACCCCCCCATATATCGACCATATACTATAATTGACATACATTTGGCATTGTACAGCTATAGCTTGATCCCAACAGGTTTCTTACCTAACCTGGCAGAAAAAGCCCCTGTTGCCACTCTAGTGCATTGGAAGGTGTTCCACTTGGCATCCAAAGGAGGACACCGAGAGCCCCTGCAATCAAGTGTTTGCCCCATCACAGACCATCTCCTGCTCTTAGTTGATTTAGACCCAGTAATTAATTCAAATGTTTTTTTCTAAGTTGATCGAAAGATCCAGCCTCTGCAAATAGACTAAAAAGGAAATCTATTCATTTCTGAAGTTCCAGCGTAGTCCTGGGCATCAGCACTGCATTGGCATTTTCCACGTATAATAAGGTGGGGATGGTACGAGTCCTCGCTTTGGTGTAATTGACATCATTACCTAAGAAAAAGGATGCTAATTTGCTACTATACAAAGTAAATAAAATAAATAGGCCAATATGCACCTTTGATGTACCCCCGTGCTACCTCAAAGGACTCTGTACAAGTGTCATCACTACAAAACCTGACTATTGCTTGTGTTGGTTAATGTCATTCCTCCAAGAAAAAAAACTCCATCTGCAACCACCCACATAGATAATATGATAGCCCATAGTTTTGACCTGTTCACACGGTCAAAAACTGAGGAGAGGGCCATAAAGGTCTGATGGATAGACCCGAGGCTGATGTCAGTGTATTTACCAATCATCATATGTAAACTTAAGAATTGATTACTGGCGCCCAGCTGGGGTCGAAAGCCACATTGAACATTAGAGAAACTCCCCTCTGCCCTTATCTAAGCAGCTAACTGATTTAGGATGTCTCTATCTACCACCTTGACAACAGTGCCAATAAAAAAATGCCCGGTAGCAGAGTAAGGCCATTCTTTCACTCCTCTATAACACAGGGACTGTCACTGATGTTGACCAGGTATGTGGGATTCTCACAGTGACTGAAGAAGTAATCGTCTGTGTTACAACCGGTGCCCAGACCTCTGGTAAGAACTTATACAGGTCAGCTGGGATACCATTTGGGCCTGAGACCTTGTTGTTTGACAGCTGGGAAATGGCTAGATTGATCAATGCTATGGAGAAGACCAAATGTGAGCCACCCACCATGAAAACATCTAAATACTCCCCAGAGTACATGCGGATACATTTTCGATTTCCTTAAAATGATTAACCCACACTTGTGGGTTTATAGGTGTGGTAACTAAGCCATGATCTCCCCTATTGAGAAAAGGCTAATTAAAGGTAGACCAGAATTTACAGCTGCTCTGAAGATTGCTTGCCTCTGTTACATTGTCCGAGGTTTCATTGTCTTATAGCAAGTTTTCAGGTCCTAAGTTATAGTTTATAGGATTCCCTAGCCCTGCTAATTAAGTTTCTGTCCGATCGCACAGGTTTGAGGGCCAATTCTAGCTTTTTAAGTGCAACTGAACACCTTTTGTCAAACCACCTGGGGTTTGTATGAGCTCTATGAGAGCTGGTCCGAGACAGCATTGAATTTACAGTCTGAGCTATCCCACAGAAATTCACTAAAACAGAGCCTCCCACGATGATTGATCAAGCCAATGGCAAACTCTCCATTACACTTATCGAAGAGCTGAGCTGAAAAATATGCAGGGAATATCTTGGTCTACTTTAACTTCCCCTTTTGGTGTGTTGTTTTTAATCCCTCTGCACTACCTAGGTGTTTTGCCCCCTTGAAAACAAGACCTTCAATGTTGTAGATAACAAAATTAGATTGGGATCACTTACCCCTAAGGTTCCCACACCCACCCAACCGCTAAAGTAACCGGAGAGTTTGAAATTGCCTTTGTATCTTTATTCTGTTGGTACTCTACGTGAAATAATGGCAATGCTTTTTTAAGTGCATGATGTCAGTGAAAGAGTAAACCCTCAAAAAATATTTGAGCATAGTGTACATCGGAATTCACGTGTGAAACAGGCATTTTTTTAACGGACTACTTGACTTTGTAAGATTTTAGAACATAGCTAACTGTAACATTTTTAAAATGTAGCTGACAATTGGCCAATTCAGGAATTTTAGCCACCAGCACTTTGTATGTTGGGATTTTGAGCCCATGAAGAAACTGGTAAAAATAAAACTACAAGCTCTACAATGCAACAAGCTGCAGTTTGAAAAAACACAAAAATATGTGATGGTATCCTCTGTCCTTCTCCAAAAGCAGAGTTGTGAAATTCAAAATAAACGGTAATTTCTGGAGTCCTCGCTTTTTTTATTATAGGCAATAAAGGGTTAAACAGCCCAGTGGGAGAGGGGTCAGAGAAGCTCTTCGGAAGCAATTGAGGCTCTCGCTGTGAATCAGCTAACATTGACACTCCTGGGAAAAACCCCAATTGGTGTCACTTACCAAAACAATGCAAGCCGCAACAGTTCGACGTACCTATCGACAGAAAGGAAGTATGATGTCTTGTCAACACTCTTCCCGAAAACGTACTCGCCCTAGAATGTGGTCGAAGTGAGGTGGCACGTTTACAGCGCTACAGTGCCCTGCACCGAAGGAGTGCAACGCGGGCTCAGGTGCTGTATCGCGAGGGCCACCTATGACAATACTGCTGCAACTTAAATACTAACTATGGGGTTATACATTTTTCTTTAATGATGAGGGCTTGCCACGTTTAACCAGCATGCGTGAGTTTCAACATGTGCATCTGCGATGTATTCTTCCCAGAATTCTATCCATAGGTCAATGAGTTCAAACAATGCATATTGAGTTCCTCTAGTTGATTCAGTGTTAAGTTAATGGAGCTACTTGAGGTGCAGGAACCCATTATAACAATGGAGCGTCACACATGATTGGCTTATATACATGTTGGTGTACTAAATAAGACTTCATTTCTTTCTCTATCGCCCTCTGGATACAACCATGATTTTGGACATTCCCAATGCAGCTGAGTGCATCGAAAATTTCAACCATCGCCCCGAAATTATAAAGTTTAAAAAATTCCAAAAGTGAATGGGAACCACTTGGGAGGGACACATTGTTAATTACAAGTGCCAGTAGGAGCAGTTGCAGCCATGTGAGTCATGCTCTGGGTACTGAGGCTCTTGTCCTTTCTTTCTGTAGGAACAAAAAGCAACATGGATGCATAAAGTATCCCTTTGACAACTGAATACAGACGGCCTTAAATTATTCGTGATTCCTTGTCCAAATACGTCATATTCCTAACCCTAGGGGGTCTACAAATGATGATATTGCAACAAGTGAGTAATCTAGTCAACAGGAAACACGTACAACTGATACAGTAGTGGTTTTCAGTTGAATGAGCTGATTATGATGTTGGCTGGACTTGTGTCTGCCCGACAACGTCTCTGTGCCAAGACCAACCGACCTCCGGTGCGGTGGTCGTGACAGGGTAATCACAATGCGACCCAACACTGTTCGGTAACATACTCCACAAACCGGCCATAACACAAGCTCCCATTGAGAAATTGGAGGTGTTGTTCATCCATTGAAAAATGGGAGTTGTTTTTCGTCCCTGCACCTCGTGCCCCCTCGTCCCCCAACCGGAGGCCGCACGCACAAGGGGGGCCCCCAAACACACTTTTCAACATGGTTTCCATGCCAGACAGGCCAACATGGAAACCATGACTGAAACTGTGCATCATAATCCCAAGGGCCAAAAGGCCTGCACTTTGCGAATATGAGCCGATCTGACTGGCCAACTTGCTCCGTGAGCCCGTTGCAAGCCAGCCGTACTGATCGGCCAGTTTACTCTCCGACTGACAGCATCATAATGTGGCGGTTGGAAAATAAACAGAGAGGCCCATTATGATGCAGGCAGGAAGGCTTACTGGCTTCATCGTAATCGGCTCCTAAATGTCTATTGCTTTAGCTTGTTCCGTGTAACGTGCACTACTGTGCTCATTTCAGGGTAGACAAAACATTTTGCAATCTTACGTGCATCATAATCTGTTCACTAACTCATGCTTTTACTACTTCGTGTTCTATCTTTCACGATAACGTCTTTCTGAATTCTTTCATGATCAGCTTCATTTTTCTGTATGTTTGGTTCATCTTGCAGCTTTGTTGGGAGGGTAAAAATCAAATGTCATTGGAAATAAATACGTGGATTCGAGAAATTAAATGCATTCCTCCTTTATTTTTAATGTCTGAAAGTACCAAAGTCAGAGCAAGTACAGAGTACTTGTTATAGCCTGTATGTAAACCATGTTACACTAAAACAGAACAAGCATTGGCAATGCCTATAGGCCTATACCCCCAGATGCATCAACAACCCAATTTGCGATTCCTTAATAGCGAAAAATACAGATTCGCTATTAAGGAATGGCAACATGGAATACAACAAGAAATCACTAAAAAAATAGCGATTTCTTAAAATTCCTTAATTGCGACTCACAAATTGTGAGTCGCAATTAAGGAATACCTCCCCATTCATTCCTATGGGCCTAGAGGCCCATAGGAATGAATGGGAAGACAATCTCAATTTGCGATTCGCAATTAGCGAATCGCAAATTGAGATTGCGATTTCAAGGGTGCAGGGGTGTCCAAAGGACACCCTGTTGCACCCCTGAAATTGATCTGTGCACATATGTTGGGCGCACACATGCCCTTAGGGCATGTGTGTGCGCAACATGAAACTTTGAAAAATGCACTTTAGTGCATTTTTCAACGTTTTTGCAAATTACCATGAAGTTGTACTTCATGGTAATTTGGGTGCCCTATTAGCGAATTCGCTATTTTTAAAACTTTCATGCATTGCATTTAAGGAATCTCAATTTGAGATTCCTTGAATGCAAATAATGGCAATTTAGCGATTTCTCTATTTGCGATTTTTGCATTTGGGATGATGCATTCCTAATGCAAAAATACCGGTCCCAAAGGGGCAGACCCTTTGCGAGCAGATTTTTTTTTTGATGCAACTAGCTGATAGTTATCTAATGCGCTTTTCATATTATTATAATGTCATGTGTGAGCACCTGAACGTTCAAACTCAGACAGCTGGAAAAATAAAAAAAATGATCACAGCTGTGTGGAGGGCAAGCACTTTTTTTGGGAGAAGCACACACCTTCTGACCAAACAAATCATGTATACCTGGCTCCCAACATGCAGGCAGAGCTAAACCCCCTCTTCTATATGCTCACATAATAATTTGGTGACAGCTGCGCCGACAAGCCAGACCATAACAAGGAACGTGTTTGAAGCAAATAGCAAGCCGGAAAATGCTCACAGAAACTATGTACAATCCCATCATAAATGCATAGCTATACAGTACCGTTGAAAACAAACCCGTCTGGTAATCAGATTGCAATAAATATGCATGTGAGGTGAAAGAAGCCATATAAACATATTCGCCTATAAACATGCAGCAGAAAATGGCCTACCACAGATGGCTTATTGCTTGAAGTATGAACAATAAACAGGTTCATGTGACTTCTAGCTCCGCCATGAATATACAAACAACAGCGCTGCTATACAGATAATCCATCGAATTGTGAAACCTTCTTTTATGCAGTGCAATAAATAAACACCCTTTCACAATAATCAGTGCCATTCTTTCAGATCGTTTCTTGTGGATGAGTTTCCAGACGTCCCTGCACAGCCATGAAGCATGGACAGGCACATTTGTTTTTATTTGCCAACTGTAATGGAAAACGCAAAATACGTTCTTGGAGGTGTTTTGATAATCTATTAGTCAAATAAGTGGGTATAAATAACACATTTGTCGCTAAAACATTCACATAGTTATATGCCACAGATGACGCCATTTCTTATAGCACAGTATGTGAATTACTTCAAAAGTCACATATTTCCTATGAATATTTTTGCCGCATATGGATTCACCGTGGTCTGGCATTTTGCTGAGCTTCCAGCAGTGCGCGGTTGTGTTTGGCGAGTGAAAGTTCACATGGCAAGGTCGGGTTAGCCCGCATGCACTACATAGGACTGGCAGAACGATAAACGGTGCCATAAGTAGCACAAACGACCTAACAATAATGTGGTAGGCACTAGCGCCGACCCTGTGTTGTTACCTGGAATACTGCATACTGAATATCGATTTACAAGATTATAATAACTGAAATCTCGAGGACCGAAATAGCGAAGAAAGCGCATGTGAGTAAATTGCGATTTACTATTCTTAACCCCTCATATTCGTGCCTTGTAGATAGTAGATTAGATATATATACTTGACTACATATACAAACATTTGGATATTTTGGTAATTTATATTTTTATCATGATATTCCTGTAATTAGATAGGTAGTGCCTGATAACCTTTTTTCACCTGAACAGTGCAAAATAAGTGCACTGGGATTATATGCACCTGGGGTCGCCACTAGTTCTGTGAGCTTCGCCAGCTACAAATGTCCATATCTGATTGTTTCTTTCCTTTAAGGTCAACTTCTCACACTCAGCAGGTGGGAGCCTATTCGCCATCCTTAATCTCGTCACAATTTTCATTTTTGAGTCACTACTTTAAAAGAATGCTGATTTTTTTTGTTACTTGTAATGTAATATTTAGTAACATTTTCCATTGTATTCCTATCGTATTTCGTTTGGCAAGGTCCTAACTTTTTGTTTCATATTGGGCTTGCCCCGTTGTTTTAAAGTTTTGCTATAGGCTCGGCTTCCTGGTCAATAATTTATACTTTGGTATATTATTACTTTACTTTTGTTAGCAGTTTTATTTGCTTTTTCCACCACTTTTTTTCTCATCCTCTAAAACCGCCACCTGTGATCCCGTCACCCATGGCTCATAAGTAGATAAGGGTTTTCTACTGGTCTAAATAGTATAGCATCTACTTTTAGCCAGCAACACACTGATTGGATATATGCATGGCCAATAGCATTCTGATTCAGTGGATGAAAAAAATACGAGCAAGGGCGACTCAACAGTGCCTAATAAAAGTCAAATAATGGGGAATTGCGTGGCAGTAGCATCTCTCAGGTATTAACTCATGGTGAGCCTAACATTCCCAAAATTAAACTTTACTCGAAAAAAAACAGATACCATTGCTTTCAATCAATGCTAATGAACTGGTTATTCACCAACAGTGAATTTGCCTTGAATAGCAGCGCAAACAAATAAAAAAAATAGTGATTTTTCCTTTCTATAAGCACAGGACAATCACAGTATTAAAACTATCCTTTCTAACTCAGAGCTCTAAGAACTTCCGTGTGGGGGTGTTAGTCTGCGTTATTGCAGCAACCAGCGACCAGCAACAGCCGAGGACGACGCTTCGCTATCTCGGCCCGCGGCTCCCGCTAGCGGCTGGCAGCATCGTCCTGCGCCCAGCCGAGGAGGAATGTAATGTGATGTAATGTAATGTAAAAAAAATTCTTATAGAGTGCGACTTACACCGGACGGAGGAAGAGGAAGTCGCTTCACTGCCCGGGCCCACGCCCCTCTGCTTCAGTCCCGACCCCTGCCTTCATTGGGGCCACCAGTAGGGGGGGGGGCACTGACCACAGACACAGGAATGGTGTGATAAAGGCCGCTTTATTGGAATCAGGTGCACCCTGCCTATTCCCCAACCTTGGCCTGTGCCGAACAAAACTAGGCCTAGCTAAACATGTGAATGCCCGACAACCCCCACCCCTAACCGGATCCCCAACATTGCCACATCATACAACATCCTACAACATCCCGTCCGCAACAATAACCCCCATGCCTACCAAGTGTAAATCACCTCAGTGTCCCCCACCACCTACAGAAACAGCCCAGGCCTCCTCAACTACCCCCAACTACCCACCTTTCTGAACTAGGAGAAGCGTCAATGAAGAGCGTAGCACCAGCACCTGATCCAGCAACAAACAAGCTGCCCCTCAATAACCACCTATCGATTGTGCACCATCATCCAAGAAAACCACTTCAAGTACTACAAAAACCCCCACAAAAAACCCTCAAAAAACCACTCACTAAGGGGCGGGCAAAAACTTGTGCCCCCACTGCCCTGATGCCAGCTGCTGTGTCACTGCACCAAAATGGTGCCCAGTGACACAAGATGTCCGCTTATGAAAGCCCCAGCCCAAAAACAGCCCAACTGTAGCCCAAGAAACATCCCCCAGCCCAACCAACCCAAACTCGCTCTGCTGTGTCTCCGGTGACCCCTGCCCCCCCCCCCACGGCCCCAAAACTACCCGTGGGGGCAAGCCTCCTGTTGATCGGCTGCCCCTCAAATCCCCATTGGGGCCCACCAATAGGGGGGGCACTGACCACAGACACAGGATTGGTGTGATAAAGGCCGCGTTATTTGAATCAGGTGCACCCTGCCTATTCCCCAACCTTGGCTTGTGCCGAACAAAACTAGGCCTAGCTAAATATGTGAATGCCTGACAACCCCCACCCGTAACCGGATCCCCAACATTGCCACATCATACAACATCTTACAACATCCCGTCCCCAACAATACCCCCATGCCTACCAAGTGTAAATGACCTCAGTGTCCCCCACCACCTACAGAAACAACCCAGGCCTCCTCAATACCCCCAACTACCCCCCTTTCTGAACTAGGAGAAGTGCCACTCGAAAGCCGCATTAGCGGCTTTTGACCCCCCCATAGGACTCCAACCTCCTTGGATACCTGCTCACCCCCAAGGCCCCATCCAGCGCCTCCTTCAACTGTACGATGTATAGCTCCATCCCGTACCGTGAGAGATGCACTCCATCCTCCCTAAAAAAGTACACCGCCCCATACCTAAGCTCGGGGTGTTCCATCCTGCCTATCCCCTCCCTGGCACAGAAATCCCTCATCTCCCTGTTGATCTTCCGCCTCGTCCTGTCAATTGCCCCAGGGTGCTCCGCCCCCTTCCAGAACCTTCTCGGAATAAATTCTGACCAGATCAAGTGGCAACCTGCCCAATTCCTCTTAATCTCCAACAGGTCCCTCTTCATCTGCTTGACCAGTGCCAAACCCTTACACTGCACCAGGTCATTTTCGCCCAGATGGATAACTAACACAAACGGGCAGACCCCCCCCAATCACATTGTTCAGCAAGGGCATCAACTCGTGCTAACGCATTCCCCCCTTTCCCCGCCAGTGACATCTAAACAAACTGTCATCCGAATCCAGGTTGAGCTTCCGGTGCCTGTCCCATTCAGCCCTCTCTGCCCGCTTGACAAATGAGTGTCCCACAATGAAAATGTTCAGGCTGTCCACCTCCGGCCCCGCCACAGCACCTGAAAAGACACACATATCAGAGGGCGAACCAACAAGCTCAGAGCGCCTCTTCTACCCCGCATCCTGATGTATCACCTATAGCAATTGGACATCCACCGCCCCAACCGTTTGATCTCTTCCTTCCCCCAACCACACCGCGCTGCCTCTGTCGCCGCCCCGATCTGAAACGAGTGCGTCCCAAAGGCCTTCAGGTACTCACCCATATTCCGCAGGGCGTCCCGCAGAACTCACAAAGCCTGAGCCGCTGTCACCCTGCCACCATCCCTTCGCCCGTAAACCACATCGTCCGCCGCATTCCAATCTGCCGCCAACCGCCGGCCCCACGCCGCCGGACAAACTTCGTCATGCCCCACCGGGCCCAGCACCACCCATGTCCCCACCCCCCTCTGATCCGTCTTCGAGCGCCGCAAACGCACCGCAACTTCCCGGTCCCACATATCCACGTCCTCTCACAGAAGTCCCCGGCCCCTTTTCGAGCCTACCAACTCCGACACCCGAAACTCTCCAAAAAACAGCCAGGACATGAGCGTGGAAAATAATACTGCCTCGCTTCCGCTCCGGCACATCAACGGCAACACCCCAATCAAAGCCCCCAGCAATGCCCACGTGACTGGCCAACCCTGCGCCACCCACGCCCCCCTCTCCCTCGCCCACCCCTCCAGCAATCGGGCCCCCAACTCACCCGCCGATGGGGGGTACCCCCACCACAACTTCCCCATGAACGCCACCGCCGCCAATTTGCCCTCAATCGTCACCCGCAACAGACCCTTGTCCATCAGAATCAGCATGAACCATCCCACCTGCTCCTCCCGCTGCCAGGGATCCCCGTGCCTTACCGCACCGAGCGCCGGAACTCCTACCACCCCTGCGCGTATGCCTTCCACGTGGATGCAGCCACCGATGCCCTCACCAGCTGAACAACTCGGCGTCTCCTACTGACCAGAGCTCCCTCGGGACCGACGTCTTGACCGTCTCCGCCGCCGTGGCTAGCCCATTAAACCTCTGCCACTAGACAAAGCATCCGCAATGTCATTGTCCACTCCCGGAACGTCGCGCGCATGAAACATAATGTCATTCTCCAAACAGCGCAGCACAAAAACTCTCATCAGCTTCAAAACCTGCAGGTCCCGCGCCGACTGCCTGATCACCACGTGTACCAGAGCCATGTTGTCCACTCTGAAAAACACCCTCTTGTGTGCCAATGCACCCGCCCACACCGTGACTGTCCCCAACAACGGAAACAACTCCAAGAAAGCGATGCTACGGCCCCCTTTCTGCCAATATGCCGGCCATTGCTCTACGCATCACCGCCCGTCCCAGTACAGGCCAAAGCCGCCAACATCCGCCGCATCGGAGTACCGCGTAATGTCCCACTCCCAATCCTCCGCCGGTGCCATCGGCACACCATTGAACCGTTCTAGGAAAGCCCGCCAAATCCGCAAGTCCTCCTTCACCCCTGCTGACAGACGCATGTGGTGATGGGGAAGGGTCAAACCCGACAACGCCAAGCCCAATCTCCTACAGAAAGTACGACCCACCCACACCATGTGACAAGCGAAGTTAAGATGCCCAAAGCGGACCTGGACCTCCCGCACCAACACTTTCTGCTTGCCGAGCATGTCGTCCACTAATGCCAACATGACCGACCTCTTGTCCTCCGGCAGGTGTACTTCCATGTCAGCTGAGTCTAGCTCTATACCGAGGAAGGACAACACTGTACTGGGACCGTGCATCTTCTCTGGTGCCAGAGGAACCCCAAGCTCCTTCATCCTCCCCGTCAAACTGTCCAGCAACCGCTGGCAGTCCGTTGCACCGGGTCACCCCACCAGGAAGAAGTCATCCAGGTAGTGCGTCACCGCCTCAGAGCCTTTGCGCCTCGAAAAAGCCCACTGCAGAAAGGAACTGAATCGCTCGAACAACTCGCAGGAGACTTAACCCCCCTATCGGCAATGCCTTGTCCTGAAAAAAGCCACCATCAAACTGAATCCCCAGTAACTGGTGGTCCTCCGGGTGGACCGGGAGCAAGCGGAATGCCGACTTAATGTCACAATTCGCCATCATTGTGCCCCGTCCCACTCCCGCCACTAGCCTCCGCGCCATGTCCACTGATGAGTAAGACACTGACGCCACTTCCGCTGATATTAAATCTTTGACTGACCCCCCTGCCGGCCACGACAGGTGTTGTATCAGTCGGAACTGCCCGGCTTCTTCTTGGGCACCACCCCAATCGGGGAGATAATCAAACCCGACAGCGGCGGTTCCACAAATGGGCCCACCATGCGGCCTTCCTTGACCTCCTTCAACAGCTTCACAATACCCTTGTGAGCATTCACCAATTTCAGATTGTCCGCCAAGCGTGCAATCCGTGGGCCCTCATAGCCCAGCCGAAAACCCTCCCAGAAACCCTGACACAACACGGCCGCATCATCCGCCCGCGGGTACTCAGCCAGCCAGGGTTCCATCCGCGCCAGTCTAACCGGCGTACAAGCCTTTTTGCATAGTCCCTGACCCCCCCAGTCTGCCCCCCTCCCCCCACCCTGGGAACCTCTGCTCTGCATTCCTCCCTGCGTGGGCTGTTGTCCCAGCGGCCTGACGACTGCCCAGCAGCGTACCACTGGGTGCCGCCGTCTGCATTTGGAGCACTGGTGCCGGAAACTGCACGTTTGGCGGTCACACGCCCCTTTATTGAAATCCCAGCAGGCCCCAACTGGGTTCTGCCCAGTGGACTCACCCTGCCCAACCTCACTTTAGGTGGGGCGAGCCAAAAAGGGGGCCAGCACGAGCAGCAGACTGCTGGCTGTATACACCGTATGCCCAAACTTTGCCCCGCCCATCGTTCGCTGGTACAGATCCCAATCTAGCCCCCCCATTTCGCCACCAGATAGGACACCATACGCGCCCGGAATTCCTTGTTGTAGTGGTACCAGGCGTACCCACCACTCATCACCTGTGCCCTCCGCACAACGTCCATGTACTTAAAAAGCGCAATGGACCGATCCGGAAACCTCTCACAATATACGCTGGTGTTTATGGGGAAGGCATCTGACCAGTTGTCAATCATCAAAGGAACCTTGGGGTGCGGCGCCAACTCCTGCTCCTCCTCCTTGAACCCCTCCTTCGAAGTCAACTCCCTATGCAACAACTTCAAGATATTGATATACTACCCCTTCCAGATCTTCTCCTTCGTCCCTGCCAACAGGTGCGCCCCTTGAGGCTTGGTCACCCCCATGTACGGAAACTTGGGCACTGGCACCACACAACTCTCCTTCCCTCTGGCCATGCCTGGCCCCGCCTTCGCATCCCCCGTACCTGTGTTGTCGCCCGCGCCTGTCCCTGCGCTCCCCGATGCCGCCGCCCAGCCGATGCAGCACACGCCGTCCATGCCCACCCCAGTGTCCTTCACGTAACAGCCCTTCACCAAACGCCCCCCTTCATCCCCTCCAGCATCCGTCCCCACCGACACCTGCACACAGCACCGCTTGCTCGCACCACTCCCCACTCCGCCTCCAACCTTACCTGGCGTCAAGGTTGGCGTCCACACTGGATCCCGCTGCCTAATCAGTGGAGCTGAGGGGGCCGTCACTCTGGGCGCGTCCTGCTGTGGCCGTACCTGTAACACACTGCCAACAAGATCACTTGATCCCCCCTCCCCCTCCCTTATCTCCCGCACCTCCTCAGACTCCCCCGCTCCAACATCCCCCATTCCCCGGTCGTCCTCCATGGACTCCAGCCGGCTCAACCTCGCCTTTTCCCTGCACACCCGCATCAAATCCACCAGGTCCACTCTCTCTCTTCCACTGCC
This sequence comes from Lissotriton vulgaris, assembly GCF_964263255.1. NCBI lineage: Eukaryota > Metazoa > Chordata > Amphibia > Caudata > Salamandridae > Lissotriton > Lissotriton vulgaris. The sequence continues at coordinate 210,397,151 of NC_141700.1, forward strand.
GCATTCGCACCAAGCATTGACTGGAACCGCAGGCACCATCCTCCCCCGGCGGCCGTCACGACCCTTCGGGGGTGGGCTGGTGGCGACACTGCCTGTCGCCGCCCCATGCTGTCCCATGGCATGTCCCACATTGGAGCGCGACCACCCGTACAAGGCAAAGCCGGCCCATCCCCTCAGTAGAGCGGAGCCGCATGCTGCTCACCCGAGCGCCTCGCCAACCTGTCCTGCCAAAGAAAAAAGGTGGAGTCAAGCATGCCGGGGTGAAAAGGCCCCCCATCCCGTCCCCAAAAGCTGCCCTCGCCTCAACCCCTCAGCGCACCCCGTCCCCACCCCTCTGAGTGGCCCCCCCTCCACGCCAGGTGCCCCAAACCCCCACCTGCTCCCCCTGACCCCCACCCCATCCCCTCCCCATGCCACCCACTGTGGTCCCACTCCCCCTCCCCACCTCTCGTACCCCCCACCCGGCCCGCCTCCCCCATCCAGCCCCCACCGCCCTCTCTGCCTCCCCCCTTCCCCCGTCCCGTCCACCTCCCCCCACCACACCCAGGCCCCAGTTCACCATCCTTTGCTGCACCCCCCACCCCTGCCCCTCCCTGTGCCCTCTCCAGCGACGGGGACCTACTCGGACCCACCATGCTTGCCCCCTCCCCTGACCACGACCCCCAATCCAGTTCTCTCTCTCCGCCCCCTGCCCCCCTCTCCCCCTTCGCTTCCCTCCTCCTCCATGTCTGACTCCTCGATGAGCATGATTATTTGTATGTTGAAATCTGTCTTTTAAATGTACAGTGAAAATGCTGTTAGTTATTGTATTTTTATTTTCTCCAGCATGGCACCAAGACAAAAGCAGAATGCTTTGCACTAGTCCCATGCAGAAGGCACACCACATGCTGTCACTACAATTGGTCCCATTGTAAATCTAAAGTGTTAATCAGCTGCAGTCTCAGAATGACAATAGGCAAGTCCTCAGTTGGTGCAAGGTCAGGGAGGGGCGGCTGCAAGCAGCAACCTCTACAGATTAAAAGATAAGAGCGAGAGGCCTGATTGAAACCTTTTAAACTCACTGGGCCTCTCGCATGGGAAACAGCATTCCTTACTGAAATGTCCTATTTCGATTTTAGTATGATGTCTGTAAGACGTCCGTAATTAGGGATCCCCAAATTACGGACGCCTTCAAGACATCATACTAAAATGACGGACGGTCCGTGAAATTTACCGACGGTTGGTCACCCTAGGCGAGTCCGGTTGATGGTTGACGGTTGACCAGTGTGTACCCTTGCTGAGGCGGTCTGTCTAGAACAAGTGCAGCCGGCAATTCAGTCAAAGCGCCCAGCTAGCACCTCTAGCCCACCCCAGCCCTCCCACCACCTTTCATTATTCACCCATGAAGACTGCCTGCAAAGATCACCTGCAAATCAAAAACAATAACAATAACAGACATCAGTACCAGTATCAGTAACAGTTCTAGTACCTATTTCTCCCCTGCATTACCTGTAGCATCTGGCAGAGCAAAAGGTGGTTCAAGTATATTCATCTTGAATTCAATAGGGGGGTGGAAATAACCCTTGTAGAACTGGAAGTGAATTTTCAGATACTTAGTCTTCGTTTCAACAGAGAGGATACCGTTCACTTGGTAAATTTTTATAACAACTTACCAGATGGAGAACTGTTGAAAGTTTTGCGCATGTTGCGCCTCAAATTATCTCTCTTGACAAGGGGGTCTGTTGAAGGAGCTACCATCATTGGGGGGGGGGGGTGATTTCAATCAACATCCATGCCAACACAGTAACCGGAATTCGTGCGGGATAACAGACGAAAATGAAGAACCTATGGTCCATTTTTCCCACTCAAGTATTGGAAACTGCCTAAATGAAAATCTTTTTGATTTGGATTTCGTAATCGCTAACGAAAAGAACGCCTCAAGTCAGTTGCTGGATCCAACATTTCTCGGGAGGGGAAGGCAGACCACCATAGATTTTATTCTGATATCTAACACCGTGGGTAATCGTGCCACTAATTTTGCGGTACAAAAGGGGGTGGTGATGGACGCAGCATCTGAATCAATCAAACACTCACACCCAGTCAAAAGTTCTGGGTTTAATCCATCACCGTTCTTTAGCCCACTCTGCCACCCCAGTTCAGACATGACTATATGCAAATCAGTCTGACCCTGTGCCTCATGGGAACAGTCCAGCCCGAACTGCCTATGCTCAGACGTGAGTCCCTTGCTCACTTTGCCACTGGATTCAAGCAAGCCGGGCTGAAGACCTCGGAAGCTTGTTTCCGGTCCAGGGAAGACATGGCCCCCTTTTGTACCACTAATTTTGCAACACTGATTAGTCTACTAAGTGATCATTGTGCTCTTAGTTTAACATTTCTACCACTTTATCAGCATAGTACGTAAAGTATAGCCAGTTGATTGTGACAAAACACCCTACACCTGGACAGATCAAGCGGATTCTCCATAAAATAGGAAAAAGTCGATCCGCCAGAAATCACAAGGAGAGTCAAAAATACAGCCTATCTTCCTATTCTTAAATGTCTAGATCTGTCCACATTAGACGAGGAAGTATTAAGCAATTTTAGGGTGGTCCTAAAAGGATTAAACGAGGCACTTTTTGTAAAGTAAAAAAATACCCAATTGAACAAAGCAGGGTGGTTCAATCATAGATGCACAGCAGCGCGTTCCAAATTAAAAATAGCCCTGCAAAAATCTAACAGGGTGGCCCAAGAAATAGCAACTCTTAGGAGGGAGTATAACATAGCTTAAAAGGACAGGAAATCCGATTTAAAACATGCTTTATGGGACCAATTACATAAAAGTTGCATCCATAAAAATAGTTCAGTCTTTTGGGCCATGATCAAATCCCCATTCCTATTCGATCACAAAGATTCGCATGCTATTGATATGGCTATTGACGAATCGGTCTGAGTGGCACACTTTTCAAGGATCTTTGAGAAAGGTCCAGTTAACACGGGTGGGCAAGAAGACAAAACTCCTGCAAAACCTGCGCTCTCCTATCCAGTTACATTAGAAATGACTATTGATGAGCTACTTCAGGCCTTAAATGCCAGCAAAAACGGCAAGGCCCCTGGCCCTGATGGGGTTCCATTAGATCTATTCAAATCAAATTTAGACCTTTGGGCCCCAATTCTGACTAGGGTACTTAAGGCAGCTTGTGAGGTGGGTCTACTGGATTCATGGTGCAAATCAATTATGGACCCTATTTTTAAAAAGGGGGAACGTCAGGAGGTATCCTGCTACCGCCTGATCTCACTGCTGGACTTCTTGGGCAAAGTGGCGGGCAGAGTTATCCTTGAGCGCCTCCAGCAGTGGGCGGACAATAGCGGGATCCTCTCGGACCTCCAATTCGGGTTTCATGAGGGTCTAGGGATAGTTGAACAGACCCTAAACCTGACAATGCTATTAGGCAAGTACGTATGTGCGAATGTGGGCAGTATGTATATGGTATACGTTGATCTGTCCACAGCATTCGACTGCGTTTGCCATGCCAAACTTTGGTCAGTATTACTAGATATGGGGGTAGATCTACCATTGGTAAATTTTCTGCGCAAATTATTTTCCAGTGCCTCAGCTAGGGTGGGATTCGGGGTAAAGGGCGAGTTATCCACGCTGTTTGGAGTAGAGAGAGGAGTCCGACAAGGTTGTGTCCTGGCTCCCTTCCTCTTCAAGCTTTATACCAATGGTCTGGAGAGGGCCATGTTGAAGGGGAGCCAGGATCTTCCATTAATAAAAAAACATCGGATTCCAGCTTTACTCTATGCGGACGACGCAGTGATACTGGCCCACACCCCCCTAGAACTCCAGAAGGCGCTAAATAGATATTCCCAATTTATTGGGGAAGGTGGATTTACGCATAAATATCAAAAAAACCTTTGTTATGACAGCAGGACCAGGGATAAAAAGGACATACATTTAAACAAGGAGAAGTTGGCAATCACAGCACAATACCCATACTTGGGAATTATTATCGACCATACACTTAAATGGAAATCAGCAATCGAGTCCAGACAATTCCATCTTATGAGAGCCACTGTGGCCCTCGTAAAGTTTTCAAAAAAATTGGGAAAGAGGCCGCCGGTAGAGCGTTTAAAGATATATAGAGCTAAATGCCAATCAGTAGCGCTATATGGGGCCGGAGTGTGGGGGTATGCAAATACCAACAACTTACAAGTGGCTGAGAACACCTTTTTGAGATTCCTTCTAGCTGTACCAAAGAGTGTATCTACTTTCTCATGTCACATGGAACTGGGGATCTCTTATTTATCGGATTTAGCCAAAATACAACCACTCCTCCTTTGACATCGAATTTGGTCGACAGACAAAAAGGAATTCACCAGCGAATCATTTCAGACTGTATGGTTTTGGACCACTCACATAAAATTGGCTGGTTCTCTTATATAAAAAGTTTCTTTTATGCCCAAGGATTGGAAAAGCACTATCTGATACTAACCTCTTTTCGGTCATTATCAAGGAAGGCACTACAGGTGCTGTCCCCTACACATTTAGAAGAATTACGGATAACCAAAGAAGCCTCTAAACTAAGCATGGGTGGGAAATCCGTTCCGCTTGCGGATTTTGCGGATATTCGGTAAATTCGCAATCCGCGAACTCTCGCGAATTTGCCGAAAATCCGCAAATTCGCACGCAGCGGATTTTTTTGCTTGGTGATACAATATTGCGGCGCGCGGCGTTCACTTACTGTCATTCAGCGTTTGCCGAGTTGTTTTTCCCGATATTTTGCGAGTGCTGCGCCATTATGGATCTTGCTGCGGGATCCCGCGGGAGTTTGGCGACCGCGATTACGTCATCGCGGCTTGCCACCTTGCACAGCGAGAGTTTGTCAACGCGAGTATGCCGTGATCACGTATCGCGGGAGTTCGCAATTGCGAACATGTAGATGCGGCGGGCAGCAACAATCTCGCACTCGCGAAATTACAAAATTTGCAATTCTGCACAAGAAATCCACCAGCAAGCAGCATAAACCTTCTGAAAATGATGATTTTTATCAGAATAACTCCTCAGGTTGACTGCACTTTATTTTGCAAGGAGTCCATTTTGGGGGAGGGGGAGGAAGGAAGTGCCCCACAGTCTCCAACTTCCTGTTCCTGTCGTCCAGCAGGCTCCTCCCAGTGCTTTCTTCATGTGCTTGTCACTTTCATTTGGATCTTGACCTGGAAGGATTACTTTTTGTGGATGCTGCTGGATATTTGGATTTGAGGCCTTTTTGACTTTCTTTGGATCGTTTTTGGATTAGAAATTTCACAAGTAAGTTTGTTTGGGGCAATACAGTTGCTGCAACTACAATTTTGGAATTTTTCGATTTTTGAGCTGTTGTTGGGGCTTTTTGCCCAGGGGTAGTGAGTGGTGCATGGACTGAGTCTTTCTGTGGCGTCTCTTTAATGTAAAAATCATGGAGGGCATGGATGGCATGGGATTGTGCTGATTTTTGTGTGTTTTTTTTTTTTTTTGGCTGCTGTCGGGGACTGGCCATGTGGGTGGGGGCCATTTTGAGTGCTGGTACAGACAGGCCCTGGACATGTGCTGGGTTCAAGGGGCCATTTTGAAGGCAGGCAGTGTTCTCAGGCCTGCACCCATTTTGCCTAGCTTTCATCCTTTATGCCCAGGGGTAGTGAGTGGTGCATGGGCCTAGTCTTTCTGTGGGGTGTCTTGAATTTAAACATCATTGAGAGCATGGATGGCATGGGATTGTGCTGATTTTTATGTGTTTTTCGACTTTTTGGGGTGTATAACTGATGTTCCTCTGTCTTCCATTGCTTTTAGGAGCAAAAGACTCAAGAGAACAACCAGTGCCAGGAAGAAGTCCTGCAGCCGTGTGTGTGTGCAGCATAACGTCACGCGACGTCACGTCTGGCCACAGACAACTCTGCAACTCGTGCAACTGCGGCCTGCTGTTCTGACCTCTGAAGAAGATGGCCCCAAAAAAAGTTCCTCATAGCTCCTCTAGCAAGAAAGTTGGCAGTAAGGAGCAGAAGAAGCAAGTTACCAAGGAGACTGGAGTGCCACCCGCCACATTTTTTGGGAATAAAAAAAACAGTACGCCTGCAGCAGCAGCGGGCTCTGCTGGGGACCAAGCTGGTAGCAGCACCCCCACTCCATTGGGCTCAGTGCCACCACCACCACGCCAACTTAAGTCCAAGCCCTTGAGTGCTGCAGAGGCAGCCAGTCTAGTTGTTCAATCACCATCGACCAGTGATGTTGGCTCATCGCAAGAACGTAGCAGCAATGTCCCTCAATCAACACAGGTTGTTGTAACTCATCTGACGAGTGTTCAACAACCACAGCCGCAACAACAACCACATGTGCAAGTACAAGCCCAAGTACATGTGGAAGGAGAGGCAGCGCAAGGAGATACGCAAGCAGAGGTGCATGGAAGGGCACAAGTGCCCATAATAGTTGTTCCTCCCGAAGTAGGGGCACATCAGGAAATCGACATTCAAGCCAAGGTTTCATTTAAGGAAGCCACTCCTCCTGATCATTCATTGTCTTCCACATCCCTAGCAAGGAAAAGATCAAGGATGGTGTCTACATCTTCTTCAAGCCCCCTTCCTTCTGATGATATGGATCAAACTTGGGAACCACCACTGCCGTCTGAGAGTGAGGCACACCATGATCTGACAAAGGTAGCTAAGCGTAAAAGAAAGGTCCCCGAAACTCTTGTACTTATGGAGTGTGGTGCTGAAGAGGAAGTGGCATCTACTACTCCTGCTGATGAAGACTCTCACGACGACGACGCAATCATCATACACGCCACTCCAGCCTCAGCGGGCATGCAGCAAACAGGCATTTTGACCCTAGCCCAAAAAGTTGCTGAGCGTGATGTTGTTGAGGAGGAGGCAATGGGAACACCATCATTGGAGTTAACTAGTACACCACCACCTACCGCTTCCATATTTCTTTCTCGCCAGAAGGGACCTCCATCCACCTCGACCTCAATTAGTGGTGGTGCAAGTGCACAATGTAGTAAAGTTCGGCAACACACATCCTCCACTTCATCTGGCATTAGCAGCATGACCATCAGTATCGCCTCCTCCTCCCCCCACAGACATTTCAAGTCCGCAGTTTGGGACTTCTTTAGAGTTTGCCCAAAAAGGGAAAACATCGCCATTTGTAGCATTTGTAAGCTTGCAGTTAGTCGTGGTAAGTTTGGTACCAACTATGGTACCGGAGGCCAGAGAGGTCATCTTGAGAGACAGCACACTGTCCAATGGCTTGCGTACCTAAAGGAGATCAAGGAAGCCCGAATTGGAAGTCAACAAACTGCATACGTTGATGTTTCATCTGATGATGACGAGGAGGAAGAAGCGTCATACACTTCACTTACACCCAGTACCCCTGTCAGCAGCACACCCCCTGTGAGCCACACTAAGAGTGTGGGAGAGAGTGAGATACCAATGCAAACAAGTTCATCATCACCAAGCGTAACAGGGTCGAAGAAGTCATCATCATCATCCCGTAAAATCATGGTCCAGCCCACCATTAGAAGCATGTTTTTTTCAGAAGCACCATTTGATCGCAACCATCCACTGACGCGTCTGTATAACACTAAGCTGGCTAAAATGATAACTCTGGACCTTCTCCCTTTTTCTTTTGTGGAAGGGGTTGGTTTTCTAGAATTAGTGGCAATGCTCAGCCCTAAATGGAAGGTTCCTAGCCGGTTCTATTTTGCCAGAGTTGCGGTTCCAGCACTACATGAAAATGTGCTGGAGGTGATTGGGGCAGCTTTGCAGAAGAGTGCTGTTCACACTATACATCTGACAACAGACATGTGGACCAGTGGCGCAGGCACTGATTACATGTGCATCACTGCACACTGAGTCTCTTTTTCAGAGGCTAAAGCAAAGCTAAACGCAGGTGTTGACCCGAGCAACGTTTTTAAAGCTGCTCGGAAACATGCAACACTTGCCATGTTTGGCATGGAGACAAGTCATACAGGAGAAAACATTTTGAAGGAGTTTAACACAAAGGTCTTTCAATGGCTGTCCCCAAAAAAATGCAATATTGGTTATGTTTCCACGGATAATGGCACCAATGTAGTTAAGGCCATGGATCTGGGTAAATATTTAAGAGTGCCGTGTTTGGCGCACTGTATAAACCTGGTTGTTAAAAAATTCTTGAGCGAAGAAAGTCCAGTGTGCGAGTTAGTGACCACCTGCCGAAGAATGTGCAACCATTTCAGCCATTCTTTTAAGGCCCGGAAGCATCTGAGGGGCCTGCTACATGAACGTCGAATGCCAGTGAAAGCACTCATCCAGGAGGTGCCAAAACGTTGGAACTCAACCTTGTACATGCTTGAGCGTCTGTAGGAGCCGTTTACGGTACTTGATCAGTATTTCTTAACACTGGGTACAGCTCTGAAGGACCTGAGGCTAGATGAGGCGCAATGGGAGCTAGTTAAAAGCCTGACAGACATGCTTTGTCCTTTTGAGGTCTTCACGCGTGCAGTCAGCAGGGAGGACTGTAGTTTGGGAAAAGCTATCCCATTGTTGCGCATGCTAGAGCACCAACTGAAGGCGGTGTCTTCTATGTTTGAAAAAGATGAAGAAAAGCAAGAAGCTTTTTTTTTGGTGGAGAAATTATTGCAGCGCCTACTTTGCGATGAACGTCTTCAAATGATCCTCTCATAACAGCATTACATTTGTGCTACTATTCTGGATCCACGCTACAAAAACGCACTGGCAGGCAGAGCATTCTTTGCTTTTGTTGACGCACAAGTTTTAATGTACAAACATTGGCTAGCTGTGTCAGCCATGAGGTTTGAAATAGAACAGCAGAAAATTGAAGGAAAAGGCAGTACATCATCATCAGCAGGCCATCCCCAGTAAAAAGAATCCACTTCTGCACCTGTGGCTGTGGCAGAAGTGACCTCTCAGCCGTTAAAGACACCTGCAACCGGATCATCTGTACCAGACACAACAGTAACATTGGGTGAAGAAGAGGATTGGCTATCTCAGCTTGGGTTTGCTTTTCAAAAGGTCCCAGCAAAAAGTAAGCAAAGTGGAGGAACCGTGGAGAACCTTGAGTCAATGGTGCAGGACTATCTGAATGACTCAACAGAGGTCTATGTTCATGATGACCCATTGGCGTATTGGCATGGGAAAAAAGAATTGTGGCCAGAGATCTCCAACCTGGCTATAAACTACTTGTCTTGCCCACTCACAAGTGTGTCTTCTGAACGTGTTTTCAGTGCTGCTGGTGGCATTGTAACTTGCAAAAGGACCCGCCTCTCGCCCAAAAATGTGGAGAGGTTAACAATGATCAAGATGAATAAGCACCTCATACCACCAGATTACAAAGTACGAGAATACACGCCGGAAGAAGACGAGGAGGACAGCAACTTAGATGAGGGAATTTCTTCTCTGTTAGGTGACCTACTCCCGCCTGAATTCGCAGAGTATGAGGATGAACTCTTATTCCCTGACACTGAGCCCTGAAAATGAGCCAATGAATCAATAACTTTCTTTTTCGTCATTCACTTTTATTCCTGTGTGTCTGTCTTTCTTTGTTTTGCAGAGTTAATATAAATAAAAACTTTAATCACCTAATCACAAAAACAAGCTCATCAGCAGACCTGTCTTAACTTATTTGCTTATTGATTTGAAGGTGCCGCAGTCTGCATTCCTCAGGTTCACAAGTTCACAAGAACATGCTCCTCTATCCTCCTCCTCCAGAGTCCTATTTCCCTCAAAGCAGAGGGCTGGATTACAGCCAATGAAGAAATACTCTGCACTTGTGGGGGTGTTCTACTTCTTTGAGGGTGAGTTGGCGGGTCTTGGGGCATTGCTGGGAAGGTCTAATACCGGATAAAATTGGTTTGAACAAAATCAGACTTGAAAAAGTTTTTGCTTTTTTGCTCACTATCATGTTTTCTGGGGCCTGTTTGGGGGCTTCTTGGTGTTTGTGGGTGGGCTTCGGGGTCTGGGAGCACTGCTGGCAAAGTCTAATGTTGATTGCATTTGTTTTCTAGGACATCCATGGTGGAAAAGTGGAGTCATGACCTAGCTGCACAGCGCGTTTGGACAGAAGGCCGAAAAATATTGTAAGTATGAGATTTTCCATTTTTGCTTTTTGCCTGTTTGGGGGTGTTGTGCTTTTTTGCAGGTGGGTTGGCGGATCTTGGGGCATTGCTGGGAAGGTCTAATACTGGATAAAAGTGGTTTGGACAAAATCAGACTTGAAAACGTTTTTGCCTTTTTGCTCACTATCATGTTTTCTGAGGCCTGTTTGGGGGGCTTCCTGGTGTTTGTGGGTGGGTTTTGGGGTCTGGGAGCACTGCTGGCACAGTCTAATGTTGATTGCATTTGTTTTCTAGGACATCCATGGTGGAAAAGTGGAGTCATGACCTAGCTGCACAGCCCGTTTGGACAGAAGGCCGAAAAATATTGTAAGTATGAGATTTTCCATTTTTGCTTTTTGGCTGTTTGGGGGTGTTGTGCTTTTTTGCGGGTGGGTTGGCGGGTCTTTGGGCATTGCTGGGAAGGTTTAATACTGGATAAAACTGGTTTGGAAAAAATCAGACTTTAAAACGTTTTTGCCTTTTTTCTTACTATCATGTTTTCGGGGGCCTGTTTGGGGGGCTTTCTGGTGTTTGTGGGTGGGTTTCGGGGTCTGGGAGCACTGCTGGCACAGTCTAATGTTGATTGCATTGGTTTTCTAGGACATCCATGGTGGAAAAGTGGAGTCATGACCTAGCTGCACAGCGCGTTTGGACCGAAGGCCGAAAAATATTGTACGTATGAGATTTTCCATATTTGCTTTTTGGCTGTTTGGGGGTGTTGTGCTTTTTTGCGGGTAGGTTGGCGGGTCTTGGGGCATTGCTGGGAAGGTCTAATACCGGATAAAACTGGTTTGGACAAAATCAGACTTGAAAACGTTTTTGCCTTTTTGCTCACTATCATGTTTTCAGGGGCCTGTTTGGGGGGCTTCCTTGTGTTTGTGGGTGGGTTTCGGGGTCTGGGAGCACTGCTGGGTATGGATACTTTTGATTGCAAGAGGTTTGAAGCAAATCCATGGTGGCAGAGGGGAGTTAGGGCCTAGCTGCAGAGCGTGCGCGGAGTGATTTTGAAATTGCCCTGAAAAAGACTAAGTCCCCATTTTTGTTCTTTTGCTTTTTGGCTGTTTGGGGGTCTTCTACTTGTTTCGCCTGGGTGGACGGCTCTGTGGCCATTGCTGGGAAGGTCTAATACCGGATAAAACTGGTTTGGACCAAATCCATGAGGAAAAAGTTTTAGCTTTTTCTGACATTTCGCTCAATTTAGCATTTTCGGGGGCCTGTTTGGGGGGCTTCCTGGTGTTTGTGGGTGGGTTTCGGGGTCTGGGAGCTCTGCTGGGTATGGATACTTTTGATTGCAAGAGGTTTGAAGCAAATCCATGGTGGCAAAGGGGAGTTAGGGCCTAGCTGCAGAGCGCGCGCGGAGTGATTTTGGAAATTGCCCTGAAAATAACTAAGTCCCCATTTTTGTACTTTTGCTTTTTGGCTGTTTGGGGGTCTTCTACTTGTTTTCGCCTGGGTTGACGGCTCTGTGGCCATTGTTGGGAAGGTCTAATACCGGATAAAACTGGTTTGGACCAAATCCATGAGGAAAAAGTTTTTGCTTTTTCTGACATTTCGCTCAATTTAGCTTTTTTGGGGGCCTTTTTGGGGGCTTCCTGGTGTTTGTGGGTGGGTTTTGGCATCTGGGAGTACTGCAGGGTATGGATACTTTTGATTGCAAGAGGTTTGAAGCAAATCCATGGTGGCAGAGGGGAGTTAGGGCCTAGCTGCAGAGCGCGCGCGGAGTGATTTTGGAAATTGCCCTGAAAAAGTCCCCATTTTTGTACTTTTGTTTTTTGGCTGTTTGGGGGTCTTTTACTTGTTTTTGCCTGGGTTGACGGCTCTGTGGCCATTGCTGGGAGGTCTAATACCGGATAAAAGTGGTTTGACCAAATCGGAGGCACATTTTTTTTTTGTGTTTTTGCTGACTTGCTTGTCTTTGAGGTGCTCTCTTGGGGGGTTCCGGGTGTTTGTGGGTGGGTTTTGGGGTCTGGGAGCCCTGCTGGCACAGTCTAATTTTGATTGCATTCGCTTTTCAGGAAATCCATGGTGGAAAGCGGGAGTTATGGCCTAGCTGCACAACGCGTTTGGACAGAATTGAAAGAAGGCCGAAAAATATTGTAAGTATGAGATTTTCCATTTTTGCCTTTTGGCTGTTTGGGGGTGTTGTGCTTTTTTGCGGGTGGGTTGGCAGGTCTTGAGGCATTGCTGGGAAGGTCTAATACCGGATAAAAGTGGTTTGGAGAAAATCCATGCGGAAAAGCCTTTTGGCACTTTTTGTAACTTAGGGTTCGTTAGGGTTAGCACTAGCAGCAGGATTGCATGTGTTTCGGGGTGTTCTAGATTTTTTCAACTGAGTTCTGGGGTCTTAGAGCACTCGTCTGAATGTGTGTTTTGGTTGCAAGTGATTTGAAGAAAATTCATGGTGGGAAAGAGGGGATTTGGCATAGTTAAAGAAAGCGTTTGCCACTGTTCTTAACTTAGGGCTCGTTAGGGTTAGCAGTATTTGTATTGCATGTGTTAGGGCGGGGGCTGTTTGTGGGGGAGTTTGCGAGTCTTGGAGCGATGCTGGGTATGGATACTTTTGCTTGCTTGCAAGTGGTTTGAATACAATCCACGGTGGGTAAGGGGGGATTTGGGCCTACTATTACTTTCAAAGTACGTTTTGTCACCAGTTTTCTACTAGGCCTTGTTTTTTGAGATCTGATTGGGGGTCTTCTACATTTTTGCGACTGGCTTTAGTAAGGGTCTGGGAGCACTGCTGGGAAGGTCTAATTTTGTTCTAAGACACAGTTTACAGTACACCTAGCTTGAGGGGAAAGATCCGCTAAATTAATTTGCCCATACTTATTTATCCTTCAAAAGGAGACTCAGACAGAGTACGCACTTTCAAAAATATTGTACTGTCTATTAGGAAACTCAAAGTGTGACTTTTTGCACTACACAGCGTACATACCTTATATTTATTTGTCAGTGGTGTTCTAATATCACTTCCTGTTTTTCCATCAATAGTTACTGGCCGGGTTTCAGTCTGTGCAATGGGAAAAAAAGGATGAGGTCAGGCTTGACATTAGAGAGCCGCAATTCAGCACCTGCCAGGCAGGCAGTGGACAGGGTGTCTTCTGGTCACCAACATTGATGGACGGAGCATCAGCTGGAAAGGAGGAGTCCCGCTAATAAGAGGAATGGTTTGATGCATGCAACTTACCAAATTCAACAGGACAACTACAACAACATATAGATACAGTATCCGTTCTTTTCTAATTATCTTTTAAGTAATGTTATTGCTGTAAACTTCTATGAGTGTGACTCTGCATTTCTTTGATCTCTGCTTCTAAATTCATCCCTACAGCCATTCTATAGGTTTTACTTCTGCTATTTTTTAAACCTAATTTAATGTAAGAAGTGTTCTCTGAGTGCAGAGATAGGCAAGTGAAAATGCTGCAGCCCTGTACTGTTGCATTCTTTAATTCATGGTTGTCGAAAGTACTACTTACTTTTCAGTAACCATGCATGCAGTAGTGCATGCACTTCCTTTATGTCACTTAAAAGATTTATGGTTAGCTTTGTACCCAAAGATTTCTTTATCTTCAATTATTGTTTGACCATGCTGTGCTTTTTTTTTCTTCTCTCAAAAAAACTTTCCCAAAATCCCCCATTCCCATCCATTTTCCAAACCCTAACCCTCTTCCCCCGGGATGCGTGGTTTTGATTGATGTGTGAATAAATGACAGCAATAATTCCATACACTTGCTGGGGAGGATAAGGTCATAGCAACAGGCTGGTGAAGGAATCCGAGGATATATTCTATTCTTACTCAGCTTGACACTCAGTCACTATTGGCAAATGAAAGCAGATTGCCATGTGTGCCATCAACTTCATTGGTCATCAAGAACATCCTCCTCCTAGACGTGGCAAATTATTACGCTGCTGAGTCCTTCACCTTCGGTACTATTTCTTGTAGTAGTAGCCAATGTCAAAGAAATTCAACGCAAGTACTAGTTATACTTTCAATACTTTACCATTTGTTAGGCTACATTGTGGCACTGTTCTAGTGTACTGTCACCTGCTATATTCTCTATCGTACCGTTCTAATGCTACGGTAAGGATAAACAAGATTTCATTTTCTTTTTTTTCAGATGCTGCAACTGCCACTGTGTAACACCTCTAGTACCAACGCAATGATGACATTTCATCCGCCCAGAATTGCCAACCTTAATCGCCATTTGTCGTGCAGCCAGCCCTGTGCCTAGCCCTATTTCCAAACACAAATTACAGGTAGGATAAGCGTTTTGCGGGGAGGAAGTATAATGGAGTATTAGGAGAGACAAGAGAATGACGCTAGTACTAATGAAGTCCTAGGACTATTGAATTCACTTACTCTGTGAGAGGCACTTAGTTTTGAAAACATTTGGGAAAATACTTACACAACTTGAATCAAGATGCTACTTAAGTTTCACAAAAACAAAGTTATTGTTAAACCCCCACCCACCAGCCTCAAAAGCAGTAAAAAAAACACGTATGCTAAGATAAAGTTTAAAGTATATTTATATCCCTGACAAAAATAATCTCCCGCAAGACCCACCCACCCCCACTCCCTAACCCCAACGAATGTCCGTGAAAAGTCCTAAAAACCCAACTCCCACTTCCCACCCCCCAGAAGTCTTTAAAAAAGGGGCAAGGGACAGTTTCCTCCTACTGCTGGCTGCTGCTGTTGACTTTCCGGGCCAGGTCGGAATGCTCCTTGCTGAGGATCTTGAGCAGGGTTTTCGTGTTGAGCAACTCCTGCTAGAGGTAGGAAACCCTCAGGGAAAGGCGGTGCATCCGTTTTTTGCAACTGCTGTGGGGGGCAGCTGATTTCTTTGCTGGTCGGCGGTGGCAAGTGGCTGTGGTACCCCGGCTCCGTACCGCTGGAGACCTGCTGCGCTGACTGGGTGACCCAGGGAGCGTGGAGGAGGATGCAGCTGTGCTGGTAGATGTTGTTGTAGACTGCGTGTTTCCCTCCTCCTGGGCCACCAGCCGCCGATATTCAGCGACAGTGGCCTCCAGCCTCCGTTGCTGGGCCCGTCTAGCCAGCTCCTTCCGGGTTGGTTTGGAAAGAACATCTATATGAAGAAAGAAAGACATAGTCTGTAACCAATGCTCTTTAAGATTAACACAAAATAATTCAGCAGAAAGTTGTGTTACAGTAGAACTAGCAACTTGCAAGTGCAGTACATAACTATTGTGGCCAGTATCTATCTAACCTTTCACTTCTTCACCCTTGCTCTAACATTAGTGGGAGATTAAGGAATCAATTCTACGAGCACTATTGGCTCACTCCATTAGAGATGACAGTACATCAGTCTTATTCTTATACTTCTCTCTTGTTTAGCAAAATTGGTACGTTAACTTCTGCAAGCCGGCATAATGCCAGCGCAGTCAACTTGCACCCAAGAAAAACAGACGCCCGCCATGATGAGTGAGACAGACTTGCGTTACTGTACCAGTCCAGTACATGCAGGTGGTGATGCTCTTACTTTTCTATTACGGGTGGCACTGAGAATACTCTGTTACAAGGGCTACTGCTTAATTAATTTAACTTTACCCTACAGTGCCAATGAATACTAGGAAAGGAAAATGAAGAAGATAAATAATCTGATTATCTATCACTGCACATGGTATGTATTTGCTTACATATGGGATGACTTTAGGTGCTTTGCTTTTTATTGAGTGAACAGTGATACATCCACACATGAATGACCGAGTTCAACTAAACTTATTAACAGAGGTAGTGAGTGGCCATCGTAATAGCCGGAAATATGCTGTGCTTGCAATACAAACTACTGCTACTATTCATGATAGTATTCGGACAAAATTACAACTTCTTTCCCTTGCCTTTCCTACCTCGGGACAGACGTGCGGGTGCAGTGTTACATGCTCTTCAAAGTAACACTTAGTTCATTCAGTGACTGTCTACTCTCTCTAGATATACATATGCTTTCTAAGAGTCAGATAGTACCATGATCCAGGCATCCATCCATTCAAACTATGGGGCAGATTAGGATTGCGGATTTCGTGCATCCTCCGGGCCGGCGGAATCCACCACCGGCCCGGAGGATGCGGGAAATCCGCAGCGAACTAAAAAAGCCAGATTAGGATGGCTGGGGGATCGTTTTCAGTCCGCAGGTTTCCCGCCGCGGTCGCCTCCCGTCCGCGGCAGAAAAGCACTAACAAGGCTGGCGGTGTCTATCAGACACCGCCAGCCATATTAGGATGTCTGGAGGAACATGCCTTTACATGGCGGCATTTCCGCCGTACAAAGGCATACGGATTTTTGTTTGGGGGCCCGTTGCGGGCCCCCAGGGGTGAAGGGGGGGTGGGGGGTGTATATGGGGGGTACCTATGGTACCCCCTGCATTTGCCTGCACAAAGCGGCAGGCAAATGCAGCAAGCAGCAAGAAGGAGAAAGAGAGGATGGAAGAAAGGATTAGAAGGTTGGTAGAATTGGAGGAGGGCCTAGTGGCGGCGATAATTAGGAAAGAATCTATTGAACAGATCCTGTTGGATCTGGAGATTCCTAGCAAAAAAAAGAAAAATGCTATGAGTTCAATGAGAGGGTGGGTCATTTATTGGCAATTAGGACCAGGCAAACATTAGCAGCAGGCGAAATAAAAGAAATCAAGGATAGTACAGGGACCATAGTCAACAAGGTGGAGGAGGTACAAGAAGTGTTCAGGAGGTACTACGAAAAACTATATGAACAGGACTTAAATAACGTAGAAATAGGGATCACAGATTACTTGGCGCAGGTACCACAGGTAGGGCTAAGCATGGACGAGAGGGAAAAGCTAGACCGGCAGTTAACGATTCAGGAGGTAAGGGAGGCGACATTCAGCCTCTCCTCTGGGAAGGGGACAGGTCAAGACCAAATTCCGGCAGAATTCTATAGGACTTTCTGGGATGTATTAGGAACGGACATGTGGGCAATTTGCTGCTTGGCACAGGGGGGCAGGATAGTCCCACAATCCTGGTCCGGGGCGGATATAATTGTGATATTAAAAAAGGATAAACCTCCAACAGACCCAGGTTCATACAGGCCGATAACACTGCTGAACGCAGATGCAAAAATATTTTCTAAATCCTTGGCAATAAGGCTGAGCAAGGTTATCGAGGGGTTGGTGTCCCCGGCACAGCATGGTTTTATTCCAGGTAAAGGGACTACCCAACATACAAGGCAGATGATTACCATCCTAGACGCAGCTGAGGTTGCAGGAGACCCTGTCGCGGCTATTTTTCTGGATGCCGAGAAGGCCTTCGACAGGGTCTCCTGGGACTACTTGTGGAAAGCCATGGAATGGGCTGGAATAGGCAACAGATATATAAAAGCAATACAGGCACTATATAAATACCCGTCGGCCAGAATAAGAATTAATAAATTCTATACGAAGGCAGTACAGATTAGGCGGGGGACTGGGCAGGGTTGCCCAGCTTCGCCTCTGCTGTTTGCCATATATCTGGACCCACTGTTAAGAAGGCTTACCGATAACTATAGGATTCCCCCAGTTAGGCTGCATGAGCAGGAATATAAATTATTCGCTTATGCGGACGATGTAGCCATTACAACACCGGAACCGGGGGGGGGGCACTGAACGAAATAGAGTAGGAGGCAAGGAATTTCGGGGTGATCTCAGGATACCTTATAAATAGAGGCAAGACACAGGTAGTGCAGAATAGGTTTACAATATTCCAGGATACGAGGGTAGTTTCGGAAGCAATGTATTTGGGGATTAGGGTGTCAGCGGATCTGGACAGATTAATAGAGATTAATATGGAGCCACTGCTGGGGAAGGTTAAAAGAAATTTGGAGAGAATTATTAATCTACATTTGACATTAATGGTGCGTATCAATATGATTAAAATGGTTAATTTTCCAAAAATGTTATATATTTTCAGAGCGATTCCCTTATACTTTGATGGCACATGGTTTAATAGAATAGAAGCAACAGTGAACAGGCTAATATGGGCACAGGGGAAGACACGCAGAGCATACCAATTTTTGACACTACCGAGGGAGATGGGGGGTTGGGGGGCACCTGATTTTAGACTGTATTATTGGGCAGTAGCTCTCCAATACTCACAAGGGTTATTAGGAGGCAGTGGTCAGCATGGAGAGAGATTGGGCAGCAGGAACGTTTATGAAGCGGTTCTGGGCAAGGAGGCAGAGAATGCCTTAGTAAATACAGTGGATTATGCCTACTTTATACACACTAGGTTCAAGACACTAAGTGCTATATATAAAGTCTGGAAGGCCGTTGGGAAAAAACTAGGTATTGGGAGGTATACTAGAAATTTGAGGCTTTATACAAATATTGATTTTCCTGCAGAGATTTTTAGGGATGTAGTTATTAAAGAATGGGAGGGCAACGGGATTAAGAGACTAGGGGATTTGTTGGATGTAAATGGGTGTTCCTACTGTTTCAGGATATTCAAAACAAATTCAAAATACCAGGCAGCAACTTCTTTAAATATCTACAGCTGAGGAGCTATTTTTACAAGAAACAGGGTGGGACAGCAGGGATGGCTCACTGTAGGATAATGGACTATCTGGGGCGCAGTACATGTGGTACGATTAGGCAACTGTACGCAGAGATCTATGCACTAAAAGCAGATGATAGAGAGAAACATGCCAACAAGTGGGTGGAACAAGTCGGCGCGCACCCCAAAGGACTACAAGCCTCATTAGATCTAGGCCGGTCGGTGTTATGCTCGGCAATGCTACAGACCCAACACTATAAGACAGTGTACTCTTTGTACCATACACCTGCTAGAATTGCTCAGTGGGGTGGTAGCACTGGAATAACTTGCCCACGGTGTAACTCAAGCAGTGCGAATATTACACATATGTTTGCACAGTGCCCACAACTCTATACACTAAAACTGGCGATCAAAAAATTCCTGGAGGGATCTCTGGGGTTGAAGACAAAGTTAACGGATGAATTGATAATGCTAGGGGTGAGTATAGGGGATAATAGAGTATATCCAGAATTTATGTTTATGCTTACGGCAGTCTTTAGGATTATTATCGCAAGGGCCTGGCTTGATAAGACAGCACAAACATTTCAGTCATGGATAGCAAGGCTCCTTTCCACGTATAATTTGGAGAAAGCCATCTATGAGAGGAAAGGTAGAAGGGCAAGGGTACTGGGGGGTAGGATTTGGTTCCCCATTGAGCAATGGAAGAATAGGGGAAAATAGGGGTAAAAAACTGTATCTTCAGGTTATTTTCTTTTGTTTCCCGTTTCTTTTTATCATTTTTCATTTTCTTGAATGTTGAACTTTACGTGTATGTAATATCTGTACTGTAAAAATGCATTGGTTTTCTTGGAAAAATGTGGGGGGGGAAACTCAATAAAAATATTTTAAAAAAAAAAGGAAGGTTTAAGAAACTTTTGCAAGATTTATCCATTTCAATCCTCTTCTCTGTAGCTCTGCCCGCGTTTTGTTTCCCTTTTTTACCCCACCACCATCAACAAACAGCAAATCAAGTGAATATCTCAAACCTTGAGGATATAGCGGCGCGCTGTCGATCTTAAATCTCTGGGGTCTGGAATACTGAGATAGCAAGGAAATACTTGGTATATAAGAAAGAGTGTCATGAGTTTGGGGAAGCAACAGTGAGATCCCTTGCGCTAAGATTACGTATGAAGGAGGCGTCAAGAAGGATATTAGGATTAGTAGACTCTAATGGGAAATTATGTCAGGATTCAGAGCAAATAATGGCTATTTTTCATAAATTTTATTCTGAGTTATACACCACACAAAATACTGTGGTAGCAGACGTAATATTACAGGAGGATAGTTTTAATCAATTAGACACTAGTGATAAGGAGTGGTTAGATAGCCCTTTCACTATGGAAGAATTGGCAAATGCTGTCAAAAGTTTAGCAAATGGGAAGGCTGCCGGTCCAGATTTTATACCTGGGGAAGTGTATAAACTTTTTTTTGCTCAATTAAAGCATGCTATGTTAGAAACTTTTAGAGTAGCGCAGCTTGGTGGAGCACCAAAATCATGGGATGAGGCCACTATTATTGTATTTAATAAGAAGGGCAAACCCTCTGAGCTACCAGGATCATATTGTCCGATTTCTCTACTTAACTGCGATAGCAAAATTTACTCCAAAATCTTAGCTAACCGTATTTCAAAAGTTATCATATCATTAGTTTTGATAAATCAACATGGTTTTATTCCTAATAGAGGAACTTTCACACACATAAATAAAGTTATTACTCTTTTTGATATAGCTCAAGTGGAAAAACGGTAATTGGGACTAATTCTGCTAGACGCTGAAAAAGCGTTTGATCGAGTAGAATGGCTTTTTCTGTGGGATGTTATGTGTAGGGTAGGGTTTGGGAAAAGCCTCATGACCGCTATTAAGGTGCTATATACGCCACCAAGCCACAGAATTGTTGTTATGGGGATGAAATCAGAGGTGATCAAAATAACAAGAGGAACGAGGCAGGGATGACCCTGCTCCCCACTGCTTTTTTGCTTTATTTATAAATCCCTTTATTGAAAAATTATCAGTCTGTTAATCAAACCATTTATTGTACATAACACTATACATTCTGTCTTTGCGTACGCAGATGACATTGCGGTAATTACGGTTGATCCGGGGGAGGTCCTAGTAGAGATTGAGCAGCTGGCGTCTGAGTTTGGGCAGGCGTCGGGGTATAAATTAAAATTTTCTAAAACCCAAGTTCTATGTACGGATAACATCTTGATGTCGGACCCCAGAGTAGTCTTTGAAGTCACATATTTGGGTATAAAAAATCAAAACTATAATGAAAGAAATAGTAGATGTCAATTGGTCGGCTACAATGCAACAAATAAAACAATCTCTGGACAGATGGGGTCGCCTTCAATTAACGATGATTGGAAGAGGAAATGTCATAAAGATGAATATTTCTTCAAAAGTATTATATTTATTCAGAGCTATTCCTCTTGAGATACCTCTGGCGTATCTACAACACCTACAATCCTTATGCTCAAAATGTTTATGGGCCCCGGGGAAACCACGGCGGGCAATGCGATTGATGACACTGCCTGTGGAAAGGGGGTGCTTGCCATCCCAGATTTTACTCTTTATTTTTATGTCTATTTTTTGCAAAGAATGCGAATATTGTTGACTGGAGAGCAGATAGTTGATATGGGGGAAACCCCATCAATTTTTTAGCTACTCTTAGGGATTCATGCTAATAGATGTTTATTTAGAGAACTAGAAGGTAATTATTACAAAAGAACTCAATTTAAAGTATTAGAATCAGCATTTAAAGTTTGGAGGATAGTGTGTAAAATGATGACCCTTGGGAAGGTAATATACTACACACCCCTGAATGCCAGCAAGATACTCCCTTCTATATTTTGGGACAGTGTGGCCAGGGATTGGACACTTAAGGGCATAGTTCAAATATGGGATCTGTATGACACAGGGGGTTTAATTTCTACTTATGAAAGTTTAATGAGGAAATATAAGATAACTAACGGTCAGTTTTTTAAATATCTCCAGGTTCGTATTATCTCTGTACCAAATGAACTAGTTGAGACTATCCGACGTCAGGAAAAAATTGGTGGTTTATATAATAGATTATCAATATTTAAATCACCTGGACCCCTGTCAACACCGAAGACACAACCCGCCTGATGAACACCATCCACTCCGGATCCCCCTCCAACCCCTGCCCTCACCACATCTTCAACAAAGCCGAGCCCATCATCGCACCCCAACTCCGGAACATCATCAACAGCTCCTTCGCTTCCGCTACCTTCCCGGAGAGCTGGAAACATGCCCAGCTGAGCGCCCTCCTCAAGAAACCCACCGTGGACCCCACGGACCTGAAGAACTTGCGCCCCATCTCGCTCCTCCCCTTTCCAGCCAAAGTCATCGAGAAGGCCGTCAACAGACAACTCTCCGCCTTCCTCGAGACCAACGGATCCCTCGACCCCTCACAGTCCGGCTTCCGAGCAAACCACAGCACCGAGACCGCCCTCATCGTAGCCACCGACGACATCAGGTCCCGGCTCGACAACGGAGAAACGGCTGCCCTCATCCTCCTGACCTCTCAGCAGCCTTCAACACCGTCTGCTACCGCACCCTGATACAACGCCTCAGCAACACAGGAATCCAAGGAGTGGCCCTGGAGTGGATCATCTCATTCCTCGCCGGAAGAACTCAGAGAGTCCGCCTTCCCAGTTCTGTTCCGCGGCCACCAAAGTCATCTGTGGCGTCCTGCAAGGATCCTCACTCAGCCCTACCCTCTTCAACGTCTACATGAGCCTTCTCGCAGCCATCACCCGCCGACACAACCTCAACATCATCTCCTACGCCGACGACACCCTCCACTGCCAAAGCCAACCTCCAGGAAGGAATGAGAGACGTTGCAGAATGGATGAAGATCAGCCGTCTGAAACTGAACTCAGACAAAATGGAAGTCTTCATTCTTGGACCATCCCCCTCCGCGTGGGAAGACTCCTGTAGGCCCTCCGCCCTGGGCAGCGCACCCAAACCAATGGACCACGCACGCAACCTGGGCTTCATCCTGGACTCCTCACTCACGATGACCAAGTAAGTGAATGCAGTCTCATCATCCTGCTTCAACACCCTGCGCATGCTCCGAAATATCTTCCGATGGATCCCCACAGAAACTAGGAAGACGTTCATCCAGGCCCTCGTCACCAGCCGTCTGGACTACGGGAACACCCTCTACTAAGGAACCACAGCCAAACTCCAGAAGAGACTCCAGCACATTCAGAACGCCTCAGCACGACTCATCCTGGACATCCCTCGCCGCAGCCATATCTCTGCACACCTAAAAGACCTGCACTGGCTCCCCGTCAACAAGAGGATCACGTTCAGATTCCTCACCCACGCACACAAGGCTCTCCACGACATGGGCCCGAAGTACCTCAACAGCCACCTCTCCTTCTACACACCCACCCGCCAGCTCCGATCCGCCAGCCTCGCCCTCGCCTCCGTCCCACAAATTCGGAAGTCCACCGTCGGAGGAAGATCCTTCTCCTACCTGGCAGCCAAGACATGGAGCTCCCTCCCCACTCACCTACCGCTGACCCTGGATCACCTCTCCTTCAGGAAACAACTCAAGACCTGGCTATTCGAGCAATAGCGAGCCCCCCCCCCCCCTCCCCTCAGTGCCTTGAGACCCTCACGGGTGAGTAGCGCGCTATACAAATTTTTGTGATTTGATTTGAGTTTTTTAAATATCTCCAGGTTCGTATTATCTCTGTACCAAATGAACTGGTTGAGGCTATCTGACGTCAGGGAAAAATTGGTGGTTTATATAATAGATTATCAATATTTAAATCAGACGATCTGGAGAAACATAAAATATATTGGCAGTCCCAGCTGGGGGAACCGTATATGCTAATAGACGATGTAATATTGATGGCAAAGGAATCCTAGATGTCAGCTAATATGAAAGCCCAATCATTTAAAACTCTATTCAGATTATATTATACTCTGGACTGTATGCTTAAATGGGGACCCGATATGATGGAAAATGTTTTCGGTGTGGATCTGAAAATGCAGATAGTTTGCACATATTTTATAGCTGTGTTAAGTTGCATCAATTTATGTCTAATATTGAAAGATTTTTATCAACAATAATGCGGGTCAAACTTAAGATTTCTCCCACACTTATGTTATTAGGAGCGGGACAAGCTGTTGAAAAGGGGACTCCTTTGTTCAAATATAGGTATTTTTTGTTTGTTGCTATGACTGCCCCGTGTTTATGTATATAAACTAAGTCGAAAACTAAGTCAAAAACCAGCTAAATACTAGGCAAAAAAATCTGGGGTAACCATAGTCAGGTATCCACCTTCCTACACTGTGATGAACCAGAGGATGGCAGTGATCAACCAGAGGGTGGCAGGGATGAACCAGAGGATGGCAATGATCAACCAGAGGGTGACAGTGATGAACCAGAGGGTGGCAGAGGTGAACCAGAGGCTGGCAGTGATGATCCAGAGGGTGGCAGTGGCAAACCAGAGGGTGGCATTGGTGAACCAGTGGGTGGCAGTGATGAAGCGGAGGGTGGCCGCGATGAACCACAGGGTCGCAAACAGGCTGGACACGTAGAAACAACATGGTCGCGACCGTTGCGACCACACAAGTAAGTTCGCGTTTCCAAACTTGTACAAAACACTTGCGAACTTGCAAAAACAGCAAATTCGCAAATTTGCACGAATTCGCAAATTTGGCGAATTGAGAGTTCGCTTTCGCACGAATTTGCGGATCGTGAATTCACAAATTTCACCCATACTTAATCTGGGGCAGTATTCTTAGTGACAAATGGAACCCAGACTTGGAGTTCAAGTGCAGGGCTATTTACCTTAATGATATAACGGGAAATGAATCTATAAGGGAAGGGTTGAATGCCAGCATAGATACCCCTTTTCAGGAAATCTGGGACACTTAGATAGATAGGTACACATGGCTAGAAGAAAAGGGGCATCTCCAATTGAACCGAAACACAATAATCTTTGTGTTTCAGAGGCAAAGGAACTTTAATGCTTGGTGGGAATGAGAATAATGAAGCAGTACTGCATGAACCAGATATGCAATAGGGCATCTCAGTGTTGATAGATATCTACTGGCAATGTGGGCAGATCACCTACACCCAGCTTGTCTCCGGATGGTGGGGCCTCTGCACCCTCTTAACCACACACCCCCAACCCTGGCGATCCCCAGAGAAGATCTGTACAAGTTGCTCCAACATACGCTCCAGAAAAAAACAACTATATTGCATCAAGCTTGAGAAAAAAGAACTGCTGATTACTTTTTCTTTTCTCAGTACAATGACATTACTAAAGAACTCAGACTGTTTTCCGACACTCAAGTAAACACAGGAGGGTCCACCCCCTTGTTCATCTAGCAAACAAAGGCGAATGCCCATTCATTGCAGATAACCAAATGGGAAATGCTGAAGATGATCAACGATACTGAGCTCAGCCTAAACGCTATCAAGGAAGAACTAAGAGCCATCCGCCTTATGTTGACACAACATCAGTATGATGGCCATGATGGAGGGTGGGGTTTGTACCAAATTCAGTGCATGTTGCTGTACTGTCATCCCTGGAAAATATCTAGACAAAGGGACACTATCTTTCACCATCCACCAACTGCATCCCCTACAAGGTGGCATGAAGAAGGAGGGAGTTGCCTGTGAGCATAACTGGTGTATAGACTTATTTTTCTGGTTTCCCCTATGGGTGACCAGACTTTGCCTGCCATGCTATCAATTGCTCTTCCTGTGCTATTTTTATGTGGTTTCCTAAAAGGGGGGGGGGGGGTTCCTGCTGGAAAAACACAGTCTTCAAGTTAGGAAGAATGAATGTAACTAATAAATTACTAATAGACACAATAGGAACGCAGCAAATCTCGAATAATGTGACTGTAATGAAGTATGGGGTAAATGATGTCGTTGAAAATTCAACTAGAGGGTGTAATATTAGTATTGGAAAATATAATATCAATACACATCATGATATATGTATGTATAATAACAAACTCTCATCACAGATACTGAATTCACCCGATTTGACCTCCCCCTCAATCCCAAGTCAAAAGAGCGTACTCAGGTAGGCCCTGCCACTGAGCCCTGAAGCAACTGATGAACAGATAACGAGTGGGGTGATATGTAACCCTTAGCCAAACTGTGCAAACAGGAAAACCCGGATCTATTCTACAGATAGGCAGTAACACCACAATGGTCTCAGGTGATTAGCCCCAATAAAACATGTTAGGCTGTAGGGGCACGCATTCCCAAAACACCATAAACCCAAATGCCATACTAAGTTAGGATCACTCAGCCAATTGGAACACAGCATGCACACTGCAAGCAGTGATCATGTGCTTCCCCATGCTGGACATCTGGACACGTACCCACTGGCACCACATTGTGTCCCCACACGGTCAAGACCCATCTGCGCTTCTCATCAAATGACAACATTTATGGCCCCGTGACTAGGCCCAGATTTCTGTCTCCACAGGGATGTACAATTTACCTAATGATGCTGCATGTCAAGTATACAATAACATCTAAAACTAATGTACTTTGAGACAGCCTTCAGGCTTCAGATACTAACATATGTCCTGGCAACAACCAGGAAAGTTAGATCAGATCTAAGGAGGGGGAGAGAGCTTTTATACACTAAGCTATCACACTACTAAATTAGGTGACACTGCTTCAAGGAGGCGTCATGATTGTTAGCATGCCAGTGCCAGCCAAAATTCATCGATTAATGTCAGAGGAAGTTTTGCTAGGATCAGCCATTCCATCACTAGTTAAAGGAATCAAGTTTGGATTGCTTCTCTGGCTTTTCCGTGATCTTAGCATGTCTCATTCAAGTGATACTTTTCCTAACAGATGCTTTTTTCCAGAAGCAGCTTCTGCATGCTTCATTGTAACTGCTAAATACCCACTGGCATTTACAGAATGCTTAAACTGCGAACATTCTTGAATGGAATATATAGATTATACAATGAAACCATGCATGCAGTGCTTACCTAAGAACCAGTTAAAACTCAATGAGGCCTATGTGCTTCTGGGTGTGACAAACACAGGTATAGGGAGTAAAAACATTGACTGAGGAATAGGAAAGTGAGGAAGATATCAAGGCCGTTCAGTGATAAAAAAAAGCACAGAATATGATGATTGGAATACCTTGGAAAGAAATGTATAAAGGAAAAAAGTGAAACTAGTCCGGTTATAATCAGGAAGTGTGTAGACAGTTTCCAATTATGTGAATAAAGCAACATGAGTAACAATATCTGAACTCAGGAGCAGCCACAGGAATAAACTGAACAGGTGAGCGGGGAAGTTCAGGTACCGTAAACCACATCCTGTGACAGTTCCAGGGCCCTAAGTGCCTACTCTCCCATTAAGACACATGACATATGTTTAACCTCTGCTTGCAATAAAAAATGGTAATATACACAAGCAAGTGTGTATTGCCTATTTAAGTAAATCTGTCTGAGAAATCAAAAATGAAACGAATATCATATTGCTGAAGCACACCCATAATTTATTACAAATGCTATTTGGTTATAAACAATGTAATCCAAAAAAGGGTAATAAATTGCTCACAATCACTAAACAAATAAAGTATTGGGACACCAAAAGTACGTGCTTCCTCTCAGCCTGGGATAACTCAGACCTCTCAAGTTTACAAAGTAGACAACCCTTGAACAAATCAAATCAGAGAAACTTCCATTTAATTTCTATGACTGGAGTATCCACACATTTGGATAACCCATAAGAAGCAACTTCAACCTGAACCTGTCCAATGTTTTGGAAGCTAGGTAGATAACCTCGAAATGGCAACATTTTATGGTATGAATGTCCCATCTTCTAGTGCCCGAGATGAACTATAGGAGAAAAAGTATTTATGCCTGAGAATCTTTACCAGGTACCATATACCCAGGACCACCCATAGACTCTGCATTCTTTTTATGAAAATGACTTGGCAACTAGTCACAAACATCATTCCTTTTGGCCACGTTTTACGAGAGAGATGCGTTTTTTGCTCACGACAAATGAAATCTGTGGTAGTATTAGAGCCTCAAAAATGTATTTTAACTTGGGTGTTAAACTAGTTCTTCAGTCTTACAACCTGTGCCACTAACCACACACAAACACACACCCCTCTCCCACACACACATTCTAAATATGACATCACTCCTCTTGCCCAACTGCTTAGGCTTCTATTTCACAGGAAAGTTATGTTTAATTAATTTTGCAATGTTCACACATCTTTTTAAGGCTCAGGATCTACTCTTTTGAGAAACTAAGTTATGAAATACATTCTGTCAGAATCTCTACATTATTGTGACTACCTATCCCAGAGGGTACATGAGGTTCACCCATGCAGGAAATGGAGATAGCCAAAGGCTCAAATAAGCTCAAGTGGCCTCCTGTGTCTTTCATTATTTTATATGTTATGATTAATGTACCCTATAGCATAAGGAGTGTTTTTTTTATTTATTTTTTTACTTTTTATTCACAGCTGTATCATCAAACAGTATAAGAAACGTCTGCGGTGCATCAGCTGGTATTTTCTATTTTGCCCCCAACGAAAACAACCCACTTTGTCATGTTGGTTCCTAAACGAGGAGCCATCAACAATACAGGTGGTCTAACCACGGTGTGTAACACATCTCATTCACATCTCAATTTCATTCACATGTCTGTGTTCGTATTCAGTAATCGTGGGAAGGAGTGTTTTTCTTAGACCTCTTTCACTTTAACATGAAACCATGTTTTGAATATGTTGTTGTTTTAACATTCACACAAGAAGTAACAATGGACATTTGCAATAAGGACAATGTTACGGCATTTTGTAAAACATGATTTGTGTGACATTCTGAGCTAATTTCAGGAGTAAAGCATAAAAAAGGTATTTATTCAAGTCAAGGTCACCAAAAGATCCCTCAGGTCAAAAGTATAATAAAAAGAATGACTTATTGCAGACAATTACTCTTCAAATAAGAGTTGACTCAATCCCTCTCTGTATTTGTTAATGCCCTAATGAATTTATATGTGATAATCCAGAGCAGAGGAAAATAAACTTTCCTAAATAGCTAGTATAAAAGACACTTGTACACAAAGCCAGGCTATGCGATTCTTAAAATTATCTGCACTACATGAGGAATAGCGGAATCCCAGGAAACACTAAACTGTATTGTGAAAAAGGCAGTCATGCATTTAAAAGTAGTGCTTTACAGGCATTGGATGAACAGTTGGTACCTTTGCAAAGATGCGTCAGAAAGTCTTGTTTATCAAGCTACAAACATCCTTGGAAAAGCTAATTCATAGAGAAATTCTTTCAAGAGTTGTAGATTTGTGAAGTTCTAAAGTGCTATTCTTCTGAAGAGGATAGAGACATGGATGGTTATAGAATCCTACATCTTTTAAAATACAAATATGACTATTTGTTTCAAAAACAATGTTTGCCAAGGATCCAAGTTGATATGCCCAACATAACGTGATGAGTGTGTATGAGATTGAATAAACATTAATGATTTTTATACCATCGTGAAAACATTCTCTGGAATGCAAGCAAACATGCATGAAAGGGATAAGTATGTGTCATTAATTATGTACTACATGATGGCAAAAGTCCTCAAAATGTAGTCTTTATTAACAGGTACAATCCTGAATTTTAAGTATTACACGCCACCTGCTGTTTTGAGTTTATTGCATTCAGCATAATAAAAACATATAAGACACATCATTGGGGGAGTGACATAGTTATGAACTAATGATGTACAGTAAAAATAACATAAAGGGCTATACCCACCACATAGCTCCAAATACCATTACCAAATAGCCAGTCAGTTTGCAGTGAAGAATGTTCAATCATTTATTAAGCAAAGTACTCTATATAGGAGCCTCTCCAACCCTCACCCATCAGGTGCGCGCAGAAGACTGCAGTCAAGACCATCTACCTCGAGCCTATCAGACTCGACCACCACGCACTATTGCTGTGGATGGTTCCCACCTAATTTTAACCATCACTGTTTCAATTTTACATACAAGTTTCTATACATTGAAGAAATTAAATGCAACGCATCAAAAAGCTTCAACTTCAGCTTTAAACATAATTACAAAGTCTAATCATAATCATTTACACAATAATTGTCATCACGTTTCACTTTCAACAATGTAAATCACATTGATTATTTTGGTTGCTTTTTCAACTTTACGACCCCAAAAGCGTATCTAACAAACTCTATTATTCAAGTCCCTCCCTATCTCCTACCATCTTCACCTGGGGTACCGTGTCATTTTCTGGGCCGCAGGTTGTATCAAACATGGCCAGGCGTTTCCTGATCAGGGAACAAAACAGAGGATGATGAATGCATTGCAACAGGAATACCACGAGCCTCTCGTTCAAATGCAGGGGCAACAGAATCTGGCGCAATCACTGGTGCAAATGACAAAACCCCTTCCGAGTCCAGTGCTTCTTCTCCTTGCCCTTCTTCAACTTCCTGGGCGTCAGAAAAAGGGACAAAGCGAGGGGCTCGATCACTTTCCTGGGTCAGAACTCCTTCCTGGTTTCGCTGATCATAAGGAAGCGGGAGCGGCAGTGGCAGTTTCTTTACGTGTGAGACATGGATCCAATGTCTCTTGCCATTCACCTTCACTGCCGTACTTGTGGCCAGTAGAATCTGAAGAGCCTTGGACCAATGAGGGTCCAGGCTGGATTTTAGCTGATAGTTACGGTCCAGAACCCACTTTCCTGGCTCCAAACAATGTCCGGGACCCTCCGGCAGGGGCTGCAAAACTGCTGAGACCTGTTGATGAATGGAACGAAGATCTTTAGTCAAGACATACAGATAATCTGTCATCATAGGGTATTCAATATCATGAAACATTCTGGGTCTCAGTACGCATCATACATTGGCAGGGCGCCCAAAGATGACCTCATAGGGAGATAAGCCAGATCGAGAAAGTAGGGTAACTCGTATTGACATCAATGCTAATGACAGGGCATCTGGCCACCTCTCAACCCAGTACTCTTTTGAATCTTTGCTAATTTGAGTTTCCGTATTCCATTATACTTCTCGACCAGTCCAGCAGACTGAGGGTGTCGAGTCATATGGAATTTCTGCTTAATATGCAACCCATTACAAACATGACCGATAAGATCTGCATTAAAGTACCCGAGGCAATCTGTAGCGTGGGAAGTATTCTTTTATCAGAGCCTTTTCTGTTGCCAGAGCAGTGTAAGCACACACCACGACCAGGACATACTTCAGATTGTTCACCCACTCCAGCTGAATGTAATCCATTTGAAGCACCTCAAAAGGCAAAGATGGTGGTGCAAAATTCACACTCAGAACAAGTTCCCTACCTCCAGGATTATGTCGTAAACAAACCATGCAATATTGAACCAAATGAGCAGCATTTCTTAGGATATTAGGATTATTCCACACAGGGTCTAAATGTGCACAAATGCCCTTTGCCCCTATGTGTGCTGAACAGAGTGCCATGGTCACTACGGAATTCACTAATGCATTGGGCAACAACCATCGCTGTTTCTAACTTAAATAATCCCAGCAATCATTTGGATCTAATTTCCCCACCTCCTTTTCCCAGTGAGCCAATTCAGCAGGGGTAGCTTCTTTCTGTATCTCTCGGACACTCTCCATAGTATTGTCAAACATTTCCGTCTCCACCACCCACTTAGCAGAAGTAGTCACGAACATTGAGGATATTTTAGATTTTGCAGTTTCATTAGCTATCTGAGCAGCAAAAGCATTACCCTCTCCTACTGCATCCACCACTGTCGTATGTGCACTGCATTTAACAACAGCCATCATTTCTGGTAATGTCAATGCGGTCAGTAATCGTAGAATCAAAGGGCCATGTTGTATTCTCTGACCATGGGAAGTAAGAAAACCCCTTTCTGCCCACAGTCAGACAAAGCTATGAGCCACGCCAAAGGTATATTGGCTGTCAGTGTAAATATTTACTCTCAATCATTCATTTAACTCACAGGCCCGAAGCAATGCCTCTAACTCAGCTGCCTGTGCTGACTGAAAGGGCTCGAGAAGCCTCAACTACAGTGTCCATATGCAGCAGTTGTCGTGCCATCTGGTAACTTGAAACAAGAGCCATTGACATACAATTCCCCTTGAGGGTCAGCTAGAGAAATGTTTGTGAGATCTACCCTTCCCTTCGTTTCTTTCTCCATCCAAAATATACGGTATACACCCGTTACAACGCATCTTTTACTCCGCACGACCATTACAACGCGACTTTTACAACGCATACCATTACAACGCATTGCGCTGGGGGGCGCTCTAGGATAGGGAATAAGTATAATTTACTATCCAACACCTTCCCTAGGGTCCACGGGGACTGGAGTTAGAATAGTAAATTATACTTACCACTATCCAGCACCTCAAAGCGCTATGCGTTGTAATGGTATGCGTTGTAATGGTCGCGTTGTAATAGTAGGTAGTTGTAACGGTATGCGTTGTAACATGGTACATCCAAAATATACAATCATGTACATCATTGTTTTTCTCGTCCGAAGGGAGGGGTAGCAACGTGGTGGGATTCAGAGTGGCACAAAGTTTAATTGTAATATGGGGAGCAAACAAAGTCAATTTGTAACCTGTAAGACGCGCACTTGTGAGGTGGTGGGTCTTTGTTTTGTTCAATAATGTATTCACAGTGTGCGGTACCGTCACTGTGAGGTCAGTATTCAGAACGAGCCCTTCCGACTGTCGGAAGGCCACTGCGACAGCAGCAGTTGCCCATAAACAGCTAGGAAGCACTCTGGCGACATTATCCAAAACAGCAGTGAAGTAGTCCAAGGTCTCTGCTTACCACCAAATCCTTGTGTCAACAAAAAAAGTGAATAACCATCCACCTTGTGTAGATAAAGCACAAAAGGTTTTCGGTAGTCAGGAGTACCCAGGACGGGTGCAGAGCGCAGGTTTCAAAGAATCAAAAGCTTTCTGACACTAATCAGTCCAAGAAAGAGGTTCATGTACATCTTTAGTGGTTAAGTACAGGAGAAGTTTAGTGAGAAGAGAAAAATTAGGAATCCATTGGTGACAGTAAGAAGTTATGCAGAGAAATGCACGAACCTCACGCTGAGTACGAAGTACAGACATATTAGAAATGGTAGTCACACGCTCAGGGGTTAGTCTCCTCCCCTCTTTCGACAGTAGATGACCAAGGTAGGTCACCTCTTGTCGACAATATTGAAATTTGGAAATTGATACCTTACTACCATTAGCCGCCAAATGAGACAATAATTTAACAGTGGCTTCTTTACAACCTTCTTCAGTGTCAGAACCACCAACAGATCGTCAACATATTGCAAGAGCACGTTACCAGGGGGCAAGGTCAAATCATCCAATAATGCTTTCAGAGCCTGACTATAAATACTAGGACTCTCAGTGTAACCCTGGGGAGTGCAGCAAAACCGGAAACTGCGACCAGATAAGGAGAAGTCAGAAATATGATGGCTATCGGGATGAATCGGAATGCTAAAGAAAGCATTCTTTAAATCAATACCGGAAAAATATTCAGCAGTATCAACATAGTCAGGATCGCTCCCGACAGGGTCCTTTTTCAAAATCGGTAAAATGGGACTGTTGCATATATTGGCAACCTTCCACCACACCTTTTTCAATCAGATCTTGTATAATGGAGAGCAAAGCTTTCTCGCCAGCCGGGGAAATTTTGTATTGAGGTATACGAGGTAAACAAGCATTCTGTTTCAAAGTAATGGAGACAGGTGGAATCTTTAATAATCCTACATCAGTGTCTCCAGTGGCCCATAGTGTCACTGGAATAGCAGCAAACTCAGGAGGGAGGGGTTCATTTTTAGAGAAACACTGCAAAGTATGTTTACCAGGGGATTGTATAGTCAGATAAACACGATTGGGGGAACAATGAATCTTTGCATGCAATTTCTTCAACAAATCCAATCCTAACAGATTCTCCCACAATGTGAAGTCAGCAGAATCAGAGAGTCTACCTTGACCGAACCAATTGTAAAAGAAATAGGTTTGGAAAGGGGATCACCACCAGAATTCCCGAAAACCCCACTGAAACATTATTTTGCCCGGACAGAGGAGCCCCTGGGACCAGCGAACAAGAAATGGAACTATTCATCGCACCTGTATCAACTAAAAAGATTTCAGATGTCCCCATCAACCGCCCTTGACCATAAGGACCTTACTGATCAATGGGTACCAACACCTGGCCCCCACTCTGTCCTTGGCTGTCCTATGTGTAAGCATACCCTTCGGTCCCATCAATCACACAGTCTTTATTATAGTACTGCCTACCTCTCGGATTATCGAATTAATTCTTTTCAGGTTCACCATGTGTTGCCTCCTCACTCCGAATATCACTTCGATCCACACCACCTCGAACTCTTCCTCTCCCTCTCATTGCCCCATTCTGAGCCCACAATAGTGGACACTTCACTCCATTTCCAAGCGGTATAAACCCATTGTACTTGGAATCGTGGCTCCACATGAGGTCTAGTTACTACATTCTGATTGTTTCCTAATTCTGGTATTTCAGGATGGAAGATTGGGTGGACTTTCCGCATAGGGTGCTGAGAGTCCCAATTTGGACATTTTGAGTGCATCCGCCCACGATAATTCAATAAAACCCCAATGTTCCTGCACACTTCCTCTGGTCTTAATTCAGACTTATGAGCCCTGTCCCGAATATCATACATCACTTTTGGGGCTTGCCCTCCCGGGAAACACTGCTCCCATAAAGAAATAGGGCGCATGGCCATGTGCTGCAAAGCATATTGCTGCATAACGGGCTCATAGTCTCGAAGTGTAATCCATATATCAGCTAGAGTATAAATAGGATTGCGCATCCACTGGGATGACTGATTCACAATAATTTGTTTCTCTTCTATTCCTACCACCGAACGAGTATACAACCGTTGCGCAACAAAATCCCCCGCAGCACGAGAGGGAGTAAGGTTGTGCTCGAGGACTGGTATGTCTACGCTTTGATTCCTTCTGCCACATTTTTAAAGAATCAAACATTGCCTGCCGACTTCGTTTAGCGAACAATCGATCCTGCAAAAAATGTATCTTTTTCTCATCAAAAGACCCAGTTAAGGCCCATTGTAGTTCCACATTGTCATTGTCTTTTTCCAAACAAAAGAGCAGAGCCTGTCAACTCCCGTTCATGGAGAACTAATCAATTCAGATTCCAGACCAACAGACACCAAAATCAAGCAGTCCAAAGACTACCAAGAGACTGTTGGACAGGTATTAACCACAGACTGTCCTACAGACCATCTTCCTGGTTCACCCTCTGGACTATTCTGACTAAGCCCGCTGGCTTAGCGTCGCTTCAGATATGCCCCAAAGGCTACCCAAGTACAACCATGGGCCTTTCCGAGACCAATCCGGCAGGGTG
This sequence comes from Lissotriton vulgaris, assembly GCF_964263255.1. Taxonomy (NCBI): domain Eukaryota; kingdom Metazoa; phylum Chordata; class Amphibia; order Caudata; family Salamandridae; genus Lissotriton; species Lissotriton vulgaris. The sequence goes on from NC_141700.1 coordinate 210,432,202, forward strand.
TGCACCACACAAGCAACACCAAGGCATCTGATCGCTGTCTCTTTTATTCACAAAACAAGTCCGTGAAGCATCTATCCGTGCAGCCACAATGCTGCCCCGTCAGACCCCCAAAATTCTCTGTCGTACACCGACCACCAAATCCAATACAGTTAACTGTTTCAAAAAACACTGCTCAACAGCGCGTTCCAAAAGACATCAAAAACAGTTAATTCACCTGGTGCATGCAGGTACAATTGTGTATTCTCCACTGCCAACTCCTGAAGACCAACAAGGTCATCTACCTGGTTACGCCCGTAGGACTCCGGCGAAGGGTCGCTAGCAGCTGGGGCTCCCTGATCATGAGAGCGGACTAAGACAGAATTTCTGGTCAGTCCACCCTCTCGACCAGAGCTCCCCTTTCTTTGTCCTTTCTACCCGGTTATGGGAGGACGACCATATCGCGGAGTCCCGGCGGAGTCGCCAACTGAAGTACAGAAAAAATAACATAAAGGACTATACCTACCATATAGCCCCAAATACCATTACCAAATAACCAGTCAGTTGGCATTGAAGAATGTTCAATCGTTTATTAAGCAAAACACTCTATAGAGGAGCCTCTCCATCCCTCACCCATCAGGTGCGTGGAGAAGACTGCTTGCTTACAGTCAAAACCAAACATATATACTTTCGGTTCAACCCATGTAATCACCGTAAATGGAAAAAAAACACTTGGCCCTTGGGCCCTAAGGAAAGACCATATATGGCACACATGATTAGTTAAAAGCTTTACTATTTATTACTGGGAAGGTCAGGATGGGTGACTCCTTTTCGTCCTGGTGCCCGGGAGTGTAGGCACGGCGCATCCAGGAATGCGCTTATCGCACCCAAAGCCAGATGCGACCTTGAGTCCCAGGACAAAGGGAAAACAGTTTGCTTTCAGCTGCTCTCAGTAACTCAAATGAACTGGGACTTGACAACTATTGGAGAGTAACACGTGATCACAGCTCGTGTCTGACACAGAGGAAAGAAAATGGCATCTGTATGGTTCTTGGCCTACTCTGTTAGTATGGAACAAGAGAGAGAGACTAAACATTTTCCTACCAACTAAAGTATATATGGGTTATGCTGTGTGCATATTAAGCGAAAAGCATATATAGATACATCATCGTAATACAATATATGTGTCCGATACTCTTCGTGTATGGAAAATCTAATTTTTATCTCTCACTCACCCTGACGTATGCCCGGGACCTTGTTAGTCAGTGAGGATAGGGTTGAAACATGTTGGTAAACTATGGATAAGACCATTACATCCTAAATACCCCTATATAGACTTAATCAGGGAGATAGGTTGATCCTCTCTCCTCCGTAGGTTTCTCTTAATTTGAAAGACTATAATATTGAAGAAGCATCTCCATAAATATTTAGTAAATCTCCAGAGGAACTATGTCCTCCCCAGCTCCTCTACTCCCTCGCCCCCTGGAGAGATCTGATTGCCGCCTCAACTTCTAAGATAGTGATGTCATCTGCCATAGCTTGAATCTGGAGTAAATCGAGTTTGGGTGAGCTTCTAACTTCTGGATAGTCATCTATCCCAGAATGCTTCCATGGCAATTCATGGCCATAAATATTTTTATAATAATGTCTAAAATGCTTGAGTGCGATAATTGGAAATGACTTCTTTGTCCCTAGTAAATTGATTTCAATTTGTACGCTTTCTTTCTGCTATCTGATATGCTAACACTCTGCAGTCCCCATATTCGTATTTTTATTAGCCTTATACCTAGCTGACACATTTTTCCTGTATCTACTATCCAGTATGCAGCAATGGTTCAACAGTTCGTGATAGATCGATTGCTCATTTGAGCTTTTATCCAAAACTGCTTGAGCATGTTCTTGCTCCATCTCCTGCACTGCCATACATAACCTATTTATTTCATCCTTCTCAGACCTATTAAATTAGAGGATGAACTGTAGAGTAACCCCCTTATGCAGGCCTTCAGTGTATCCCAAATGAGATGGAGTGATGCTGAATCGAGGTTTATAGGTATAAATATGTGAGCATGTGCATGTGAGTAAGTGAGATTGAGTGAGTCACAATGATGAGATTAAGTGTTAGTAGTAGTGAGTGCGAGTGTGAATCAGTGCATTAGAGTAATAACTGCAAATTAGCTTGAGTGAGAATGAGTAAGAATGTATGATTGAGTGTTAGTGTGAGTGGGAATACATTTAATTGAAAACTTGTAAGACTGAGTTACAGTGAATGACAGTGAGTGAGTGTAACTGATTGCGAATGACTAAGGGCCTGATTACGAAACCCATGGTCGAATCCTGGTCTGGCAGGCAGTCCTATTGCAGTCTGGCATGCAGACCACCACTCTCAGATAACTGCATCTTCCTACATGGCGTGGCATACATGTCACACTGTGCAGGAACAGGGGTGCAAGTACAGGGGTGGGCACTACATGTGGCCTTCGCTTGCACCCCCTGGGCCCATAGGTGGCAGTGGGCCCCTTAGTTGCCTCACCACCACCCTTTTCATGGTGGGCTCACTGCCATGAAAATGGTGGTGGTGATGCAACTAGTAATATGCTTGGTGGAGCCGCATTGGCAACCCTTGCATATTGCTGCATATTGCTGCCTCAACCTGCAAGACTTCCACCACATGGAATCACTGAGCCCTGAGGTGCTGGCAGTCTTGTGGCAGTCCAACTACTGCAGTCAAAATAGTGAGGGTGGTCCTGTAGTGCGGCAGTGTTCGGACCACCACCACAGGTTCGGTGACCCTAAGTGTGAAAATGAGTGAGTGAGTAAGATTGAGTGATTTCATCTAAGTGAGAATGAGTGAGAATAACAGTGAGTGAAGATGAATGAGTGAGTAACTGATTGTAAGTATGAGTAAGAATATGGTGTTATTCTTTAAGTCTGTCATTGGCCCATGCAGGAAGCTAGCTCAGTATGGGGTAGACCACTAGGTGGTTATACTGTCCAGAGATTCTCCAGAAGTGTATAGGGCTCATGCAAACCCAAAGATCTCTATTAGTGGTAGTGTGGGGGAGCAGCCTTAGGCCTAACACAGAGGAGTGTAAGACATGTATTGCACACAGATAGACCAATAAGAAACTGACTCAAAAAGGAGATCCACACCAATTTTAGAAAAATATGCTTTGTTTGAGTTTTATATTAAGACACAGATCTTCGCAATAAGGTAAGTTGGTTTTTCAGGAAAGATTTTATCCTATAGAGGAAACCCACAAGGGGATTTTATGGGTAAATACTCAAATTGCAATTCCAGTCTTCAGGGTTTAATATCAGCAGAGTGCAAGGATCAGGTAAGCACAAAGTCTGCACCAGCAGCAGCAGCAAAGGAATGACTTGGTGCGGAGGTCAAAGTCGGAGCTGGGTCCAATGCATTTCAATGGAGACTGCGGAGGATTGGAGCCACTCTACTTGCAAGTATGTACATCAGTTAGAGGGGCCATGATCTTGGGATTAGAACAAGCACACGGAGAGCACAAAGCATCACTAGATATATAACACTAGTGGCACAGGGCCAGCTAGGTACAGGGTGCAAATACAGCTTCGGGTGCCCAAGGCTTTTGATTGGGAGACCTTGGTTTGACTAATATGCCGCAGGCGTCACACTGGAGGCTGCAGGAAGGACAACAGCAATGGTAGAGGTAAGTTGCGGTATTGAGGGTCGAAGGGGCACCATTGGTTCAGCTCACCAAGGCCCAGGGGCTTTGGGTGCCTGGGTGTACTTTGATGTTGATTACTTCTTACCCGGCCCTCTGGGGGAGCCTCTAGATTCAGTCTGCAGTCATCATCGTAGAGTCCAGGAAGGGTCAGCTAATGCTGGACATGAGGCCAGGATTGCTGGAGAACCTGTTCTGGATTGGTGGGACACCTGGACACGGACCGGAGGTGTCGGGTGCAGAGTGGACAGGACTTGTGGATCCGGAGGGCATCGGTGTCCTTTGTGTAGGATTCTTTGGGACAGATCCGCTGTCCTCAGTGCTTTCTGGTCTTTGTCGAAGGGCAGGCATTCTTCCTCGGGTTTTGGCAGTTGCTGGCTGCAGGACAAGTGTTTTCTTCTTTTTCAGGGTCCTTGAAGCTGGAGACAGGCCACGGGGGATGGGGCCAAGTTAGTAGTCGTCTTCAGGATTCACTGCACAATATATTTTGCTTTGTCCTAATTCTCAGTTCAGTAGGAACTAGTTTCCAGGTCTGTGGAGCCACCTAAATACTAAGTTTTGGGGTGCTTTAAATGAGTGTCAGGTAGGGTCATTGAGCACCTTCACACCCTCAATTATGCCACTCACCTATGGAAGGGGCATAGTTCTAGCCCTGATTGGAGAGCTCTCTACTTCTTTAAGATAGAGGGGACCGAAAGATGTACTTCATTTCATCTCCCCCACCTTAGGGGTTGGCCGAGTTGGGCACACCTCCTAAGCTTCTTAGGTTTTCCCACACAAAGTGGAGGTGTACACTGGGGGCTGGCATCTGCTGATAGCAGCAGAGGCTAGGAGTGGCATGACAAAGGCAGCAGGCCTTTGAAGCTTCCCTCTCGATGACCTGTGGCCATCCTTGGGGAGGAGGTGTGACACTTCCACCCAGGTTGTGCATTGTTTCTGGTCCCAGATAGCAGAGGCTCGAAACCCAGTGGTCCAGTACCATGACTGATGGTGGCAGGCTGCTTACAGCCAGTCTATGACCACACCAGGATTGGTAGGTTTTCAGGGGAACCTCTGAGGTGCCCTATGACTGCTTGGTTCAATATATGCCACAGTGTCATCAGTGTGTTTTTTTTTAAGAAGAGTGGTTTAGTACAAACTCCCCTGTTTTCAGAGAAGTCATCATGGTGCTGGAGTACTTGATTGGTCGGGTTTCCAGCCCATGTACTCTCTATGGCTTCCGAGGCACAATATCTATGATTGAACTTAAATTATGTAGGGCCATATCTTCCTATGCAGATATGCCCACACCTGTGGTATAGTGTACCCTGTCTTAGGCTGGAAGACCTGCTACAGAGGGTACTTACCTATACCTTAGGCAGTGCAAGTTGCATGGCACATAGGCAGTGTGCCATGTCACCTTTGGCATTTTTTATGCACCAGGCCATGCATGTTGCTATGGCAGCCTGCAGGGCCTAAGTGAGGGGTCTCTGTGAGACGTTCTTTAGTCTAAATGCCATATGTACCCAGGTACCTTTTATTAGGGGCTTACAGGGGACCTCAAGGGCCAATTGTGGAATCATTTTAGGAAAGAATCACTGTCACAAGGGACATGGTTGGCAGTTACTTTGTGCACGACAATCGAAACCAGATCAAATACCAGGCAAAAAGTGGGGGATAACCATGGCAAAATAAGCACCGTCTCACAGCCCTGGTAGATTGAAGGTACTTTTTAGCTTATAAAGGTACAAATGGCAACAATCTGGCACTGGCATATTGGAGGTAATCCTCATCATTACAGGCACCTGTGACAAAATATTGGCACTGGTATACAAGAGGTACTACTTGACATGGGGACTCTCATGACAACATGCTGATGCTGGTATGCTTGAGATAATCATTGGCTTAGAGGTGCCTGTGGGAAAATGCTGGCATCCTGGACATAAAAGAATAAGAGTAATGGCTGCCTTGCCTATTATGTCAGCACTTTAACAAAGGTGTAATCAAAAATAGACATTTGTCTGTGCTGTACTGTTATTTTAATCATGCAGTTATTGTGGAAGTTCAGTGTGTTCAAGTACTGTGATATCAACAGGGTTAAGGTAATGTGACATCACTTCCTGGCAAATCACTAGGTTCTAAGAGTGTGTTAGAACACTTCCGCTACTCTTAGTATTTGGTCATCCTAGTTGCTCTGATCAGTTATTTTAAAATCACATTTAGAAATTCATACTCATGTAACAAAACAATTTTAGAGCATCGTGTGAAAGTCATCAAACCTGAAAATTACAACTAATATATTGTACCACTTGTATTGGTCGTCCCTATCCATAAAAAGGCGTCAAATGACAGAAAAAGAAACCTCAAAAGAACCAAAGAAAGAAACCCTTTTTTGCATCAACCAAATCAGAAAATGTTAGCAGGTTTCAGATTCTAGGTGGCTCATTACTAGCAACAGCCAAGCCTTTCATGCATTGTGTTTGGGGATTAGCGAACTATGAGAGTTTGACATTCATACAGAAAATGACATTTATATCTCTCCCAGTCCAGTGATTAACACAATGTATTCACATAATGAGATGTTCTCATTATAACCTTGAATAAGGTATTAAAGTTTTAATGATTCACATATTGAAAAAAATTATAGTAGCTAGTTGCATTCTTTGACCTTTTCAATATTCCATGAATTGATTGCTAGCAATTTTACTTATTGTTAATAACCTCACAGTCAGCAGAACTGAAGTTAATAAATGGGATGCAGATCAAAATACAGTGTACATTTGCTATACTTAAAGGTACTCTTGGCAATAGGGACACATGAAGTATGTCATACTAGTAAAAGATAACCTGAAGGCAACCTTTAACTCCTTTTGAATACCAATTACATAAAGCAGAGAAAGACAGAGAGTTGCTTACATTTTCAGATGTTGTTATAAGGTAACAATGTGCTAAATGATGTTACATAATGTATTGTGAACAAACTAATTACCATCAATATTAGAGATGTCAGAAGCTATTTGATCCAATGTTATTGGCAAATCCATAAAATCCAAATTTGTGATGCACCATCTGACACATATCTACCACTACCCATGATCCCTGGTGAACATAATACATCTTTCTTCAATTGTGAGTTCATGGTTCGCTATAGTATTAAACAGTAAAAAATAGCAATAGTGCCAAAAAAGGTTATGTGTTGGGGAAGAGGTGACTAACCAAAGTAGCACATTTAGGTGAACTAAGTGGTACATATTTTTCAAATTATGGGGCCTATTCGAAACAGCATTTTTGAGCATGTGAAGTAGTGCTCTAGTCGTACTACTTTACTTCCTAATAAACACTGTTCAGTACTCTACAGGTGGCACATACAAAGGCATTCTCTTTAGTAGTAAAAGTGGGAAGGACAAGCAGGAGTCATTGGAAAATGAGGATCATACATGACAAAGTGAGTGGAGTTAAGGAGAGTTTAAGAAAGGGTCTAGGAAGGCACATTCACTATTTAAGTAAATTGCAATTCACAAAAGTAACACCTGAAACTTTTACAGTGATACTACTGATAAAATAGTCTCAAACTTAGTAATTCCAATTCTGAAATTAAGATGTGCACCACACATGGCCATATCACTGATACTGTAACTTATTCTTAAAGAAATCATTGGAGGTGAGATACACCAAATAAGAGGAATTATAAAAATAAAAAGTCGTAAATATCTCGAAATAGTTTTTCTTTAGTTTAATTTTTGAAAATGTATACTGTGAGAACATGAAATATTATTGGGGTAAGTGGTAATTCACAAAAGACGAAAAAAAGTAAATATGTTTTTAGGTCCAGTCAATGGTTTCAGTAATTTAAACCTGAGCCTAGCCTCTAGTTGCTATGGCACAGAGCAGACAGGCTTTACAAAAGCATTTAGAATTACCAAAATAGTTAAAAACACAATTCAGTAAAATTTGCACTGCAATTCATAAAAACAAAGAAAACTTGACTCAATAAAATAACAAAAATCCAGTAGGCGGAGCTATAGATATGATTTGTTTTATATTTGGTGGAAAATAGCAGTAAAAAGTGTAAATTGCCAATGGTAGTAAATGGACTGGGTACACTGGGACCTAAGCCCGATTTGAGGCTGCTGGTGATGGAGCACAAGTCAGACACATCAAACCAATTTGCCCCACGTGGGCCTGGAAGTAGAGAATTCAGAAAAAGTTTCTAAGTTCCAATCTGAAAAAGGACTGGGTAGTTTTTCTCAGGAAAAAATATTCTCCAAGCTGGAAAAACCTGAAGAACAATCCAATGCCATGGAAATGCCAGGCAGAAACTTTTCATGGTCAGTCCCATTAAGCTCTGGAGCTAAAGTTTTGAAAAGTTTCCAAACTTCTTTTGTTGCCCAAAAACACAGGGGTAGACATTCTGGAGAGTACTTAAAGTCACTCAGGGATTCAGGTAAAGGACATCAGAAAAGTCTATTCCAGGTCAATTTGCCACTGGTGAGCTAAGATTAATCACAGGAATGTCCTCTTCAACCTTTTTCTGGTCTCTGAGCAACCCAAGGGGGTCATATGATGCTCGTGGATTGTTTGTCCATGGATTTCAAGTGGGATAGAATTTAGGGTTCCAAGGTCCTTCTCACAGGTCACAAATCCCAAGTATGCTATGTTGTTTTATTCGGATTTCTAAAGGGCACAAGGGTATCTTTGTGATGAGCAGGTGTGAGTCTAGCCACACCTAAGGCCTAGTGGCAATACTTGAAAAAACAGATCTTCATTTTCTGGTGGAATTCAAGAAGAAAGTAGGAAGCTCTTCTGTGTTGTGGAAGGACCTTCCCCTCTTTAGAAACGATGCAGGAGCATAGCAGGCTCTCTCTGCCTGATATCCTTTTACAATTTCAGCAGTGTTCTGAAGAAGGCTGAGTGAGGTTCCAGCATTGTAGGATTCACCAGCCTATGTGCTTTATGGCAAACTAGCTCAAAATGCAATGTGCCAAAGCAAATCCAAGAGGAGGGAGGTCTTCAGCCACACTAAAAATGAGGTCTAAGGCTCGAGGGGTGAGTGGGGTGTGCACTATATTAATCCTAGTATCTTCACACATCTAACATTGAAACACAGTTCAAAAACAGGCACTGCACACAAAATACACTGAGAGACAGACTTTTAGAAGGATAAAAGCAGGTTCCTTCAGCAAGCAGACAGGGTATACACAAGAACTGTTGTGACATCCTGTTCTTTCCCTCTCAAGTAGGCCAAAGTGTTACATGCCACTCAATATATCTATCAGACAGGATTTGACACTGTGGTGTTGTAGGAAAGTGAAGCATTCTGCAGCGATGCTGGTTAGTTTCACTATGCAACGCTCTCACAATACCAAAAAGATGTTCATTGTATTCAAAATAAGAAATCCTTAGCTGACTCCTGGTTGAGTGGCAAAGAGCAGTCAGGCTTTACTAGAGGAACACATGTTAAGCATTTCAGAGTGTCAGCATGGATGATAAGTAATTGACATAATTCAAAATAAATAAAGCAGATTTTTCTATTCATTTAGACACCAAAACAAAGTAAATCAATCAATAGTAAAAAGCACTAGTGATATTCAGTCACTTGCAGGTCAACCTCCGTGGAACCAATGGATGGTTATGGGACTGTAGATCCCAGGATCAGTCCACAACAGTCAGTTCGATTTTATCTGGCTTGAAAGGACCGGGTGCAGAGTTCTCCTGGATCTGTGAGGTGATGAAGTGGGAGCCGCGGGGGAACTAGCTTTACTGCAAACACTGTGCTCGTGAGGAATTTACTCTCTATGAATAATTTTGAATCCACAAGCATTCTGTCTCTGACTAATCCAAAAATTCATGTGGTGCTGGAAACTAGACATTGATGATGACTTTATGATTTTGAGAACCCTAAAAAATGTTCACTGATTTCCTTGATTGGCTTACCAATAATTGCAAGGAACATCATTTCACTAATCATTCCAGCAGCTCTAAGATTGCATTCTTAGATCTCCCAGTGAGGTTTGCAAAAAATCATGTATATACCTCCTTATAAAGGAAACCAACTTAGAGAATCACTTTGATATTATACTCTAGCCATCATCCTAGATCCTTCTCAAACTCTTTTTTCCATGGAAACTTTATACGGGTGAGGTGAGATTTTAAACTTGAACAAGACTTCTTTAACGGCAGCTGCTGTATTAATACAGAAAACCTTGCAAAAGGTGTATCCCTTCCACCTGGTTCATTACTCTATAAGGAGAACTTGGTATTGTCCCAGATATGATCTCCTGACACCACAGGAAAAAGATCAATACGGTTGTCTGTGTCTCCACTTTCTTGCCTGCTGCCAACTTTGTTAGTAAATGCATTAAAAACATTATTAAGATATTAAAGGCATAGGACCTGAAACTTAATGTGGATAGGAAGGTATTGATGTTGTGCTTGGTACAACTGAGGGCCTCATTACGATGTTGTTCGAAAAAGGCTCTGAACAGCAGTCGGATTCACCAAGACCATGTCTGAATCATTTCTGAACAACCAATTACGATGTACTCGGATCTGTTTGGTCCATCTGAATTAGTGCTGACCGGTATTCGGAAACTCAGAGTCGGTCGAAGCCGAATTGTAGAGCTCTATGTCCCACATTTCTGACCAATGAATTAGAATGTCGGATTCAGACAGCCTCTCCGAATTGGTCTGCAAGACACAAAAATCTGTCAAAAACCAACTTAGGTGGACCCAAGCAAGCCCCCCTTGCTCCTGAGGCCCCCAGTTTGGGACCTTGGGGGGTACCCATGGGACCCCTCTTTCAAACCATGCACAGTGTGGCAGGCACCATGGGGTGCGTGTCACAGGGTGCAGGGTTTTCCGCAACCACGCCTTTTTCAATGGGAGCCTGTGCTGTCAGTCGGAACACAGACTCTCTTTGAAGTCAATGGGAGACTTTCCGAAAGGTGTTCAGAAGCATTGTAATCGGTCGGTCGGACTCACCGAACGCGAGTCAGTCAGAACCATTTCCGACAAGCAGTCAGTCGGTTTGCTTTCCGTCTGACATCATAATGAGGCCCTTAGTTGTTTGGAGTGTAAGTAGAAGGGGTGGATATTACAGGTTGCTGTTGTGCCCTAGTTGAACTTATTTATTGGCTCTGCAGATTCACAAAGTCACCTGTGTGATATAGCCCATACAACCTGCACCGCCATAGCAACTTGCTTTTAACCATCCTTCCTCCACAAAAAAGATATTCTCTGTGCAACTTTGCCAACTCTTGTATTGGTGCTTTTTACCTCATTCAAAATCAAAAAAATCACTTGCTTCAAAAACCTATGTACATTTTTTCTGGTATACACAGTTCCACAGGGTTGTATCTGGAAAAACGGATCCACCCAGAATACTGGATCTTCTCACATGCATAGCTATTTCCGCAAATTGACATGGAGGTTTGGCAGCTGGGAGATTGTGCAAGGGAAATTCGATAAAAGTGGGAGACCTCCTCTCCAGGGCTTTCTTCCTCAGCTGATGATGAAAAGACATTAGTTGCACTTACACACAAGGGAGTAGCAGGAGAGTCAACTGGGGTACATTCAAGTTGACATGTGAATTTGGGGGAGTTCTACGTAGCTGGTACAAGCATCCATGTTTTTGTAGTTGTTTGTCTGGGGACTTGAAATCTATTTGAGTTATCCAGGAGGGATATTGTTGGCTGGTATTGAACTCTTCTTAGAGATGTTTGTCTTAGGTGTGTCCAGAAATCATCTCTGATTTCTTCGCAACCTGCTCCTCTTCCTCTCACTTTTAAGCTGTGGACGCTGCAAACATTTCAGCATGGAGGAGGATAAGGTTTTCTCAATAGTTGCACACCACTCTGCGTTTGTGGATGGTAAAGCATAATTGTCAGATAAAAGAGGTATTTCAGTCTTACCATTCACATTCAATATTGTAATAATTTTAATTAAAAAGACATATTATCCCAATAGATGTCACTTTAACATATACAGAAACATCAATGTTAACTCTATTTTAGTTATGGAAAATATTTCACATACTTGCCATGGATGGTTCCTTTGAGGACTAAACCTTAGCAGTTAGCTTCTCAACTTTCGCCCCAGAAGTTATTAGGTGCATATGCATCCCTATATCCTACTGTGTGTAAGTTAAGAGGTAATGCTAAAAAAAGGTATGGATGAGAATAATCTTTGAAAGTTATACTAATGTACTGCCGATACTAAGAACAAGGATTGTTTTCACATCCACAGGTGTCACGAGTGAAATTAGTTGAATGTACCAGTGATTGAATATGAAAGACAGGTTGTTGTAGCCCAGCACAACACCAACAAATGCATAGTTGAAGTGGCGCCCATGCTTTTGGGTTATTACCAGGGAGCAAATGATTGTTCATTAATGGTTAACACAGTTAAGATCATTAGAAAGGGAAAATACATTTCAAAATATTCATTTTCATTTCAAAATAGTTGTTTTAGACCTCTGGAATTTAGGGCACTCAATATTGGTAACATCACAGAAGATAAGAATTAACCCCTTGCCCGCGGCCGGAATTCCCCTCCCGGCCTTCATCATCACACGAGCACTGTGTGTCATGACGGACAGGAGCCGTCACCAGCATGCAAGGGGTTAAAAGAAGCTAAGCTTTTTAACAACAGTGAAAATAGGGAAAAATCAGAACAACACATTGTAGCCCTTAACACCATCACTGTGTTATTTCTAAGTGCTATACTACTTCTAGGTAATGAGCCTACTTGGACAGCAGCATTTGTCTAATTTTAATAGCTTGCAAGCTATTTTGAGCACAATGGCGAAGAAATTGGGGCTGTGCAGGAACACAACCCTGGCACCCGTTAGTGAAGGCAAACTGCTTTGTAGAGCCTCAGTCTTGCTGGAGGCTTCTTCAATCAAGATGGAATCGGGTGCTGTGATCTACAACCTGGGTGAAGTGTCTCTGCCACTCAAAAGCCACGTCTAGAAGCTTTTATGGTATCCGTTATCGATCTTCTCTCAAGTGAGGAATTTCTGACATAATATATACACATCAATATGTTAGTCTAAAGATGCATTAGTATAAAAGAATATGTCAATTCAGACTGCATTATTTATGCTATTGTTATCTGACCTCGAAATATAGCTAGCAAGGCACTTGTTTTTGCTAACGTCGCATTAGGTGTTTTTATCAATGTCATTGTCTGGATGATTTGACACCTTCACAGGATTCTAGAAAAACAATGACATGTAGTATCTAGGTCAGAGATCGACAGGCCAATGATCAGGCAGACAAAAGTATGTAAATTCTGTAAAAAGCCCCATATCTTGGATGTCATCTTAATCTCATGTTTACTTTAAGCATTCACTCTCTGACCTTTAGACAAAGGTAGCAGGGAACTTGTGTATGAAGTATTAAACCTTAGAAGTTTGCAAAGGTATTGTTTAGATGAATTGACACTTTCCCTATTTCTGTGAAAGATAATGACAGTCATAATCTGGGCCAAAGCTTAACAGGCTAACCAAAATGAAGACTTTAGCTAAAATGGAACCTGTTATGTATGTTTTTATGAACTTAAAGCTAAAATAAAGAAGCCTAAAAGCAAGTGATTAAATAGATAAAACAATAGACTCATAGAGGTCTACAGTCATAACATTTATGTCATTCCTGGAAACATTTCTGAACTATATAATAACTAAATATTCGCTGAATGTGTTTTTGATTGACCTTACTCATCATACAATCATGGCATATTCATTACACAATTACACAGAATAATTGCAGAATGCCAGTAATGTGCATTTGCTGAAGTAACAATTCATCACTTGTTGCATGTTCAATAACACATTTTCAAACTGAAAAAAAGGGATCTCTGCACCAGAACACATATACTAAAAGAAATAGGAATATATGTAAACATGTGAATAAAGAAAGAAACTCTACAAGTTCTCTAGTTTAAGTGGAGAGCTTTTCCTGTTGGAGACTACCTACAACACCTGCAACACTCTAAATCAGACCACCTTATCTGTCTGTTTTTCAGCCAGTCTAAGCTTGTGAAAGTTTTCTGTCAACCTCTACTGAGTCACCTTTGTGTCAAGACAAAGGTATGCTTCGTTGATGAAAGCCATATAATGGCTGAGATCGACTTCTATTCTTTAATGTTTTTCGTTTTTTATTTAACACTGCCTGTGATATCTCTGAGGGCCCTTTGCACCCCAAAACCTCAGCTGTTAATGATGATATATTATATCAATTATCCTATGATGGTATTGATATGCTCATGTGAAGCATGATTAGTTTATACTTTATAGATTTATATGACATCAATTATCAGTGTGAAAGTGCCTGAATTTTCTGGGGTGTACTTTTCTTTTCATCTGATTGAGGATTGTTCAGATAGGACCACTGCTTTGAGAGAACATCCCTTTGGGTTCTTCATGAATTCCATGATTGAATTAAGTGCTTAAAATAATAATAATTACAATATTTGAGTAGCCATACATTTTCGGAATATTTATACATGTAACTATTTAAGAAAATAATGTGTGGCATGGTCAATCATGGTGAATTTGCTATTCACCATATAATCAACTGGAATAGAGTATTTTTTCATTTTCTTAAGTAGTTAGTGGACAATTAATTACAGAGTTTTCCCATTCCCAATTTGTTGCGAACTATTATTGAGCATAGTTCCTGGTAGCTAAGGATCTATCTTTAACTTTTGCTCTCCTGGAATGGAGACACTGCAAAGGTTTAGACTCTCTAAAAGTGAGTTTAAGTTAGGGATATTCCTCTTGGCCTTCAAGTGAAAAATGTAGCCAACTTATTTATATTACCTAAGAAATGCGTAGAGAAATTGACTTTGATTGCCAATCACTGATCTTGCAAATGATTGAAATTACATTTTGAGAACGCACACAAGAGAGTAATTACATTGAGTTAAAGAAATTCAGGGCTTAGAAGATACGTTAAAGAACCATTTCACAATAAAAGAGGCTACAAAGAGACTAGGAAAAGTTAATGTACAACTACAGGGATTTGAGAATTATTTGGTCAAACTGAAAACTTATGAAAAAATATTAGAACATTCTATTAAGAAAAGACATATCCTTTTTTCCTAACTTTTACTGAAGCACTCAAAGAAAGATAGAAATTATGTGTAGAAGAAAGTAGTCTCATTTTCAGAGACAACTTCCTATGATTCAGAAGTAAAAGAAACATCAAGAGGAGAGAATTCTCCAAATGAATTGGATTTACAAGTTAGAGCTATAAGCCCCAATAAGAATTATATAGCAGGCTCTTGTACTCCTACTCTGTTCTCTTTTTTAGACTGTTTTCAAGGAAGTCAGGAGATGGAGAGTTTAAGAAGGATTTTGGATGTGGGCCAGAAACATCTCAAGGCATATATGTATTAGGTGACAATCATATTGGATACAATAAACAACACCATTAACCCTTTATTCAACTTTTTCAATAAAAGATTTTTTCCAGTTTAGGAGTCAATAATGAAAATGGCTTATAGATTATTTCATTCGGCCCAGTGAATACATTTAATCTATATAAAGACATATATTGACAATTAAGATGACATTTTTTTTCTCAAAGATCCACCTAACATCACAGAACACAATAGTCAATCTAGTATGAAACCCTGTTTATAAATGTAATCCAAGACTGGAGGTGATAAGCCCTGAAGTAATAGTATTTGAGAAAGTGATCACGACAGGCATAGATCTAGCACTTAAACACCTTATAGAAATTATGTTCAATATTTCATATGATGAACATGTGGCATGAAAATCCTTGACCCAAGATATTGATATTACAATCAAACTCAGTGACAAGGGCAGTGTAATTGTCACTTAGAACTCTCCCCAATACAATCAGAAAAAATAGAACATTTAAAAGTCTCTAATAACTATGAAAAAGTTTACATCGATTAAGGACAAAATCTTATCGGTGTCACTTTTAACAGTTACATCTAAAGCATTAGAGAGAGGACATATTTGAAGAACCCCTTTCTAATAAGGAACGCGTAGACTGCTCGTGGAGACTGCCTATGCCTATTGATTACCGAGAATATTAAATGCGGTGGATGACTTTGGTCTGAATTACTCCCGATGAAATATATTGCAACTATGAATTGGTAACCAACATTTTTACCAATGAGATTTTTTAAAAATTCCTTGACCTGACCTATAGAGACCACGAAGCGCATCATAGATAAGACTCCAATTCATAAGATCAAGCCCTGAAGAAGTCCCAAGATGGGATGAAACGCGTTGGCTACTCTTGAAAGACTTATTCTTTTGATGGAATAAAGAATTTGAAAACGTATAAAAAATGTCTCCATGGAACTAATTGTGATCTATTCAAATGTTTTATTCTAACTTTGATGCAATATTGAAATTGCTTGAGAAAAGTGGGTGCTGATCATCTTCTTGCTAATATATGTGTGAATTCTTTTCACTATTTGGGGAGTAGGGGGCTTTTTCCCCTGATCTCTGCAACTCTTAGACTTTATCCCTACAGTGTAACAAGTGCGGTATTCTATGTCTAAGGTCTCTTTGTAAATCTTTTTCTCGATTTAGGACAAAGTCTTATTGGTGTTACTTTTAAAAGGTATATCTAAAGCATGAGAGATAGGACATAGTTGAGGTACCCCTTTCAGAAGGCTGCTGGACACACAATGGTTACTGAGTCCAACTGTGGTGGTTCATGTCTTTTATTCCTGATGTCTCGGCCCTGGCCTACCATGGATCCTGAGTAACAGGGCCCCGTACCCCTTCTGCTCTTGATTCTCAGTGGTAGCAGTCAAAAACTCCCTCAGGGGTAAGTGTAGATAGAGGATAGTTAATATGACTCATAACTCAAAGAGCGCACAGCAATATAGCTAAATCAATGCCAAGTCAAATACTTATTTTCATATTAAAAATATTCAGTTGATTTCTAACTCTAAACATTAAAATGGTCCGGCTGCACGTTCTGCTACAGCTCTCTCTGCTCTAGAACTGACAGATTGGAGATTTGGTAGGCAGGCTTGATTCTAGCTGGCCTGGAGACTGTAGAGATAATAGGTAATGATTCTATGAAGCCTTGAATGACAACAGAAAGAGTTATATGTAGTTTCGCACACCTTTTGTCATGCAGGGAATTTATGCCGGGGCCTGCAGAGTACTTACCCTCTCCAGGAGCTATTGTTGGGCAGATTAACAGGATGAGATTATTGCAGGTGCTAAGATTGATACAGGTTTATATGGAAGTCAGTGGTTTAAAGCAAAATATCAGACCCTCTGCAAAATGTTTAGGGGGCCTTTAAGTCTCCCTTATCTCACAGACATTCCTTGGCTTTGGGCTAATAGAAAATGATTGAGGGGCCCTGAAGGGTCTATATCTATTGTAATCTGAAGCTTAATGCTGTGAGGAAATGGATACCAGTGCAGAACATGACTGAAAGATGAAGGTCAAGGGTGTTGTTCTGCGTTTCAAAAGATATGTGATGGTAAGTGTAGGAGGTGCTTGTCTTGGGATAAGAGGCCATCATTTTGATCATAAGTGTAGCTTTGATCCCATCAATTTAATCTTGGATAGATATGAGAAATCCTCATTATAGTCTTTTGTAGTCGTTTAAGGACTTAGATAAGAGGTGGACTGGTATGGCTGCAAATTTATGGACACATTATTTGGCATAGTAATATTTATATATTGAATACTGAGCCTATGTCTTTCTGTGACTATATACTTCTATGTTAATCTTGCTATTTTATTCTTGATTTGATAACTTTTGTTGTGCTTAAATTACATATTGTAAATACTTCTATCCTTCATACTATTTAATTATGGTCTTAAAACAAATTAAAGGACTTTAATATCACAATAATGCTAGCTGGATAGCCCATGGGTAACCCTTGGCTTAAAAAACTCTATGTAGGAGTTCCATTATGCATACAATATCAAAGCTAAATTTAGAGTTAATTAGAGTTCAATTTCTGTTAATTTGATTTTAGAAAATTTCACACTGCAATGTATTCTTCATCGTCACCTACACTCCTGTTCAGCTCTTCCATTTAGTCACAATTTGTGCGCAGACTAACTTTTCAGGGATAAAATACATTTCCCTCGCCAGCACTATGGGGATATATTTACTGAAATATTTTATTAGGCAAGCCACAGTGATTCTCAGAGAACCTCTTGCTTCTCAGAGGAACTCATGCGCTTTTAAATATTGATTAAAAACATACATTAATAATTAAACAACAGGATATTCTGAAAGAAGCCAAGGAAACAAAGAGACACACCTAGACTCATTGCTTATATTAGCAAAATAGAAAATGAAAAAATCCCAAAACGCAATATACGAACTAGGGACCACATCAATACTTGTATCATTACCAATAATAAGTGGGCAAAAATTATGAATTGTAATGTGGGCTAAAGTAGCTACCAGTGGCAAAATTCATTCAAGCCTGACATCCCCACATGAACAGTTCTCAGTGAAATCCTAAGAGGGAACAGCTAGATAGACAAGAGTCAATTAGCACACTGTTCCACAGGATTCAAGTTATAACATGCTGGTTTGGAACAAAAATGAAAAATATCTATCTGTGGCTGCTTCTGACTTTGTACAGAATGGACGTCCCTTGGCAGTTTGAGTGGAAGTTTCACATTTGAAGCAGGGTTAATACTGATTTGCAAATTATTGATACCAGTCTGCAATGGCAAATGCATGGACAGGGTAGATGTTTTACTTGCTGAGGTCAATTGAAGCATTCTCATTTTGTTTTGTTCACTGACAATCTAAATAACACATTCATTAAGCTTGCTGTAAAATGCATTTTGGGTGCATTCAATTCTGATTAAAACATCTTGAGTTTATCTTGAACATCAACTGCAGCTGATAGATTTGATGCAGATTTCATTATCTGCAATATTTTGGGCACATTTTATCTTGGATTGTCCAGAAGAGGTGCTATTTGTTCAAACAGTAAATATGTGGCAATAATTTCATGCAAATATATAGTGGCAGTGTGTTTTATCAGCATATTTGATTACTATGAGATTTGTGGCCAGATGTACAAATAAAATGAATACCAATTTACTAATTGCCATTATCTCCAAATCGCAATTAGGAAATTATAACGTCCCTAATGTATGAAATGTTTTATTTCCAAATAGAGATTAGGTCCCAAATAGACATAACTCTTGAGTATTAATCAGGTAAGCCGTAATTTACAACTCATTATGAATCCCTGCCATCACAGAGATAGTGGCCTGCTGGGGTCATCAGACCAGCATGTCTGTGATTGCTTTTTAGTAAAGCAATCTTATGTTTTAATGGAGCCTGTTTTCCTTAAACGAAAAAGGGATATGTTTAAAAATAAAGAATTAAACTTTAAAGTTTCATTTTTTAAGAATAGGCAGTGGTGGACCACTGCCTGTTCATAAAAACGATTGTTTTCACCCCCTCAAAGGGGAAGGTTGCCAGAGAACAGTTGCCCTTTGTAAATGTGTTACCACCAGTTTTAATCTTGTGGAAAATATTTACAGTTTTTCAACAGGAGTTCAGTTGCAAACAGTAATACATGCCATACCAATTTGGTATTTGGAAGGGACACCCGAAACACACCCCTTCTAAATACCTAATTGCAAATGCAGACTGTGATTTTGTACATTTGAAAATTCTTTTTTTCTGGATACCATGCCTGATTCAGTTTTTTTTTCTGATTGTTGACATTGTAATTTAATTTGAAGATTAAAATAGGTTCTTCCTTTCCTGTGGTTTCAATTTACTCATTTCTTGGTATGGATGTACAGTGTTTAGATTAGTGGCTGAACTTTTGTCATGATTTTTTTTATATGGAGGGGGCTTCAAAGATGTATTTGTCTGTTACTGCTAAGCTACTATCCATTCATTGCATTATTTAATATTCTGTGCACTGTTTCCGTTGCAGTGCATGAGGTGCATTTTTTCATGTACAACAGCAGCTGGCAAGGGCTGTTATATTGCATTGATCTCCACGCGCCTACCAACTTTCTGTAAGGGATAAAATACATTCTATGTCCACTCTCTAGCACAGTGACAAGAGATATGATTGATGAGGCAGGCAACCAGATCCTAAGTTAGTATTGTAAAGAAAAACACTGATGCAAAAAGTCAAGAGGTATGGTTTATTCTCAATACAATTGTGCTTCCAAACTTTGCAACAACTATCATCGACTGCCTCAAAAAACCTACTCAAGCTAACATTCTAATCTGCTTATGTACCAACATTCTAAATGGTCCTTTGACTAGAATGCTTTAATGGGAAGGGAACGTAGGGGAGAAGAGGAAAGAAATGTACCGTACAATTATCACATTACAACACATCTTCTTAACCAAGGAAAATATAACAGTTACAGAATACTATCCATACATCTTGTAGTCTTGTTGTCATACTGAAGGTTTGTGTTTCCTTAAACATTTGTTGATATTAACCACTGTCAATCTTTGCCTGGTGTTTAGTAGATTTGCTGCTTTGGGAATTAAAGATTCAGGACATTCTACTCTTCCGTCTGTGACCCTGGTGCAGCCTTGTTCCAAAGTCACCATAATTCTGTTCAGCTGGTTTACTCCTTACAGGATCAGGGAAAGATTTGAATTTGTTATGTGTGGTAGTAGGGCTTTTTAATGATTTTTATGATTGCCCATTGTCCTACTTGCTAAATGACATTGAACACAAAATTTGTGGTCATACCATTTTGTGTATCTGTTTTGATGCCTTCTCCCTTGTGCATTTCTGAGAAAGCTATATAAATTCAAACCAAGGATTAGTTATTCCTGAGGTTAAGGAACTAATCCCTATTTTGTAGCTCTGCACATTTTTGTGTATATTCCTGGTTTAAGTTCAAGGAACAATTCCAATTGAAATCAATTTTTTTTACCCCCTTTTGTATATATATCTGTGTTGGGATTTCACAATTCCATGCTATGTCACCATTATAGGGTAGTCCATATGATACGTAACACTTCCTACATATGTTCTCTACTCTGATTACACAAACACCGAATTTTGACTTTCTTACTCACATAGATGGTAATCTGATCCTGCATCTACCACCACTATATCGTTAGTGGAAGAAGGGAAATTAACAGGCAGTTACTACACTAACTGTAAATACGTATATTGCATAAGTTATATTGAAACCATGTGCATACACTAACACGCATATTATTTTCTTTACATGCAGGAATCAGATAGAAAGATTCTGAGTCTTACAATTCATCCCTGAGTGCGCTGCGGATTATGTCTTTTCTCTTCCCTTGTTTTCTCCTCTTCTCCCTTGACACCATTTCTGGCGTTGACATTTTTGGGCATTCTTGGTGGGTGAAGGAAATTGGGACCTTGCTTCGGAACTTGTATCTTGCACCTGCGAAAGCCTCAGGTGAGAATTACACCATGTTTGGAAATCAATGTTTAGCTCCTATTTTGCTTTTGGCCAACAAAGTAGTTTAATTAGCCCAGTAAAGGTAGTATGATTATAAGCTGAATCAGAGATATATAACAAATAATGGAGTCCCAAAAGATGTGGATATGGGTTGTTGTTGACTGTAAATTCAAATGTGGCATGCATATTTTACCTCAATTTGGTACCTTGCTGACTCTATAGGCCTAAGTAGACTGAAAAAGGACTTCAGAGCAGATGTTGCCTATATGGATAATGCAGTGAAAACACCATGGATTCTCCAGCAAGAACTAAAGACCTTTTGTATGTATGCCCACTCATATAATAAAGCCTACCACAGGTCAGTACCAATCCTTGGAGAGTTCCTTCTGTGACAGGCTAAATGTGCTTAAATACCATGTGACACTCAATGTAAGTCTCACATGCGCAGCCACACACATGTGCCCATGTATGTGCAAACCTGTTCACATCTGACCAGCCCAATGCCCCTTACCCTAGCTCCGCAGCTTTATCTTGAAAGGAGGACACTGGCCATTAACATGCTCCTTCTAACTACTGTGAATTTACTGAGAACGAGTAAAACGTCAAAAGGTGGGTAGTCAATTGTGAAAAATCCTGGTGGACTAAACGAGGGGAACTACACTTGCCTGTCAAGCTAATGAGCTAATGATGCGTGCATGAATCTCGAAGGTTGCGTCTCAATCTGGGCGGTCTCTTCTCCACAGATTTTTTTTTTCAGAGGTTAGGGAAGCTCCTTCAAATAGCCCCAGTGCTGCTGAGACAGGGAGCCCCTAGAAGTTGGTGCCTCCCGAAAGCGCCATGGGAGAGGATTGCACCAGCATAGCAGTCACCAAGAGGTAAGTCTAATTAGGGAAAGCAGCAGTCTCCCGGGTCTCACAGGGGAGTGCCAAGCGAGGCCAAATCTATGTGAGATGACTGCTAGGACAACAACTGCTACAGTGGGACAACACTAATATTTAGTTTGAGGCACGGACATCATATTATGTGACTTTGGGATGCCTTCAATGACCAAGGCGTTCCAAGATGTACCCAACAACCAGTCAAGACAGTTGCATCTATTGCCATTTGAGAGAATCCGCCTGCGGGTTTTAATTGGAAGTTTCAAAACAGTGATAATGCTGTGCAAAGAGGCGACCCCTCCTTGTAATGGTGCCTTTGTGTATTGTTTGTGCATGTAGGCACCTGTATGTGCTTGCTTCCAAATATATCCCATGCACATCTATAGGCATTACTTCGAAGTACTACAACCACCTAACTTAAATAAGCCAGACCAATTGACTTTGACATGCTACTGCTTGCTGATAAATCCATTAGATCTGGCTTATTGTAAAAATAAAACTGCTTCTTGATTGGCTATTGTGCGTGTGTGGTTGGGTCGCAGGCTATTAGATAGGTGGATGTGAACAAAATAAGCAAGTGCATGAGTTGCTGAATATGCTTGTGTTTGGGTGCAAGAATGGATGGCTGCACGCGTAAATAAATTCATAGGCTGATGAATGTGTGAGTGAATCCATTACCAGATGAGTGGATTAGTAGATATCTATGCGGATGGGCGAGCGAGCCAATGGCTGGTTGAATGGCTTAGAAGATGAAGAAGTGCAGGGATGTCCACTGTGTATTCGCAGAACGCTATATTCTACATTCTCACTCGCCAATTCATCCGTCCATGTGCAGGTTATCGACTGTTTATCCATTGAAACTGAACCGCATTCATGGACTCACCTCTTTATCCTATGACTTGCCCCCCCCCCCCCACAACCCCTCATAAACAGAAACACAAAGGCGCCATCAATTGCCAAGTATTTCCACTAATTAATAGCCAGAATTGTTTATTTGGCAATGCTAGCTGCTGTCAGCAGCAGATATGTGGAAAGCGTTTTTCTCGACTAAAATTAGCATATCGACACATCAACTAACGCTCAACCTGTTATTTTGAAGATGCCATAACTCTTGCAAATATGAAAAAGCAAAAATAAACAATTAATATTTGATATGAATTCACTTGAATGGGAAGCCAAAGTTAGCTACATATTTAGAGATATTGAATAACGAGTGTATGCGAAACAGATTGTAATGCATTTTTAATTGCTTACTTAAATTATAATTATATTTGCACAGTATCACATTGGATAGGTCATGGGGATATTGGAAATGTTCAGTGGGAACAGGCCAAGAGAAAACTAGAAACTATAGGAGCGTATCTGTACTTTAATCGAATGTGTCAAAGTAAAGGCATTGCTGTTCAACATGATTGTGCTGCCAAAACAGCATATTATAACTTAGATCCTATTACAGTGTCATTTTAAAGAACTATTGTGTGCAATTATATTTTATTTACTACAATACAAAGCTATCTCAATCGCTCGACTCGGCTACAGAATGATGGAAAAATTCACCAAGTAATCCCAAGGCATTGTAAACCAGTGAAGAGTACATAATCCAATAAAAAAATGGGAAGGATTTGTGAAAGGTCACAGAATCACAAGATGAAATTACATCCCTGCTGTGCTGCTGGCAAAGTATTCTGTGTTACATGCTGTAGTTTAGTAATACAAATCTGCTTCTCCCAATCAAAGGAAATAGAAGGTAGAGTTTCATTTTCCCTCCATCTTCTGAGAAGTGAGGGGGGCGAATGATGAGTGAAAAATTAATTCTTTTTGTTTAATGATCTGTTCATTTTTTAACAGGCGGGGCGGGGAGAGGGCAGGGTGGGGGATGCTAGAAACCGGAATAGGGATAATTGGAGGCAAGTAAACAATTTAATAAATAAAACGAATTTGGTAGTGCGCCCTGCATTGCAAAATGCGATGCAGTGCGGGCTACGAAATTCGTTTTATTAATTAAATTGTTTACTTACCTCCAATTATCCATATTCCGGTATTAGCCTGACATTCTCAGTAAAACATGTACATCCAACAGGAGTAGAGACTGTCAGTTGATTCATTTGTGTTCTACTGCAAATTCCCAGAGTGTTCTAAAGAATAACTTGAGCTCTAACAGTCCTACTTATGACAAACGTATTGCACAACTGAAGTCATCTTGATTGGAATAAAGTTTGAACTCTTAAAACATTTAATTTAAAAAGGAACACAATGGGGGGGTTCATTTTGCCATAGAAAGTATGATTAGTGCTGCAGAAAGAAAAATTAGGGCACATTTTGAGTGACTTCTCAAATCCTCTTCTATTTCATTAAAAAATTCTGAACCTACAGACTGAAACATGCACTTTCAATACCAGTAGCAGCCTTCCCTGGTGAGCAGTAGCTTTACTACAGTGATCTAATAAGCAACTAGAGAGCTAACATTCTGAAATTATGGCAAATGTGTGACATATCTGATTGCCTTCTTGATGCAATCAAAGTAAAAAACTGAAGTATTTCCTACTGAGGAGACTGTAGTAAATGAGGAAAATAGGAAACTTCATAACAAATAAGTCTCCCAAGATGGCCACCAGAGACAGAAGAACCCAAATGTAGCACAAATATCACCCAGATGAAGCCCAAGTATAGCACATGACAGAATGTCCCAGAGTGTTCTAAAGAACAACTAGAGCACTAACAGTCATAATTATTGACAACAGTATGGCAAACCTGAAGCCATCTTGATTGGAATAAAGTGGTAACACTTAAAACATTTAATTTGCAAAGGAACAAAATGATGGGGTTCATTTTGCCATATAAATTATGATTAGTGCTGCAGAAAGAAAAATTAGGGCACATTTTGACTTCTCAAATCCTCTTCTATTTCATTAAAAGATTCTGACATGCAGACTGAAACATGCACGTTGAATACCAGCAGCAGACTTCCCTGGTGAGCAGTAGCTTTACTACAGTGATCTAAAGAGCAACTAGAGTGCTAACATTCAGAATTTATGGCAAATGTGTGACACATCTGAATGCCTTCTTGATGGAACCAAAGTAAATAACTGAAAGTATTTCCTACTGAGGAGACTGCAGTAAATGAGGAAATTAGGAAACTTCATAACAAATAAGTCTCCCAGGATGGCCACCAGAGACAAAAGAGCCCAAATGTAGGACAATATCATCAAGATGTAGCCCACGTATAGTTCAATGATAGAATATCCCAGAGTGTTCTTAAGATCCACTAGAGCGCTTACTGTCTTACTTATGACAACAGTATGGCACACCTGAAGCCATCTTGAGTGAAATAAACTGGTTACACTTAAAACATTTAATTTAAAAAGGAACACAATGAGGAGGTTAATTTTGCCATAGAAATTAGGATTAGTGCTGAAGAAAGAAAAATTAGGGCACATTTTGAGTGACTTTTCAAATCCCCTTCTATTTAATTAAACCATTCTGACGTACAAGCTGAAACATGCACTTTTAATACGAGCAGCAGACTTCAGTGGTGAGCAGGAACTTTGCTACAGTGATCTAATGAGCAACTAGAGTGCTAACATTCAGAATTTATGGCAAATGCGTGACATATCTGAATGCGTTCTTGATGGAACCAAAGTAAATAACTGAAAGTATTTCCTACTGAGGAGACTGCAGTAAATGAGTAAATTAGGAAAATTCCTAACAAATAAATCTCCCAAGATGACCACCAGAGACAAAAGAGCCCAATTGTAGCACAAATATCATCCAGGTGTACCCCACATGTAGCCTGATGACAGAAGTGTGCAAAACACTTTTAATTTTTGGTGTTTTTGCAGTTTTCTATAGTGCAGACTTGTCAGGTATTTGAGTGCTTTTTATGAGCATTGGTTACATCACACAAGAACAAATTCATTTTGGTTTTAGACATGGGGAGATTAAGTGATTTGACCAGAAACACAGAATGTCGAGCTGAAGCAGAAACTCCAACCTGGTTCCATATTTGCAAAGTCTGCAGCTCTGGAAGTAACACCACATTCTCTCCCCTAAGTGCAACATTTAATGAAGTGGTCAATTGGATAAAAATATGTAAAGATAACCACTAATTTAAAGTGCTTTGTTGCTATTTGAAAACTCAGAAAATATGTTCTCATTTAAGTTTTTTAGAGCACTAACCATAATCCTGATGCAAATAAGACCCTCTCCTATATGTAATTTCTAAAGGAAATACTCTAGGTATTACAGTTTTGATTACATCAAGATGACGTCAGGCGTTCCACACTTTTGTAATTAATATAGAATGTTAGCAATCTAGTTGTTCATTAGAATACTGTTGAGTGGCAGAGGCCAGGGGCACAGACTCTGAAAATTGAAGGCAGGTAGGAGGGTGCAGAGGCAACTATTTGACCACACTGGGCAGGAAGGAAGGGCAGTGGCAGTACAACAGACTATGGAGGGCAGTGGAAAGGGGGCAGGGGCAACACACCAATAATACAGGACTGGAAAGAGAGGCTGTGGCAATATAAAAGACCATTGTGGGCAGAAGGAAGAGGCAGTGGTAGTACAACCATACATGCCAACAGACCCGATTCAGCCAGGAAACATCCAAGGTTTTCAGGCCCAAAAGGCTTTATTTGATATGTCTCCTGTCTACAATCTCTTCTTTTTCAATGTAAGTCAAAAGGAGTAATCAATACCCCAGTTGTTTTAAACATCTCTCTCTTACCAAGTTCAAAATGTTAACAAGTATGGTACATTGGATCATGGAAGGCAGGAGGAATTAGGTAGGGACATGGACTCGGATAACAGAGGAAAGGAGGGACATGGAGAAGTGCACCAAACTGACCCTACAGGGCAAGCATCAGGGTTTACAGCAGCACAATTCACCACACAGGGCATGTGGGACGGGAGTACAGCACAACAATCCATAGAAAGCAATAGGGAGGGGACGGGACGATGCACATGGACAACAGAGAATAGAGGGGAAAGAGCCAGTTGTAGCTACCTGATGGTAATGGACAGACAGGAGAGATAACTGCAGCATTACAGATGATAAAGGGCAGGAGGGATGTATCAGGGGCATTACAATAGAACAGACAAGCCAGAAGGGAGGGAATAGAGGTCTGCACATGGAAACAGAGGGTTGGGGGCAAGAGGGAAGGGCAGGAGCAGCAAGATGACCATGGAGGTCAGGCAGGATGGGCACTAGAAGCAAGACACACCATGGAGAGCAACAGTGAGATTATAATGGCATACACACAGACTATGGAGGGAAGGTGGGAGGGGGTCAGGTGCAGCTAGCTGACCACACCAGGAAGGTGGGAGGGGCTGTGGCAGTACAGAAGACCATGCATGGCAAGCAGGAGGGTTAGTGGCAGCAAAATGGCTATGATGGGCAAGAAGGAGGGTGCAGGTGCATGCACAAAGGACCATGGAGGATAGAAGGGACGGTCAGGACATGGGCACAGACAAGAGCGTTCAGGGGAAGGGGCCTCACAACAGACCACACGGGCAGGCAGGAGGAGCAGTTGCAGCACAACAGACCAGGGAAGCCAGAAGGGTGTGGCACTAAAATGGACCATGGAGGACAGGAGGAAGGTTATTGGGGCAAGTATTGTGGACAGGCAGGGTGGAAGTGGCAGGGACATATTACAGGCATCTGACAATGCTAGGCAGGTGGGAGGAGAGTGTCAGCTAAACAGAACACTCAGAGTAGATAGGAGTGGCAGGTCCATAGAACATGGTGGACAAAAGGATGGAGCACACAGACATTGGAGGGCAGGGGGAAGGAGAATAGGGGCAGCAAGCTATGTACAGAGGCTAAGCAGGGGGTCAATGATGGGGCATAGAATTGGGCAATGGAGGGCAGGAGGAGTGGACTGGTACATCATGCTAGTTGGAGGGCAGTGGCAGCACATCTGACCATGCATGACAGGAGGGAGGAGGCTAGTCTATGGATTCAGGCAAAAGAGGATAGGGAGGAGGTGGATGGGGCAGCAAGGTAACTGTTCAGAGAAGGCGGGAAGGCCATTGGCAGAACAACTGCCACACAGGGCTCTAATATGGAGCAGGGACATGGACTTGGACAATGGATGGCTAGGAGGAAGAAGGTATGGGCAGCAAGCTTGGGTGGGGGCAGCACAATGCCAGGCCCTGCTTCCATTTCTCACCATCCATTGTGATATACACCTTACTTAACGTGAAAAAATACCTAGAAATTTTCTGAAAAAAGACAAAGATTACAGGGACGGTATAGTTAAATTGAGATTTCACTCATACACAACCAGTGAAATTCAGCAGTTATAGTTACCTGAGCTAACTATAACTTACCCCCTGCAATGTACTGCTAGTGACCTCAGACATTACATCATTCATGCCATGGTCAGTTACGTCACTCATGACGTCTTAAATGAGCTGTGAATGGAATGGAACTATAATAGCTAGACCTTTATTTAGGGATAGTGTGTGTATATTAACACCCCTTTTTTTCTTTTCTTTTGTGTAAGAACCATTCTAATACTCTACGTGCCCAGATTAATATGGCCGATAGCCTTTCACTTTAGAGTAATGTGTAGTCCATTTTGTATGTTGTTGTTTGCCATCCTAAGTATGTTTATTATGAATAAGTCATGTTGACGAACATACAGGTTTGGTGGTCACGGGGCAAGATATGCTGAAATGACATTGTGTGGATATTAACACATTTTTTTCTTTTCTTTAGTGTATAAATTCCTGAATTTTCACATCCTAACCAGGCCAATATGGCCGCTTGCTTTTTGGATGAAAGTAATATGTAGTCCTTTGTTAATGTTGGTAACTGGAGGCATTTGTACATTTAAATAAGGATGCTACAATGACATCTTGTATCGTTATCAAGGTTCGGACGAGCCGAAACGAGTGTATCATGTCCTTTGCAGATTAAATACTTCTAAACTACAACCTGAGTGCTGATTGCTTCCTTGTTAGAGTGAGAGGAGATTAAATACATAGATATAAATTTCACTGAAAAAAAACACAAGTTTCAGGGACATTATAGTTAGAATTAGCATGCAAAAATCCTCAGAAATTCACTGAAAATACCACAGGTTTCATGGACATCATAGTTAGTTGGACATTTCACTCGCACAAAACAAGAGAAATTAGGCCGTTATAGTTAGTTGGGCTAACTATAACTTGTGCCCCCGCAATGCACTGCTCATGACGTCACATATTACATCACTACATCACTCATGACATGGTCAGTGATATCACTGATGACATCTCAAGTGACATCACTGATGATATCATCTATGTGATAATCTGATGCCCCTCCTCACACCCTAAAAAACAGACTACCATCTTCGAAACAATTTACACACCAATACTAGTACAGCTACAATATTCTGTGCACTATGCATGCAGATCTCTAATCAGCTACATAGCATTGATACAATCTTTTAAATACTCAGTTAGTACCTATGCAGTCTTGGAATCCTTCTGTCTGTCCATGCACTTGTCCATTCACCCATCCAGCACTATGTACGTATCCTATCACTCGGCCACTACCTAAGCACTTGTAAATTTAGCCTGCACTCTCTTTGCAGCACTGAATTTACTCCAGTTATTAGTTAAGGAATGGCCTAGCCATTAACCCAAGTACAAGTACAATGTTTTGGACACTAAGCATGCAGATCTCTAACAAGCTACATACTAATAATACGCTCTTCTAAATACCCAGTTAATACCTATGAGGCGTTGGAATCCTTCTGTCTGTGCCATGTATTTCTCCAATCACCCATCCAGCACTATCTACGTAT
This sequence comes from Lissotriton vulgaris, assembly GCF_964263255.1. Classification (NCBI taxonomy): domain Eukaryota; kingdom Metazoa; phylum Chordata; class Amphibia; order Caudata; family Salamandridae; genus Lissotriton; species Lissotriton vulgaris. Next base: position 210,461,937 of record NC_141700.1, read on the forward strand.
CCTATCACTCCACCAATACCTAAGCTCTTATGCATTCAACATGTTCTCTCTTTGCAGCACTGAAATTATTCTAGTTACTAGTCATGTACCTAAGGAATGGCCTAGCCAGAAAAAATAGTACAACTACAAAATTCTGTGCACAATGCATGTAGACCTCTAATCAGCTACATAGCATTGATAGAGTCTTTTAAATACTCTTTTAGTGCCTATGCAGTCTAGGAATCCTTCTGTCTGTCCCATGCAGTTCTCCATTCATCCATCCAGCACTATATACGTATCCTATCACTTCCCCAATTCCTAAGCACTTATAAATTGAGCATGCACTCTCTTTGCAGCACTGATTACTCCGGTTATTAGTCATATACTTAAAGAATGGCCTAGCCACTAATACAAGTGCAGGTACAATATTGTATACACTATGAATGCAGACCTTTAACCAGCTGCATACTATTGATACGCTCTTCTGAATATCCAGTTAGTACCTATGCAGTGTAGGAATCTTCCTGTCTGTCCCATGTATTTCTCCAATCACCCATCCAGCACTAGCTACTTATCCTATTACTCCACCAATACCTAAGCACTTATTATAACTGAAATAAATGTTTTGAATTTTTTGATATGTACTACTGTCAAGGTAAGATTAAGTAATCCAATGACTATCAATATACAACTACATTCAGCTCTGCACTATATATATAAAACTCTAACCAGCTACATAGTAAAATACTACCTATGCAATCTAGGAATCCTCCTGTCTGTCCCATGCACTTCTACAATCACCCATCCAGCACTATCTACGTATCCTATTACTCTGCAATACCTAAGCACTTATAAATTCAACATGTACTCTCTTTGCAGTACTGAAATTATTCTAGTTACTAGTCATGTACCTAAGGGATGGCCTAGCCAGTAAAACTAGTACAGCTACAATATTCTGTGCACTATGCATGCAGACCTCTAATCAGCTACATAGCATTGAGTCTTTTAAATACTCAGTTAGTACCTATGCAGTCTAGAAATCCTTCTGTCTGTCCCATGCACTTCTTCATTCAACCATCCAGCTCTATCTACGTATCCTATCACTCCACAAATAACTAAGCACTTATAAATTCAGCACACACTTTCTTTGCAACACTGAAATTACTCCAGTTATTAGTCATATACTTAAGGAATGGCGTAGTCACTAACACACGTGCAGGTACAATATTTTGTACACTATGCATGCACATCTCTAACCAGCTACAAACTATTGGTACACTCTTCTAAATACCCAGGTAGTACCTATGCAGTGTAGGAATCCTCCTGTCTGTCCCATGCATTTCCCCAATCACCCATCCAACACTATCTACTTATCCTATTACTCCACCAATTCCTAAGCATTTATAAATTCCCTATACACTCTGTTTGTAATACTGTAATTATTCTAGGTTCTAGTTATGATTTTATGGAATGGCCTAGCTACTAACACAAGTACAGCTTTAATATTCAGTGCACTATCCAAGCAGAACTCTACCTAGCCACATACTATTGATACACTCTTCCAAATACCCAGTTAGTACTCATGCAGTGTAGGAATCGTCCAGTCAGTCCCATGCACTTCTTTAATCACTTATCTACCACTATCTACTTATCCTATCACTCCACCAATATGTTAGCACTTAAAATTAAGTGTTCACTCTGTTTGCAGCACTGTCATCATTCCAGTTACTAGTGGTATTCTTATAAAATGACCTAGGCAACAACATAAGTACACCTAACATTTTCTGTGCCACCTGTCAGTCTCATGCAATTATTCAATCACCCATCCAGCACTATGTTCTTATTGTATTAGTCTGCCAAAACCTAACCACTCTTGGGGCAGATTTACAAGCACCCTGCGCCACCAGTACCTCACTTTGTGTAAAATAGCACTGGCGCCAGGCACTCCTTCATATTTACAAGGAGGGAAAAATCCACCCTGTGTGGTTTTTCCTCTCCTTGTAAATACGACTCTTCTTTATACACAGAACTTTACGTTGAAGGAGTGTTCCATAGGCGTTGCTGTGGGTGTTCCCACACAACACCCATAGAACAAGACACATCTCCAGGTTTATGAGAAATCGTAAATCTGGAGATGTGTGTGAATGTTGCGCCATCCTAGAGTTGGTGTAGCAAGGCGCAGCGAGGAGAATTGTTTTGATTTCTCCTAATTCTTTCCTCTTTCAATGCAAGCTGCATTGTACAGCATACATTGAAAGAGGAAATGCTTTACTGATTGTTTTTGTGCAGGAAGGTGTCCGTTCCTGCACAAAAACAATATCCGCACGACACAGACATCCTTGTACCATGGTGCAAGGGTGCCTGTGTCACCGCATGGCTACAGTTTGTGCAGCAGTCCAGAGGGAAGCACAGAGTTGCAACATATTCATGCACATCTGTCACATCCCTGTGCTTCGTAAGTGTCACAGTGCAATGCACTTCCTCATAAATCTTCACCTATAAATTTACCATACACTACTAATGCATTCTTTCAGTCAATCAGGCTGTAGACTTATTTTCAACCAAACTTTTATACACTACCTTGCAATTATAGTTATTTTTTTAACCAGATAAGGTAGTTCTGGTAAAAAAAAAAAAATTATTCTTTGTTTTTTAAAAAAAATGAACAAAAAAAGAACGAATAAAACAGAAAACTTTTGAAATTAGTTATCATTCCAAAAACAAAAAAAATTATAATTAACAACGATGGTTGCATTACGCAGCACAAACTGCATCCACCCACTGCTCACTGAAGCATGTTTCTTACACTTCACGCAGAGTTGCTCGAGAAAAGCAAATTCTGGCCTAATGTCCAATCAATCAATCAATCAATCAATCAATCAGAATACTTGTAAATTGCGCTACTTACCCGTGAGGGTTTCAAGGCGCTGATGGGGGGTGGGGGTGGGGGGGTCCGCTACTGCTCGAAGAGCCAGGTCTTGAGGAGTCTTCTGAAGGCGAGTAGGTCTTGGGTCTGCCGTAGGTGGGTAGGGAGGGTGTTCCAGGTCTTGGCAGCGAGGTAAGAGAAGGATCTGCCATCGGAGGTAGTACGTTGGATGCGGGGGACAGCTGCGAGGGCGGGACTGGCAGAGCGGAGCTGGTGGGTAGGGGTGTAGAAGATGAGTCTGCTGTTCAGATAGGCTGATCCAGCGTTGTGGAGTGCCTTGTGTGCGTGGGTGAGGAGTTTGAAGGTGATCCTCTTGTCGACGGGGAGCCAGTGTAGGTCTCTCAGGTGGTGGGTGATGTGTCTGCGGAAAGGAACATTGACGATCAGTCGGGTGGAGGCATTTTGGATGCATTGTAGTCGTCGTAGGTGTTTGACTGGAATTCCTGTGTAGAGTACGTTGCAGTAGTCCAGTCTGCTGCTGACGAGGGCCTGTGTCACCGCTCTTCTTGTGTCAGTCGGGATCCACTTGTAGATCCTGCGAAGCATGCGGAGGGTGTTGTAGCAGGAGGAGGAGATGGCGTTGACCTGTTAAGACATGAAGAGGGAGGAGTTGAGGATGTGGTCGGCCACCAGGAGTCGTCCCAGGCTGAGGGGGTGGGTCAGAGAATGAGTACCTCCGTCTTGTCTGAGTTCAGCTTCAGACGGCTGTTCTTCATCCAGTCGGCGACGGCCTTCATTACCTCGTGAAAGTTGGTTTTGGCGGTGTGCGGGTCCTTGGTGAGGGAGAGGATGAGCTGGGTGTCGTCGGCATAGGAGATGATGTTGAGGTCGTGTTGGCGGGCCACTTGTGTGAGGGGGGCCATGTAGACGTTGAACAGCGTCGGGCTGAGTGATGAGCCCTGAGGAACTCCGCAGATGATGTCGTGGACTCGGATCGGAAAGGCGGGAGGTGGAGGCTCTGGGTTATGCCGGAGAGGAAGGATGTTGTCCAGTCAAGGGCCCTCTTTTGGATTCCGGCCTCTACGAGGCGTGTATTTAGAGTGCAATGGCAAATCGTGTCGAAGGCGGCTGACACGTCCAGGAGGATGAGGGCTGATGTTTCGCCGTTGTCTAGTTGGTGCCTTATGGCATCTGTGGCGGCAATGAGGACGGTCTCGGTGCTGTGGTTACGTCTGAACCCGGACTAGGACATGTCCAGGATGTTGTTGTCTTCCAGGTGGCGGGCCAGTTGTGTGTTGATGGTTTTCTCGATGATCTTCACCGGGAACGGGAGCAGAGAGATGGGCCGGAAGTGGGGTCCGCCTTGGGGTTCTTGAGGAGGGCGTTGATTTTGGCGTGTTTCCAGCTTTCCGGGAATGTTGCTGTTTCGAAGGAGATGTTGATGACCTTCCGTAGTTGGGGTGCGATGGCAGCGTCTGCTTTGTTGAATATGTGGTGTTGGCACAGGTCCGTCAGGGATCCTGAGTGGATGGAGTTCATGATCTTGCGTGTCTCATCGTCGTTGACCTTGGACCGGGAGGACAGGCGGTTGTTGCTCGTGGTGTTCACAGGGGAGGTCGGGTCAGGCGTACTCGAGGCGGTCATGGTGTTGAAGCTGTCATGGATGTCAGCGATCTTGCGGTGGAAGAAGGTGGCCAGCGAGTCATAGAGTTCATGTGAGGGAGGTATGTCTTTGTCGTTTGCGTTGACGCTGGGGTTGGAGAGTTCCTTTATGATGCTGAATAGCTCTTTGCTGTCGTGTGCGTTGTTATCCAGGAGGATCTCTTGGCTGTTCTGATGAGGTGGTGATGTCTGTGAGTGGCGTCTTTGTCCGGAGTGCGTTCGTGGAGCCATATCTTCTCCAGTTTTCGGCAGGCACGTTTGGAGGTCTGCAGATCAGCGGTGAACCAGGTGGCTCTCTTGCTGGCATGGTTAATGGAGGGTTTCTTGAGTGGGGTGAGGGTGTTGGCGCAGTCGTCGATCCACTGTCTGAGGTTGCGGCCCATGGCATCTGGGATGGAGGGGTCGGAGGGTGGGTTCTGGGCGAGGGTGGTGGTCAGCTGGTCTTCGGTGACTTTGTTCCAGCAGCAGCGAGGCATCTGTTGGGTGCAGTGGTGCGTGGTTGGTTTGTTGAAGGCGAAACGGATGAAGCTGTGGTCGGTCCAGTGGAGTTCGGTGGTGTGGTTGAAGGTGACGTGGGTGCCTGTAGAAAAATCGGGTCCAGTGTGTGGCCAGCGGCGTGGGTCGGTGGGGTGGCGAGATGTCTGAGGCCAAGGTTGGTGAGGTTTTCAATCAGGGTGGCAGAGTTGGTGTCGTTGTTGTTCTCAAGGTGGAAATTTAGGTCCCCGAGGAGGACGTAGTCCATGGAGGCGAGTGTGTGGATGCTGGCGAAGTCGGCGATGGAGTCGCTGAACTAAGCCCAGGGTCCGGATGGTCTGTAGATCAGTGTTCCTCTGAGGGTGGTGTCGGGGTCGGTGTGGATTCTGAAGTGCAGGTGTTCGGCGGTGTTGAGGGTGTCATCTGCGTGAGTGGCGACTTTGAGGGTGGACTTGTGGATGATGGCTATTCCTCCTCTGATTCCGTTGGAGCGATCCATGCGGGTGATCTTGTAGCCGTCCGGTATGGCTATGGCGATGTCGTGCGCCGAGGAATCATTCCACCAGGTCTCGGTCAGGAAGGCAATGTCTGGGGCGGAGGTGTCGAGCAGATCCCAGAGCTTGACACTGTCTTGACACTGTCTGCCACCGTACACCGTACACCGTACACTAGTGCAGTGACTCAGCAACGTCGGAATCCAGGAGAAGGCACTGGAGTGGATCATCTCCTTCCTCGCCGGAAGGACACAGAGAGTTCGCCTCCCCCCGTTCAGATCTGAAGCCACCGAAGTCATCTGCGGCGTTCCTCAAGGCTCCTCGCTCAGTCCAACCCTCTTCAACGTTTACATGAGCCCCCTCGCAGACATTGCACACCAGCACAACCTCAACATCATCTCCTATGCCGACGACACCCAGCTGATCCTCTCCCTCACCAACGACCCCGCCACCGCCAGAGCCAACCTTCACGAAGGGATGAAAGAGGTAGCCGAATGGATGAATACAGTTGCCTGAAACTGAACTCGGACAAGACGGAAGTCCTCATCCTGGGATCCTCACCCTCCGCCTGGGACGACTCCTGGTGGCCCCCCGCCCTAGGCAGCGCACCCAAACCAACAGACCACGCACGCAACATAGGCTTCATCCTGGACTCCTCCCTCTCCATGACCAGACAAGTCAACGCTGCCTCCTCATCGTGCTTCAACATCCTGCGCATTCTATGTAAGATCTTCCGGTCGATCCCCACCGAGACAAGGAAGACGGTCACCCAGGCCCTCGTCACCAGCCGTCTGGACTACGGCAACTCCCTCTACGCAGGAACCACCGCCAAACTCCAGAAGAGGCTCCAGCGGATCCAGAACGCCTCAGCACGACTCATCCTGGACATCCCCCGTCGCAGCCACATCTCCTGACACCTGAGAGACCTGCACTGGCTCCCGGTCAACAAGAGAATCACCTTCCGTCTCCTCACCCACGCTCACAAAGCCCTACACAACCAAGGACCAGGATACCTCAACAGCCGCCTCAACTTCTACGCTCCCAAACGCCAGCTTTGATCGACCGGCCACGCCCTCGCCGCCGTCCCCTGCATCCGAAGAGCCACCACAGGGGGACGGTCCTTCTCCTACCTCGCCGCCAAGACATGGAACTCCCTCCCGACCCACCTCCGCCAGACCCAGGACCACCTCGCCTTCAGGAAGCAACTCAAGACCTGGCTGTTCGAGCAGTAGCGGATCCCCCTCCCCGAGCGCCTTGAAACCCTCTGGGTGAGTAGTGCGCTATATAAATGCTTTGATTGATTGATTGATTGACTGGGTGTTTGCGTGCGGAGCTGGTGTTGAGGAGTATGCAGCGGAGGTGGTTGGGTCCGGTCCTTGGAGGTTTGGTGGTTCTGTCGCAGGTGAAGCAGCAGGTGTGGCAGGAAAATGGTCTGTGACTCCGTTTCGGGGCGGCCTGGAAGCAGGTGTCGTTTCGGCCGGCATTGATTGCATGGAGGGTGCTGGCATCTGGTGTTGTGGTGTTCGCGGGGTCCAGGGGTTCTGGCACTGGGCACGGTCCAGGCACGGACGGGCTTGCCTTTGGCGCACCTTTGGCGTGCCAGCGGCGCGCCCACTGCGCGGGGCAACACAGCGGCCGCTATATAAAGGCGAGGAGGGAGAGAGGAGCAGCTGGGAGGTGGAGGGGTAGGCGAGCAAGCGTGGCCGCAGCAGCAGCAGTAGGAAGCGGGGACCAGGAGTAGGAATGGGGGTGTGGGGTGGGGGAAGATTCAGGCAAGAGAGTGCAAAGGCGGTAAAAAAAGAGCGCATAATACAAAGAAGGAATCCAAGGATGGATTATAGAAAAAAAAAACACCAGGCACGGCGGTGCTAGTGGGGCACATGGGACAGCTGGCGCGAGCTCGCGCTCGAGGGAGCAGCAGGCGGTGGCAGCAGCGGGCGGTGAACAGGTGGAGCTGTTCGGCGGTAGGGGGTGACCTGGCCTGCAAGCAGGGTCAGGGGTCACTCCTACTGCCGCGCAGCAGCCACCATATAAAGGCGAGGAGGGAGGGAGGAGCAGCTGGGAGGTGGGAAGGGGCAGTGAAGGGGCGTGGGCGCAGGGGTAGCGGAGGAAATCGGGGGCCAGGAGTAGGAATGGGGGTGTGGGGTAAGGTGTGGGCAAGAGAGTGCAAAGACGGTAAAAAAAAGAGCGCAGAATACAAAGAAGGAATCCAACGATGGATTATAGAAAAAAGAACAAACCACCAGGCACGGCGGTGCAAGTGGGGCACAGGGGACAGCTCACGTGAACTCGCACTCGAGGGAGCAGCAGGCGGTGGCAGCAGCGGGCGGTGAACAGGTGGATCTGTTCCACGGTAGGTGGTGACCTGGCCTGCAAGCAGGGTCAGGGGTCCTGAGGGCAGGTGTTCCTGAGGACACTCCAGACGTACTTGCCACAGCAGGTGAGGGGTTCCAAGCAGCTCGCCTCATTTCCTCCCGAGCAAAATTGAGAGGATGTGTTGTCCGGAGATGCTTGTACATAGAAGCAGTGCCACAAGAGTATTTTTTTTCACTGCCTCTTGACAAGACTAGGTCATAAAATTTGCATGTCACCTTTCTCGCATTTACTTTCTTCTCTCCAGGTGGAAAAGTGAAGAATTTCCACACAATAGATTCCAGCCTCTGTGGACGTGGTGCCTCCTGCAAGAATTCATCTTCAGAAGATACTTCCTCCTGTTGCTGCTGCTGTCCAGATGCCATTTTATTTGATATTTTTTGAAAAACACCAAAAAAATACAAGCAAAAAGGATTCTTGTAGGAAAAGAGATGTCTCTCTGAATATGCTCCAACAAGAATGATCAAATGGGTGGGGTCCTTCAATAGTTACAGTAGGAAATGTTATGAACCAAAGAATTATTTTTTTCAGGTCACATGGGATCCACGCACTCTGCGCTCATGAAACACGCACCCAAAGCAACTTTGCGAGAATAAATATTTAAAAAATTTAAGTTTATTATAAGTACAAATATATTATTTTTATGAATATCTTAGATAATCTCTTGCCCTAATATGTATATTAAAGACACATACATATCATTTTAGAGCATAATTTTTTTTTGCGGGAGTTGTTCACCCTGCGCACCCCAGCGCCTATATGACATCACGCGTGACCCTCCACTGCGCAAGCGCCGCTTACCATAATGCGCATTTGTAGCGAATGCGTCGGAGCAGGAGTCACGGACTGGCTGCATACCAATCACACACATCACGTAATAATAAATGTATATGATGCAACTGAAAACCACGCAGCCATCAAACACCGAACGCGGATCCTTCATGACTTTTCTAAAATGGCAGCTAGAATCCGCGCACCCACCGTGATGTGTACCCTTTGCGTGCGCGACTCCGAACATTTTTTGGAAAAAAGAAAATAATATAAATATATTAAATAAAAAAAGAAAACAAAAAATTTAACAATATTTCAGTTTGAAATTTTTTCCCAATTTTTTTGTTGCAATTTTCAGAAAAATGTATAGTTATTTATTGCATAAAATATTTATAAATAAACAGTTAAAAAAAACTGCAGACAATCAGTAAAAAAAAATAGTTATCACTACTATTACACTTAAAAATTAGCATTTAAAAAACCTTTGAAATTCACAGAAAAAAACATAGGTTTGAGGGGTGTTATAGTTAGCTAGACATTTCACTCGTACAAAATCATAGAAATTCCTCTGTTATAGTTAGTTCTGCTAACTATAACTCGTGTGCCCGCAATGCACTGCTGATGATATCACATATTACATCATTCATGACATGGTCAGTGACATCTCAAATGACATCACTGATGACATCACTGATGAAATCATCCACGTGACATTTTGATGCACCTCATCATACACTAGTATAACCTTTCATCACTCACTGTAAAATACAGAGTACCATATTTGAAACCATTGACATACAAATTCCAGTTACTACATACCCACTCACTGATTCCTAAGTCTACAAACACAACTACCCATTCAACAACAGAATCAGGTATACATGCAGTCACTAATTAATAGAACACTATCAAATGCACTTATAAACATATATAGACATTGACACATCAGCAGTCATCTTAGTCGGTTATGCAGTCATCCTACTCACTCATGAAAAAAATTAATCACACTTACATTTACTCACTTACACAATTATACACACAACACCTCATTTATTCAAACACGTAGTAACTCATAGTTAACATGTTAAAAAAATCACCATTACAATTATACAATCATTCATATAATTACTCTCACAATCACTGACTCTTACATATACTTATTTATATACACCAACTCTCACATACAATGCCTTTTATTTTTTTACTTTGTTGAAGATATTCAACTAAAACATATATTCGCTCACCAACACACAAAAAAATACACTCAGTCACCCAAACAACTGTTTCCACATGTTCTCTTAAACTTATACACCTAGTAAATCAACCATTCACACATCTATGCATAGAGTTACACACACCCCATCCAACCACACACAAACTCAGTGTCCCATACAAATACTCACCCAACTAATCAATAACTAATATACACACTCATTGAGTTAGTGACCAACTGATGCAGCATGTTATACAAAAACAGAGACAGTGATGCACACTTTCTCATAGATTAGTTACTAATCCATGTATTAAGTGAGACACTTTTAATTACTCACCTAAATAGTCAGACATCTGCTAAATCCTCTCAGTTATATATCTACTCAATCTTTAATACAGATTGGTATATATATAATGCATATTTAAATTTCAAACTAAACAACATTCACTGGATGATGTCATCAGTGGTGTCATTTGAGATGTCATCAGGGATGTCACTGAATTACCATGCCATGCATGATGTAATATGTGACATCATCAGCATTGCATTGTGGGCGCACAAGTTATAGTTAGCAGAACTAACTATAAAGGAGGAATTTCTATGGTTTTGTACGAGTGAAATGTCCAGCTAACTATAAAATCCCTGGAACCTATGTGTTTTTCTGTGAATTTCTAAGGTTTTTTAAATGCTAACTTCTAACTATAACGTCTCTGAAACCTATGTTTTTTTCAGTGAATATATATATGTATATAGTTCTTTGATCTATTGTATATTAGCTTTCTGTTCATTCGTTGAAAATTGAGTTATTGAGAGATTTATGATATCACTTCTCCAGATCCTATATTTTACCTGAATATGCAACATTAGTCCTTAAAACTGTTGGGGCAATTGTTAAAGGGTCTAATTGGCAGTGATATCAAGTGGCAATCCATAACACAAAAAAAGGAATGTGTTAATGTATGCAAACACCAGAATGCTCACATGCTGTCTTTATGCTTTAGAACATTAGAACCTTACCTAGCGGCTTTGACATCAAGCACTGAAATAATAAATCTGACTAGGCATGCGATATAACAAACATCATATTTTTATTAATAAAGTATACTCAAAAGGTAATTGGGCAAACTACGAGAAAATGCTGAAATGTTAAGCTAATGAGAAAGGTTGGACCCACTTACACATCCCCACTCAACTAGATGGTCTTTTTAACTGCTAGATTGGTAAGTGGGATGAAGGCAATAACAATTTAATCTCATTACAGGGTAACCAATTCGGCTATGCAATAGCTGCCCAACAACAAATATTGAGTTTGGTAAGGTTTGGTAAGGTTTAATTCTAAATTCAGAAACATACTGATATAAATCAGTGTGAACATCAAGGTATAGAAATATAGCATATCCAGAAGAAGTCAAAATCTCCTAAAGAGATTGACCATATATATCAAATAGCATACAACCAATTCAGTTTTAGTGATGTAAATGATCAGGAGAAAGAATTGACATTGCATCAGTTGACTTTTACAGCTAAGCATGAGATGCTATCTTTCCCTACACTTACCCTAAAAGCGACAACCATAAACTAAGAAGTGTTGAATAAGAATGAATAATAGAAAGGTATCAACTGTTAAAGTCTTCAGAAGAAGAAACCCCAATGAAGGGTCATGTATCAGGAAGCCTACACAAAGCAGAAGAAAGAGGTCTGAACTCTCTGAAGCCTTGCGATATCTCTCTGTCCCTTTCTAAGTTGCTGCATAAGATATTAGTTGCATTCAAGGTAAATCATGTGAACAGCTCCAATAACTTTCCATGATCCCAACACACTTTGACTACTGGCACCACCTTTCCCACATCGATAAATTGCTACTTCATTCACACTTGGCCATTTTTCTCCTACTCCATAGGAACTTGTCTCCTTGCTCGTTACCCCTTTTCTCCTTTCAAATCCTGCTTCACATACCTCGCTATCTCACTGAAACACAAACCCTTATTTTACTAACTAATTGCAGCTTTGTCTGCACCTGCAATAGAAACATAAATACAAGCAACCAGATTCTACATTAGAAGTCCAATAGGAATTAGATGTTAGACTTAAACATGAGCTTGTGCTGAAAGCTGTTCTCGAGGCCTAAAAATCATGCCAACGTAATATTGCACAGGTTTACAAATGCATGCACATTTCTAAACACATAGCAAATGGAGTTTCTCAGTTCACAAATAAATTGATAAAGATTTCAAAAATGATGTTATTTAAAAGTACATCAATATGAATATAATTTCTTGTAACACATGTAAATGCCTAAATATTAGTCTACACACACTTTGTTTCACCAGCTTAACAATGAGACACATCTAAACTTTAATGTATTTTTAGAATAATAATATATGTGTTGAGAAACTTTAATTAGTCATAATTCCATGCGCCACATTTTTAAGTCTCATTAGGTTTCATGTGGAGTACTTTAAATACACAATTCCCCATCTACTTCTAGTGACAATAGTCACACAGAGGACCATATGTACAAGGACTAGCAAACTACCGCTAACGCTAGTTAGCAGCAGTTTTCTTACCGCTGTGTACGCTGAAAACTATCGCCTTGTTAGCGTCGTATGTACAAAATGTTGAAACATGGTGATACCTTCAGGGATCAGCGGTGAAAACTGCAGCTAATATTAGAATGATGGTGATAGGAATTCCGGCTATAGTGGGCGAAAACCAACAAAAGGCCCATCAGCTGCAAAAAAACTCACATTAGTCAGCCCAATATGAGATTTTTTTGCTTCTATTGGAAAAATCAGTCGACCTCTAATAACAAATGAAATGCAGAATGGAGCAGCCAGGGCCTAGTGCAGCACACATCAACAACCCCTCAAGCCACCCAACATCCAGGATGACCAGAATGAGAGCCTGGATGCCTCGCTGGACCTGCGTCTGGAGCCTGTAGTGGGATGCGGAGGAGCTCTGGAGTCGATGAGACATGGCGGTAGACATTGAGGTGCAGCGATCACCCTTCTCTGGTGGTGAAGTCTGGCAGGTCACTTGGGGACACATTGCTGACCTGCATGAGATCACCTCCTTGAGCACGTTGGAGCTGTGAATGGTAGAGGTGCTCCTGCGCACCAACGTACGGAGGTCTGCATCTCATATTACCATCCACCACTACACCGGGTGCACGGAGGGTATTACCAATGGAGGGCGGCGCCTCTCTGCATCACATGCCGGATGATGTTGCACTGGCCGGATGCTGTGGAGGGTGAGGCCCCTGAACTTATGTGGAGGGAGTGCTACAACTTCACGCCTAGGGGACCCTGTTGCATCAACTGCATCGGGAGGTTCACCAGCTGACTTGTCGGCAACTGCTCTACCCAGGCTTGTGAAATCCTACCTGGCTGATTCACAGATTTGGAAAGAGTGCAGCAGATTGCTACAGGGACGCGTAGCGGAGAAGGCCCTGGGGTCATGTCGCACAGGTCTAGCACCTGTAGATGACACACCCCTAGTGGCGGCTCATCCACTACGATGGAAGAGCGTCGCCCCACTCCTTTCAATCAGTGCAAGAAGAGGAAGAAACATCACATGATGATAACTTCAGGATGTAATCGTGGTATGTTTCCTTGACGGGCAGGAGGGTGGGTAGGGCTGCTCCACTCACGGAGCAGGGTAAGGGCGGAGTGGCATACCCACTCAAGTGCGCAATTAATGTTTGGTCAGCCCACTGAGGCTGCCCAAAGAAGTCATGCACACTGTCCTGTTCACAATGCAGGCTGCATTACAGCCTGCATTAAGAATATGCCCACCCCTCCAGCCCCTGGCTGAACACCTTGTCCCAGCGCCAATGACCAATCCCAATGACACATTGCAGTGTTGTGATTGGCTATGGGAAGGAAACCTGGCTGCCTAATTCCTCTTCCTGGAAGCAGATTCAGGAGAGCAGGAGGAACGAAGACACAGGACCTGGCCTCCAGGTAAGATTTCTAAATATTTACAACACCCGCTTACACACACCCCCTGTGTCCACGCCCCATCCAGTGTCCTTTCCGGCATTTACCACCTCCCAGCACTCCACCCCCCCATAGCACTTCTAAATGGCAGCCGCTGTGTGTGCATTTGCGTATCACGGGTGTGCCAAAGGTATATATGAAGTTACAACGCATATCATTACAAGGCATTCCATTACAATGCATACTAATACTAGGCATGTTGCAAAAGTAGGGAAGGTGTTGGATAGTGGAGATGTAAATATCACTATTCCCACTGCAGTGAATGCAACCCTAAAACTAACCCTTGCACCACAAAGCAAACCCTGAACCCTAAAATTCATATTTGAGCCCCCAAAACACACCCTAAAAATCATATTTGACCCAAATGCAAACCCCAATTTAAATTTTTGACCCAAATGCTTACCTGCATATTCATGACTGACCCCAAAACACAACTGAAATGCTAAATCTTACCTCATGAGACACCCCAAATGTATCTCCTCCGCCCAAAACCCATATCCACCCTAAAACCTAATAATACCCCATTACTGACCTCACAATCCTGTAATGGAATGTGATGTAAAGGCACCTGCGTTGTTGGAGGTGCATTATAAAGGCATTATGATGTAATGCCTGCATTGTACTGGATGTCTTGTGTGCCAATGTCAAGCCGTAAGCAAGCCCATCTGTGTCCATATGCCCGTGGACCTCGCTCAGCACCATGGACGCTTCCTCTCGGACACTCCACTGCTACGGCACCAGCACTCTCCTCGCCATTAACCCTAGATGGCACATCACCTGCCAGGACCAACATCTGCTCCGTACCGGACATCGCCATTGCCATCACCATCACTGCCAGCTAATAAATCACCCGCAAGGACCACCCCAACTGTCCAGGAAGAGGCAATGCCATGACCTACAGAAGCAAACTCAGACTGACCAAGCACTCTAATGACCCAACAGTGACCATGGAACATCTCAACTTCCAGATCAGGACCAACCCCAACCCCATCCCTTGTGGCACCCTTATCTGCAGGCCCCCCGGGGCATGGACACCCATTCTCCGATACCATTGTAAACCTCATTTCACACCAGGCTCTCCCATCCACTGACAACATCCTACTCGACAAAGAAGTTCCATTTGGACAACCCCAGCGACCAGAACACCAGCCTCTCCTGGGGAAGCTCCCCAACATCAGACTCAAGGAGATACTCACAGCAGCAAGCAACATATCAGGGTACATGGTCGAGCACGTCGCCTCCGCGAGCGGCGATTTCAACTGCAGTCACACCACCGGACTATCTTGGACTGACCATTATTGTATACATCATGTCTTCACCATGCCCAGTGTACACCATCCCCATCATTGCCCAGCTGGATCAAGGACACAGAAGAATGTTTTGTCAGCTCCCTCAGCACCACCACCACTCCGCCAACGCTTACAGACGATCACACCACAGCATGCAACCGCCACCAATGGATCTCCAACTGCACCCTGCACCCCTCACGAATGGTCCAGGCAAAACTAGCACCACATTGTGCCGTATTTGCAAAGTGACGCATGTATGCATATGCGTGAACTTGTTAAGCCCTGTGCCACATCATACCTGCATCAGGTATGATGTACCCAGGGCGTGCGTTCCCACACAACAAGGCCTCATAGGAGTGGCACAGTGAAATCCCTCAGATTTCACTGTGACAATTGTAGGGCGGCACTGTGTCAGTACCTTATGCCTGCCTTATGGCATTGCTGGAGTTGTGTCATGCTTTTGACATGACTGCAGCAATGTGCGACTTTACCCCAGACAGATATATCAGAATTCCAGACGTATCTGTCATTACTGGCATCATGGAGTTCTGTCCAGTGCATACTGCGCAACCGTGGTGCCAAAAGAAGGGTGTAGTGAAAAGTGTTGCAACGCTGTCTTGTCCCATTCCTGCGCTGTAGTTTAGTCACAGGGTAGCGCTGCAACATTGTTCACGAATCCCCTTGTAAATATCACAAAGTGGTGTTAGCGGTCGTTTTTGCACTGGAACGCCTCCCTTGCATGTCATTATCAATAACAGAAGTTGCGATCTTTAGAATGGAAGTTTTTGCAGGAAAACAGAGGTTAGCAACAGCATGTACATATGGCGATAAAAATATCACAGCAAAACTGTCAGAAAAATGCTGCTAAGGTGGCTTTGGCCCCTCGTACATATGCCCCAGAATGTTTTTGAGTGCTGACTACACATGATTATGATGTACTCCTATGGGTATTTTAGTACGAGATCAAAATTATGCTTCTCCAATCTCCCCTCTGATGGCGTACCAAGCCATCACATAATCTCTTATCCTATCTTTTGATCTTTTCACGATTGCCAATCTAAACCTTTGACGTGGCAAATGCTTTTCATCTCAGTTCCTCCATACGCTTCCTTTCATTATAATAATCACTCTGGTTTTTCTCCATGTCTATGTCCTCTTCTTCTAGAGAATCCTTTCCTTGCCTTATTTCTCCTGTACACCTCCACTGCCACAATCACAACCACAACCACTGCACAAAGAACAATGATCAAGAGAGGTCTCAAGATGGTACCAAATAAGCCACTTCCAAGGTACCAAACCATCTACCTATAGCACTAAATCAATTTTCAAATGAATCTCAAACACCAGCAGTTGCCAATACACTCATATCTCTCTGTATGTCAGTAATATTCTTTATAGACTTCTGTAAATCCTTATTTGTATCTGGGATGTAGGTACAATACTGTTGGACCTTTAGCATTCTGCAGACTCTGCCTTCTTTTGCAAGCAAAATGTCTAAACCAAGCCAATTCTGCAAAACCATAGCCCCTATAGCATCCATTGCAGTATTTACAAGCAATAATGCTCCAGCAGTACTAGTTGTTAACTTACTAACTACAGTGGATAATGTTCTAATCTTGATATCATTCAATATTGCACCTGTATTTGGAATTATGGCTCCAAAAAAATCTTCCACAATTTCTCCAGCACTAGCACCTCGTTTAGATCCATATTTTTATCCCGCACAGGATGATCAAAATTCTCTGCATGATAAGGCTTTGATAACATGTGCCATGCCATTTATTAGGCAATTTGAAGTAGGCGTACTTCCCATAAATAAAATAAAATCCAGGAATTACAGGGTCACTGCCATCTAAAAACAATTGCCAAGTTCTTCGATCCTCAAAGGTATAGTCAGATTCACTCTTTCCTACAAAAATATTATCACAGTCATACTTGTCTTTTTGCATGCACAGCTTCCCTTGATATTATCGATCTAACATCAATGTTCCCTGCTGTCTGGTGATCCTTTTCGTCTTATATCCAAATAGGATAGTGAGTTCCTTTAGTTGTGTTATTATTCACTGCTCTACATCTATCTTCTACTTGATTTCAAAATTTCTTTTCAATGTCAGTGGCACACAGGTCAAGTTAAGTCTATGTGCATAAACAGTGTCGAACATTTTAACTGGGGCAACATATTTACTAGCACTTTAAGTAATCTGGGCATAGGAATGTCTCTTCAGGTGCTTGAATATGGGAACTTCGGAAAGAACTAAATCATATTTAGACTAATAACACTGGAAAGGAACCTTTCCATAAAAAATACTCAACAGTAAGCTACAATTGACACCATATGTTAGAGGTATATTATGGTAAGTAATGCCTTTGACACTGATGTAGGTAACTGGATGCACACATAGCAATCCAGAGCCCACATAGTATCAACATACTCTTAAAGCAACCTAGTGTAGTGTTTAATGTGTAATCTCCTTAAGGTAAGTTTGCAGGTAAGATCTTCTCTCCTAATCCTCCATCTACTTCATGTGATCATTTCTGCTCAGGTGTGCAGTTCTTTTCTATAGCGCTAGCTGAATCTAAATATATAATCCTACAAGCAATATAATTAAACCCAACGCTGAAGTTGTTATTATTACACTTATTATGTACCCAAATCTACGGTTATATGTATCTGGTGCCACACAATTTAGACTCAGAACAAGTGCGTAGAGAAATAGCAGCAAACAGAATCTTCTCTGTCAGTCTCCACCTGTGCAAACAGCAAAACCCAGTCTTTATCTGTTTCAACTTTATTTACAAATGTATGCACAATTCTTCATGAGGCTTCCCTAGTCCTAATCCATGTTCTTTTAAATGGCAAATCTGAATGTATTCTTCTTCCACTCTGGCCTAGGTAATTTTCTTTTAAGTCACTCATCAATGTTCATTCAACATTCCTAATAATAAAAGTACTAAGTTCATTAACAAGCATTACAAATATCATTCTTTTCAGTCGATCAATGAGCACAGGAAATTCCTCTGAATCCAGATAGGGAAATTCAGCTATATTCAGTATTAGGTGTCTCAAGGCACTTGGTTTTGTCAGGTAAAGTTCAAAAGTAAGAAAACAATTCAGATACAATTCCAAAAGTCTCAGCTGAATCTCCAATATTGCTCCAGAATTCTGAAAATTCGTAGCACGATAAGTCACCTCAGTAGAAGAGTACCTTCAATAAGTCATCCTTGATCTCTTGGACCTTCTCAGATCAGGCCTTTAACTTTACCAGCATATTCACAAGCACAGCAGGCAGTCATATAGCCCACCCCTTGAATATCTCATAAGGCGACAATCCTGTTCTTCAGTCTGGGAACTGCGAAGACTTGTCAGGACACGAGGCAAAGCGTCAGGCCATTTAAGAGATGTTAAATCACACACTCGGTCTGATTCTAAAGCGGTTGAAAATCCGAATCTCGGAGTAAGTTTCCTCAATAACAGCTAGTTTAACACAGCATGAGAAAATGCACACCACTAGTAAGATATACCTCAATCAATTCCATCACGTCATATCAACAATGACCAGTTGCATTCTGTTGAAAGGACCTCCAGATCGCCCTATGTGACTCAGTGTAACAGAATCTTTTTTTTCTGCATCCATTTGCTAACAAATCACACACCTTTAACACAGTGCCTCAGCCATCACATGAAACTGTGGATTGAACCAAGTCTGCCTCTCACCATGGCATCTCTTCCTACATGCATTGACCTGTGGTAGTGTCTCACCATCAGCCACAACAAGCAATCTGGCAATACTGGTCTTTCTTCTGCTGAAACCCAAATTTTATCATCTCGTTTCACACATCCTGCTCTAACCAAACTGTGCTGTCCTCCTCAGTAACTTCCTCTTGCAATCACTTCACTTCTTCCTATGTATCAGCAATTGTCATCAAAAGGTTGAAGTTGGTATCACTTGCTCCCTCATTTGTGTATTCACCATTGAAAGTACAATCATTCAGTGCACAGTAATGTGCAACCGTATCTGCTGAACAATTCCCAACTGTGACAAAGGTAAATCCTTTACAGTGGGTAGAACATTTGACAACAGCAACCTGGGCAGGCATTGTAAAGCCTCTAACAGTTTCCTCGCATTTTCTCCATTGCTGATAGGGGACCTTAATGAGGTCCTAAATCTCTTTTGAGACCATTACTGACTGAAGTCCTAATCAACACCTATTGTCACCCTTAGCTGGTCTGAAGCACATCATACACGGGTAAGGGCAGTCAATGTGGCCACCTGCGTGGAAAATAATCCTTGAAGTCATGCAGCTTCAACCCCTCCCGCAACAGTACATACAGCATATGCAGCTCCCAGTTTTCCCTCATTATCACTTAAACAAGAGTCATCTACAAATAGGGTGCAATCAGATTGAGGTAATGGCTCATCCATTATTTTGGGACATGGCTTGCGCACAATTCAGTGACATTGAGAAAGTCATGTTCTACTATGATCTCTTCTGCATCATAATCAGGTATTGGTAAGAGAGTAGCAGTATTCAGAACTGAACAACTTTTCAGAGTTAAATTTTCAGCAGCCAAGATAGCTTGCTCATACCTAATGAGCCTGCTAGTCATCAAATGCTGAGTATGTGTCTGAGTAAACAAACTTTTAACAGAGTGAGGTACATAAACAGTCATTGGGTGACCCATCACGATATTCTGGAACTTCTACGTGCTGACACCTGTTGCGGCAATGGATTCGAAAGATCCAGGGAATGCTGAAGCTACTGGATCTAAAGTAGCTGAGAAGTAGGCAAGTGGTCTACAGGTATCCCCATGAGTTAACACTGAAGGAGCAAAACCTTTCCTTTCAAAGAAGAAAATTGAAAACACTTTGCTGTAGTCAGGCATTCCCAGTGCAGGAGCATTGTAGAGGCTCTCTTTTAACTCCAGGGAGGCATTCAAACAGTCATTGCCCCAGGATACCATATCAGACACATCCTTGTGTGTCAACCTCTGTAGAGGTTTGGCAATTAGGGGAAAGTTGAGGATCCACTGACGACAGTAGCTCACCGTTCACAAAAACATACTGACTTGCTTCTGTGTGTGAGACTTGCATGAATGTTGAGATTGTTTTTACACCTTTCTTGCAACTTTCACAATGTGATATCCTAAATAGAGGACTTCTGTCATGGAGTTTTGCAACTTAGATGGGGACACTAAATGTCCGTTGCCGGCCAAATGGTTCAACAAGGCAATAGTATCAGTTTTACATATTCCCGAGTGACTGATGCAACCAAAAGGTCATCAATATATTGGACCAGGAAAGAATTGCAGGGCATGACTAGAGACTCCAGATTCTTCTTCAAAATCTGGTGAAAGATGGAAGGACTTTCTGCGTCTCCGTCCATAAACTGCTCGTGGACAGACACGCTAAGGCCGATAACATGCAAACCACAGTAAAATTACCAATGCAGAATTCAATGAATGTCTACAAATGAATTTTAAAGGCTTGAAAAAGCCCTGGTCCGATAGACACTGAAGGGCGAAAGACGTGTCGGCTGTTCAGGATCTCTTTATGCATTTGTTTTCAATAAAAGGAATGGACTGATGTATATACCTTTTTAAATGCATACATAAAAGACTACATTGGAAATTACCATTTGGTATTGAGAATGATATCCGCATAAAGGAATATTAGGAATTAGAGGAGGAGGCAGTCTCACACCAAATTAATGTCTCCCACTGTGTCTCCGAGATCCAATGGTAAATCTTCCATAGTCAGCATTGAAAACAATGAGACTTGAAAATTTTGATTTGAAAATTTAAAGGCAATGTCCTCATCATTCGCTTGAAGCTCAACACCCTTGGGTGTGCATTAAATGGTGCAATTTGAATGGTGCAACAGATCATGTCCTAAAAGACACACAGGACTTGCATCACACACCATAAATTGATGATTATCTTCAAATGTCCCTATTTTCACATGTATTTCTTCAGATACTGGACAAGGTGGACAGAGCTGGACAAGGTGCCCGAGCACTAGTGTGCTGAGGACTCACATGCTGCAACGCTACTCTGCAGGCTGCTTTTAAAAACCCGTTTTGTATCTCTGTTATTATTATTTCTTTTATCCCCTGTTTTTATTGTTGGTCTTCCTGCCCCTTACCTGCACTATAATAGCTGAAGCACCGCTGCTTAGCGGGTCCGGGTTCTGTGGGTTCCTAGTTTGTTTGTTTTTCGCCTCCATCTTAGGTGTGGTTTTGCCGTTTTGGAGGCGCCATACTGAGCGGTCTAGTGGTGCGGCTGTCTCCCGCCCGCCCTATTTAAGACCGGTCCTCTAGAGGGTCAGCCTGGACAAGGTGCCCGAGCACTAGTGTGCTGAGGACTCACATGCTGCAACGCTACTCTGCCGGCTGTGTCTATTGCTTTTAAAAACCCGTTTTGTATCTCTGTTATTATTATTTCTTTTATCCCCTGTTTTTATCGTGGGTCTTCCTGCCCCTTACCTGCACTATAATAGCTAAAGCACCGCTGCTTAGCGGGTCCGGGTTCTGTGGGTTCCTAGTTTGTTTGTTTTCGCCGCCATCTTAGGTGTGGTTTTGCCGTTTTGGAGGCGCCATACCGAATGGTCTAGTGGTGCGGCTGACTCCTGCCCGCCCTATTTAAATCTACCATCTAACAAGCAGCGGTGACGCGCAGCGGCTGTGCCTTCACTGCGCCTGAGTCGTGCCAGAGTCCTGCCCGTCTGCACTCGTCAGCGCCGAGTCAGGGCTAAGGCAGGGCTCTATAGCTTTTTTCCCTCCGTGTTGTCTCTGAACCCTTTTGTACGAATGTATTCTAGAACCGAGCTGCTTAGTCTTCGCGATTCTTCGTCCTGCACTCATACACCGCTACACCCTCTTTCCGGCCCTTTTCAGTGCCCCGAGTGCGTTTTTAGACTCTCATCTCCCGCTTCCACCTCTGCTTATAGGATAGCCCCTCTAGGATGCCTAGACAGTATTGTTCCACCGCTGGTAAAATCTCAGATCCCTTATGACTTTAAGGTTCGCCATCTCAATGTGAGGGCGTTGGTTAAACACCATTTGGACGTCCATAATCTACTTACGGAGGAATCTCCTGACATTCTTTTTATGTCAGAGACATGGCTGCATGAGGAAGATCTGGCAGCGGTTAATTTGGCTCTTCCTTCTGAGTATGCGATTTTCACCCACAATCGTAAGTCGAGAGGCGGTGGCATTGCGGCTGCTGTTAAATCTTGCTACTCATGTGTATGGAAGGCTATGGACATAGCAGGCTGCGAAAGTGCCCATTTTTTGTATCTTTGTTAGTCGCCATTTTACTTTCTCAGGGCTACTTATCTATTGGCCTCCGGGCCCGGACGCTGCCTTTAGGTCAGCTCTCCCTGAAGCTGTCAGCTCACTAGCCTTAAGGGCTGCCAACTTTAGCATTGTGGGTGATTTAAATCTTCATTTTGATACCCCCCTTTCTCCTGCGGCTAGTAGCACTTTTGCCGACCTGGAGGCTCTCCAGCTATCTCAGCTGGTTAATCATCACACTCATGTTGGTGGGCACATTTTGGACCCTATTTTTACCAATCTAACTTCGGCTAAAGTGCTGCCTCCCAGGCCTATGGCCTGGACTGATCACCATCTTATAGAGCTGCACCTTTCGATTGATGATTTTCCTCACAGAGCAATTGCGCCTGTGTCTCTTAGACGCCCTTGGAAAAAACTGAAGCTAGCCGATTTTCATCGGCTTCTTGGTCTATATCCTCCGGGCCCCTTTGCTGACGCTGAGTCGGACTATGATCTTTTCTGTAGCTGGCTGACTTGAGCCTTAGACTGCCTGATCCCAATTGCTGAGAGTAAACGCCGACGCGCCGAATCCAGTCCCTGGTATAATGACTCGTTTCGGCTCCTAAGAAAATCTTGCAAACAAGCTGAAAGAGCCTGGCGTAAGTCATATCAGCCTGATAGGAAAACGCAGTACCTTGTTAGGATTAAGAAATATCATAGAGCGGTCTGTAAAGCTCGTGCCGCTTACTTTTCTCGTGAATTTAACATCAGCACCAATCCTACTAAATTAATATTCATGGTGCTTAAGGATCTTACAGCCAGCAGAGCCCCAGTTGCTGAGATCTTCTCTGCCGCGCATTGGGAGGGCCTGGCCGCCTTTTTTGTGGAAAAGATGGAGGCCATTTACCGTTCTTTTCCTGGCTCATCCGCATCTTCGGAGAAGCTGGAATCTGGCCCGAAGACAACCATGTCTTTGTGCTCTCTCCCAGAGCTCTCGATGGAGGAATTTAATAAAATTGCAGTGAAAGTCAAATCAGGTTCACCAATGGATCCACTATGACCTGCCCAATTCTAAGAATCTGCTTCACTCTGTTTCCCTCCTTTATGCAACCTTATTAATTTATCCCTGACGTCAGGCTCTGTCCCTGGTAGCTGGAAACAAGCCCAGGTATTGCCCATTTTAAAAAAACCTGCCCTGGACCCATAAAAATTGGAGAACTATTGTCCCATATCCCTTCTTCCGTAGGTGGCAAAACTGACCGAGGCCCACGTCCA